>NC_140101.1:1050000-1650000 GCF_964237585.1 Gallinula chloropus | reverse complement strand
CCGGTTGCTCACTTGGCTCGTGTGCGCAGTCGGGAAGAAAAACGTTCTGTGAGTGCTGGGAGTTGTCTAGGGTTTGCTTCGTAGTAAAGCTGAGTTGGGGTCTGATGATGCCTTGGTGCCTCCCTTACAGAAATATTCTACAAACACAGCTACTAGCTTGTGGATGGATTAAAATAAATTTAGTAACGAGGATGTCAGTGTGTGTGCCAGGAACTTAGCTGCTTAAGAACCCTACTTAGAAAAGTGAGTAGGGTTTTACTTGTTAAAGAATACGTTTATACCTGTGTATACTTAAATACCTAAATATCTTCCCTAATTATTTCCTCCTCATGTGTTGAATAAGGTGCTTATTCCATCCAAGCAAGTTTGCTTCCTGGTGTTTCTCACCTTGCGATGAAGAGCTCTGCAGAAGGAGTTGATACTTCAGGCAGTTAGCTCGCTCTGAGGAAAGGGTTAAACAAAATTTGCACCATTGGAGGAAATAACCTTTCTGACCAGTGCTCAAATCATGCTCTGAAAGAGAAGGATCGATGGTCTGTATTAGCCATTAGGTGCCGAACACACCCAAGCCTGACACCAACATTTAAGTACTGATAAATTAAGAAGTCAAGATGCAATACTCCTAAAAGTCCAGCCGCTGTATTGTATTGGAGAATGAGGTGGTGGCTAAGTATAAAACTAGCTTATTGACTTCCTTCTTATCACTGCTGTATCCTTCTTGGCTTTGCTCCACTTTTTTATCTTTATAATAGTTGATCAGATCTGGCTTATATGATCCAGATCCACAGTAAAAAAGGATAATTACCCAAGGCACTACATGCCTGTGCCACAAATGAAATTAAATTCTTCACAAAGCACCTCGTATGTTATCTTTAAATTTGCACTGATTGATGTTTTAAATTTTTCTTGTTTTACCCTTGGATTATTCCTGAGTCCTTACATGCCTTCTGTCTCTTAGGTGCTCTTTCCCTTGGTGCTTCCCACCCCTCTTACTTCCCTTTAACAGTTACCGCATGATTCTTCCTCCTTCAGCTCCCTCCCTTTTTACGTGCTGAGTTTGGGAACTTCAGCAAAGATCCCCTAGTTAAAATGCCAGAAACCAAGAAGAGAGTTTTTGGGGAACCAATATTCAGGGCAATTCCCAGTGTGATGTGCTGGCCAGTCCTTCATCTTTCGCTTTTTTTTTTTTTTAAGGTGCTTTTTATGTTGGTTTTTGTCTAATAGCTGCATGCAGGCAAAGTCTTCTTGCTTAGATTACTTTGGTGAGACTCTTTCTGCTTCGAAGTGGCTGCTTAAGATCTTGTAGGAGTTAATGGCATTTGGACAGGTAAGTGTCAAACTAGCCACAGGCACTTGGATTTTTCCAGGAGGTTTTTAGTCTTCACCGTTAGTGTAGCAGACAGAGCTAAATTTTTACATTTATTTGCAGTATCACCAGATTTCCCAAGCCTGGTACCCTGTAAGGTGCTTTGCTTGCTTTTTAAGTGCTGGCTAGCTCTTCCATAATTCTTCCTGTGTCCTGCAAGATCCGTGGGTTTGTGCTGGATGTGTTATTCTCTTGGTGTGATCAGATGAGAGAAGAGAACAGAGAACAAAAATAGGGGAATGATACGAGCAACTGTTTCTGTACCGTGACGGAACTCTCTGTGATGGGGGGGTGAGGATGGAGGGAGAGGCACATGGACAGAGCTGGAAGTTGTGGGGAAATGAGTAAGGGAAATGCAAAGGAAATACAAAGAAATATTACTGTAAGTAAGCATTTTGAACTGGAGCATGCACTTAGTGCAAGGAAAGGTGCATCCTGTTGTATTAGCAAAGTGTTAGCAGTTGGAATATTGTGCTTCAGGCTGCAGAGCTTTTACAGGCACAGGAAAGAAAACTTTCCCCTTCTGTTAAGCGTTTGCATCTTCATCTTTGTGGGTTGTTTTTTCTTTCAAAATCCTTAAATTTTGTAAAGAGAAGCAAACTACCTTGGTACTTCTGTGCACGCTGCTCTTTAACTTGAGGGTGGCAGTGGCTTTTGAAGGCTGTGATTCAGCTAAGTTGGATGGGAACAGAACTCAAATATCTTTCTTTTGTTTAATGTGGGCACGTGATTTTTCATAACCTTAGGCAAATATTTTGGTCTGGAAGGGAATCACTGTAACTGTGAGGTTAGATTAATGCTAACCCCATTTAAAGTGTGTGGATTGCAGGTGTTGCAGAAACATCAACTGAATCTTTATGGTGTTAACTAGAACCAACAAGACCTGTACAAACCACCAGGTCTTGTTTTTACAATGACTTCTTCAAAGCAGTTCTGTCAAAGCACAGTTGTTAATGGTCTAAAATTTGTTAATAGTCTTAATGCTAAACTCTTTCTTTAACCCAAAAGTGAAATGATTTTTCCTACATGTCAGAATATATTTCCTATAAATCAGAAAACTTCTTGTTTGAAATGGCAAACAGTGTTGTAAGTACACAGTTATTTTAACTGTTGCTTGTAGTTATGTGATGCTGAAAGGTTTTATGTGAGGTATAGATTTTAATTTTTGCCTCGTATCCTTTCCATTCCCAAATGTAGGACATCTGATGAACCTTTTGGAGCTTGTTACCAGAGACTGTTTTCCTCTATTCATTAAATCATGAACTATCCACCTGTGAAACATCCTGACGTTTATTTTTGCTAACAGAAAACACTTTCAAATACTGGTAAGTTCTCAGCATGTAAAGCTATTCTTGTAATGTGGTAAGGGAAGGAGAAGGAGGAGCTGGAGAAAACGTTGTCCTGAGGACTTCTGGTTCTTTACAAAATTTAACTTCACACTGATAACAAAGGCTGGTTTACAAACCTTACTTGGCTGCAAAAGTTGAAGAAATACCTCTGGCTATTCTTCTGCTCCTACCTTGTGGGAGGGCTGCCTCCATTAATCATGGTCACTTGGTTCTCTTCGATTAGAAGAGGAAAACAGGTGCAGAGCTCAAAGCAAGAAGAAAAAATGCAGAGCAGTGCAAAATAGTATAAAATTTACCACTCTTACCAGGCTATTCTGGCTCATTTTGTGACTCTGGGACAGAGGTGTAAATGAGAGTCTTAACAGTAACAGTCCTAAGGCTAAGTGAAAATACATATTACTTCTACACTTTGCTAACAAAGTAATTTCCCGTGTGTTTCTGTTGGTCTGGCTCCCTCACTCCCCCACTTTATTTTTTTAACTGCCCAAATAACAGGACTAAAACCAGCTAGCCAAAACAATTGCTACAGAGAAGGAGTCAGAATTAGAGAAAGGCAAGACTTGGCAGCCTGAAATAGAAATTGAGAACAAAGTCAATGGTATTTGCTTCAGTTGGGTCATATTTGTTTTCAGGATTTTTCACAGTTCTGCTTGTTGCCATAAGAATGCTTGGATTTTCCTTATTACTTCATTTGTTTGCTATTTATGTTGTTTCATCATTTGTAGTGGCACTAGTTTGTATTGGGAAAGCTTTCTTAATTTTTATCCTATGTTTTCTTTCACAATCTGTTACTACAGAAGGTCAGTCTTGAAATCGACAGTATTGATTTATAGCTTGTTTTCTCTGAGAGCTAATCTGCCTCTGGAAGATGTCTGAAATGCAGAGATCAGAAACACACAGTGAATGCTTTGCTGTCATGGTTAGCAGTAGATAAGCAGTGTGAAGTGTAGTTGGAAGTTTTACATTGCAAGTGTAGTGAATGTGCTATTCTGAAGATGATGAAGGCTGTTTGTCTAAGAAAAATGGGTGTACAGGATGATAATTAAGTGAATGCATCCTTACAGACAAGAAAACTTTGTGCAGATGAACTATTCCTATTCTTTGTACCTTATAAACAGTAACATTTTATCTGAGATGTCTGTAAAGGTGCCTCAGTATGCCAAACTATCTATATTTTACACAGAATTTTTAATATCTTGGGTTGTTAGTCTCCTAACCCAGAGAGTTGTCAGCCAGTAGAAACTGGCCATTAAACTTTTCAAGAGGAAATTGTCTTGAGTACTCCTTTGCAAACTTTGGTGGTTGTTTTGGTGTTTTGTTTTGGGGGGGCAGGGACGTGTTGTGTTGTGCTGGAGTTGTAGTGGTAGATTTCTAACCTCAGTGTTTTAGAGGTCAGATGAGGTGAATTAGTGCCACAAATGTCTCTTTAAAAAGTCATTAAAGTGAGAATGTTTTGAAAAGCTACCAAACAGGAAACACTGTTGTTTCAAGGATCTGTTTGAAGTTTTAGTATCTAAAATTAGACTTTCTTTTTCCCATACTTTAAGATGTAACTCTTGCTTATATTATTGCAAACAGGTGACCAGGACTGAATTATCTGCAACTCATTGATAGATTTTAACTTAACTTTTTTTTAATTTGTTGTTATAAAAAGAGGTTTTGTACACAAGTTTGGAGGGAAAACACTTCAAAACCTATTGCTGTTGTGTAGTAATATTGTAGTTTACTGATAATACCCTCTGGTTTCATTTTTTTATGGCAGTTCTGTCTTTCACCTACAAGAGTTCATCCCAGTGCTACTGGAAGGTCACATAAGTGTGCACTACCTGTGCTGCCCTAGGGCTGTTGATGTCCTCAGCTGTTGTAGGAGAAACACCAGACCTGGAACCCAATTTGTTACTGGTAAGAAGTAATGGTCTTGGATTTTATGTATTCATTTAATACTAAGGTTTGTGTGCTTTCTGTATCAAAATCATTACGAATCTTCTCACTGCACACTGTAGCAAAATGTGCATCTCTGGTCTGGTTTGTGGGTGTTCCCCCCCTTTTAATTTTAGAGTTTCTAAATTTCTAATGGGGCTCCTTACAAAATGTGGATGTGGAGGCTAACAGCTTTCCCTTAAGTTTCAATTTCAAATCTGGTTTCTCTTGAAATTCTTCATGTTCTGTCTGAGCTAATGAAGGTTAGTAAGTGGATTTCTTTAATACACCCTCAGAAATTCTGCTTTTTGGTTGCACTTCTGTAGCTTACAACTTCTGCACGCTGTAGCTGGCCCTGTAACATCAGGTAGATGGTTTGACAGGTCAAAGGCCAAAGCCAAGTTTGAAGTTTTGGAGTAGACCGTAAAATGTTCAATGAAAGCTCCCTGTTATTTCATGTTTTGCTTATTGGAGTTAGATTTTGCTTGTGGTTCATGTTTGGATTGTAGAAGCAAAGGCTTTGATGATACTAATGGCTAGAAACGTGTCATGTTTTGCATCTTCTTATTCTTTTTGCTGAAACTCCTTTTTAAAGTTCTGAACTGTGTTCAGATCTATGTATTTTCATGGCAGAAGCAATTGTAAGCTGATGAGGTCTTAAATGTATTGTATTTCCTGACTAAATCTCACCTGGACAGATGGGAAGTTGAAGTCTCCCTGCTTTGAGAACTAATGGTTCAGGCAAGTGATTTCTTTGCTGATGTGATACAGCTACTGAAGGTGTAACAGCCTTGCTGTTTGTTTGAAATTTACTCCTGGATTGAAGCCACTGCAGAGATGTTGTTTCAATAGTGTCAAAGATGGGGTAGTACTAGCTTGAAATTGGAGAAACTTTAGTAAATCCTTACCAGGCAGATTTTAGTTAACTACTGGAAGGGGCTTGTGATGTTTTGCTTTCCCTCTAGTCCCTGAGAATTGAGTGGGCCTCTCAAGTCTGATAAAGTAGAACTAGTTTGGGTTATTGTAAGTTCACTGAAAATCATTTGCCTCCCAAATTCTTGCCTTTTCTGTGATTCTGTAGCATTTTGCAAATGAATGAATGAATGACAAAACTTTTTAATTACTTTTTTCCTGCAACTCCTAAGCCATAAGGATGAAGATGCACTGTTGGGCTGTAATTTAATGTTCTTGCCCTTAGTCATAAGGGAATAGTGGCACACTCTTGTTTTCATCAAACTGTGAGTTGTGAGTAACCTCTTTGGTCCAAGGGTCTGGTTTGGTCTGTTTACAAACATCTGCTGGTTTCTCTTTGAATGCAGAGCTGTGGTTGGAATGACCAACTCCAACAGCAACCAATCAGTTCTGTGAATCTGAATAGGGCAGAAGAGTTTATTTTTTGGCAACTCTTAATTTTCATAAGCAGTTACTTGCATCAGCTCTGAACGAAGATGAATGTATGAATATCATTTTGGGGTATCTAGTATAAAGAAGTTAAAACTCTTCTAGAATTGTGTGTGCTGCTTCAGATGTACTTGAGAAAACACTTTACTTCTGGAGGTTTGTTCTTTCAAAGCTCTTTGCTGGGAGCTGTCATTGGTTAAATACTCCCAGTCTTCTACTTGCTCTCTCATTTAGGAGAGTAAGTATAGGTACTGTCCTCCTTGGTTGCTAAGGTTACCTTGGGGTCTTTTTGTTCCCCATTCTTTCCAACACAGGGCACATGGATTGGAAGAATCCTATGTATTTCTGTTGGATAAAAGTGAAATTGGTCTACAGCTCAGTCTTGTTGTGCAAGGAGGCATTTCAAGCCCAATCTCACCTTACAGAGCTCCTTTGCTGAGGAATTCAAAAAATGTTGGAATGTCTTGGGAGTGGAGATATGGACAGGACACAGGGGAAGCAGAGAAGTGGGGTGTGTTTCTTGGGGTTTTTTTTTTGTATAATAAACCATTGGAGTGAATTTGAGTTCTTAATCTGTTTTTACTTTTCTCTGAAGGGAGAGGGGGGAGGAAACAACACATTTTTGGTTAGATTCCAGTTGGCATGTTTTCTCTAGGGAGCGCAGAGCAGTTGGTGGAGGAGTGGACTAGTGAATGTTTTGGTACTCTCTAACTTGTCCCCTCAGTATTGAGTGTAGAAACATGTTCAGAAAATTATAACAGACTAAATGTCATATAGCTTAAATTTTTGGTTTGCTTATATTCTGAGTGTGCAAAAAGTAAACAAACAAAACTCCTCCCAACAACAAAACCCCTTCTAGTGTCTCTCTTTTTGTTCTTTTTTTTCCTGTTTTCCTTCTGAGGGAAGGGAGTTTATTTTTGTCCCCACTGTTTCCCCAGGGACAGCACTGTGGAGCTTTCATCTCTGCTCATTTCTCATCTGTGGCTTTGTCAAAATTCAAATAACGCATTGAGCTTCAGAAGCAGCAGATCTGCAGCCCTTATTTTTACTGGTGTTGGGCTTTGGTCAGGAGAGTTGTTATGGATATGTGTGCTGAGGGGTTGGCTTTGGAAGTACTGCTAGTTACTCTTTTCAAAACCCTTCCAGCATCAGGTGAAGATGGTGTTTGTTTAGACTCGTACTGTAGTCACCAGGTGATATTTTCCTGGTCAAATAACTGTAAGGATAGTGCAAAATAAACAGTTTTCATAGATGCTGTATTTGTAGAACAAGGTTCATTCTAACTAGGGTTAAAGATCATATAAATTATTAATGCTTACTTTAAGACCAGGTTTTTCACAACATGAAAAATACAAAGCTGGTCTGTATCTTGGCAGAAGTTTGCATGAAAGTGATTGTTAAATCTGCTCCTATTTTGTTCTTGTAGCTGTTACATGCAAGTGTTTGTTTAGGGACCTTTTTTTCTTCTTTTTTTTTTTTTTCATTGTTTTTGGAAAAGTAATAGACTTGAATTACTGTACTGTCTGCAAATTGACTTATGAAGAAAGCCTGACTGGTACAATTCATTTTATGGAAAATCTACAGATGAGCTTTCATGGTTCATTGGCTTCTTGGAAAGCGATGTCGTGGCTGTGTGCTGTCATCACAGGCCCAGGACTAAAGAACTTTATTAGGTGCACAACTTTGAAATCCTTCAGTGTACTAAAAAAAAACCCCTGAGATAAAACAAAAAATACATCATTGATCTTCGAGGTTTGTTTTGAAAACAAGATCTCTGTGGTTTTTTCTGTCTCTATCATGCTTCTACTAGAAGTTTGAAAGGTACTGCTTTTCTGAAGAAATCTTTCCACAACATCTTTTGAGTGGAGATAAATATCATTACCAGGAAAAGGGAAAAAAAAAAACCAAACCCAACAAGTCACAAAACAGCATGTGAAATTGGAACAGAAGAGCACAGGGTTTTGAAGCTTCCTGAATTTTTAACTACTAGCAAATTGCCTTAAATTTAACTTGGATTAATTCCCTAGTGATCCTTGACATTAAACGGATGTTCTGGTTTGACATGGGTAGACAGAAAACTAATTAATTCCTCTGAATTTGAGGCATATTTAATTTTCTCCCCCAAAGACCTCTCCTCTAAAAGGTACAATGCAGTGACAAATGTTGAATGTGGAATGCCACGTGTAAGGTAGCAGACCTTTAGACACAGGAAGATCAAGACACCTGAATAGTTTTTGGTGGTTTGGAAGATGGTAAATGTTAAGGATTAGACTGAACATGGGAGCATCCATATCATTGCTTGGGTACTTGAAAGCACTGCCATGTGCCCACAGTGGGAAGAATGCTGTTCTTTGGGTGTCTCCCCCATCCATTCTCTCTTTATACTTGAAGCACTTTGGAATAAGGCCAAGTTGTCTTCCCTTTGCATAGAGGAACACATATTGCCATTATTTTTCCTTGTTTTCTTTTATTCATCTGTTTTTAGAACATCAGGTATTTTTGTTTTCTTGTCCAAAAGGTGCCTCCCCACCTCCTGCTCTTGTCCCCAGCGCCCTTCGCCGCGTGGGCGAGCGAGACACGGGGACTGTATGATTTCACTGCAGTGACATGCTCTTGTTCATCCATGGCTTGCCCTGAGGCTGTCTTCTGTCAAGAGCTTGGTGGGTGGGAAGGAGGCCAGTAAGGATTCTTCCACAGATTCCCCTCCCTGCCCCCCTTCCCGTGTGTGTTTAGTAAAAATCTCTTGGTAGGAAATAAAGTCATAGAAAAGCTATTTCCTAGAGAGGCTGTCAAGGGCTTCATCCGTAAGAGGCACCAGATTAGTCAGTGCCTGAACCTCAAACTGAGCCAGCCTAAACCAAAGGTAACAAAAGACAAATATTTCAACCTGGGTTTCTGCCACAGGCAGCGAAAACAAAGGACAAGGTGCATCTAAACCAGATTTATCAACAGTGAGGCAGAACCTCACCCACTGAATAAATATATGAAATAGTAAAGAAGTAAAATCTCCAGGATTTTGTGTGATTTCCAGGTAAAAAACATGCAAGAATAAAAACTGCTGTTGCATGAATTCACAAAAGCAGGTGAGGACACTGACAAATACTCCTGATGCTAATCTATATTATATTGAGGAAGAGAAAATTATCCTTGCAGGAGGCTGAGTTTGTTTTTTCCCCCAACCAATTCCAGGGAAGTGCTACCTTGGAGTATGGATTTTGATACCTGTGAGGGAACAGCAAAAGGAAAATGCCATATCTGAAACCTTGTGATTGCTTTGTATGCTGTGAGGCTTTCTTGCATCCTCCTCCAAATCATGTGGATATGGCAGCTGTTGAAGATGGGATTGGTGATGGACAACTCACTTTATCCTATGTGGCAATTCATATTCCCTGAGGGGACTAAGCTGACTCTTCAACTCCTAAAAGTAGATGCAGTAGTGGTTTCTGGAATGAAGGTAAAACTGAACTGTCGTTCTGCCTTACGAGGTGGTTCTCTCAAACGTGAAGACATCGGGAGGTGGTGGCTGCCACCTTCAGAGCCTGGGTTAGAGCTGTGTGCTGGCTGGTTCTGGCACAACCTTTTCAAGCCAATCAGTGGAGGTTTTTTGTTCTTACTCCCTTGACTCTGAATTTTGGTTTGGTGGTGTTTTGGGTTTTTTTTATTTCTTTATTTCATTTATGTGAGGTGGAGATGGCTTCTGTGTGAGAGAACTTGATTCGAGGTCTCTGGACAGACTACAATATAGTAAATAGGTAGTGTCATTCAAATAGTGTAAAGGTGCACTATTAAAGAGAAAATAGTCAAAGATTATCTGCTTTGCATGTTCTCTGCTTTTTCTGTAGAAGAACTGTATGGGTTTGAGATAGATGAACACCGGTTCAGCCTGTTTATGTTGCAGAAAGATGATCCTTCCTCTCCTGAGGGAAGCACATGCTTCTCAATGATCAGGGACGAGCTGGTCTTGAAAACTGGCATTTCTGACACTGCTGAAGAGACAGTTCCAGTCTTGGGGAGCTGGAGAAGCTTATGCAGGCAGTCTTGCATAACCCGAGCTTTTGAATCATCAGGTGGCTCTCTAGAAGAGCGGTCCTGCATCACGTATGTTCTGTGGGCAGAGAGGTGGTTTTCTAACCCATAGTGTTGTTTAAACTGTTAGCCATTTCGCTCCTGTAGATGGTAAGAATAGCCCAGGCTGGGGAAGGGAGCAGATGTCTTATATATCTTTATTCTGCAGTACAGGAAGCCCACTTACCTGTGTCAGGAACCTTTCCCAGTCGTGGCTGTCCTGACGCTGCCCACTGCTGTGAGCTGATCGGAACAGATGGGACTGAATTTGTGCTTGAGCTCGATGTGTGTTAGAAACTTGCTTTAAGTTCACATCAGCCTCCTTACTGGCAGTGCTTATATTTAACCATGTATGCTTCAAGACTGTTGAGACCACAGAAATACAGTGATTTTTGGCTTTAGCAGCAACCACAAATAACCTAAAGCCAGGGTTCTGCTGTGTGCACTTGCCCATAATTACGTTTGGATTTTGGTCTTGTCAGCACATACCACTTTCACAATTGTATATTGACATGTGGACCCATGTATCACTTTTACTGTTAGAATAAATTTAGAGTGTTTTGAGAGAAAGGAATAGATACCCTTCACCTTGTATAGTGGGTCAGCACTCCTAATTAGACCATTAAACCACTGTTGTAATCAGGGTATATAAATCTTGATAATAGGTTCCAAATAAGTAGTATAAGCTGAATAAAATGGGAGAAATTAATGTAAAGCCATGGCACCAAAGGCAAGTGTGGATTTGCAAAGGTAGTAACTGCATAGTATGGTATTGTGGAGAGTACTTGGTCAGTCTGTTCTGGTGCTGTCAGAATCCACCTTTAATGCCTGGAGCATTGTG
This sequence comes from Gallinula chloropus, assembly GCF_964237585.1. NCBI lineage: Eukaryota > Metazoa > Chordata > Aves > Gruiformes > Rallidae > Gallinula > Gallinula chloropus. The sequence goes on along the minus strand of NC_140101.1, from coordinate 1,639,058 downwards.
AACTTGAAGTTGTGTCACTTGAGATGGAATGTGTTGATACGCTGATGTGTTGTACCTTGGGAGACAGAGAGCAGGGAGCTTCTGATGGATGGATGTCAGACTGAACTGCATGGTAGGGGTGACTTACTGAGCGCTGAGAGAAATGTTTGTATGTGTTTGTCCATGTTGATGTGTTCCTTTTCTTGTATCTGCACTTTGCAGGTGGAATAAAATTCGGTCTGAAAATATCAGCACCACTGATTACTATTGACATATATCCACGTTTTTTCCTGTTTTGGAGTGTGAGAAGAGGGTAGTTTGGACAGTAACTTAAAAGATACAGGTCTCTGCCATGCTGCTGGCACTAACCAGCTCTTTTGGGGGACATACTGCCAAATTTTATGGAAGGTCATCAAAGGTCCTGTGATTTCTTAGCAGCCTGATGGATGCTTTGTTATTTTGGCTGTAAAACATCCTTGCTAAACAGGACTGTTTAGGTGATGATTAGAATTTCTCTACCCAGTATCTTGGGATGGTTGTGTGGTAAACGTAGAGATGTACGGCCAAAGATATAAACCATCTTATTGTAAAGTCAAAAATACTGTGCTTAGAAGTAGTTAAGCTCCAGATAATACTAACTTCATAGTTCTGATCTATTGCTGGTTTAGTTTGGGTGGGGACTGAAAATTTTGTGATCTGTGGTCTTGGATTTGTCTATTGCTCTTCTGACTTGAAAAGAGTATTTATAGCCCCTCAACAGCAATATAGCAAGGGAAATAGCTGGTTTCAATTGGCCTTTGCTGTTTGAGGATTTCAGCTATTCAGTGTGCTGCACATAATGCTTGTTCCCTTGAGGAAATTGTGTTTCAGAGTGCTCTTCAATAGTTGGGCTCCATCAGCATGGTTTTAAGTGCAGTACCTCACTCAAAACCAAACTTCACTGAACACAAACAGTAAAATCTGACAGCTGTTGTACCCAAGTAACTTAAGAAAGATTTTCTTGTAAGTCGCTAGGAATTTGAAGAAACGTTTCCCTGGGATGTTACGAGCCACTGGAGGATTGAGCTTCAAATCTGGTCCCTTTTAACATAAGTTATTTGAAGTCTGGTAAAAATAAGCTGCAGCGTGTCACGAGCGTGTGGCCTTTTAGGTTGTATTTTGTGGCGTTGTTTCAAGGTGAACCTGTGACTTAATTCGGTACAACTTGGGGTTTGTCTCTGTCTTTGAAAAACACGCCTGTTAGCTTGTACTGAGTCTTGTAATGCTGCGATTTCCTTCCCTGTACAGGACTTGTGGAAGAGGAAACACAAAGATTTCCAAATGAATAACCGAAAGGAAGATATGGAGATTGCATCCCACTACCGTCACCTGCTGCGCGAGCTGAACGAGCAGCGGCAGCACGGCATCCTCTGCGACGTCTGCATTATAGTGGAGGGGAAGATATTTAAGGCTCACAAAAACGTCCTGCTTGGGAGTAGTCGCTACTTCAAAACGCTGTACTGCCAGGTGCAGAAAACGTCGGACCAGGCCACGGTCACCCATTTAGACATTGTAACTGCACAGGGCTTTAAAGCAATCATTGACTTCATGTATTCTGCACACCTGGCGCTGACCAGCAGAAACGTCATCGAGGTGATGTCAGCTGCTAGCTACCTGCAAATGACAGATATTGTACAAGCCTGTCACAATTTCATAAAGGCAGCTCTTGACATAAGCATCAAGTCGGATGCCTCGGATGACCTCGTCGATTACGAACTGGGGGCCCCTTCCAGCAGTAGCACGGATGCTTTGATTTCAGCAGTCGTGGCTGGCAGGAGTATATCCCCCTGGCTAGCTCGGAGAACGAGCCCAGCAAACTCTTCTGGAGATTCAGCTATTGCCAGCTGCCACGAGGGTGGGAGCAGTTATGGAAAAGAGGATCAAGAACCAAAAACAGACAGCCACGAAGACATTTCATCCCAGTCTCTTTGGTCTAGTGACATGGGCTACGGGTCTTTACGTATCAAGGAGGAACAGGTTTCGCCGTCGCATTACGGAGGGGGTGAACTGCATTCTGCCAAGGATAGTGCAATACAGAATGCCTTCTCAGAGCAAGGAGTAGGGGATGGCTGGCAGCCCACTGGGCGCAGGAAGAACCGGAAAAATAAGGAAACTGTGCGGCATATAACGCAGCAAGTGGAGGATGACAGCAGGGCGAGTTCTCCAATGCCCTCTTTTTTACCTGCCTCAGGATGGCCGTACAGCAGCCGAGACCCAAGTGAGTAATCCTTGTAATTTTTGTGGCAGAAATTAAAAATCATAATTAGATCTGTTTACAGTCTGAGCTTGTCAGTCTTCGATGTATATAAGTTTGCCAGAAACTGAAAAACATCTGTGTTTCCAGCAATTCAAAAGAACCACAAACTGGTCCTCAGCGTTGCAGCAATGCAGACTGGTTCTGGGAAAAAAGTTGGTAGTTTTGTTTTGGCCTTGAGCAGATAATGGCCTAAATCACCCCCAAACCACCATTGTAACTGTTGGAATTAATGAAAGATTGGAATTTAGTTTAGCAGAGGTGTGCAAAGTGGTGGTGGGGTTGAAGAATTTTCCCTGCACAGTATGTTGATGATGTAATTACATCACACACAGGTGTAATTCAGTCTTAATGATACTATCTTCAGTTCTTCCTGATATTCAGGTGTCACTTTCTCATGTGTAAGAAAACCACCAGAGCTCGTTGCTGGTAATGGCAAGATACCTGTGTGGTAACCCTGAGGAATAATGTGTGTGTTTGAGGTACTACTAGGGCTTAGAGCGTATTCTGTTGTGTGACTACTTGTAGTCAGAGTTGAATGATTGCTTTTAAAGTGTAGAGCCAGGGAGAAAAGTGTTTTCTTGACTACTTCTGAATGTTCAGTAGTTATTTTTCTGTCTTGAGATAGCTGTTCTACTTGATTGATTAATCACTGGCAATTAATAGATCCAGGAATGGTGCAATTACAGGAGTCTGGGTGGGTTTTTTTCCTAAGGACTTGAAGGGAGTGTGACATCAAACTCTCTCAAGCTGGCTTGGAGAACTTTTGTGTGAGTTAGCCTGTATTTCCTTGTATACCAGAATCCAAGTTGGCCAGGATAAGGGTGTGTGAGATTACATACCCTTGTGTTGCCAGATTCACTTGAAAAAAGCAATATAAATAGTACTGAAAGTCTGAAGAGCCTTTATGGGCTGAAAAAGGATGTTTAACTTGCTTACATACTGACGCTTAAATGTGGTTTTCATTGAACGGATAACTCTCTACAAATGTCTTTAGATTTATTATGTTTTACAGTTATCTGCTACAGCAAGCCTGCATGTAATTATTCTAATTGGCTGATGATAAAATCTAAACAATGTCAGTTAGAAGGAAAACGCAAGATAACTTAAGATAACAGTGATTTATGGGGAATCCTGTTTTTATAACGCATGTCTCAGGCTTGTTTGAAGTTTCAGTGTGGGTTGCCTAGTGTGCTATCCACACACAAATACTTCTTGTCAGGAGAACAGCTTGAAGATGGCACAGGAAATGGAGGTTTTGGGGGTTGGACAGATAGATGGAGCAAGCAACATGTGTTCAAGTGACTGTAGAAACAGCTACAACTCTGTCTTAGCAAACCAGCTGTAGATTGAATGTCTTTAAATGACTGAAAACAGAGCAAAATGTAAGAGATGGTGTATTAATATTGGAAGCTGAATGATGTTTGGATTATTTAACTCCTGATTATTGAGGAATTCTATGGAAGTGGCCTTTTTCTTTCCAGCAGTGTGCAGATGAGAGGGGGATGGCTTGGGGTGTCGACCCCACGCAGTGCTGAGGCAGCGTGTGCAATTTCCAGTAAGAGAGATGTTTCTGGTGATGGGAAAGCTGAATGGTGGTGATGGCGAGGGGAATAGTTTCAATATTCCATTAGTGCTCATAAAGCAAAAGGAAAAGCTGAACAGTAACACTCCTCACTCTCTAAAACAAGAGCAATGCCAGAACTGCACAGGGAGCAGCACTGTGGGCAGCAGCTGCTGCTCTGAGCGCGCAGTGTGCATGTGGAACAAGTATCCACGATGAGCAGGGGGCATGTTTGGAGACACTGCTGCTCATGGTTTTCCCATATTGGCCCTCTGGAGAGGTGAGCAGAGAGAAAATTCTCCTTTCTGTGATGCTGGGAAGGGATGTTTCTCTGCACTGTGGGCCCTGGAGTTATGGAATGGGTGCATATGAACTCATCAGGGCCAGAGGAGCCCTGAATGTCTTGTAGGTCAAATTTTCTTTCCTTTCCTTCTTTTTTTTTTTTTGGGGGGGGGTGATGTTGGCATGATTTCAAAGGATTTGAGATCTGTACATGGTCAGTTTTAGTTAACACTGGGACATCTGGTCAGCAGCAAGCCTCTCACCTACTTGTTTGTAGATGTGTGGTTTGAGTGAAACCAGTTTGTCGCTGATGTGAAGTGGCTTCTCTTTCGGTGTGAAGTGAAAGCATCCCTGCTCCCCCAAACCATTGCTGTCCTGTTTCCTGCAAGCAGTTGGGTCTTCTGGTCTTACATTACTATATCCCATCTCCAGCAGGTGGAAGCAACCCTCTTGCTAACTGCTCCATCTCCCAAGTTGCCAAGCTACAGGGTTCTCTTTGGGTTGGTTATTCCTCACTTTCCTGCTGGAATTCGGAAGTAGTCTCCAGGTGTTGCAAACTTAGCTCCTATGCATGAGAAAAAGATTCTCCTGTGTGAAAATGGGCAATGGCAGGTGTCTGCACTGTGGAAGGAATATTTGGGATGTGTTTAAATTTCAGCTTGAAGTTGTCTTTGCTTTAGTAGTGTCAGGCATCGTTCTTTAAAGCAGACCTCATGGTCTAGAGCTCCTTCGTTACCTCGCTTACTTAGGACTCTCCCTATCTGTACTTTCATAGCTAAGATGAAAAGGTACTCCTTAGCTGAGGAAATGGGTTTTGAATGTTCTTTCCTAAGAAGCTAAGAGGAAGAAAATTACCTAGAACTCTATGTTCTTTGAAGCTCGTTCACTTTTCTGATCTATTCAGTTATTTTAAGATGTTGCTTGTTAAGTCTAAAAGCTCTCATTGTGGGATAATTTGGGTACTATTTGTAAAAGCCTCTAATACTTCTGACAACGCAGAAGTGGATTTAGGAGAGTCCATCTTAAAAGTTCAGTGTTGGTGTCTGTCTTCTGAAATTGTGCAAGATATTAATTAGGTCTTGTTTGTGAGCAACACTGTGTTTCAGCACATGTAAGCAACACTTTGGAAGGTGGATCCTGCAAGTCACCATTGCATCACCCTTTTAATTCCCTGATTACTTGAGGCAGTATGCTTTACAGATAAAAGATACTCTCCTAGTCTCCTATTATACAGGATTGGTTAATTTATGTTTTGTTAGAAAGAAGCATTGTGAAACTTTGCTTTATAAACAACTAATGGCTCATTCACACTTGGTAGTGGTGCTTCTTTCTGTGGGAAGCTTCTTACCAATGAGACAGGTTGTACTGAAGTGCTCCAAATACCCAAGTAGACTGTACTTAAATATGAATCACTGGGGCCTCAAAAAGACAGAGCTGGGTTTTTTTCTTTAATTGGAAGAGTCAGAAAATTCTTCCCCAATCAGTTGGTTCTCTTCCAGATTCTGGTGGAGCACCGTGAGAGTCTTTCCATTGGATCCCACTGTAGATGAGAGTGAAAAGGAGCGTCTGGAGTAATTGTATTAATGGTAATTTAACATGATGGAAATAGCAGCTGCAGCAAGAGGTTCTTAATGTCTGCCATGAGACGTGTATCTTCTTCATCCAAGAAAGAATGATCAAATAGGATGTGCAGAAGAATGCAAACTAACTTGAGATGCCAGACTCAGAATGTGATTAAGCTCTTGGTTTCTACAGGGTGGTGTCAGTCAAGCACAAAGCTTGATGAAGACCATCTTTTTTCATGGTGGCTTCAATTTATTAATTTGGACTCTCTGTTTAGCATAAAACACATTAGGTCTTTTCTTTCTTATCCTGTTTGGGTTGTTCAGGATGTCAGTCTGTCATTCCTTGTATGAAGCGTTCGTATACGTTTTCCTCAGCAAGCTCCATTAACAGGGAACAGCAATTCTCCAAAGTAAACTGAAGGATGGGCTTTTATAAATAATAACTTTGTTCATGACTGAGCCAAGAAGAATTTCCTCCACAGCCTTGCCAAAATAACAGGTCTGCCTCTTATTTTAAGCTTGCTTTTTTTCCTTTAATTTTGTATGTTTTCCAAAGAAACATATTGCTATTTGTTAGCATTAATATCAAAGACACCTAGAAAATTCAGAAGTAGGCTTGTGTCTTGAGCATCTTAATTTTCTTTAGACTCCTGTTCCTTTAATTTGCTGGACAAAGGGTTTCCAAGATTGTATGTCCTGAATGCATGGACTAAACCATAGGGTGGTCTTAAAATAAATCTTGCCAAAGAGGATGGTTATCTTCACTAGAAGAGCTGCTAAGCTAGGAAAATGTTGCTGGTTTTGCCTCTTCATATAATGGAAAACTCTGTCGCTCGGAGGGTGTCTTTTGAGGAATTTATTGACGGTTTTATTAATGTGTTAGTTCAAGCACAGTAGTTATGATTCAGGAATTTATTTCTAAGGAAATACTCCCACACATCTTCTGAGTGTTTGCACCCTAAAGCTGTGAGTGAATTTTTGTGTGCCAATTCACTGTGCAACGAAGCTAATTATTTTCCAAACAGAACAGTGGCTTTTAAAGACACTACAGTTTGGGGACTTTTTTGCTTTACTTTGCTTCCACGTAGCAAAACTGTTCTGTTCTGTACGAAGAGCTTCAGAATGTCAGTGAGCCCAGAGTACTGACTTGCATGGGAAGGATGGGCAGGACTTCACTGTATCCTTCTGACTTCAGTATTTTCCTGTCAGAACTCTTCCGCGCAAGTTTCCTCCCTCATGGTGAGATGTTCCAGCTCATCATTTTCCAGTGACACAATCTGATTTCAGTGCCTGCTGCAGTGAGTTGTGCTACTGCCTCTCCACAAGGGCTGGAGACAGCCGGTGTCGGCAGCCTTTCCCTCTCCCTTTTTCTGTCTTGGTTTCTAGAGAGCAAACTATGATCACAGGAATTGTTGACGAGCACAGATGCTTAACAGTTGGATCCTATAGTGAGCTTACATTTTGGAAGGCTTCAGAAGGAGGCAAGACAGCTCTGTGTACATGAACTCTCAGCTCATTTTGTGCAGGTGAGGTCTCTGGACCTGTCAGAGTACAGGTCTGTGATTGTCTTATGAGATGATTTCATTCTTGCCAAAAAGTCTTCCTCGGCAAGCTGCTGGGCTGCCTGTAACTCTTTCACCTTTTCAATGCAAACCTTCACATCTTCCCTCTTGCTTTTTTTTTTTGACAGTGATTCTGCCAAGGATATCAGTCTGAGTAGTGAAATGGGGGTCTTACACAATGAGAAGAGAAAAAACCTGAGCCTGATGTTTGGATTCAGGTGTTTAAGGAACTCTGAAGATGCTTTCTTTTTTTCTTTTGTTCTACAAAACCAGTGTAATACTTCTGGCTTCTTATGATGCTTTATAATAACCAATTTACCTCCCCGAAGAAATGTATTTAAAAGGGGGGGGGGGGGGGGGAGGAAAATCTGCAGGCTGGGGCTGAAGGTTAATATTAATGAAGAATTCAAGAAAATGCAGTGTGAACTTCAGAAAGAGAGGGGTTTTGCAATTGACTGGTAGAAGGATTATGTGGACACAGAATAGAGGCAGGGAAAGCGAAGGAGGGGTAGTGTGTAGGGGAGAAGAGTGTAGGAGCAGGAAGAGGGATAACAGAAAAAGAACTGAGCACGAGCTCTGAGAACAAAGAGCCTAAATTTGGTGTGGTAAAGGCAGTCTCTGAGACAGACTGAAGAGATGTGGCAGCGAGGTTAAACCAGAGCGTGTCTGTACCGGGAATACCTGTTGAGTGTTAAGGCACAATGAATTAATTGATTTTTAGGCTCTTCTACCCAGCTGTTCCCACTAGAGATGAATAAACCTTACTAACTCTCTCCTGTACAGTCATTATTCGCTCTTCTTTTTAACTTTTGCAGCCCAACATTAAAAACCTCTTGCTCCAGCTTGAAATGCAGCTGCATGGTCGATACTGGTGCTCCCACATGCTGTTCTGCCTTGCCTGCTCCTGTTAGTGGCAGATTAAGCCATTTACTCTGACCTTTACAAAATCTTCATTCCCTGCTCCTCAAAAAGCGTAAGAAAAGCATATTTTCTGTGAGATGTGGTGTCACATACTCAATATTCACAATTCATCTTACCTAAAATAAAGATACATTGGTAAACTTTACAGGACAAACACAAATGTATTACAGGAGATGCTGAGGGAAGTCTTAGTAAGTAAACTGAAAGTCAGCAGAGTGATGCCTGTGGCATGGCAGCTGAAAAAAACCACTGGGACAGAATATAGGCGTTTACTCTTCCTTTAAATGGATTTTACTTTGAAGAGATGGAGTCTCTGATCCATCTACCATGGTCTGAATTCTGGTTGCAATGTAAAAATGTAAGGCAGGTGTTTAAGTATTTGTTATAGCTGTGATTGAAACCTGGGCTGATTAAATTCAGTTGTCAGGTGAATATTTGGTCTTCTAAAACAACGTGGGCTCCAATTTTAATATTTTCCTACTGTTAGTTTATCACTTATATCATTCTTTTTGCTCAAGTTCAGAAAGATCACTTTTTAAGGAGGATGGAGGTTTTGGTTCAAGAACATTCAGCTTATCAGAAAGGTGTTGGGGTATTTTTGGGGGTAGGCAATAAGAAATGACAAATTACCTGCCACTTGGAAAATTTAACTCTAACTACTGCATTTTTCCACCTGCTTTTCATGAAGTTGTAGTTATGGTGCAAGGCATTAAAATTGTCTTTGCTACAATTGAGGGGGTTTTTTGATGCTCTTTTTATTGGGGAGATATTTCAAGGCTTCAGGCAGTGGTAGTCAGCAATGTCAGGCTTTCTTCCTCAGCCAGACCTGGAGGGGTTACAGATTTGTTCTCTAATGCCACCCTCAGAATTCTGCCTTAGCACCGAAATCAGCTTAGCCTGTGTTGTGCATTCCTCTGGCTTACTGAGCTGCCCAGGTTTCTAGACCATCTTTTGGTACTCCCTTTGTGTGCAGGAAGCTTCCTGCCCGGAGGTAGCTGCTGGGTGCAGCGAAATGCAAAGCCAAGCAAACAAACCCCCCCCCCCCCAAACACAATGCCTTAACCTCTGTGTCTGTACCCTGAATTGTGCAGAGGGTGCTCAGTGAGGAATTCGGGTTCTCCATATCACCACCCTTAGAGTATCGAAATTACCAGGATGCAACCTCTGCACGAGTAACTTCTCTGAGTTCCTGTTACTAAAGGGTTAGGTCAGGTTGTTTTCAAGTCTGGAAACGAAAATCAGTGCTTTAAACCCAGACACTTACTCCCTGGCTACACCCTGGCTTTAAAATGGTTCCACCCTAAACCAGCTTTAGCTCAAAGCTCAGTGTCTGTTTCCTTTCCCCACCCTGCATTCCATTTTCCCCAGGCTCCAGAGCAGCCCTCCTCCTCCTCCTCCTCTTCCTCCTCCCTATGGTAACAGCCTTGATTCTGTTAATCTGCTTTAACTCCAGAGATCAGAAGCACTTCCCCTCTCTTGAGTGCCCTTCTCACTATTTTGTTCCTTGTGCCAAGGTTAGCTGGGCTCATCTTTAGACATCTCAACTTTTAGAAACAGGGGTTTGGGTTTTTTTTTTTACCCTTTTTTGTTTCGTTACTGAAATTACAAGTGAGAAATAAACAGTTTAGAATTTTAACATAAAATTCTGATCCTACTCGGCAATCATCACTGTTCAGGACTTCCACTTCCCTATTTGAAGTGTTTCTTTTGCATTAAAACATAGTAGGAATTAATTCTTCAGACACCATGTCTGGGAATCAAACCCAAACCCTGACTTTGCTGTATGGCTGCAGATTGTATTTATTATTTAACATCTCTTACAGGCAGTTGTTTCAAAAGGTAAATGTTTGTTCTTGAAGATTTTCAAAGGTTATAACTCAGCACTCCTGTCATATCATGAGTACTAGTGTTCATATTTAATGTGATAGGGGAATGTTACATTTCTGTCCCTTCATGTTTGTGTCTGTTCACGTGCAGATGTGCAGCAAGAGGCTGTCAGGTGAGCAGCAGAGAAGAGTATCACTCCTTTCCTTTGCTGTGTGGGTTAGGAGACTTGGAAAAAGAGGTTAAGCTTACAGTCAACCTTAGTATTATTAAAGTGATAGTCTGATTAAAGTTACTTTACAATTCTGTGCATATTTAGTGGGAAAAACCCAGTTGACTTAAGGTATTTCTACACTGGCCAGTCATTCCTGCCCTCTCCAAGGGCTGCTTTAGGTTTTCACTTCACAAAAGTTAAAAAAAATAGTTAACTCATTTTAACTGTTTCCCCCTTCTTTGCTTTTGGGCATTTGGTTGTATCTTCTCTGAGGGAAGATCAGTTGGCTCACAGGATTTACTCTGCAGCCCCAGGACCGGTTGAGGTCACTAACAGATGGTGGGAGAGTGGCAACAAGCAGCTGCATTTGGGGCCAGGAACTTCTTTTGCTGACACAGGCCATGGAAAAATATCTGCAGAATTAGATTCAATATTAGAAAAACAAATATTACAGCAAAGAGAGAAAAATTGATGGGTTTAATTTATTTTTTTAGATACCTGGCAGAGTGGAGGGAATTTTCCAGTGACTGTATGTACTCTGGTTACTGTTTTAAGGAAAACAAAGATGCAGATCTGTTTGTGCTTTTAGGATGCCACTGCTGAAGTGTTAATATAAAACAAGGATGTGTCTGTGTAGAACAAACCTGTCTTATTTAGAAATACCATCCTAGCAGCATTGAGGAGAAGGTTTTGGTTGCTGTTGGTAATATATATATATGGTGAGCATCCTATGGCTATAGGCTTAAAAAATGATGCTCAAGCCTGTATGATGAATGCTGCCTTTCAGTTGGCATAGCCTCCCCAAGCCCTCCAGAGACAGTAACAGCACTGGAAATGCACAGTTTTGTGCAGAGTGGGTTTTTTTCTCAACGACTCAAATTCCAACAGCACAGGCCAGCATCCCAGGTCACCCTGGCTGAAAAGCCGTAGTAGGACTTCAACCTGGAAGGGGTGGGAAAGTGCAGGCTGGAAGGGAGACCACAGTTTCAGTTCCAGAAGAATTCACTTAAGATTTCTACAGTCTTTAACTCAAAGACAGTTTTTAATGATGATGTATTTTGTGGTTAAATATCTATGGTTGCCTGATAGCTTCCTGAGTTATGAAATTGGAGCTCATTTTGGATGCTGTGCAGATTTATTATATCCACGTGTATACTGTTATGTTTATAAAACAGTGTTAATCAAAACCAGTATAGTTCATGGCATCACTTTCCTGTGTAAATATTACAGCATGTGAGAATGTTGGGGGTTGCTTAATAAATAGTAAGTTGTGAAACACCTTTGAAGGCTTTTGGTTTGAAATACAAACTTCAGGGATATTTTTAGCAGCTGGTAAAAGATTGTCGTGTTCTACCAGCCTGGTTGCAGTTTCTTTTATTCTCAAGAAGAAACACTAGGAAATAAAAGCTATTTTTCCCCCTCTTTTCTTCTTCCTGTGAGGTTAAAAATTAATTACATCTTTCACACATAAGGAGATCAAGCCAAATCTTCCTAAACTTACACAAGAAAAGTCATCCCTGAAGCTTTAGATGAGATCTACTGTCATGAAGATCTGTATAGGTACTTGACACACATACAGGCAGAAGAACCTCAGAAAATTAAGTCTTTGTCTGCACCAAGTTTTTTTCCAGAAGAGTTCAGCTCAGGTCATGATTTGATGGTGCCCTTGAAAGAAAAGCTTTAAGTGGCTCCCACTTTCCCTTGGTGCTGAATCGCACCCCACGCTCCGCTGCAGTTGTTCCGGTGGCAGTGTCTGGGCAGCCACGTAGTGAACCGGATTGAGGAACTGAGCTGGGTTTAAAAATAACTTCTTTTTTTAATAAAGCAGTTTTATTTTTAACAGATTAGTTCCTGTCTCAAGTTCATCTCACGACTATACATGTAGTCTTGGTGCGACTGGAGGAGTAGCAGGGGAGGGTGTGGAGATGAGCATTTGGGGTGTGAGGAGTTACTAATGTTGGGCTCTCTGCCCTCACCAGCCCTCTGCCCTTTCTGCTTGTTGTGTTACAAACAAAGAAAATCACATTTTGTCACCACACTAAAAGTTACCCAGCTGTGTGTACATCCTAACTGCCCCAGAAAGCACAGTGCCTGCATCCCTCACAGGCAGCTTCCAGGAGCAAGGCTGTTTACTTTGTTCATTAACAACTTGGACATGGGATGGAGTGAACCCTCAGCAAGTTGTTAGATGACACCAGACTGGGAGGAATGATTTGCTGGAAGGCAGCAGTTCCAGAAACAGCATGAATTCAACAAAGACAAATGCGAAGTCCTGTGTGTGGGACAGAATAACCCCAAACACCAGTGGGGGTTGGCAGCCAAGGAGTGAGAAAAGCAGCCTTGGAGAAAATGGGTTCTGGTGAGGAACGAGTGGAACAGGAGTCTGCAGCAAGGGCTGGTGTACCCAGGATGTCAAGGGCAGTGAGACCACCTTTGGATTGCAGGATCCAGTTTGGGGATCTCCAGGCTAAGGAAAAACTCTGATATGTTTGAGCAAGGCCAGCCGAGGCTTACACAGCAAGATGTTGTTTTATGAGGAGAGGCTGAGACAGCTTAGTATAATCTTGAAGAAGAGGAGGGTGTTGGATAGATTGTTGAGAGCCAGATGCTTCTCAGTTGTGTATGGAGAAAGGGTTGAGAGGTAATGGAGACCAGACCACAAGGGAAAGGCTCATGGGGCAAAGGAGGAAATGGTTTGCAGAGTGGTGAAAGGATGGAAGAAGGGCTGGAGAAGTTGCAGTATCTTTCTCCCTGCAGATATTCATAATGTGGTTGTACAAACCCCTGAACAATGGAATTTAAAAGTAGCCCTAAAGACACTTATTTTGCAGTTCTTAAAAATGGCTCTGGCTAGTCCAGCAGCGGTGCTGGCACACCTTGGGACAGCTGCTCACTCCCTGCCTATCAGTGCCACCACTGAAGACGTAACTTCAGTTGCTGCTGTTTTCAAGCTGTACTTACCTTGATGCTTGCCTTGCTGTTTCTGATGGCAGGGCTCATGTACCTGGAAGCCTGTCTTCCCTTCACCTTTCCACCCTAATTTATGGAAAGAGACAATATTCTCTCCCCCTAGAAATTTTGTTGTGGATTTTTGTGTGCTCTGCTCTTAGATGTGTGAAAATGAGCCGTGTGACCTGCCAGCCCTGCTTCATGTTTGCCTACAGGAGGGAAAATATTTGTTAGGCTTAGCTGGGAATTCTACTGTTTATGACAACAACTGTGCTTTATAAACAAGAGTGGGGTAGAAGATTATCCAGTGTTGCTTTAATTAGCTCCAGATCGTTGTGGCATCTTGCTGCCACCCTTAGCTTCAGCAAGTGTCTGCAGAGAGCAGGCAGCCAGACACCTTGGCTGGGTTTGGTTGGCGGTGCTACAGATGTGGGGTTGAAAGGATGCTGGTGAAACCAGCAGGATGATGGTGTTTGTTCTGCTGAAGCACCTCCAGGCTTAGTGATACTGGGGGGGGGAGCTGTGCAGGAGGGGTGGAACAAACAGTGCTTCTCGCGATGGGAAGTGGTTTGACTTGCTGTTGTCTCTTGGAGGTTGTGGGGACGTGCAGTAGATGCAGTGAGTTCAGGTTCAGTGGCAGCCTCCTGTTCAGAAGTGTGCTGGGAGGAACAACTTGTGCTGTGTGGAAAAGCACTGTGTATGGAGGGAGCTGGGGAGAGGTTGGAAGGGCTCCTAAAAGCTTCCGGAAACTTGCCAGGGTGATAGAGAAAACTTAACAGAAACTGTCTTAAAGCTTTGGCTGTAAATGGGAAGCTAAATAACTGTTGCAGTCTCTTCTGGCTGCTGCCCTGTTTGCTGGCTGACTTCCCCCCCTGCCTTGCTGTGGTTGGGTCACTTTGATTAGGTAGGCAGTTGCTTGACGATGGTGTCATGCGACCTCATCATCCTGGAAACTCAGAAAGCAGAGGGAGAAGCATTTACTGCTTTGTGTTTCTGCCAAACAGAAAGGGACTTTGAAGGGAAGATGACAGATTTCTTGGATCTCCTCTTACCTTGAGACTGTAATGAAAAGAGCAATATTGAGGAATAGCGACCTGGCAAAACATTGCCTTTAGTTCTTGGGGAAGAGCGTGTTTCTGCTTTGAATTTGCCAACAGCAGATGTAATCTTGTATAGCTTCTTTTTTTCATGCCTTCCCTATCCTCATGGGTTTCATCCTCCAGCTACAGATTTCTAGAAGATGTTCAACTATGTACATGAGAGAGCAGGAACAAGAGTTGAAAGAGGAAAAACATTATTTAGAAAGAAAATTAGAAAAGAGAATAATAGCATTGGGAGTCTGGGAAACAACAGCACACACCGCTGGGGGTTACTGAGAAGGTAAAACCACAGTACAAACAAGAAGTAAGTGGTGTGAGAGAAGCAGGCGCTGAGCAGGTGGTTTGGTAACAGCTGAGTTTAAGCTGCAACGAGGTAAAATGCCTGAAGTGGGGAGAAAAAATACAAGAGAAAGATTGTGTGTTAAGGTGCTCAATGAAGGTGTTTGAATGGTTCTTTAAAGAGTCTTTTCCGTGGTCTTTCTGAGATGGCACATGTATTTTCTTGGTCATTGGACAAGGTTTAATGCTTCCTACTATCAGTTTTCTCCTAGGTCTTGGAAAACAATCTATCACATTAACACTTCACTTGAATACCTTTAGTAAATTGCATCACCTTTATTTGTGCCAGAGCCCTTCCCGAGGGGCTGGCAGATGTCTGTAGTACTTGATTTTATTTCTTTTTTCCTTTTTACTAGTACAACACGATTTTCTCATAGCTGGATTTGTGGCAGGAGCTCCGTTAATGTAATGACCTGGGGCTGTTCAGCCTGGAGAGAAGAAGACTCAGGGGGGACCTTATTAATGTTTATCAATATCTGAAGGATGGGATGCAGGGGGAAATGGGCAGCCCCTTGTCAGTGTCTGTGGGGACAGGACAAGGGGCAATGGCTGCAAGTTAGAGCAGAGGAAGAACTTTGCCCCAGGGAGGGTGAGGGAGCCCTGGGCCAGGCTGCCCAGGGGGTGTGGAGTCTCCATCTCTGGAGAGATTCCAGCCCCGTCTGGACGCCGCCCTGTGCAATATGAGCTGGGGAGCTGCTTTGGCAGGGGGTTGGACCCCATGAGCTCTGGAGGGCCCTTCCAACCCCTGGGATTCTGGGATTGATATACTGTGAGTGAGTTCCCTGGGGCTGTCCTCCTCTTGCAGGTTCAGGTTGGTTCTGCCCAGGTGTAAATGTCTGCGCAGCAGCTGCCCTGTGTGTGTCAGAGCTGTTGTACTGGCGTGAGCCTTACTCCTTTTGTAGGTCTGTTGAAGCCACCTGGTCAGCGTGGCTGGGAGCGAGTGTGTTTTGTCATGTACTGCTCGGCTGCATCATCGAAGGTGCTTGTCATCAGGCTTCCTATATTACTTTTACTTCAGGTTTTCATGTGTAAATAAGAACTTCACCCATTAAATGTTGGGTTTGGAGTTTGAGAGGCATGGAAATACTGTGGCCAAAATTGTGAAAAACAACAGGCCCTGTGTTCTATTTGAAAATAATAATAATAAAAAAAGAAATTAAAAAATAATTCCTCCAAGTCAACAAAGTAATAAAGCTTTTCTAAAGCTTCTGTGTTTTGGAAAGGAGGTTGTTGTAATAGAATAACTGCAAAATAATTATTTGCTAAAGAGACTAATGAGCTGGGTTTTTTTCGAGCAGCATTAATCCCGTGTTTAGCTTGCTGCCCCGGCCGGGATTTCCTGCGCCTGGTGCCTGGGATCTGCAGCAGCAGCAGGGACTGGCTCAGCGCTGTGAAAAATGAGATGTGGAGGAGTTGGATGGAGCTCTGGGGCTGCCACGTGACCCTCTCTGCCTCGAATCGTTGCGAAAGAGAAGCTCATTTACTGAAGCTGGGTTTACGTAGGGTTGAAACGCTGTAGTAAACAGTTTGGATTACTGGGCAGTGACGGATACTTTTGATTCATTGAATTCTTTGCCTAAATCTTGTTAAAAGAAGCTGTATCCTGGAGAAAAGAGAAGTGGTTTTGGAGGCGCCGTGGAGAGGAACTTCATGTATTTTTGGGTTTTGGCATATTGAGAGTATTTTGGTACTTATGTCACTAAGTGGATATTTATTTTGCCTTAATGTGTATTTGATTAAGTTACATCAGCTATAAATACTGGAAGCTCCAAAACTTCTATTTTCACTGTCTGTCTCTAATCTTGGCTTTTGAGGAACGTTTAATGTCTTGTTGCGGTTACAATTAATCTGTGTGTGTTTTAGCAATTAGTGTTTATGTGCAGTAGGCAGCAGCAGATCCTGGCAGCTGTCAATCAGCATCTATAATTGGCAGTGTGAAAGGACGGGAGAGAAAGCAAGGTGATTTACTGCCTGCCGGGTTATTTGGCAGCACCGTCTTGTTGACAAACACCCTTTCTGGCCCGAGCTGTTTGCTGTGGTTTGCTGTGTAGGCGGTGAGGAGCAGAGGAATAGCAGTATTATCGTGGCTTTGATTTGATAAAGCTGTTATGTTGCCGGTTTAATGGGGTAAAATTTACTTTCTACAACACCTTTGTAAAAAACCAGCTGTTACCACCTCTTGTAATTTCCCTTTATGCAGAAATGTTTAAAGCAAACTTCATTATCTGCCCTGGGGGCTGAGAGAGCCAGTGGGATCCTGGGGGGCATCAGGAGGAGTGTGGGCAGCAGGTCACAGGAGGGGATCCTCCCCCTCTGCTCTGCCCTGCTCAGGCCCCACCTGGAGTGTTGTGTCCAGTTCTGGGCTCCCTGGGATCAAACAGCCAGGGATCTCCTGGAGAGAGTCCAGAGGAGGGACAGAGATGCTGAAGGGGCTGGAGCATCTCCCCTGTGAGGAAAGGCTGAGTGAGCTGGGGCTGTTCAGCCTGGAGAGAAGAAGACTCAGGGGGGACCTTATTAATGTTTATCAGTATCTGAAGGATGGGCTGCAGGGGGAAATGGGCAGCCCCTTGTCAGTGTCTGTGGGGACAGGACAAGGGGCAATGGCTGCAAGTTAGAGCAGAGGAAGAACTTTTCCCCAGGGAGGGTGAGGGAGCCCTGGGGCAGGCTGCCCAGGGGGTGTGGAGTCTCCATCTCTGGAGAGATTCCAGCCCCGTCTGGACGCCGCCCTGTGCAATATGAGCTGGGGAGCTGCTTTGGCAGGGGGTTGGACCCCATGAGCTCTGGAGGTCCCTTCCAACCCCTGGGATTCTGTGATCATCTGGAAACACGTATATTCTTGTTAACCATGTGCTCAGTAACAGAGGGATAACAAAATATGTTGAAATTCAAAGCAATTCTGCTTGTCTGTGGCTTAATACAACTGATTGTATGAGGTGGTAGAAGCAAACCACAGGTGGAGGGGGGAAAATGGTTTGATTTTAAGTGAAAGCCTCTCCTGTCCTTCGCTTAGTTGCTGCTGCCGCGTTTGTAGCCCCCAGCGTGGGTATTCCTTACATCCCTGGGGTGCAGGAGCACTCTGCTAATGATTGTTTTTTCCTCATTATTTGCTCTGAGGCTTTTTGGGTTTTAATAGAAGCAAAAAAAAAGTTACCAGCAAGAGGTACTGGCATTACAGTAAGGCTTAGTGATGTGAATCTGAACCTGTTAAGGAAGCTGAAGTGCTCTGGGCTGGGACAGGGAACTTCAGTCTGGTCCTGGCTGTGCTGGCTGGACACCTTGAGCAAGTCACAGTGTCTCCTGCAGTTACCACCCATAAGATGGAGATCATTATCTTGATCTTCGTTCAGCAGTTTTCCAGGTTGCAGAAGGTAGAAGCTGTACCAGTGTCCTCGTTAGCACTTTTTAATAAGGCTCTGCAGATTGATGTCTTGCCCTGGTTTCCAGTTGTTGAACACTACAACAGAGTTGTGAGCATGCCATGATCCTCTCCCCTCCTTGGGAGCTCTGCCTCTGCAAAACCTCCTGTCCCAAGGTGAGTTTGGTGCTGTGAGGTACATGGATAAGAGCTGAAGAAGTGCCAGATGAATTTTTAACAGTGTTAATTTTGTACATGTTAATGCCACCATTGGTATCACTGTGATAGCTGCCTCTTGCATTGAGTAGTTTTCAATGTGTTTTGAACTGGGAGGCAGTAAAATGTTGTGGATCCAAAAACCAGCTTCGGTTTCCATCTCTCCATATCAGCGTCTCCGCTTTGGATTTTTTCCTTGTACATCTTGATAGCACAAATGCTGCAAAGGCATCTGTTTGTGGGAAGCTCCAGCCTTGTTTGCCAGGTTTGAGCACATCCCTGTGTTCTGCTGCTGCGTATTCTGGACTAGGTAATGGCAATTACTTTTAAGCATTTCCTAAATGGAGGAACATCATCTTTGTAGGTTAATTTTTTTGTTCCATGTGAAGAGCAGAGAGTAGTATGAGAGTCGCTTTCCTTTACATAAAAACAAACAAATTATTTAAGACTATAAGAGAGTCAAAGTTCAAACAGAGACTCTTTAACTAGATCTCCCAAACCCACAAGAGTAAACGGTGTTTTGGCAGGGAGGAATTGACCTTATAATAGCTTTTTCACTTCTGTTTGGGTTCGGTAATTGACGTTTTTGTTAATGGTCTGTTATGTTGTTACACAGTTTCTTAGTAACTACCTCTTGCAAGGTGGCTAATCTGTGGTTGGGTGGGTGTTTTTTTTCAACTATATCACTTTACATAGAATTTACCCTCTAATGTGTGCTGGGAACCACCGATGACTATATTTTTCAAATAAATGACCCCAAGGAATTTATACTAATCATCAATCCACTCTTGCAGGCTGTTTATTACTTGATTTTCCAAAACCTTCATTGCGGGGAAGAAATGGAAAAATTAAAATTTGGACTACTGGAGTAAAATGATGGAAAAAACAGAACTTCAGTGTTTGAAAGTCATTTCAGTGCTAGCAGAACATCCAGAAATCTTAGTTTAAAGTAAATAAACGAAGTTTTATCCAGTTACTAATTGCTTGGGAGGTTGTACACGTCTCCCTGAGCCCTGCCTGCTTAGGGCATGGTTTGGAAGCAGCAGTGAAGGGCACAGGCTGGAAGAACAGAAATCCCCCAGCTGTGGGATGGGCATGCTTTCTGTCAAGCCTCCAAATTCATCTTCAGGCTTTGGGAAAAGGGGATTGAGACATGTGGAGTGTAACAACAAGGCCAAAATAGATAGTGATGAACTCCTGGTTCTCCTTTATTTGGACCCATGTTCAGGCAGGCGTGGGTGATCCGTGTGCCACATCTCAGGAGTCTGTCTGCATCTCTGACAGCATCTCTCATCGCGCAGGTGCTGATGTGACGGTGACAGAGCCCAGCAGCTCTGACAGCAGGATGGACCGATCGGACCCCTACGCCAACGTTGACGAAGCCCTCATCGCTGGGGAAGCCAGCTACATCTCCCAGCCCCTGACTCCAGAGAAGGAGGATGCTCTCCAGGCTGCCACCGTCGCCAACCTGCGCGCGGCCCTCATGAGTAAGAACAGTTTGCTGTCTCTGAAAGCCGACATGCTGGGGGATGATAGTTCTCTGCTGTTCGAGTACCTACCCAAAGGCACGCACTCTCTCTCCCGTAAGTTTGTGTTCTTCTTGCATCTTTTGTTTCTGACACTGTGAGTGAAATCTTCAGTGAGAAGAAAACACAGGTCACTGTCTTGTTTATTACTCCTGATATGTTTAGATCCAGTTTTAAGTTCTGCTTCCTACCACTTGCCATAAAACTTGGTAACCTGTGTCTGGTATTGATGCAATTTTAATGTTACCTGCTGAAGCTGTGGAAGGAGCTCTTTAGTGTATGTGTACGTAGCACTTGTCCTCAAATTTCTCTTTTACTTGTTTGCAAAGTGGTGCTTGCAAACAGAACACAGAGTATTTGAGTGCTTATGGTAAGAGAAGTAGTGGCAGAGGTTTTGAATCCACAATTGACTGATGTTGAAAGGCCTGACTGTTGCTTCTGTGTCTGTAGAAAAAGTTGTGACATTGTAGATGGCATGATCTTTCCTTCTTGCTGTTTACTTTTATGCCTCTCTCTAAGTAATGAGCAGCTATTGATTGTTTCCTTACACTTGCACATGGAAACAAATGTTTTTCTTCAGGTTATCTGTTGGAGCTGGCTGACAGGTACCGTTATGCCTGGACAGCTTATTTTTCAGCATACTTGTGTATTTTCTTCATTGCAGTCGTAAAATAGTTTGGTTTTTCTAGTGCACAAAGAAAATAAATATTAATGCTGTGTTTTAGTAATACTCTCAGGAGATGAGGATATCGATTGTGACATAAAATACAGCAAGCAGTGGCTTTCTGAGTACTACATGTTAGTTTCCAGAAGAAAAGGTTTCTTTTAATCTATACTGTCAAAATTGACCAATGAAACAGAATGAAAAGATCACTCAAGATCTGTGTTACTTTATCTTTGCTTTCCCCAGTGGCAAGAGATAGGTAACTTCTACTGGTCACTTGAGTTGTGTGATAAAGGGAAATACCTGCATGGTGTAATGTCAGTCTCAGCATCTCTTCTTGCTTCTCATGCCTGAACAGATTTACTTTTAAAAGAATCTTTCTAAGTTTAGAGAGGGAAATTATTTTTCCAGTACCTGTATTCTGCAGCTTGAACGTTGGGGGGGGAGGGAACTGCTTATGTGGTGGTCTTGTTTCTTTGACAGTAGTTTGCATCCTGAATGATCTCCGATTAACTCAGATTTGGATGGTTCAAACTGGGCTCCTGAGTTGAAAAACCCTTCCCTGCAATAAAATAGCAAAGATCCTGTGTCACAGTGTAATCGCTGAGGCTGCCTGCAGTGAGAAGAGTGCCCTCAGCTGGCACCAGGACGGGTGGGACCTGGATCTACCCGGGGCTGATTTATGCACCGTGCCTTTGGATCTCTGACTTGTGACAGGGGAAATCATCTTCTGTCATGATAAACTGGAATAATGATGGGGCTTCCCTCTATCCATCATCCCTCTCCTGCTCGGAGTATTTTAGGTTTTACTTAAAAGCTGAAGGACCACTTGGTGTAGAGATAAATGAGCACGAGACAGTCATAAATTTGGGTTGGAAATTAGAGGCTGCCTAACCAGCTGAGAAGTGGGGTTCAGGAGCAGGGAGAACACCAAGTGGGTTTAAAATGAAGCTTGGTAGATTTAGGAAAGGGGGTAAATGACAGCTGGTTGAGAGGTGTGATGGCTGAGGAGGTCCTTCAGCCTCTGAGGTCCCTGTTTTCCAGTCCTGTCACTATTAATTTAGTTTCATTCAGTTAAGCTTCAATTATCTCATCTTTGTGGAAGCAAAGTGGATTGCCTAAGACAAAAAGAAGATGATTCTCTTGGTCTGCAGCTCTCACACGGGTACGTGACTGTGGCCTGGGAAGAGGATTTTTAGAGAACCAGGGAGTTAAGGGACATAGTTTTCTTTCATCTTACTCAGTTTCACAGGTATCGATTTATTCTAATCACTTGAAAAAGATATTCTGATATAAGTCTCACTTGCTTTTAAGTGGTCGTTACTGAATACAATAGGACACCAAGTTTAATGAGAGTTTTCAGTGTATAAAATGGCAGTAAAGCAAGTGTAAGAAGGATCTGGAGATCTAAAAGCACGGTCTAGGTTGGTGCTAGCTTTGTAGATGTTTTTTCACATCTTTCTTCAAACACAATCTGAGGATGTTGAGTCATTTTAAGTCCCGGGTTGTATTAAAATAAAAAAAAGAGGGGAGCATTGTGGGAGAATAGGAGCACAGTGAATAAGATTTTTATTTAAAAAACCCAAACAACAAACACCAAACGCAGCTGAGTGCACACCAGTCTCCATCTGTGTGGTTTGAAAAGGAAACACACATTTTCAGTGTTTTAAGTGATCAATCTCTCTTCGGTTTCAAAAATCTGAAGTGTGTTTTTAATATTAGCAGCTACCACCAATTTGTCTCTGCATCCTTTTATGAAGTTATGCAGTGAGTACCTGATTCCAGCAGCAGTGTCCATGCTCCTTTTTTCTTTTCTGGAGGAAAAGCCTTAGTGAAAGTGGTCAGATCCAAAGGGTATGTTATACATGGTTAAAAACTCCGGTGAGCCATTTCTGAAGGGGATACTAGTGTCCAACTTGGTGCACACATGGCAGGTTTCAGTATTTCTTCTGCATGGCTCATACTGTTGTAAAAGTTAATAGAGGATACCCCAAGCTTTCCATTTTACCCCGTGCTCTTCTTTCTTAATTCATTGTATATTGTAATGATGGTGTGAGGTGTGAAATTACTGGCCATTCTGCTGATGGAAAATTAAGCCCAGGATGAGGGGGTGGTGGGGGTTGCATCACTGTGATGTAATCAGATAGGCTACAGCATCTCTAAAGGTAATGGGTTTATTTTAAAATCAGAAGGAAAATTTAACTGTCTTGTCAGTGGGGGTGTTGCAGTTGCCAGATAACCTGCAGCAGAAGGGCTCTGAGATTTTGTGATGCTCATGGTGTATGATGGAGATTGACACTGTTCATGTGCTTGGCAGAAGCCTAAAGAACATGAGGGCTTTGCAGATAAAAGCATCAGTTATTCACGGTAATACTGAGGTCACCTTGGGTACCATTAGTTACTGAACCTGAATAGTGTGGTGTTGGGGACGACTTGTGGGCAGTTCTGATTGTCTGTACAGGCTTTCATGGTTAAAGCAGGTTCTTCTTTGCTGATTTCCATCTTCAGCAGTGCTGCTCCACTGAGCTCCCTGGCTGAAATAATGTGTGTTTTATTTAATTCACAGTACTGAACTTTGGTAGGGTTGTTGTGTGTGGTTGCACAAAAGTCTCAAAGGCTTTAGTTGAATGTTTTTAGTTGGTTTTGCCAAGTATAACCAAGGGAATTAGAATTGTAATACTCATTAGAAAATGAGCTTGTTTGCATCCTGATGTTCTCATTTAAAAAAAAAAAAAACCAAACAGTTAGAAAACCTTCAGATTTGGGGGTGATTGACCACCTTAAAGGGCGACTCTCCCACATTTCCAGAATAGTACATTGCATTCTTTTTCACATGTCTAACTTGGGCTTTTCCTGTTTACCCTGTTGCAACTGAAACTGTTTATAGAAGCAATTCCTATGAAGCTGGCTGTCCAAGCGATTACATGGTACACAGAGCCCTTTTCTTTGGGGCAAACCAGCTAATACGTTATTTTTAGTTAGTGGTTCATTGGAGCCAATAATTTATCCTTGCACTGGATGTAAAGGAATATATTTTACACAGTGGTCAACTTTCCCAGGATGGAGTTAAAGGAATTCAGTTTGGCCTGGATTTTTTGTGCATGGTAAAAGAGGCTTAGGGGAGAATGGATGCAATTTGAAATGAGAAGCGATAACCTTTGCCTTTCTCTTGTCCACAATGGTTTACTGTCCAGCTGTCAGAACACTGTATTCCTATAAATACTGCTAAACCATCGCAGAGCTGACTGAAGGAAAGTGCTTTTCATTTCTGGTTTAGAAGTGAAAATCCTTTACATTGAAATCCATTTCAGTACAAATTTAGGAGGGGAAAAGGTTTCCCGCAGCGCTGGTCAGAATGGGACAAATCCTGAATTCAGGTCCTGTTTGCGTCCTCATGTGCGGGTTTCTCTTCTTGTGTTACTTGCAGTTCCTGAAACCAAATAAATATTCACTGTTGTTTAAAAAAAATCATCTTTGTACTTTGTTGTGTTGTACATCTTTGTGGCTCGTGTTGGGTGGTCGAGTTTACTGTATCTCCTTACTCAAATTCATTGCTCCTTCAGTAGCTTTGCCTTTTGCCTTAAGAAGCACCTGGTTTCTTAGGGACATGTGTAACTCTGTAGAGGTGCTAATGAAGAATTAATCAGACCAAACCCCACTGGCTTATCTTTACTGTATGCTCAAATACTGTTTGTTTAGGGAAGCACAACCCCGAAGTTAGGGATGGTCACAGTGTGTAGCGTCAGTGTAACCGGGGCAGTTTGAATCAGTTTGGGATGCTCAGGGTGAAAAAAAGATGGTGTGGATGTCTAGGCAGGAATTCTGCTGTGGACTTGAGAGCTGGATTCGTGGTAACAGTTTCTAATGGGAAATATTGATGAATTTGGTTTTCACCCCCATTTTTTCCTATCTTGAATTTATGGGGTTTCAGCACCTTTGTTGTCCCACCTTACAACAGCAACAGATGAGCACCACCAGAATGAAAACTGCAGGTATTCCTGTCACCCCCGAATAGAGTTCACTACGTGGTGAAAGATTTCAATCTGCCATCAAAGCAGAGGAAGGTAAATCAAACATCCAGCTTGTGGCACAAGAGCAGAATTTCCTTTGATAGCTGATAAAAACAAAATCAGGTTTGGGATTGTTGGCGTTTAGAAATCTCTGTGTGGTGGTTTCACTCCAGCCCTTTGTAGTAACCCAGATCACAGCGTATTGTGTGCGGACACAGCATAAACTCTGACTTGTTTGTAGCTGCATTAAAGAGTGTGTGTTTTATATCTGTAAAGGTTTCAACCAGACTCTCTTGTGTTAGAAATTAAAAAAAGCCTTTGGGGCACAGAGTGCTTTAAAATATGAATTTGTTTACTGTTGTGCCACCTTTTGTTCTGATTTTGCCTGCTTGCCTTTCAAAAATAACAACCTGCTTGATATGTCATTCCATTATTCAGTCAAGGTGTTTGGGAACATTTGTTTAACAATTTGTAATGTACACTGATGTGGATTACACAGTCTTTATTTGTGTTTAGATTGGTCATTGATTATCAGCGCAGTTTCTGGAATACTGGTTACTGTTTGGCTGTTGCAGCAGCGTAGGCAAGAGGGTGTGCTTCTGCTTTGGACAAAGGAGGTTTTCCTTTTTAACTATGGGAGATTGCTCTTAGAGTGTAACCACTGTTGAATAATTTTGTACAAATAATTGCACTTCCACACTTGCTAGCTGTAGAAGGAAAGGAATACTTTCCCCCCATCTTTTGTAAAGCACTTTGAGATCGAGGACTGACAGTATTGTATTTTAAAAAAACAACCCAACTGTGGACAGATCTGAAGCTTTGACATAGATTTTCAAGAAAGCAGTCGAATGAAGATTGTGTGTGTGCTGCTTGGGTTGAAATGTGTTCGAGTCGGTGCTTCTCCAAGAGGTGTCTTTCAGAACCGCGGTTGCTCTGGATGTTTGTGCTGCTCTGTGCTGCTTCCTCCCGACGGACTCTTTTAGTGGCCATGCCACACGATGTGACTCCACCACATACATCCCACACAGATGAGGCGTTTCTGGGTGGGGAGGCTGGTTTTTTAAAAACATAAAAAACACCCCAACAAATAAAACCTGGCATCGCTGTCCTGCTGCGTTCCCTCCCACTGACAGAAGATGAGCTGCGAGTGCTGGTGCGCTGCCTGTGCAAGGCCTTTTTTAAAACCACCAGCTGGTGCTAGTTCACGTGGGTGAGATTCGTTTCCTGTGTTCCCCAGGGCCTGGCACCAACTCCAATCGTTCAAGGGGCGAATGTGATGGCAAAGTGGAAGCACCGTCTCCCCCGCTGCCTTCATCACACCTTGCCACTCAGAGCCCCCCTGAGATCTGCTCCTCTGGTGAAATGTCACCAGAAACCATGATAAAGGGAGAGATGCCTTCCTCAACCCAGGTAAGATCATGGGGGGAAATGCAAAGACATTTAAATGAATCTTAAAAAAATAAGAAATTTAAATGCATCTTTAAGAGTACCTTTTTAATCAAATTCTCCCCAGTTATGAGTACTCTGAAAGACTGTATTACCTCATACTTTGATCTGTTAGGCTTTTTGTGTTTCTTTTTTTTTCCCTCCACCTTAAATATAGGTTATTTTAAAACTAGAAGTTGTTGGAGATCGGGGCTGGTGCTGTCCTGATTTTATCCTTTCTGCCTTACCTCAGCAGAGCTGACATTCAAAATACTATATATATTTTTTTAAGTATACATGTCCTTTTTATTGTAAATCACTGTGTTTGTGAAACACTGCATACATGAATGCCATCATGGCATAAAGATAGCTGAGACCCCAGCTGCCCCGTGCCCATTTCTGGTGTTTTGCCTTTGGGTTTCTTGTAGCTGTCTAAATTTAGATAGAAGCAGGCTGGCTTTTGGTATTGCAGAAGTCAGGACTTTGACATAAAATCCACAGCTTTCTGTGACTTTTCTTATTAATAATATTTTGGAATGAGACTTTAGTTCTGTTAAACAAATGGGTGGAAACGCAGAGTATTATTTTCTTTCCCTTTGCAGTCACCTCAGAGCAAAGGGAGCTGGTAGGAACGGCTGGTAGCCGCTTGCCCGGTCTCCAGGAGACCTGCCCAGGCTGCATCATGCCTCTGCCTCATAGAGGGTTGCCATCTGCTGCACGCTGGCATCTTGCAAATGCTTTATGGAAAAAAAAAAATAAAAATCAGCTTTTATTTATAATTTGGATCAGCAATGCCAGAGAGCATTGCAGAAAGGGAACTACCCAGAAGGTGTTTGTTTTCTGTGGGCTTTTCTATGTGGAAAGAAAAAGAAGCTATGTAGGGCTAAGGGAAAATTTTCCAGTTCTGCTGTCTGCTAGATGTTTCCTGCCCAGCGCTTCCCATTGGCCTGGTTACAGATGTTCAGTGAGACTGATAACTGAGTGGCAACCAGGGCCGAAACAGTCTTTAAACTCCAAGTATTGTAAAATATGGCCCAGTGAACTTAGCTGCTTTGGCAGCAAAAGCTTTGTCAAGGCAAACAGGATCTCCAAGTCAGTCCATGAGCCTCCCTTAAAGAAGGGGTGAAGGCGATGGGAGTCAGAGCACAAGGTACAGGGGTGTGCTCCTGTAAATGCTTGCTGTAACGTAGTGTGCTTTTCATTCACAGGCCACCTATGATGGGTTTTTATCCCTTTGGCAGTTTGCTAACTCTGATTCAGGTAAGTGGAGAGAAAAACACCTGTTCATAAACTCTCATTATTCTGTACCAGAAGACACTGATGGGTACATGTGCTCGTGTGTTTCTGGTTTAGATGGGAGCTTCTCAAGATCAGAAGACATGGATGTAACCACCGATGGCCTGTTCCTGGATGCAGCCCTAGCCAAGAGGTTGACCTGTGGTTTCTGCAGGAGGGTTTTCCAGTGTGTGGAAGAGCTGAAGGAGCACATCCACGAGCATGCTTTCTCCATGCTTCTCCCATTTGACTTGGTTGACTGCTCCCGGCCTGGCCTTGCCGACAGCGTCCCTCCTGGCCAGCTCGCCCGGTTCCAGTGCTCCAAATGCCCTGCAAGCTTCACTCTGAAATCGAACATGGATCGGCACGAAAAGACCATCCACTTCAACTGTAAGAAGATGCAGTGTCCTAACTGTGCCAAGCTGTTTCGGGACAAGACAGACTTAAACCGCCACCTCATGTCTGTGCACTCAAACGAGCGTACTTTTGTGTGTCTCTTCTGTGGCAAGGGCTTCGGTACACAGAAGAACCTCACTAACCACCTGAAAGCGTGTTACCTGGGCGCTGCCCAGCAGGGCGGGTGTGAGCTTTTGGACAGTGTAGGCCGGAGCGAGGATCCTGAGGATGCGTAGCTCCTGTTGTGTGTATGAGGTGCTGCTTTTGCACTAGGAAAAGCAAATTGTTCCATTGTTCTCACGCTGCAAATAAACGTACAGCGGGGGTGGTGTAACAGAGTAACTCCCCAGAGCTGATCAGGCTGGTGTGTACTGGTGCTAGGTACTGTGTATCTGCAGCCACAGTGCCATTTGGGTGTGAAGGGAACTTCTGTCAGTCAGTATAACAGGCACTTTGGCTGCTGTATTGGTGTGGTCATACTGTGCGCTTATACTACCTTAAACATTTCTATCAGTAGATCTCAAAGTGCTTTATAAAAGAAACAGTGATACCTTCCTTGTATTCCCTGGGAGAACAACATACCTCGGCTTGTTGGGCATGTTAGTGGTAGAATCAATAATAGAATTCAGTCTTCTGAGTTCTGGTCTAGTGCTCTGCCTGTTAGACAATTTGGGCATTTCAGGGTTTTGCAGCTTGAGATGAGGAGCTGTGAAATCACAGGGTTACTCAGCCCTGTAAGCTGTTCATAAACTCTGGTCCTCCACGTCAAGGAGAACATGCTGCTTGTTCCTACGTGCATCAGGGTATATTCTTTGGGCTTGAAAGTGATCGTGAGGCTTGTGTGTTTTACTGGGGTTATGTTTGAGTACTTTTAGGGCTTTTTAAAAAACATACTGGGTTTTTGGCTGTGATTTTCAGGAGTTCTGCAGATTTTCCTGGCTCGTTTGTTTTCTGTAATGGTTAGCCAGACCGAATGTATGTTGTTGAAACCGAGGAGAGGAGCCTGTACATGGGAGAGCTACTTGTAACCTAGGCTGTGCATATAAAATCAGTAGTGGTTGCTACTGGAGGGTAGAAGCCTTACTCTGATTCCTGTTTTATTATGGGAAATTGTTTTATTATTTTAAAAGATAAATATTTCTATGTCTCTTCCTATATATTTAGGTGCAAAACCAGATGATAGTAACTGTGAAAGTGGTGTGGTTAAGTGTAGTGCTTCCCAGCTGTGCTCTGCACAGCACAGCTTGTCAGCAGCTGGAGCTCTTTGTGTTGTAGGGTTCCTTTCCCTGAAGTGCGAGAGAGGCGGCTGAGAGATGAAAGCAGCTTCTGCGAGTGATCTTTATTGTTCTTCGGAGAAGTTCTTTCTCCAAACTTTTGTTGCATCTCAGGGAGACCAAAATGAGAAATACTTGGTTGTGTGTAGAGGTTTTGAGCAGCCTGGGGGTGTCCGGGGAGAGGCTCTTGCTAAAGCTGTTCCCTGTGGAAAGCCAGACGAGAGCGATCACCCAGTTCCTGCTGCCCTGGCGCTCCGAGAGGGAACAGGTACATTCTGGTGCAGGGCTGCTCTGCCCATTCCTCAGAGCTTGGGGAAGCCAGAGTTTCCCTGCTTGGCTTAGTCCTTACTCTTCATTTAGGTGGGGTGTGCAGAGTTGATAGTACATTCCTATGTAATCAGCACAGCACATCCTCCTTTGATAGTGTCTTTTATTTGGGTTTTTACCAATCGCATTCGTTTTTTTCGTTCTTGTCACCGTTGATTCCTTTGGCATTGCAGATCACCCCTATCTGAATCTGGATACTTCATAGTCTGTCAGCTTCCCTTGCTAGAGGTGTCAGTAGAATTGCCTCATAATCTTCTCCGCTCTTAAACAACCAGCAAGTGGGGAAGGAGAAAGCTGAGCCAGAAGAGGAAGTTGTGATCAAAACTAGCCTTTTCTGGAAATTGGGGAGCAGCGTGGTGGGATTTGTCTGAATCAGAAAAATAAGATGCCAGCAAAAGTCATTTCAGCAAATTTTAAAAGAATTTGTTCAGGTGATAACAGTTAATGACATTTTGTGTTTGTTCATTTTTTCCATCTTGGAGAATTTAAGTCAATGCAACTGGTTTTCTATAGGCAGGTCAACTCGTTCTTCCTAATAGAGGTTTAAGTAGTATTTTACTTGGCCTGTACATCAGAGTGCTTCCTGACTTCAGTGCTGAGAGTTTCCCCTGCTTCCTTTCAGGCTCAGGGGTGGGCTCCTTTAAACATTAGAACCACAGGGTATAAGGTAGCAGAGGAGTTTCCCATTAGGAGGCGGCGTGGGAAGATGATGGGAATTGCAACTTTGACGTTTAAACTGCATCTTGCTATTTACTACCTTAAATAGGAGGATCGAGTGGACAAGAATTGTCTTAAAGTTTGTGAATCCTTTGTAATAAGGAAACCAGCGTAGTACTTCAGGGATTAACAGCTGTGGTTTGGTGTACAGAATTGATACAGAACAGCTCTACCAGGCAGTAGGTCCCCAGTGCTTTCCCTTCTCTCAAGTCAGAGATGCAGGAGCCTATTTCATTTAACAGCCTCAGTGAAGTCAGTAAATTTCCTTGAGATGACAATACCAAAGACTTCTTTTTCCAAGCATTCTTGTGTTTGGGTTAAAAATGCACATCTTCTGTAAATACTTTAGTGAAATGAAGCACATCAATTTTTTACTGTGGCACTGTGTGTATTACATTCCCCCTTTCCTGGTGCTCACCTACTGTGGTTGTGCCCAGTAGCTGGTTATCTACAGCACTGCTGTTAATGGTCTTGATGATCTCATTAAAGGTTATTTCTTAGGACCATAATGCTGCTATACCTGAGCTCTATAAAATATTGAAGTTTAGACAAAAGATTGTGCTCAAACGTTGTTCATTAAATATATGTACTTGGGGGTGCATATATTTAGCAGTACTGTACAATGTTAACTCTGCAATACAGCTATTTTCCTAACAATGCTGCTGTTGTTTCTCAGGTGTTTTGTAGAGACTATTTGGTGAAAAAAAATAGTTTTCAATAAAACTACAGCTGCAAAAAGTGTTCT
Source organism: Gallinula chloropus (assembly GCF_964237585.1). Lineage (NCBI taxonomy): Eukaryota > Metazoa > Chordata > Aves > Gruiformes > Rallidae > Gallinula > Gallinula chloropus. The sequence goes on along the minus strand of NC_140101.1, from coordinate 1,608,536 downwards.
GTGACTATTTTTAAATAGAAGTGTGCTAGAAGCTGAAGCAGTTATTCCTGAGCGACTTAGGCTGGGTGCAAAGCAAAAGTAAGCAGGAGGGAGCTTGGAATCAGAAAGTGGTTAATGAATATGTTGTTGGAGATGCATTGGTGTGTTGGAAACACTGTCTGGGTGTGAAAGTGGCCGTCCTGCAAGTTGTGTGCCTCAGGGTTGGAGTTGCTTTTCAGCTTCTGCAGTGGCTCAGCCTTAAAGTGAAGAGACAGGATCGGGCAGTGAATAAGAGGAGGCAGCTGGTTGGTTAGAACTTGATGGATCAGGTATGATCCAGTGATGCAGGGAGTCCTGGATCTCGTGGCATGCTCTTCATTTTGTAATCATGGGATCGGGTTGCTGTTGGGATCTCTGTGGCAGCAGCTTGTCCTGCTGGCTGTGCTTGGCATGGGTAGCACCTCCCAGTTGTTGAGTGGCACTGGACATGGCCTTGGACTGGAGGAAGGGATGTTACATGTCCCCTCCTGACTTCACTTGATCACCTTACAGCTTGCTTACCTTGTCTAGACTCTGCAGTCATGGGGTTATAGAGCCTGGGGAATGTGTTGGTGAGGCCAATCACTAATCATCACACAGTTAACGAGATCAGACCGGAAACATCTTTATCATCACCAGTAGCTTTGTGTGGTAGAATTGACACTTGGTGTAGAGGACAGTGGGCTCCTTGCCTCAGATTGTATAGACAAGGGGGTGTCAAGTCCAAAGGAGGAGATGAAGCTAAAAATACTTCCCTTGTATTAGAGAAAGAGCTTTCATATTCTAGTTGTTAAAAAAATCCCAGGATGACAAACCCTGTAAATCAGAAGACAGACATGGGGTGGGTGGGAGGAGGGCTGGGTGGCTCCTGCACAAGGCTCCGGGCATCGGGCTGTGTTAAGGTACCTCCTCTGGGAGGTTCCCAAAGCAGCAAGTGCATAGTCACTTCCAGACCCTGCCCAATGGCAGTGAGTGAAGAAGATATTCTTTAGCATTCCCTTTCCCTGTTGTCAGTATTGCAGCCGTGGCCTGGGCAAGTAAGCACTCTTTCCATCCCCATTCCTTGGGCTATAAAACTCTCCTGACAGCTCTACAGGTGTGCTGAAAAAGCCCCACCAAACCACCCAAAAAATAAACACCCTTAAGGTGGGTCCAGCAGGGTTGCTGAGCAGCCCAAAGCAGCGAGTCAGGAGCACAAGAAAAGGGTATGGGAACATGGGATCCAATTCCAACTGCTAATCAAAGGAAATGGCTTTTCCACAGCTGCCTGGGTGGAAGATACATTTCATTCCAAGTAGTCAAAACAAATGCTAAGGCAAAATTCCTACCATGGCAGCTTTTAAGACTCTGAATCGTGCTTTTAGTCTGCATTAGAGAGAGAAAACTGCTTGGAATACTTCCTGTGAGATGAGCTGGTGTGGAAGGGTTTGCTTTGGTTCTAAGGGCTGGTGGTACCTGAGTTACAGATGTCTCTCAGTAGCATCGTGCAGTTTGCACTTCTACACAAGTGGCCAGTGTGGTGACTTCTGACATGGTTTTACCTGTGTTGCAGATACCAAGGCACAGGAAACTTAAACAGAAGGAGAAAAAAATACCTCACAAATTGGGCATTGAGCGGTGGGGTGACTGAGCATTTCAGTAGCTTGGTTTCAGTGTGCAGTGTAACTGAGGGCATGCTTGGTGTACCTTCAGCTTGTAGGGCTTTTGTAGGAGATAACATCTCAATAAACATCTAAAAACTATTGCAAAGCCCTGGGTATTTTAGAAGCCATGTAGTAGGGCTGGTATTTTCCTTATTCCCTTAGCTCTCCTACATAGACTGGTTTCATTTACCAAGAGCCATTTACATACCCCGTTGGGTACTTAAGGTGATTAAGTAGAACTTGCTTGCTTTATTCCACTTGTTATGTAAACAATATATTGCTTTGAGAAATGACAGTAATTAGGAGAAAAGTGGGTGAAAATTACCATACTAATGGAAAGCAGCAGAAATATTAGGAGGAGGAGATTTAAAGTCAGATCCAGGTGGACAGTGGCTTCCAAGTTAGACAGTGGGTGGATGTCTTCAGGGAGCAGCAAATACTGTGTTCACCTGCTGTACTTTGCATATTGCACTTGCACTTGGGCTGGAGGAGGAGATGCCGAAGCAGCTGCCGTGTGCATTCTCCTGGCAAATTAGACCCTTGGGCTGTCAGTACTGTCCCTGTCCCCTGGGTGTGCTCTGGGTGGGCTTCCGAAGGGATGGCAAGACAAAGGAAAATTAACAGTGTCAGGACAGCCTCAAAGAATTCATTCCTTTTCTAGTTCAGCAAAACATCACTGAGGGGGGACAACGGACGGACAGACGGACAGAAGAAAGTCTGCCAAGGGCTGTATGTGGTTGTTTCATAAGGAGGCTTGCAAGGGTCATGCTGATTCTACGTTAAGCATCCTTTTCATTTCTGTATCCATGCTGCAGTGGTGATGCCAGCTGAGAACTGGATAACGTAGACTGGTTTGCTGTGACTGTCCCGTTTCTTCTGGGTAACCCTGGGTCTCTGCACCTGCACTGAGATTCACCCCTGGAGGGACTGATCGCTCCATCCCTGGAGTGATGGTCTTGCATGAAACCAAAGCACATGGCACTGTCAGGGTGTTACCTTGGTGGCCTTCTGGTCATGACAAGCTGCTACTTCCACAAATAATAGTGTTGGAATTTTACATCTTGATATTTAGGATAATCCCTTGTAATAAATCTGAATTAGAGCAGCTTGTCAGCCCCTTTATTTGCCATTTAGCAAGCGATAGGCAGTGTGTGTTACAGACTGGTGGTAAATGCTTGTTGGAAAGCTGCTCTGGTGACAGTACATGAAGTTCTAGCTATAATAATGTAAGTGCAGTGGTGTAGTGTAAGGATTTAAAATGCATAGGTGGTTAAGAGGAGAGAGTGTGACTTCACAGTGAACCAAATAGTGAAATACTAAGCAAGAAGACTGACCGTTTTGAGGCATTCTGAAAGTAATCCCTGCTTTGCTTCTCTTACAGTCAACGAGTTCACAGTCATCAGGAAGAAATTCAAGTGCCCCTACTGCAGCTTCTCAGCCATGCATCAGTGCATCCTGAAGAGGCACATGCGATCCCACACGGGAGAAAGGCCCTACCCCTGCGAGATCTGTGGGAAGAAGTTCACCCGCCGGGAGCACATGAAGCGGCACACATTGGTAAGAGCGCGGGCGCTGGGGGGGAGCAGGAGCTCCAGCTGCTTTAGGTCAGTATTTTTGGTTTCCCCACTGGATCTCCCCTCAAGAATTCTCCAGGATCTCTTCTTCCCCCTCCACCTTTCAAAGCCCCCGTGTTTTGCTGCATGCTCAGCCGGAGATAATCTCCACCTGCTCTCCAAGATCAGCTGGAGGCTTCCCAAGTTGCACCTCAAAACAGCAAACCCAGAGCAGGCTTATCCATCCTGTTTCACACTGCCTGAGCCTTGGGGACAGGAGGTCACATAGCTGATGCTGTCTTAAGGATGGAAAAGGATCTTTATGTCTTTATTTGTCATCAGTTGAGTGACTCCGTGCAGAAACCTGTACAATAAGTCACTCATCAAGAACAAGGCAAAACTACTCTGGCTTGGCAGTGCTTAGTTACTGAAAATTAATTGTTATGCCTTATTAAAGACGGTTCTCAAACCGACTAGGAGGTGCCTGTGCCATTACCTGGCTTTGCACAACTTCTTTGGGAACAAAATTTTAAGCCAAATGTTGCTTTTTCTCCAGGGAGATTTAATTTGCCATCCTAAAGCAGTTTCTCTAAGCTTGGTGTAGAGGTGATGCTGGGGAAGAACACGTGGCTTCTACCTTTCATTTCAGTAAGCTCTGTTCCCCCTCTAGTTAAGCTGATGGAGAAAACTTATTTAAAAAATAACAACTGGGGCTGGTAGCCACGAGGTTCTAATACAGTGAGAAAAATAAACACCACAAGTGTTGCCAGTTCAGTGCCTAAGAAGATTTGTCGAGGTCATTCAAACAACTTTTCCCATACTTATATTATCTCTATATAATATTCAAAATGTAACCAATAATATAAATGAAAAGAATCTCTTACTGGGTGGGTGTGCTTTATACTAAGTGCTGTTTTCCTAGTTGTAATCCCCAAAAAGCTGCAAGGAACTGTATTTCCCTCACCCCAGTCCTGCAAACACACGTGTCCCCTCACATACCTTCCTTCAGAGGCAGCTGAACAGCAGTAACACTGCTTGGTTCAAGTGTGACAGGACTGGCAGTTCCCTTTCCTTGCTCTCTAAACTTCTGTGCTAATGAGAATCTTTATGTACAGTGGGGAAGGGAGGAAAATAAGTTCCACCCTCCAGGACTGAAACTGAGATCCACAAACTGATGTGGAGTTGTGGGGTTTTGCTGCTGGAGTCACTCGTGGTTCTGTGGAGTCTGAAGTTGAAGCTCTGTCCTACACCCAGGGAGATGGAATCAGCTGTTGGAGCACAGAGAGGAGAGGATATGTGTGTGTCTCAGTCTCTGCATGGCTTCTCTTAGAGCAGGACTGAAGCTGGGTTAGAAAATACCAGCTCTATTACAAGTTTTTTGCTGCCAATTCCTGAAAAAAAAACCCAAAGCAACACTGAAAATACCCATTTGTTTTCATTTCCAAAGAGCTGTAGATGACTCAGGGACATCCTGGAATGGGTGCACAGAACAAAAACAGGGCTTGGGGGGGTTTTTTGGGTGCTGTTAGAAGCACCCAGAAAAATTCCAGTTTCGATATTTCTCTGAAGCTTCTTTTGAAATTAAACTACCCAAAAGGGGTATTTTTAATATGCAAATGACACTGTGATTTCAGTGACACGGGCGGCCGTGCAGGTTGTCTGATGTGCTTGTGGCAAGAGTCAGTGCTGGGTTCCTGCCCTTGGGGTGTCTTGTCATCTTATTTCCTGGCTTAATCGTAAATCTGAGAAGGCGAATGCTGGTGTGTGTCAAGTAAAAACACTGTTCTAAAAATAACCAGGAGGAAAAGGAAGTAGGTTTAACACCAAAACCTTGTTTCTTTCAATTCCTCAAATGGTAACCAAAGACAGAAGAGACTATTTTAGTTTGTTTAGCTCAGATTAAAAAGCCTACTTTTATAGAATCCCAGACTGGTGTGGGTTGGAAGGGACCCCAAGGATCACAGAGCTCCAACCCCCTGCCACAGGCAGGGACACCAACCTCCAGGCCTGGAGCTACACAAGGTTGCCCAGGGCCCCATCCAACCTGGCCTTGAACACCCCCAGGGATGGGGCACCCACCCCCTCTCTGGGCAGCCTGTTCCAGCCCCTCACCACTCCCTCTGCAAAGAACTTCCCCCTAACATCTGATCTAAACCTTCCCTCCATTAGCTCAAGGCTCCAACAAATCCTGGCACCAAGTGGCTTAAATCCTAAAAGAGTATTTGCTTTCCTGGGGCTTCATAAAATCTTTGCATCTCAAATCTTCATGTGGTGGCAGAGCACAAACTGAGATTTCTTGTCCTGGAGAGGTTGTGTCCAGCAAGAGCTGCTACCCCTGCCATACCATCAAGATTTTTCAGCTTAGAAGAAGACTTAACCAAGAGTCTTGGTCATAGCTTGAAGCGACTCATCCCTGTGTGATTCAGTATATACTGAACTTCCTTACCTGCTCTGCTGCAGCATCACAGGTGACCACAAACTGCTTGAAAGCCAGCAGGAGAAGCTCAGAGAGGAGAGAGCCCTTCTGTTTGTGTGCCCAGCCTCTTTCCTTGCGGTCCCTTCTTTAAAAATGACTTCCATAAAAGATCCATGGTGAACGTGGTTGTTACTGCAGGCACTCCCCCAGCTCAGCAGCTCCCTCTGACCCTGCTGCTGTTGCACAAGCATGTGTGTCTCTTTTCCTGGGAAGAGCTGCTGCCTGCTCAGCTGGCGGCCGGTTGGCCGCTCGCGGCAGATGCCGGCAGCGCAGCACAGCTTGCCAAGCAGCAGTGCTGCCCGCACCGGGCAGGCACTTAGCTCCAGCCCTTGGCACCAGGATGATCAGGGGGCTCCCAGATGAGTTGCTATGGTGTTCAAAACCCCACCATCTCCTCCTGCTTCCTTCCATGCGTGTGCAGCCGTTCAGATGAGTGCCCAGCCATCTGCTCGGGGGACTGCCTGCTCCCTGAGATGTCCCTCCCTTCTTTCCTCAGGGGCTTGGGGTTCTGGGGGCAGATCCAAGCAGTGAGCTTAGCCCTGCTGCAGGAGCCCAGATTTCAAGACCTGTTCCTGGTTTTGCAGCAGGGAACACCTTGTCATGCCAGCTGGTGGCCTCCATCATTACAGGCTGAGAACTTCCCCCTTTTAATGTTTTTCCCCAAATGTAGGATGATGTCAGCACAACCTTTTCCCCTCTCTCCTTTGGAATACTGGTATTTAATCCATTAGAATATGGTCTTTCTAATGGCATCTTTGGATGCTGAGGCCCAAAGGCTGTTTCTGTGTTTAATTCTTGCTGATTTGGCCAGAAGGGAAATAAGATTAATTCCAGCTCAGCTGGATCCAGTAATCCAGCTCACTTTGAATATGCTGACTAAACTGGCAGTGTTGGAAAAGAGGAAGAGAAGGGATCAGATTTTTAACAGATACTTCAGTTATGCACTGGATTAGAACCAGCTTTATAACTTGTCTGTTTTATATGGCTCTCTCAGCCCTTGTTCTGCAGCCTTGACCATCTCCTGTAACCCTGCTCAGCTTTTGATGTGAGAAAATCATTGGAATAGTTCAACGTGAGCGATACCCGTAGACACTGTTAGATGACTCTGACCAGCCCTGTCCCACTGCTTTAAAAAAGCTTAACATGTCCTTTAAAAACTGTAAAACACAATGACTTTGCTTGATGCTGGTGAAGAATACATCGCAGGGCCGAGCTCAGGGCAAGGGGAACCTGAGCCAGAGCACATCAGAAGAGCTCACAGGCTTTGAACACGGTTGGGACCGGTGCCATACAAAGCCCAAACGAGTGTCCTGCGGTACTGAGGGCTGAAGGGGGGTAAGGTGGGTCAATTTGTCCTCTTCCCAAAACCCTTCAGCTCGGCTGGGTATTCCAGATGAGCAATGAGCACGGGGTTACAGAGAATCCAGTTGTCAGAGCAGGTGATCCTGTGCTGGGGCAGGAGCTGGTGGAAAATGAAAGGAAGGACTTTTCCAGGCAAGGTGTGTTTAACCAGGGAAACCTTTCCTGCAGGCTGTTGTGAGCATGAAAAGAATAAATGAGTTAAAATGGGGATTAGGCATGGGTGATGTGTGTGCAGAGGCTGTGGTAGCTGATGGTGTGCATGAAATGCCTTGCTCTCAACTCCAAATCGCTGGCCACGGAGCAGCGTGGTTACAAGGTGAGATACTTCTCTGCTTCTACACTGGTTCCCAAAGTGCCTTCTGCCAATCAGTGCCAGCAACAGAGCATTGGCCAGGGTGAGCTCCCGGGCTGCCCCAGTGTGCTGTTAATATATATATATAAAATAAAGAATATATATATGAAAAGGGGAAAATTAAATGTATAATATATATTGGTCAGCCCTGAAGTAGTCATGTCATTGGACTAGATGATTGCTGTAGGTAACTTCAAACTGATCTATAAATAAAATGAATATATATATAATATATGTATTTTACATATATTATATATATATAAGTACCTCATGAGGTTCTTCTTGGTGGAATTCAGGACTTTGCTGCACCAGTTGGGCATTTCTTTGGGGAGAGGAGCAGGTGAAGGCTTTTAGCCAGCTCCTTCCCTTCCTCATGTGGCAAAAGTCACCAGTGACAGATTCCACCTTTGCCAAGGTGCTTTTGTGCTTCTCTAAGTCCTTGTGCCCGTTGGGTAGCGAGGTCTGAATCTCAAAGTGATTTCTGGTGGCCTGGAGATAAGTGTGACAGCTCTGTGTGCCTGCTTCCTCACATGTAGAACGTAGCATGATCTATAGAACATAATCTGTAGAATGTGGATCTACAGAATCTGATCTACAGAACCTGATCTATAGAACAGACATCAGTGACAAACCATTTCCCAGCCAGCACAGTCAGAAATACATCGAGAAGTGCATTCGCCTGGGGTTTATGTGGAGATACAGGATGGGTGCTCCTGCTCTTTGGTTCTTGGCAGCAGTGGGATCAGGAGAGAAACCACACAATTGGCATGATGCTAACACAGGTTTGGTGCTGGGATGTTCTGCTCTGGCCTGCAGAGAACCAGTGCTTGGGGCTGGAGGGGGTTTTGTGCTTTCCAATAGCTTCCTCATGGTGGTGGTACAGTGCAACTAGCACAGCCCAGCAAAACAAGAAGAAAAGGAGAGAAGAAAATTAAGTGAGAAAAGTTCCCTTCAAAACTGCTAGTTTGATGTGAAGGCAGCTATGATTTTCCATCGTATGGCACCATGACAGGGCTGAATTAATCATGGGGGGTTTGAGGGCACGATGGAAGCCCGTGGCAACCTCTGGTTGCAGTGACGGGCTGCGGTGGCTCTGCCTTTGCAGAGGAGACAGAAGCACATCCTTCCCTCCAGCTCTGGGCCCATCTCTGCTGGCATTAACTTCTCTGATCATTCTCCTTTTCCAGGTCCACAGCAAAGATAAAAAGTACGTCTGCAAAGTGTGCAACCGAGTGTTCATGTCTGCAGCCAGCGTGGGGATTAAGCACGGCTCTCGCCGCCACGGGGTCTGTGCCGACTGCTCCGGCCGAGGCATAGCTGGTCACCTGGACCACAACGGGGGAGAAGGGTCTCCAGATGAGTGCTACCCTGGGGAAGGCCCCTACATGGAAGACCCAGATGACATCAAAGTGGAAGGAGACGAGGAGATGGGAGACGACGACGACATCAAGTGGAAGGATGACGTGGGAATGTCACAAGATGATGTGATTTTAGATGATGACAAAGATGTCGACTCTCCACAGGAGCAGGACAACTCTGGAGAGAACGACAAGGATTTTACCTGGATTTCTTAGGGATATTTTTGTTTGTTTTTTGTTTTGCTCTGTTGTTTGTAGGGGGAGGGAGGGTTGGGGAGGAAGGAGTATGTTGGAAAAACTACGTAGCCTTGTTGTCGTCCACGTGTGCGAAATAACTCTCTGTGTTTTCTAAAGGAGTCCTTCTCTGTTCCACTCAGATCCTGTCTGAGCAACGTCGCTTCCAGCGACGCCACTGACTTCACCTGCCCCCTTCTCCCTTCCTCAGCCGCCCCGACCGCGGCCGCCCCTCCGGCCGAGCCAGCCAGGTTGCATGCGAGTGAGGGAGAGCTGAGTGCTGCACCATGGGGAGGCTGGGTGAAGCATGAGTCCTCCTGCCCTTCCCACCCTCAACCCATCACCGGGGAGATGTACGTGTCCAAAGCAGACTAATACTCATTTTTATGGTCGTTGTTGGTTGGTTTTTTTCCATTTTTAACACTTTGTCTGTGTGCTAAAATCCCAGCAGCAGTGGAATGACAAGCTGACATCACAGCAGATCTGCTGTGTGTGTTGGAGGGCTTCCCTTGATGCTACAGGCCTTTTGTGGAGTTACTTGGAGAGAGTCGTTACTATTTTCTGTGGAGCCGGATAGATCAAAAGGCAAGTCAGATTGCAGCCTTATGAGTTCTTCTCTTAGATTCTTAGCTTCCAAAAGATCACCATCAAAGAAGGAAAGATGATGATGTTTCTTGGACCTACTGGCATCTTCCCCACATCCCGTCTTCCAGCCTTTGGTTAGCTGTGGTGGCTGAAATGCATGCTGGTGCTCCCAGGAGCACCCTTTGCACTGAGGGACACGGGTAATTCTCTAACCTGTCGTTCTTCTCAGCAAATACTTTCACTTTCCTCCCTTTGCTCAGCTGCCTTTTCCATAAATATATGCAAACTGTAGAAAAAAAAGCAAGACAGTCAAGTTGCAGGATGGACTGGGGGAACACAAGGAGCCAAAGCGAGGAGATCCCCGCTGAGAGGACGTCTCGCTGCTCCTGCCCCGTGGGCTGTGGCTGGGCTGGGGTTTCACCCAGGTACATTGTTCTTCCTTGCCAATCCAAACAAGGCCATTCACCACCGGCAGGCATAGTGCTTCATTCCTCACACAACCCTCCAGCTTTAGTTGTGCTGGTTCCCTGTAAATTTTCAGACAAACCTTTTTTTAAGCTTTTATTTTTAAATAAGAAACGAGGTTTCTCTCCCAGGGTCTCCTGACAGACTCTGAGGGGCTGCTCCAGGTAGTTGGATTCTCCTCGTTCCTATCGGCCACTGTTGCCTTCTTCCAGCTACACCTAAACAACAACAGCAACGAAAGTGTGTTGGAAGTGTCTTCTTCCTGAGAAGAACCTTGTTTTACCCTTCACCTCTTTTGCTTCTGGTGCTTTTTTTTAAAATACCTTTAAAACAACAAAAAAAAAGTTAAAAAAAAAAAGAAGCTGAAGACCTCACTCTTTCCTTACCCTGAAGAAACTTTATAGGATGTTTGTGGTGAGGGTGTCTTGATGCCTGCCACAAAAGACAGCCCCTTGCCAGAAAGCCAAATGACTAACGGTGCTACTTACCCCCCTGGTGGGACAGGCAATCCCTGCGAGGCAGAGAGTGTTCTTGCAGGTCTGGTGGTCCTTAATGAGCAGCATGGTTCAAGCCAGCAGAGGAAATAAGTAGTATGTTGTACAGTAAACCCTAGGAAAGCAAATAATCTTTTAGGATTTAAGCCACTTGGTGCCAGGATTTGTTGGAGCCTTCAGCTAAAAGAGGGAAGGTTTAGATCAGATGTTAGGGGGAAGTTCTTTCCGGATAGAGTGGTGAGGGGCTGGAACAGGCTGCCCAGAGAGGGGGTGGGTGCCCCATCCCTGGGGGTGTTCAAGGCCAGGTTGGCTGGAGCCCTGGGCAACCTTGTGTAGCTCCAGGCCTGGAGGTTGGTGTCCCTGCCTGTGGCAGGGGGGTTGGACCCCAAGGGTCCCTTCCAACACAGACCAGTCTGGAATCCTGTGATTCTGTGATCCTGGCACCTGCCATAGCCGGTTCTTCACTCACTCCCTGATTTTAGGGTGGCATCCTGGGTTTATGGTGTTCGACTCCCTTCTCTGCTCCTTGCAGACGTTGGCTGCCTTCTCTCCATGTGCATCATCCCGGTTCACACTGATGATCAGCTTCACTGGGAGCCTCCAGCTGCTCCTGGTCCCTTGATTTGGGTGCACATCAGTGATTGGGAAACATGGGTCTTCTCCTAAAATCCTCAGTGAGGCCCCAGGAGCGCGGGCAGCTGCTGCTCCTTGGGACTGGGGGAGCTCAGTGGGACGTGTGGCTGTTAGCCAGTGCAGATGGACAACCCTCTTCTTCAGGCACTCAAGAACACAGCAGTAGGGTCCTTCATCACACTGTACAAACCTGGTTTTGCATTTTAGCCTCTTCTGAAGCCCTCCTGCCAAAAGGGCGTTTCCAAACCCGGAACGTTACGGTTGGGCCTTTGGGTACCTTCTCTCCAGTGGTGGTAGGGGTGGGGGTCCCAGGGCGAGGTCACTGTTTCCTTCACCCTGAGTTTTGCCTCTTGGAGCGTGGGCTCTGTATTTATTATCCTTGGTTCTGTAAATAGGGAGGGAGGGGGGGGTGGGAGGGGGTGTCTGAGGTCCTGAACTCGCAGCCTCGCCTGTTTCGTGTAGACAAATACATACAGTACCTAAAAGCTATCTGTAGCTTTGCTTTTTATATGTAAAAATCTATTTAAAAGAGAAGTTTTTAACCCCAAACCCTTCAAACCCTCAGTTTCTGTGACATTCCTTCTCCCCCATCGACTCCGATGCTGGTGTGTGTCCACCATCCCACCTTCCCAGGAGGAGCGGGAGGTGCTGATCCAAGTCCTCCTCTTCCTCACTCTTCCCTGCCCTTGGCCCGATCTCTGTGATGGGAGTTATGGGGTGTGTGGCTTCACTTTGCAATTCCTTTGGAAAGATTTTTTTTTTTGTCTGTCTTTTCTTTCTTCCCTTTTTCCTTTCCCAAAGGGTGGGCAGGAAGCCCGGTGGCTTTCAGAGCCTTTCTGGGTAGTGCCACTTCCAAGCTCTTCGAGCTGAGGATGCAAAAAACAAATCCAAACCAGGAAAGGAAAACAGAAAATCCATATAAACTCAAACTCCTACTCTGTAATAACCTAGCACCTGCATCTACATTACTAACATACACAACATACACCAAATAAATCCCTTGTAATGTGTATTTTAAGTGCTTTCTTTCGCTGGAGGTGCAGGTCTGGCATTGGCCTTGGAGCCAACTCGGGAGGCTCAGGCTCAAGAAAGGAATTTGGGCTCTTTATTTTTATTCTAAAATGCTGAAACTTTATAAAACTTCACCAGTTCCTCCACGTGACTGGACCTCTGGGGCTCCTCTGGGATCTACTGCCTATGCAAACTTCTGCTCTTGGAGATTGAAACAGAACCCCGGTAATTCTGCCTGTTCTAGCCAACACTAGCATCTCGTCTTTATATTCCCCTTCAGGGCTTTGTATACTTCACTGAGGTTCCCTTTTTTTTAAGTTTTTCTAAATATCTGTGTGTGTGTGTGTGTGTATATATTATATATACAGATTTAGTTTCCAAAATTAACTCCCTTCTAGGTGCAAAGTCGATACACTCGGTCTCAATAAAAGTCTTGCAACTATTTTTTTTAAGCCTTCATACGTACTTGTAAATGTCCCTCCCTGAATTTCTTTGTTATCCTCAGTTTGGGGTTGGTTTTTTATTTAAAAAAAAAAAGAAAAAATAAGAAAAAAAAAAAAAAGAGTGTGCCAGGAGTACAGAGAGTGTTTCAGCCCCTGTCTTGCGGGTGCGAACAGCATCACCCTGCCCTCGCCCTCCAGAAGAAGGTTCCTGTGGAATACACCTTTGGTCTGGTTTGTGTGGGGGGAGAGTGTCTTAAATAATGAAGTTCTGTCGATTTGTTGTTTCCAAGGATTTACTGAAGCTCCTCAGTCTGCCTGGGTCTGTCTGTTGGAAGCTGCCCCGGACGCCTCGCAGGGGGTTTCAGGAGGTGGGAGGGGATGTGGCTGGTGAAGCTTTGCAAAGGGACTGGCCTTTCCCTTTAGTGTGCATCAAACATCAGTGCTTTGGGCTGGGAAAGGACCCCCTCTCTCATGTGAGGCCCTGGTTTATTTCTCCTCTCCACTCATGCCTTCAAACACTCTGCTTTTCCAAAGCCAAACCCACGTTGCTGTGAGGGGTTGGGGTTGGGGGGTGTCTGTGTGTGTCGGGTTCAACAACCTGGACAGCGACTCAGTTCGTATCTCAGGGTGGGGATTCAGTCCCAATTCTCACTGGGGCTGAGCCCTTCCCTGGGTGTCCCCCCCACCTCAACCCTTCCCATTTTGCACATCACCCTTTCACAAAGAAACTCCCTGAAAAAAAAAAAACCACAAAAACTGGAATTTTTTTTGGCTATTATGAAAAATCTGCATTTTTCTCTCATTGTGTGACACGTGCTCCTCCTGAGAAAGCCATACTTCATGTGGGTCTTTTCATTTGCAAGATTCTCTCTTGTGTTTGGAATTTCTGCCTTTCTTTTTTTCTAGTCCAGCATAGTAAGAGTGCTGTGTGTATGCTCTCATATATATTTATTTTTCAACGTGCTTTAAACCTGTCTACAAAAAAATAAAGCTAAAAAAACAAACAAAAAAAAGGAAAACAAAGGACAGAGTTTGAAGGTTGTTGATCTATATTTTTGTTTTGTTTTTTTTTGCTGGGAATATTCTATATTATACTGACTTTATATTAATTATTATAAACCTGTGTTTGTATTGAAGATGTGTTTAATATTTTGGGGGAGGTTGAGGAGATTTTTAAGTACCCAGGAGTCGGTGGGAGACCATGGCTGTGTTGTACTGATTTGCTGTCAATGTAGTTCAGGTAAATATGACCTTATTTTCTAGTGGATCTCCTGGGTTCTCACCCAGCTGGGCACGCTGGAGGCGTGCCTCTGGATTCTGAGCTCTTCGTGATGGGGTTTAGCTTAGACATACTTGCAAAAAATCAATCAGTTTCAATAAATTGGGAAATTGCTGCTACAGTTCGGTCTGGGGTCGCTGGATTCTTGTTGCTCTGGGGGTCTCTGGATTCTTGTTGCTCTGGGGTTAGGTTCTGGTGTTTGTTTCTCCTGCCCAGGCATGGAGGGATGGGGAAATCTCACGGGGGCCACGGGCACCACCCAGCTGCAGCCCTGTGATGCTGCAAGGGATGTGCAACCCCCCCACACACGCACGGTGCTGGGTGCTGTGGGGGTTCCCCCTACCCAAAATCCCCTCCTTGTGCCTGCAGGCTCCCTTCCCCTTTCCCTTCTTCCCCCTTCTTTTTTCCCTTCCTCTCCCCCTTTCCCTTTCCCTTCCCCTATCCCTTTCCCCTTCCCCTTTCCCTTCCTCTCCCCCTTTCCTTTTCCTCTCCCCCTTTCCCTTCTTCCTCTTCCTGTTTCCCTTTCCCTTCCTCCCCCTTCCCGTCCCCTTTTCCCTTCCTCTCCCCCTTTCTCTTCCTCCTCTTCCCATTTCCCTTTCCCTTCCTCCCCCTTCCCTTTCCCTTTCCCTTTTCCCTTTCCCTTCCCCTTAGGCACCTGTGCTTCACACCCCCACCCCCAGCTGTGCTGCATTGGCAGCACTTTCCTTACTTTCAGGGTTTTCTCTGCAATGCCCCTTCTGCCCAGCACCCAGGGGCTGCTCGGGGCGATACCCTCACCCAGGGATGGGGGGTGAGAGGTGACAGCACCCGGTCGGGGGCTGCCGGGGGGCCCCTGCAGCCCAGAGCCCCCCAAGAACACACAGAATTACCAAAAGAAAAAAGAATCCAAATATTTATTTTGGTTTTTTTCTCTTCTGGACCTGACACGTCGGATCCCAATGGGTCCCAGTGGATCCCAGCAGGTCCCAGTGGATCCCAGTGGCACCGCGGCGGGGACAAGCGGGGCCCAGCCTGGCACAGCCCATGGGGCCAAAGTGGTCTGACCCCCAGGGAGGGGGGGGCACCCTGTAAGGCTGTGGGAGGGGGGGAAAAGGTCCCTGATACGCTGGGAACCCTCCTGCAAGAGGGAGGGACACACCTTGCCCTGGCACAGCCCTTGGGTGCGGGTGCCACACCCCCCTCCCTGGCCCCAGCCCACCCAGCCTTGCATGGGGGGGGGTACTGGGAGCAGGGAGGAGGTGGCATGGCCTGGCCAACCCCAGTCCTGAGCCGCTGCCACTGGGCAGGTGAGTGACAAGTGGGGGGGGGGGAAAAGGATTTGGGGAGGAAAAAAAAGGGGGTTTGGGGGGGTGGGTGGGAAGGGGTTTGAAGGGAATAAAGCCCCTAAAAACCCACCCAGGGGGGCTAGAGGCATCACGCAGCCGCAGCCAGCACGCTCCCGGGCCCTGGGAGGGAGCAGTTAAAAATACCAATGTCTATATATTTTATTTAAAAAATAAAAACACACGAAGAAAAAAAAAACAAAACAAAAAAACCCAAAAAAAAAACCCCCAAAAAATAAACCCAACCCCCCCCACCCCCCCACCCCACCTCCCCCCAAAAAATAAATGAAACCTCTTTGTGCAGTTTGGCTTAGTGCAAATGGGCGCGTTCCTGCAGGCACTTCCCGGAGCATCGCCCCGGCGGGAGCCGCCGCTCCCCAGAGGAAAAAGAGAGAGAAACAAGGATATAAAGAGTAAAAACCCCCCCGAGGGGGAAAAACAGGGGAGGGGGGGGGGGGGCAGGCGCCCACCTCTGCCCTGGGCACTGGGGTTTCCCCCCCCTCCCCAGGGAGCAGGTGGGGGGTAGGAATGGATACGCCCCCTCCCCACACATACACACACCCCCCCCCCCCCCGCTTTTCTGAGTCCCCACCGGCCGCAGGCACAGCTTATGGGCAGCCCCCAGCCCCGGGGTGGGAGGGTCCCCACCTGGCACAGGGAGGGGGCTGGGAGCAGCGGCTGCGCCCCCCCCCCCCACCGCCAGCCCCTGCTGTGGAGAAGTGAGGGGGGGGCAGCAGATTTAGCTTATTATTCCAAGGGGAAAAAAAAGGGGGGGGGGCGAGGAACAGAAGCTCCGTGGCAGGTGGGGTGGGTGGGGTGGGGGGGGCTGTGTGTGCATAAAGCTTTCAGGGGGCCGTTCCCTGAGTCCGGGGGGGCCCCCGGGGTGGTGGTGGGGGGGTGGGGGGGGATGGTGGGGGGGCGCGAAGGCACCTTGAGTGCAAAATGTGCAAGAAGGAGGCAGCGCCGCGCTGGCGGCGGCGCCGGCGTCAGTCGAGGAAGCGCTGGCAGGCCTTCTTCCAGCGGCACGCCGTGCACCACATCTCCCGGTTCTCCATCCCGTACACCTTGCGGCACTTCTTGGCCTCCCCCCGCGGCCTCCTGCGGGCAGAGGGGACGCGTCACCGGGAGGGAAGGGGGGCAGAGGGGTGGGAGGGGAGGGGATGGGGTGAGGGGAGGGGATGGGGTGCGGGGAGGGGATGGGGTGAGGGGAGGGGATGGGTTACCTGGGGACAGCGGGCGGCTTGGGTGGTGGTGGGGTGGGCGCGGTGGGGGGCACCAGTGGCCGTGAAGGGGCCGGGCAGCCCTGTTGAGAGAGGACACAGCCCCCCACCCCCGTCAGACCTTGGCTGTGCCACCGGCACCGAGCGGCTGGTGGGGACGGAGGGTGACGGCGACGCAGCCCCTCCATCCCTCTGTGTGTGTGTGTCCCCCATCCCCTCACCTGGTACGCGTGGTCGGTGTGGACGTGGCAGAGGCCGGGGGGTGCCGGGGGGCTGCAGGGGGAGGCCAGTGCCAGGTCAGGGCTCGGCAGCGCCGGCGGTGCCGGACCCTGCGCCTCGGGGCCGGGGAAGGCAGGTGGCACCGAGGAGGTGGGTGAGACGGGGGTCAGGCTGGAGAGCCCGTCTGTCAGCGAGTCCACGTCCACGTCCAGCTCCGTGTAGTAGAAGTCCTCCTCGCCGTCGCTCTGCTCGAGGTCGGCTTTCCGGCTGCGGGGACAGCAGGTTCCAGATGGGGTGAGTCTCCCCAGTTCCACAGCAGGAACCCACTGGGGGTACTGGGGGGGGTCTGGGAGCAGCCAGAGGGACCCCACCACGCTTACCCAAGGTGCATGGTTCGGATGTGCTTCTGCATCCCTGAGGAGCTGCTGAGGACTTTGCCGCAGCTCTTCCACAAGCACTTGAACATCACCTTGGTGGAGTTCTGCAGGTGAGAGGTGTCAGGCCGGCAGCCCCATCCCCCATGTCCTCACCATCACCACTCCCAGCCAATCTCTGTCATCGTCCCCAACCTCAACCCCAATGCCATGTCATCATCATCCTCAACATCATCTTCCTCTCCATCCCCAAACCCATCCCCATCATCATCCCCAGCCCCACCAGCTCATCATCCCCATCGCCAGCTTCACTCCCACTGTCATCCCCACCGTCATCCCCACCCCACTCCCCATCCTCATCCCCACATCCCACTCCCCATCCTCATCCCCACCCCACCTTCCTCTTCCGCGGGATGGGTTCTCCGAAGACAAAGTGGGTGCCGTCAGGCTCATCGGGGCCCTCATCTGGCAGTGGGGTGGGCAGGAACGTGCTGGGGACATGGCTGGAGAGCGGGGGCGATGGGGTGGAGGGGGTGGAGCGGTCGCTGGGAGGGTCCCAGCTCCAGTCCCCGCTGGTGTTGCTACTGCTGCTGCAGCTGGAGGACATGGCAGGTGCCTCCTTCCAGACCTCGCTGCCAGGTTCTGGGGAGGAGGAGGAGGAGGAGGAGGAGGAAGGTCAGGTCCTGCCATGGGACATGTGTCCAGCAATGGGGATAGGGGCAGGGGAGGCACAGGGACCCATTCTTACCTGAGGCAGGGGTGGCTGGCGGGTGACTGAGCACCAGTGGGCTGGTAGAGAGGCTGGTGAGCACCGTGGCCGCCATCACCTCGTCGATGCCCGCCTTCCCAGAGAGCTTCCTGCCAGCGACAGCAAGGTTGGGGGGCTGCAGTCAGGGTGGACGTGCCCCCCTGGGACCCTTCATCCCCCACCGAAGCGCTGGGACTCCCTACACACGATGCTGCACCCACCCCAGGTGTGGGACATGGGTGGCACAGCGTTATGGCCACCACATCATCCCAGAGGCATCACCTTGTGCAAAGGCATCTGTGGGCACCCTGTCCCCCCCCGCAGCACCCTGGGCTGCCAGGAGCTGGGCTGGAAACCCCGCTGGGCAGCGGCACAGGCAGCAGCACAGGCAGCAGCACAGGCAGCAGCACAGGCAGGCTGCCAAAAGGCTGCTGTTTACTGCTCCGGGGGTGGAGGGGGGGGGGGAAGCCTCCGCGGGCAGCGCCACGCCGGAGGGTACCGGCACCTGCATCCTGCTGCGAGCGCCCAGAAACGTGGGGTTTGCTCAGCTGGGGCCAAACAACTTCCTGAGGTGGAAAAAAAACCCCTCAAACCTATTAAAAAAAAAAAGTTAATTAACAAGAAAAAAGCGTGAGGTCAGGAGCAGCAGGAGCCATTTCACATGGTGCTCGTGCCACCGGGACCGGTAAATACGGCGCTGGGGAGTGGTGATGCTCTAGGAGCCCTCGTGTGCTTGTGGTGAGCGGTGTAACCGCTCGAGGGCTGGGATATGGTGCTGTGATTCCTCACCGGGAGAGGCCAGGGGTGGGCAGAGGCCTCGGTGCTGCCGTGCACGGGGCAGCTGGTCAGAGCCGGAGACCCCGGCGCTGCGGCCGAGCGGCCAAAGTCCTCCTGGGGCAGCCGGCAGAAAACCCTCCCGGCTCCCCGGTGCCAGCAGGAGGTCTCAGCAGGTTGGCCGCCGCCACCCTCACCCATCCCACCAGCGCGGTGGCCCTACCTGTGCCGGGGCACGGGGATGTACGCCGAGTGCAGCGCCAAGCACCGCTCCAGCCCGGCGTCCAGCACCCGCAGCACCGCGTCCCGGCTGGGCGGCTCCCGGCGCGGCAGCGGCTCTCCCAGGCGTGGCAGCCAGCCCTCGGCTCCCGACGGACACCCCCGGCTGCCGCAGGAGAGGGGAACCTGTGGAAGAGATGGTGGTGGTCAGTGGGGGATCCCCTGGGCAGTGGATCCTGTGGGAATCTCCCCGACCTCAATGGGGAGTGGAGGCAGCTCGGAGAACTGGATCAGCGCCTCGGGGCAGGGCTGCTGTGGGACCCTGACAGCGCTCGGTGGGTCCTTCTGGGGCAGATCCGGGGTGGATCCCTCCAGGTGGCAGCTGGGATCCAGCTGGGATTTCCCTGGTGCTCTGCAGAGGCGAGAGCAGCCAGCATCCTCCCAGCAGCACTGTCACCGCCGGCTGAGCGGCCAGCCGATCCCTCCCCAGGCAGAGCGCCAGGATCACAGTAGGGATCCAGTGGGGATCTCCAAGTCCAGAAGACCTGACACCCTCCCCATGGCAGCTCTGAGGTGGCAGCACCCACGTGCCCCATGACAGCACCGAGCAGATCCCGCCGGGAGCGGATCCCCCGGGATCCATGGGGGATCCCTGCAGGGCTCCACGGAGCAGGATCGGCCCTGCCAGGCCAGCCACAGGCAGCAGCACCTGCTGACCGAGCACCAGCACCGAGCAGATCCCGCTCCAGGTGGACCCCAGGTGATCTCCCTGGGGCCGGGCTCGCGGGGATCCCCCAAGAAGCGGGGAGCAGCCCTTCCTGGGGGCTGACCCGGGTCAGCAGCACCCAGATCCCTGGCCAAGCTGTGCCCGGGCAGATCACCCAGGGCTCAGCTCCAGCTGGGATCCCCAGGCCCTGCAAAGGAAAGATCCGACCCGGCACGCTCCTCAGGGCCACCTCAGGACAGCCCTGACCACCGGGCAACCGTCAGCGCCGAGTGGATCCCTCTGGGACAGATCCCTGGGAGATCCCAAAGGGCCCCGGATCCAGCAGGGATCCCCCTGGAGCTCGGTAGGGCAGGGAGCAGACGGGGGCTGCTCCCCGTCCCCTGGCTGGCTGGCAGTGCTGGGTGGATCCCAAGCAGGGATCAGGGATCCCGCAGCAGCAGGGCGGCAGAGCTGCCTGTCCACACACCGGCTCCTGGCAGACCCCGTTCCGGGCGGATCCCGAGCAGATCCTGGGGAGCAGAGCCGGGATCCAGCGGGGATCCCCCCAGCGCTGCCCCGGGACAGCGGAGCCGGCGGGTCAGCCGAGCAGATCCTGCTCCAGGGAGATCCCGCGCTGATCGCGGGGCTGGATCCAGCCGGGATCACCCGGGAGCAGGGCAGCCCCCAGGCCCTCCCCGAGCTGGGAAGGCGGGAGGAGAGCCCGGCCAGCGGATCCCCGCCCCGCGATCCAGCAGGACACCCCCCGGCCCCCTCCCCTGCGCCAAACCCCGCGGCGGGGCTGCCCCGGGGACCCAGCCAGGCCCCCCCCCGCCCGGGCCCCGCCGGGATGGATGAATCCCTCCCTCCCCGGGCAGATCCCGAGCGGGATCCTCCGCGTTCGGGATCCGCCCGCGTTTCCCCCCCTCCCCCCGGGGGCTCAGCCGGGGCGCGGGAGCGGAGCCGCCGGCCGAGGAGCCGCAGCCCCGGCGGGACCCACCGGCGGAGGGGGCGGCGGGGCGGGGGGGGGTGTGTCCGCGTCCCTCCCGCCGCCCGTCCCCCCCCCCCCCCGCCCGCCCCCCCGAAGTTTGTCCCCGAGAGGCGCCATTTTAGCGGTGGGGAAAGTTTCGGGCGGGCCGCTGTCAGCTGTCACCGCCCCCCCCTCCCCTCCCCCGGCTCCCCCCCGGTCGCCGCCGCCGCCGCCCCCGGTACCTTCGGGGCGGTGCCGCCGCCGCCGCCGCCACCGCCGGGCTCCGGAGGAGGAAGCGGCGGAGGGTCGCGGCGCCGGCGGCGGGCGGCGGCCAGCAGCGCCGCGGGCGGGCGCGGGGGCTCCATGCGGGAAGCGGCGGCGGCGGCGGCGGCGGCGGCCGCGGCCGGGCCCGGCGGGGGAGCGCGCTCCGCCGCGCGCGGCCCGGTGTCGGCGCCGGCCAGGCCACGCCCCCCGCGCCTCCCGCCATTGGCCGGCTCGCCCGGGTTGGAACGCGGCCGCCGCGGCCGCCGCTTCCTATTGGCTGCGCCGCGCTGCCACTTCACGCGCCGCGACACGCCCCCGCCGGACACGCCCCCCGCGCGACACGCCCCCGCCGGCAGCGGCCATCTTCGCGCGCCCCGCCCTCCCGCCCCGCGCGCTGCCCGGCGGGGGGGGGGGGCAACCCCCTCGCACCCCCGACCCCCCCCCCATCCATCCATCCACCGCCCCCCAAACCTCCCGGCCGGGTCCCGTCCCGCCCCGCTCCGACAGGGCCGGGCGGCCCCGTACAGCCGCTCCCTCCTCCCCCCCCAGAGCCGGGGGGGCTCCCCGAAAGTTGCGGGGTGTCCCCAAAAGTTCTCGTCTCGTTATTGCAGGGTGTCCCCCCGACCGTGCGGGGCTTCCGCCAGCCTGGAGGGCCCCGCAGAGCTCCTACTGCTCCTCCGAAGCTCCAGGGTTGAAACTGACAGTGGTGGAACCCCTGCGGTGCCCCCCAGAGTTCTCCCCGCACCCCCACACCACACCCACCCCCCAAATGACGGGGCTTTCCATAAGTTATAGGCGCTCTGCAGAAGTTTCACGGTTCCCCACAAAGTTCTACACCCCAAAAGCAACAGGGGTCTCCCCAGAGCTCCCCCTGAAGTTTTAGACTCCCTGGAAGTTGGGGGTCCCCATAAAGCTGTAGGACTCCCCATCTGCTCCAGGGCTCCCCCAGAAGTCACAGTGTCTTCCTGCTGGGGCAGCAGCAGCACCTGGAGTTTTGGGGCGGGAGAGCGGGTCCCAGCAGGAACGGGGGGTCCCCAGCACCGCATGGGTCAGGTCCGTCCTGCCTGTCACAAGGGAACGCTTCTGGAATGGGGGTGCTGGGCGCTGGGTGCTGGGGTACATAGACCACCCACGTTACGTGGGGTGCATGGGGGACCTGGGGTGCTGGGGGTGCCCAGCCACACTCTGCTCCTCGCCTGCCCCGAAACCTGTGGGGTGCTGGGCGCTGGGTGCTGGGGTGGGGCCACCCAGGCTCCTGCTGTTTGATTTACCAACTCTCGGCCCGAAGGCCGGGACAGAGTCCGTGCGGCCGCCCTGGCCGATGGCCCCCCCACCTCCCCGTCCCCACCCCAGCTGTGCCCCCAGCAGCCCCCGGCGGGCTCACACAGGGGTTTCCAGCAGCTCAGAGCCGTGGGGGTGCTGGGGCTGCATCCCAGGGATCCCCTTCCCAGGAGGCGATGTCCTGGGCGGGGATACTGGGGTGCTCGGCCACCCCTTGTCCCGTGGGATGGGTGGTCACAGCCCCCCCGCCCTGCGCCAGGCAGGGGCCGGGTGCTTTTCTCAGCGTTAATAACGCAGCAGGCTGGGAAAGCCCCCGTGTGCCCAGCCAGGAGATGGGTGTCACCCTGGCACAGCCACCCATGGCGACCTGCAGAGGGGGGGGAGAGCAGCTGGGCGAGGGGCAGTGTCCCCTGGGAACAGGGGCACCCACAGGGCCCCACACCAGCAGCATCCCTGGCAGCAGCGGGGAGCACCGGAGGAGGAGCGAGGCTGGAGCAGCTTTCACCCCCGTCCTGGCCCAGCTGAGCTCTGGCCCCGCAGCCCCGGAGGAGTTAATGGCCGAGCCCCTGACTGCAGGCAGACACCTCTCCTCCCCCCGAGCTGTGCCAGCCCGCCGGGCTCCCCGGCAGTGGGACCCGGGCGGTGGCTCCACCGGCCGCCCCCCGCTCTGTTTAATGGTTAACAGCGGCTGGAGCGCTGAGCTGGCGGCTCCAGGGTTGTGCAACTCCCAGGAGCATCGTCGCCCGCCCCGTTGCACAAGGGCTCCGGTGCCGCCGGCCCGACCCCTTCCCAGGCTGGGTGGCTTTGCGGGCTGCGGCCCCGGCGCTGCCATCCCTGCGAGATGCCCCCGTGGTACCCAGGCGGGGCTGGGGGCTGTGATGCCCACCTCCCAGGTGAGATGCAGAGCGAGCAGGGCCTTGCCCGTGCTGCCTCTCCGCAGCTGCCCAGCTGCTTGCTAGCGGGGTACAGAGCTGGGGGGGGTGGGGGGGGGCACCGGCCATAGGGACGGTTTGGGATGCGGAGCCAGGCGGTGTGCGGGGCTGCGCGGGTGCGGAGCCGTGCGGAGCAGCACCGTGCAGCCCGTCGTGCAGCACCGCGCAGCACCCTGCAGAGCGCAGCACCGCGCAGCGTGCCGGGCCCCGCCAGCTCGCTCCCTCTGGTGGGAACGGCGCCGTCAGGCATCGGCCCCTCGCAGCACCGTCCGTCCCCTCCGAGCGTCACCGACGCCTCGGTGGTCTCCAAGCTGGTGGGGAAGGAGCAGGGAGCCTGCGGCCCGCCAGCCCCCCCACACCTGGCTGTCCCCAGGGATGAGGAGGGGGTCCCAGCCCTACCTGCTCCCCTTGCTCTGATGCCAACTCCGACCTTCCCGGCCAGACCACAAGACTCCAAGCGATGTTTTGGGATGAATCCTTCATTGGCCATCCAGTTTTTGAGCCCCCAGCTGGGTTTCCAGGCACATTTTCCATTGCCCCAAGGACTGGGCAGTCACTCTCCTGTTTAAATGCTAGTCTGGCCCTGCCGAGCCCCCAGGCAGGGGGTGGGCATTGCAGGGGAGCAGGCAGCCCGGCACAGGGGGCTTTCCATAGAGTCACAGAGTCCTTAAAGCTGGAAAAGGCCACTGAGCTCATCAAGCCCAACCACCTGTCCAACACCACCGTGTCGACTAAACCATGTCCTGGAGAGCGATGTCAACACGGTTTTTGAACCCCTCCAGGGATGGTGACGCCTCCACCTCTCTGGGCAGCCTGTCCCAGGGCCTGACCACTCTGTCAGTGAGGAAACATTCACCCATATCCAACCTAAACCTCCCCTGACACACCTTGAGACCATTTCCTCTCATTTTCCAGCAGGTATGGGAGACTCTGGCTCAGCAACAGCAGCAGCATCTCCCAGCCCCAGGGCAGCCCCATGGGGTACCCAGCCTGCTTGCTCCTGGGGGAGCAGCACAGCGGTACCCAGGTCCTGACCCCACAGGCACCATCCCAACCCTGTGCCCCTCCTCAGGAGCAAAACAGCTCCCATCACACAAGGACGTGATGCTCCCACACAGGGGCTGGTGCAGCCCAAACACAGCGCCCAGGCATTTGGGTGGTGCAGGAGGGAGCCAGCCCTTGAGAGCTGCTGGATGGGATGATGGAGAAGAGGGAGCAAGGGAAGGATGTGGCCGGAGGCAGCACAAGGGGACCCTGTGCACCGGTGCAGCAGGGCTGGCAGCAGGAAGAGCGTGGCAGCATCAGCACCAGCCACCCCACACCGTTTTCTATCGGGGGCCCTTATCTGGCAGGGGGATGGGAGCAGCTGCTGGGGCCGGCTCCTCTATCTCGAGCGGCTGTGGTTTGGCATCGAGCGTGGGGCTGACGAAGCGGCACGAGTGCCTGAGCTGTCTCCCAGCTCTAACGTCTTCAGGCTGCAGTGGGTTTTGCTGAGCGCCTTGTTTTCGTTTTTAATCTCCTCGCCTGCTTCGATGTAGGGGCAAAGCTGCTGGAGGAAGGCGCGTGGCTTCCTGCCTGCCTGCCTGCTGCATGGCCCCTTGCCTGCTGCACGGCCCAGCCAGCGCCAACCAGCACCAGGCCACCGTGCCACCAGCTCAGGCAGCCTCTGGCCAGACCCACACGAAGCCGCTGGGCTACATCCAGCTGCCCTGCAGCCAAACTGGGGCCGCCATCCGCGTGGCACCCACCCCAGGCACGTTCCCCGGGGCACAGCGGGAGTCCCTTGGGACAGGGATGCCCAACGCCCTGTGGGGAGGCGAGGAGGAAGGTTTGAGCCCCGGGGTCTGAGGGCTCTGAGCACACACCCAGCTCTCCTGAGCGTTTTTGACACCCGTTGGGGCCACAGCACCCATGGGAGCGGCGCGGAGGCAAGCAGGCAGCCAGCACCGTGCAAACGCTCCCCAGCGCCGAGCCCGACCCCATGCAGAGCTGCTGGGCTGCGGTTTTTTTTAGGCACAGCCACCACCAGTCCCTGCTCTGGGATGGGCCACCCCATTTTGGCAGCTCCTGCTCGCTGCACATCCCTATCTCAGAGGTGCAAAACCAGCCGTGGGGGTGGTTACACCTGCGTGCAGCTACGCAGGGCCCAAAGATGCTCTCCCAGCAGCAGCTGCCAGAACCAGGGCTTTAGATCCAGTTAAAAGTGTTTCTCCTGACGAGGATAAACCCCTCTCAGCCTTTTAATGGTGTCTGGGAGATGGGGGCTCACAGAGGCTCCCTTGCATGGGCCTGAAAGTTGGGAGTGGTTGTTGGGGGGGGGGGGGCAGGTGGCCATCCTGGAGCAGGGCTTGCAGCCTGTGCTGCCGTGCACTGAGGCACAGGGCTGGCTCCTGGTCCCCAAAAACAGGGACATTCAGTGATGGGAATGAAGCTGCTCAGGGCTTCCTAGGTGCTGGACAGGGCCCTGCTCCCCCTGGCCCCAGCATAGGGAGGAGGAAGGAGACCCTCGCTTGCAGCGATGAGGGGCCAGATCCTGCAGCCCCACCCCAAAACACAACCAGTCCCAACCTTGTCCCCATCGCAGTGGCAGCACCAGCCCCGTCCCACTGGGCTCCCCTGTGGCACCCAGGACCCAGCTTGTCCTTCCTCCTGATGGCAGGATGATGCCCCAGGGTATGCTGGTGCCAACCCGCCCACGGAGGCTGGGCTGGGACAAGGCTGCTTAAAGAAAAGTTACATGAAGTATATACAGAAAGCACTTGTGGGGACACAGCCACCCTGGTGGGCACCACACGGGTGCGTGCCCATCCCTGGGGAGGGGGTGGATCAATCCCCAGAAGGTCAGTCCTGGGGAAACCCCTGCCCTGACAGCACCCGTCCCGGGTGTGACCGCCCCACGGCAGGACCCCTCTCCGGTCGGGATGCTATAGGTTGGTGATGTACACCTCCAGCCCGTTGGCCGCTGTCCTGGCAGAGGCTCGCCGGGACTCCCCTGCCCAGATGTCACTGACGCTTTCGTACAGGTTCTCAGGGCCACAGGGCTTCCCCAGCTTGTCCCGTTTGGCCCCCTTCTTCCAGTGAGTGTCCACAGCCTCGTAGTCCGGGTCGGGACCGCGGCCCTGAGCAGTCCAGGCTCTGTCATTGATGGACTCGTAGCAGGGGTCGGGGGCACCTTGGGCTGCTGCAGCCCAGCCCCCAGCCGGGGCACTCTCCTCGTGGCGGGGGGGCGGCCTCCCAGCACCTGCCTCCCTTGTGGCCCTGGGGGACGACGTGGGGACCTGGGTTTTCTTCTTGGCTTTGCACACCGTGGAGTACATCTCTTCCAGCTGCAGGAGGGAGGGGGGGGGTTGGGGGCAATCTCTGCTCATGGCAGGGTAGCCCCACACCTGTGCCCCCTCCCCAACCTCCCCATCCCAGCTTCCCACAGCCCTCCCCCCCAGGAGGATCCCGGCAGCGGATTAACCACTGAGGATCCCTGTGAGGACACAGAGAGAACTGGGGGCATCACCCACCCTCAGGGGCTGGGCTCCATACTATGCCCCCCAAAAGCTCCACTAGAAAATAGGCAGCAGCCTGTTTTACAGCCTGTTTTACAGCCTGCTCCACCACGGCTGTTATGGGGAGGCAGGGTGGCACACAGCCCTCCCTGTGCCACATCCACTGAGTGCAGCACTGGGCCCCCTCCCCACCACCCCCCAAAGCCGTACCTTCACCTGAGGGGGGGCATCACCAGCACCGTCCCAGCACTGTGGGGCTGCGGGAGGCCCCGCCACAGCCCCATCCTGCACCTCCACAGGCACCATCTTCTTCACCTTGCGCACACAGGCGTAATCAGCCGCCCTGTGCCCGGCACACGGGGGACACACCTGGGTGACGGTGGGTTCAGGGGGCACTGGGGCATCATCCCCTCCCACTGCCAGGCTCTCGTAGACAGTGTCCTGTGCTGGTTTCCGCAGCGGGGTGAAGAGCAGGTTGGAGTAGGTCTGGTCAGGACCCGGGGAGGCAGCTGGGAGCTCAGGGATGGGGATCTGGGGCAGCTCGCGGTGCAGGAGGATGCTGATTCCAGAGCTGTGCAGGGAGTCGGCACCGGAGGGGTTGGCCATGGAGCAGGGGAAATCCAGGCTGGCTGGACGCAGAGCTGTGGGGAGAGGCGGGATGTGGGGATGCTGGGGATGCAGCCAGCACCAACCCTGTGCTGGCACCACAGCACCAACCCTGTGCTGGCACCACAGCACGTGCCAGCTGCAATGTGCTGGCCAGGCAGTGTGGGGACTGGGAGCCCCCAGCAGCTCCCCCAGCTCGACTGCCACTCACTGTCTCTCCTGGTCTTCACCCGGTACAGCTCGTGCAGCTTCGTGTCAGACTTGCTGAACGACCGCAGCTGCGTCTGTCTGAGCAGGGACTGCAGCGGGGAACACACGTCAGGCTCACGGCTGGGAGCTGGGGTGCCCACAGCTGATCCAGTCCCCCCAGTATGCGCTTACCTCGTCCACCAGCTTCACCCCATCTGGAGGGACCTTCTTCTTCCTGCCCTTGCTGAGTGGAGAAGTGGGATGAGCCTGAGGCAGGTGGCCAAGCCGAGGGCAAAGAGAGGATGTCCCAAGCCCCCAACCTGGCCACAATAGGAATCACCCTCGCTGGAGCAGCAGCACCCCCAAACCCACAACCCTGCTCCTTTGCCAGCCCTGCAGCAGGGTCCGTGCTGGCTGGGGGCCCAAGTGCATCCTGCGCCCTGCTGAGCCACGCCAGGCATCCCCAGCATCACCCACCCTGCCCATCCCATGGGGCACCAGCTCTTTTGGGCACAGAGGGGTGCATCGGGTGCAGCGAGGCACCGAGGTGCAGGATCAGGCCAGAGGTGGGGCTGTGGGTGGGGGTTCAAGGTGGGCAGAGCCGCAGACCCCAGCGGTCCCGGCTCAGGATGGGAACACACAGGGGGGTCTCCACACGCAGCCACCGCAGGGCCCCCACCCCCATCCCCACGGGGGAGAGCAGAGGGGCCGCTGGCAGTGCCTACCGTCTGCAGGCAGCACACAGGGTGCCCAGGTAGACCAGGACGCCGAGCAGGGCCAGGGCAGTGCCGGCCAGCAGCAGCGGGGTGTGTGCCAGCCCCTCACTGCCGGCTGCAGCCATGG
Source organism: Gallinula chloropus (assembly GCF_964237585.1). Taxonomy (NCBI): domain Eukaryota; kingdom Metazoa; phylum Chordata; class Aves; order Gruiformes; family Rallidae; genus Gallinula; species Gallinula chloropus. The sequence continues at coordinate 1,580,469 of NC_140101.1, read as the reverse complement.
GGGAGCCGCCTCCAACACCCCTGCGGGGTTGAGCTCTGGGGAGAGAAAACAGGAGTCGAGGTGGAGTCGGGTGCTGCTGGGCTCAGCGTGACAAGCAATGGGCTCTGCAGCCCCCAGGGCTTGTTGGGGGTCCCTCAATGCAGCCCCCCCTCCCCGGGCAGGGGGTCTGGAAGTGGATGTGCACCCAGGGTCCCATTTTCTGGCCTTACGCTGCCCTCCCTGGGGTCATCGAGATGCCTCCCCTGCCCTGCCCAGCCCGGTGCAGACACCCCAAGGCTGGTGCTCTGCCATGTCCTGGAAAAACTCCAGATTTTGGTTCCTTCTGGAAAAAAAAAAGCAACCAACAAACCCACCAGCATTCAGGTTCCCAAGCTGCCACGAAGATGCTGAAGAGGAGATGCCCAGGGGTGCTGAAAACCCTCTGGAGGCATCCTGGAAGTGCCAGTGTGGCACTTTCTGGGGACAACGGGACACTGCTGCAGGACAAGGATGGCACCGCTCCCCAGTGTAGGTCATGGGCTGACCCAGATGGGACACGACAAACACATGACTCAGCTTCCGGGAAATGGGGCGAGCTTCAGCCGCTTCTCCCTCCTCTCCCTCCTCGCACCCCAGGCTCACACACCCCCCTTCTGCAGTGGGTCTCACCCTCTCCCCCCTCTGAGCCCCGTGGGATTCATCCCCACCCACCCATGCCATGAGCCGGCAGACAGAACAGCCCGGGTGGGAGCAATGGTGCTGCTGGCATCCCCCATACCCCCCGTCTGCATGGGGAGCTCCTGGGGTCTGAGCCCAGCTCTGCAGAGCTCACTGCAAAGCTTCTGCTCTCACAGGAACCCAAGTTATTCCCTGCAGCATCCCGGTGTGATCCACACATGGGGCAGGAGCTGCAGGGTGACAACCCAGCACCAGCCTTGGGGGTCCAGAAGGTTCCTCCCCGGCAACCTGCAGCAGTGGCAAGGCCAGAGCGAGCGGCACAGGGGGGCCAAGGTGCCCCACACAGAGAGCAGACGCTCCCCAGCCCATCAGGATCCCACACCTTTCCCAGGGGGGTCTGAGGGACACCCCATTTCACCGTCCCCGTCCCCATCCAGCCACCAGCACGGCGCAAAGCCCGAAGCAACACCCCACACCGCTTCACCTGTGCCGATGTGGAGACGGCAGCTGCTGCTCCCAGCTCTGTGACACCCCGCAGTGCACCCCAAAAAGGCTGCTCTGCTCCTAGAGATGTGTGTGTGCCAGCACCCAGGAGGTGCCTGGTCCGAAGGCAGACAGGTTCCCAGCTCCAGAGCAAAGCTTAGCTCAAAGAAGCCTCAGTAGCTGATCCAGACGGGGCCAGCAGCAGAGTCCCCGGGCGGGGACAGCCGGGCAGGGCAGCTCCCTCCAGCATGATTAGGTTCCACGGAGCCCGTGGGCACGCCACACGCCTCTTACTCACCCTCTTACATATCTTAATCCAGAGAAAGATCAGAGGAGCTCTGGCGTGAAGCCACCCCACCTTGTGTGAATCCTGGGTGCTACAGCCCAAGGGCGAGCGGGGAGACCTGTGCCCAATGTCGCTCCCCTGTCCCCCGTGCCGCACAGCAGCACCTCTGCTCCATCTTTACCCCAATCACCAGCGAGTCTCTGCCCACTTGTAGCACCTTTTATCTGCGAACTTCCCACGCCGCTGGAAACTTCCCTGACTGAAGCCTTAACCCCCGGAGAGCAATTATTTCCTGGTGGGAAGTGAGACAGAGAGGTTTTGGGGACTAACCGGGCTGGCCAGACTGGCTCAGATCAGAGCTGGGAAGGGAAGGCTGTTCCTTCCCTCTCCAACAATGTTTTAATTAGGCAACCCCGCTTTTCTGTCTGAGCAGACATTAATTAGGCACATTACCTGCAACGCAGGCAGTCGCCTTGGTCCTCGCTGAACTCGTTTCGCCCCTCAGAGCGACAGGCTCGCAGGCAGCAGAAGCAGCTGTGATCAGGGCAGAGCTGAGCGGGGCTCTGGGCTTCAGCAGATGAAGTCGTAACGAGGTACGATGGCAGCAAAGGGATGGGGGAGCTTTCAGCCCCCCCTAGGCAGGCACAACCAGGGCAGCTTATCCCACAGCCCGTGGATTTTTCCATCCCTGAATTTTTAAGATTGAAGGGTGGAGGGGGCTGCTTTCCTACATCAAAATGAACCTAAAGAAATCCTCCTGACCTACTTTCGCTTGTGCAGGAGGGCCGGTGGTTGCTCCTGACCTACAGAAATGGGCAGTGTGTGCTCTTCCCAGCTGAGAGTCACTGGGAGAAGCCACTTTGTGGGACAACACGTTGGTTCTCCCAGGATCCCAAACCTGAGGGGAGAAAACGCAGTGCCTGACCGAAGCTGCTCAGGCAGGACCGAGCTGTCTGCAAGGCAAAGTCTCCCAACAGCCCTCCTGAAACCTACACCTGAATCTCCTGCCAATGAAGCTATCGATCTGCCCATCCTGGGGCTGTTCTCTAGGGCAGGAGACTGAGCAGATGGCGTTTCGTACCGCGCCGGCTCCTCAAGCCAAGATGGCTTTGGAGAGCAGCGCGGCGGCAGCCCGGGTGTACGTGCGACGCACGCCCACGGCCCACCGAGGAGGCAGTAACTCCCCGTGGTGGTACCCGAGCGCAGGCACCACAAAGGCAGTTGGTCTGTTTGTTACTCCAGGCCGTGGGAGGGTATTTTTTTGAGACTCCTACAGAAGGCACGAGCTCCTCAGCCGGGCTTCAAGGAGGCAAGTTTGACATGACTGAAAAAAAACCCAAGATGATTTTTGCCCAGGCTCCGCTTGATCTACCCAGATAAAACCACAGGGCGTTCAGCACAAGGCAGAGAGAAGAAAGGGCACATGAAGCTACTGCAAGAGCCTCTGCAAGAAACCAGGACAAGCTTCACGAGCTGATTTCCACCAGCGATTGCGAACGTGGCTGCGGCAAACACAGCTCAGGTACCCTGGGGACCTGTACTGAGAAAAAGCCCCAAGAAGCAGAAGTTGGTCTTTTTTTTTTCTTTCCCCTTTTTCATTTATGAAAAGTGAAAGCCCCATAATAGGTAATCACAGCCTCAGCTGTGGGATGCAGGAAGTGTTAAGGGTGTTTCAAACACGGAGCTGGCATGAGGTCTCCCCCACTCCACTCGTGTTCCTGTACCAGGAGGGAGCTGGTCCTCAGGCGTAGGGAACGCTCTCAGGGCTGAGGGGGAGGGTGCTTTCCCCCCTCCCAGCAGACCTCAGAAGCATCTAGTTTTAGAAACTGTTGCTTTTCAGCTCGGTTTTTAGCCTGGGCAGCCTGAAGCACAGAGAAGCAGGATGGAGATTTCATGGTCGAGCTCCTCTGGGGAGGTTTCAGTTCGAAAGGACCAAGTATCTTTCTAAAAGCCAGAGCTGAATGTCACAGGCTCAGACACACGTTCCTGAGCTGGTGAGAGTATCGAGCCGCCTGCTCGCACCGTGTGGCTTCAGCCTGACATCATTTCAGTGCTTGTCTTTCTTCCTGCCCTCCTGTGCTTGCTGGGAATGCCCATACCTGGCAGGGAAAAGCACTTCTGCTTAGGAGCAGAAGTCCAGAACCTGCTGGAGAGCTTTTCCACAGCAGAGCTGCAGCAGGGCACTGCGGAGACCCTGGTGCTGCAGTTACAGGGCACCAGATTCCAACACACAGGATGGGTGTAGGAAGGAGGGAGGCGTTTGCTAGACAATCACTTGCCTACCACAGTGGTTTGCTTGCCACAAATTCAGTAGTTTTACATAATTTGGGGCTTAGGGGACAGCACTTCAATGACCACACTCTCTCAGGCCTCCTGGCTGCAGGCAGGAGCTCAGCAGCTCCCCAGGACTGTTCCCCTCAAGACAACAGGAAATTTTTCTGTTGAGAAGAGCAACACCCCACAGCTCTCAGCTCACAGCCCATTCACCACCAAAGCCTTTGCTTCCCACTCAACCCCTCCATCCAAGCCACGGGACCCCAGTATCACAGCTAATTTCAACCCCCTTCTCTTCCTCTTCAAGCCCACAGAGCACAAAGCAGTAAGTGGCACAAAGCTCCCAGCCCTTTCTGCAGCCAACTGGAAGCTCACCACAGCTGATGCTTCCCTGCTGCAGCACAGGAATCCTGCCTGGCCAGCCTAGCTAGCTGCATCCCCAGCAACACTGCGAGTTCTATCTCGATCTGGGGGGGTTTAAAGTGATTTTCAAGCCCTGGTTGAGCTGCAGCCCCCCAGGTTTGCCAGGCAAGAAAAGCAACCACCACTTACTGTGCAGAAACTCAAACGCTGGTGAGTGTGAGGAGCAGGAATCCCATCATCTTCCTCTTCTTTGCCAACCAACCTGGGGAATTTAGTTTCTTCTACACCACAGGCTTAGTCTCAGTCCCAGTCAGAGGTTCCCAAACATTCTCAACGCCTTGCTCTGAGCTCTCCCACTCCTCTTTAGCTCCTTCTAGAGCAGAGAGCTCCGAGCAGCTACCATGCAGCACACCACAGCTCGCTTCCTGGCCCGCAGAGGTGGTTGCTTCACCCAATGGCAGGCTGCGTTTCCCCCCGCCTTGGCGGTGAGCAGGGCTGCAGCCGGGCTCTGCAGGCACCCGGCACACAAGAGCACCCTCTGCCGCGCTCCGCTTCCCACCGGGCTGGTTTTAGCGCCAGCTGTCTGTCCGCAGGGGAATAGAAGGGAAGGATGGGATGGGGCAGCTCGTCATTACCTTGCAAATGAACAACGCCTTACCCGGACAGAGGAGGAAAAAAAATAAACCCCAACTTTATTCCCCAGGGATGAGAACTTGGGTGGGAGGCAGCAGCTATTCAGATCGGAGCCTGACAAGTGAGGCTGTGGAAATCCCAAGGATGGGTCCACAATAGGACTCAGCTGAGAGCTGGGTGCACCCAGTTCCTAAAGAGGTGATGATGTTACATAGTGACAGAGCACAGAACAAGTCCAGGAAATCTCTGTGCCCAGCTCAGCAGCCACAGCCTCTTGGGTGAGCACCCATGCTGAGCTGGGCACATTAATTCTTGTCACCACTCAACACTTGAGTGTGAGAGACAGGCAGTTGTTTGTGAGGGAAGGGCACTGAGTGGCCATTGTTAAACCCTCCTGTGTGGAGACAACGAATTCAGAACAATGAGGAGAGTCCAGCCAATTGAGTTAGAAACCAGCTGATGCTGAAGTGCTCAAGGGAGCCCTCACCCCCTTCCACACCTACGGGACGCTCATCCCAGCAGCATCCAAGTGCTTTCCAGGAGGAAAAAGTCACCCCACCAGGCTTCCTGAAGACCTTCATCTTGCTTGCTGCTGCTGTTTGCTGGGGTGTCTCTGCAGCAGCACCGAATCCCACGCGACTCGAACAGCTCTGATCCTATCTGCTTCAGCTGTAGATTCTCGGGTTTGCTTGGCAGCCAAACCCTGTAGGTAGGTGCAGCCCTGCCCAGGCTCACAGCTTTGCAAGTTTTTCTTGGAAACAGATTAAAAAACAAAAACAACCAATCCCCAAGTGGTTCTACAGGAGCAAAAAGTTTTCTGTAGAAAAGTGACTCCCAGAATGAAAGGAAATCGATTTCTTAAATTAAGAAAAAGAATGAGTCCTTCAGATACTGGCATGGAATTGGAAACATTTCTTTTTAAAGAGGAATTACAATGCACAAGCCCCACCAGAAACAGTGTGATGAAACCTCCATCTCCTCTGGGGCAAGGACTGGCTGCCACCAATGCAGAATATAACCCAGGGGAGCAGCCATCCTTCCTGCCCAAAGACTCCACGCTGCAGGGATGGAAGGGCTTGGCCCTGAAGCTCTCCCACAGCTGGGGCTGCAAGCTGGGCATGTACTGACCTCCTGATCCTTGTGCTCATCCAGGGCCCAGTCCGACCTGGAGCTGGGTCCTGAGGTTTTGTAATAAAAGGACCTGTGTTCACCGAGCCACCTAGGACAGAAAGTAGTGATGGCAAGAGTCACAGGGTTGCCTGTAGAGTTGCTCCTAGCTCAGAGGTTTGAGAATCTGCTACTCCACTGTCTTACTCCCCCAGCTTTGGCAACCTACTTGTGGAGCCACACAGCTTTCCACACCTATAGCATGTCCTAGGGATACTCTTACAGTCAAAGTGATGAAACCTGATGCTTGAGGCCACCCGTACCCACCTCCAAACTGCCAAGGTTTCTGTCTACTCATTACACTGGGGCTACAAGGAACCGCTCCCAAAAAAACCCCTGAGTTCTCAGATAAATCTCATAGCAAAACCCAGCAGGTAGAGAGCAGCTGACACCATTTCCCTTTGCTGTTCTCACCCAGCACGTGCTCAGCCGGAATGTGCTCAGGACTCTGCCGCCACTTGCGCTCGGCAGCTGGCTGCAAACACAAGCCACAGCTGACAGCAGGATGTGGGGCTTCCCAAGCCCCTCCTCAGCTGGTGCAGAGCCAGCAGGGGTACCACCAGAGTGGCTGCAGGCTCCTGATGGAGGTGCAGCCTCGGTGAGAGCAGAGGGAAGAAGTGTGCAAGGGAGCAGGGCATCGTGTCTCCTGGAGCGGGTCCTCAGGCGAGGCTCGGGCGCAGGGAACGCTCTCAGGGCTGAGGGGGAGGGTGCTTTCCCCCCTCCTAGCAGACCTCAGGAGCATCTAGTTTTAGAAACTGCTGCTTTTCAGCTCAGGCCTGGGCAGCCTGAGGCCCAGAGAAGTAGGATTGCTCACCCAGGCTCTGGGGGCTGGCCAGGGAGGACAATCACTGGAGTCAAACACCTTCCTCAGAGACTAGAACTCAGTCATTTTCTTATGTGTGTCTGCTTTCTTCTGCTCCCGCTGCAGGCTGGCTTCCTGGGCCTGCAGCTGCCCCAGCTGTTTGTGAGCATTAGCCAGCTTCTCCTTCAGCTGAGCTGTAGCAACGCTGTGCCTGAAAGCAAAAAGCATGGTGGCAATGTCATCCTGCATGAGAAGATCAAAGGTCTGCCATCACCCCAGGAGGGTTTGCCCTTTCCTGTGGGATTAGCACAAGTGACCTGCTGAAAGCCACGAAGAACCTGACACTCAGCACAGTCTGGGCCAGGAACTGTCCTCCTGAGGTGCTCAACAGCAAAGCTGCAGAGATGGGCACAAGGAGGTAAAGACTCCAGCACCTTTCCTCACAGAGGTTTATTCCTCTCTTTGCCACAGAGTGAATCCCAGCCAATGGACCCCAGACACACCTGCCAGTGCCCAAGGTGGTCTGAAGCACACGCTAAAGTCACTCTTCTCCACTTCCCCTTCACTCTCATCCCCTCACACCTCATTTCAAGCCCAGCCCTTCCCAGAAACTCCCCAAAATCTCAGTTCACCCTGCAGTCCCTCAGCGACTTACCGGCCAGCGTTGCGCGCCAGGGCCTGCTGGATTCCCCTGATATCCTTCTGCGTCTGATCAATCTTCTCCATGGTCTGGAAGAGGCGGACACTCAGGGCCTTCTTGGTGCTCTTGCTAGCGTGGTAGATCTCTTTGCTGCTCCTCTCTGGCAGTGCCACCCCTCCAGCCTTCTCCCCGGCGCTCTTCCCTCGCAGCTTCTCATTCAGGAAGTCAAACACGTTGCGGGAAGGTTTCCGGCCGGGGCCGCTTCCCTTTGCTTGGCCTTTCCTTGGCTTGTCTGGGCCCAGCTTCCCCTGCTTCTTCCTCTGCAGCACCTCAGCACACTGGTCGAGGGATTTCCCTCTGGGAAGCACCACCGCTTGCACCGGCTCCACTCGGCCATCGCCGTTCTTCCCTAAGCCTGAGGGGAGACACCAAGCGATTACTGTGAGCGAGGACATTCCCTTCCCAGTCACCTCCCACCCTGAGTTCACACTGTCACAAGCTTAGGACAAGCCAACAGGCTTCTGAGGTACAAAAAGCCAGAACTACATCCAAGCCAGGGGGAGAAGCAGCAAAGGCCACAGCACTGTGGATGCAGAGGCTTCTGTCGCAGCACCCACAGCAGCAGAGAGGTGACAAAAGGCCCCAGGCCATCAGTCAGGCCGGTTTCTCTGAAACTAGGTTCAGCCTCACATCCTCAGCTTCTCAAGCCAGGTTCATCTTCAAACTGGTTTGGTTCCCCTGGGAGAACTGAGACAAGCAGCAGACTGCCCTCCTAGAGCCCCCAAGGCTCAACACAATTTGTGTAGGGAGAAGCTAGTTCAGCAGGCTTTGAAGTCTGCGTCTCGAGCCAGGAGATGCTGCAACACAGACATCACAAGTTTTGGAGATCAGCTCCCTTCCACCTAAAGCCTTTGAACATCTCATGCAGCAGTTCTCACGGCTTTGATCATGAACTTGACCATGGTTCCACATGCCTCCCATCTTTGGTATTACCATACAGGGGCTGGAGCACACCTCTGCCTGTACCTGGGTTAAACAGCTCTTCCTTCTTTCCCTCTAACACCTCTGTGCAGGTGTGATTCACCACGCCGCTTGAGCCCTATCCAACAGGCCCCTTGAGCAAAGAAAAGCTTAATCTTCACCCCAAAATCTCATTGTTCTTCACTAGCTTTAGGAGCTATCATGAGGCTGAGGTGAGCAGGCTCTGAGGCCCTCACAGCACCAGGACCACTCCTTCCCCTTACCTTTTCCAAACTCGTATCCCATCCGGACGAGCAGTTTGGAGCCGATGCCTCGAGTGTGGGCTTCCCAGCCAGCAAAGGAGGAGCTGCAGGCAGGGCTCCACTCCCCGTGCTCTGGAACTCCTGAATCTATCACTGTGGCAGAGACAAATCAGTGAAACATGGGAAAAAACCTTCATCTGGGGCACCCACAGAGCGTGAAGTCCCCTCACGAGGCAGTGAGATACAGTCCCTCACCCAGCAGCTCCTTCAGCATCACTCAGTTCCTACTGAGCTGCCTTCAATGACCACTGCATAGACTTAAATGCAAGCTCTGCCTTGATCTAATGCATGTACCACCTCCTAGTCCCAGGCAGCATCAAGCCAAGGATTTTATGCTTCTTTTCCTTCCTTCTAGGATGGTCATGCAAGCTGTCATATGCCATCAGAGTAGAATTTGGCACTGTGGCACGTAGTATTTCCTCTGTGCCTCCAGCTCACGTGGCTGGTATGAGGCTCCTCTAGGCCACCATATTAATTTTGTGTTATTAGGAATCAATATGCTCTATTAGGCTAAATTAAAGAGCTCCAGAACATAACTTTGTCCCTGTGATGTAACTGTGGCACTAGCACAGGGACAGTGCTGTCTGTGTAACCTCACAGAAGTCACTTGGGCTCTCTCTGTCCCAGCTCTGGAATCATAGAATGGTCTGGGTTGGAAGGGACCCCAAGGATCACAGAGCTCCAACCCCCCTGCCAGAGGCAGGGCCACCAACCTCCAGGCCTGGAGATACAGAAGGATCTACAAGGACCAAACACTCTCATACTCTTGTGTCATGAAGCTACACAGACCCCCCAGAGCTGAGGAAGTCTCCTGATTCACTTATCAGCTCAACTCAGCCAGCCACATAAGAAACAGACTCAGAGCTTGGAAGTCAGCTTTAAAATACCACACCCTCTTCCTCCACGTGTAGGAAGTTCCCATGGAAACCTCCAACCTTCATTAGCCTGGTAATTTGCATAAACCAAATGTTTTCAGTTTGCAACTGTAACATAATAGCTCATTACTGCTCCTTATCTTTCCCCAACATGCAGAGATCAGCTGCTCTTTCATCAGAGGCGAGACTCTCCCAACGAAAGCTCCAGGAAAGTCATTCAGTAGGTGCCAGAGAAAGGCAAGAACTGGATCCCAAGTCGGGTCTGCTCACCCCTTCCCCTCTCCCTTACTTTTGGCATAGCCAGAATCATCGACACTGTCTTCATCAGAGTCAGCAGAGTCAGCAGCATCCTCGCTCCGCAGCGGGGGAATGACACTGTCAGCTTCCAGAACAGCTTCCCTCAGCAGCAGGGAGTCGAACCTCACCGTGTAGTAACCGCTGTCCATGTCTACGGAAGGAAGAGCAAGGAGCCAGAGTTCAAGGACATCTCTGATATGCAGCTGATATGCAGAGGGCTTTCTGCAAGGGACCTGGCTCCAGTGGAGCCACACAGGATGAGGGGGGAGGCCCAAGGAGCAAGTGTGTAAATTCAGGCTGGTTTTACTCTGTGCTTTGGATTTCTGCCTGAGGGGGAGGGGGGAGAAACACCCACTGCAGCGAAAAGCTGTTCCCACAGTGCCTGTGTGGACACTCAGAGGTTTTGTTTCTGAACACTAAGAAAGGTGGGCTGCTGAGAAATGGAATTAAAGAGCAGTTAGACTGGCTTCTCTCTGGCCTAATAATAGTCAAAGAAAGGTGGGGAGAAAGAGTAAATCCTCACCCTTCCCAGGGGAGGCCTGGATCAGCTGGTGGGCAGGGCCAGCTCCCAGGCTTTTCTTTAAACCAAGCAGATTAATGTAATTCTGGCCTAATATGCATGCAAATTCCTGCAATACCTGCCTCTTCCCTCCAGGTGAAGTTAAGGACCACAGAGTCATTTCCCCTCCACATCCCTGTCTAACACACTTCTGTTTCCTTCCCTGTTCCCTTCCCAAGCCTGACAAACTCCAGGCTGTTTTCCCAGCTACCTCAAGAGCTGCAGTTAAAGGATGCAGCCACACAGTTAAGGTCTTTCTACTGCTAACCAAACCCATCGAGTTTTACATTCCCTTGAGCCTTCCCCTTGCACACAGAGCCTCTGGCTCTCAGCCCCACTCACCAGTTATCTTTGCAGCATACCATATCCCATCGCTGTGTTTGGCCAGGCAGGCTGAGCCCACCCCCAGCACGCTCAGATCAGGCTCCTGAAAGGGCTGAAGCTCCTCCACAGAGACCACTTGGCCATGGGAAAACCTGCCAGGGAAGGTGGAAGAGGAACTCTCTCTATCTCATTACAGCAGGCTTTAAAGTCAAATTCCTTCTGGCTTTAAAGGAAACACAAATGAGTTTGTCAGAGGTGATGGGTCTTCACCAGTGACTGCAGAAGGTTGATCATGCAGTATTTCCATCACCCAACCTGTTCACTTCTCAGCTTAAACATATCATTTAGGCCATGTAACACAGAACACATCCCACCCCAGGGAATTAGGCTTCCCCTTTGTAGTGCTACAGCCAGTAAAAAAAAAGTTCACAGGTCCTTTGAGATCAAGAGGGTTACACAGACCAGCAGGTCTCTGGTTCAGCCTCCTGCTCACAGCACAACCAGCTGATCAGGTCGCTCAAGGCCTCAGCTGAGTTCTGAACATGCCCAAAGATGGAGACTCTATAACCTCTGCATGCAACTGGGCTACTGATAGGCAAGCTTTGGTGTTTTACTCTGGGAAAACACTCAATCAGTTATTAGTTTAGCCACTTGATTAGGTAAGAACTCTGCAACTCAGCCAAACTGATGCCACTGCCCACCACAACGGGTTTGGAAAAGAGAAAGACCAAGGCAAAATGTCACTGGGTCCAAAAAGCTACTTTCAGGGGAGGTTTATCCCTCTGAAAGGCAAGGCCTTTAGCTACAGGAAGGACACAAACCCCCTCCCACCCCTTTTTTACCGACAGTTCTCTTTAAATCTGCACTTGTCATCCAAGAAGAACGGGCACGGCTTGAGGGACTTGTGAGTCGGGTAAAGATACAGCACTCTGACTCCTGCAGTGCCATCTTCCAGGTCCTCTGTCCCCACAATCATGGCATTATGGTACTCCAGGGTCCCCCAAGAACTGTAGTAGGGGGCTTTAACCTTCATCCCACTCAATTCCTCCTCCTCCTCCTCCTCCCCCCTGTCAGATGACTCCTCCTCTTCACTGCACTTTGATTCGCTTTTGCCATCAGTTTCTTCATCTCTTTCAGATGGGATCTGACTCTTGTTAGCTGCAGGCTCCTCATCAGTTCCAAGCTCAGCAATGGCTTCCTTAAAAGCAGCATACTCCTCATCTTGGGCAGAACTGTCTGGGTTGGCATCCTGCTCCAGATGACCTACTGGGGAGGAGGAGGAAGGCTCTGTATCTAACGTAGCCAGAAGCTTGCTCTTTTTAACGGACACCAGGCTGGACTCAGTCAGTTCTATCAGCTGCTTCAAATCCTCCTGCAACTGAATCAAGTCCGAATGCTGCGAGGGGTCCAGGCCTGCCCCTAGAGCCAGCTCCACTTGCTGCAGCTGGGCGTTGTAGCTCTGGATTGCTGCTTCCAGGTTCTCCTCATCCATTCTCAGCAACACAACGCTGGGGCTGTTACCGGGTTCTTTCCGGGAACTCAGAACATACTGCAAGAATTTAAGACGAGCAAGTCTTTGGAAAACAAGCCCTTGGGCGCCCAGGACACCATCTACACGGCCGCCGTCCGGATTCCTGGCCCAGCAGCGGCCCGGAGATGCTCCCGCAGCGACCGGGCGGCGAGAGGCGGGGAGAGGCCGGGGAGAGGCCGAGGAGAGGCCGAGGAGAGGCCGAGGAGAGGCCGGGGAGAGGCCGAGGAGAGGCCGGGGAGAGGCCGAGGAGAGGCTGAGGAGAGGCCGGGCCCTGCCCTCCCCCGCCACTGCGCCCGCTCCAGCACACCGGGCCGGCACACGGCAGCGCTCCCCACACAGCCCGGGCACTACGCAGCGCGACCCACCCGCCTCGGGACCGGCAGCGACCCCTCAGCCTGATCCTGCCGCCACCTCCCCGCTCACCCCTCCGCTTCCCCTCCGCCTACTGCGCCGCCGCCATGACACCCCCTCAACTTCCGGCCCCCCGCGCCCCACTTCCGGGTCCTCTGACCACCGCGTTCCGCCACTTCAGCGGCGGGTCACAACCCTCCCTAATGCGCCTGCGCGCTCGGGGTCTCCGGGGGGGGGGTTTGTCGCTGAGCATTCTGGGAGCTGTAGTCCGCCTGGCCTCCACCAGCCGCCCCCGCGCTACCGCCAGAACTACGCTTCCCAGAGCGCCGTGCGAGGGACAGCGCCGGCCGCCGGCGCTGACGGGGAGCGGAGGGGCGCCGTGTGAGGGGAGGCGGCTCCTGTAGCTGGTGAGGGGCTTCGGGCTCTGCGCTGCCGCCCGCGCTCGGGGCCCGGCCCGGCCCGCGGTGGGGGCTTGCGCTGGGCCTGCGGGGCGGCGCGGGCCCGGGGCCTGTCCCCGTTCCCCGGGCCGTGAGGGGGTAATGGCGGGGAGGGCCGGTCTGTCCCCTCTGCCCCGCCAAGCTGCGGGGGGGGGCCGGGCCTGGGGGGCCGGGCGCACCTGGGCTCAGATACCGGCCCGGGGAGGGGTGGGGGGGTGTCCCCGGCCTGCGGGCTCGCTGCCCGCCCGGGGGGCGGTGGGAGCCGGTGCCTCGCACGGCTGGCGGGCGCAGAGGCCCCGGGCGGGCGGTGCTGTCGCTGGCTGTGCCTCAGCAGCCCCTCGTCGGGAGCGCTTTGGGGTTCTTTTCCCTCCTTTCGGCGGTGCTGTTTGACTTCAGAGCGATTATTCGCCCCCCCCACGCTTGCTTGAAGGCAGTCGCCTTCTAAAGTCCCTGCCTTGAGGTTCCCTCTGCCTGTAAACAAACACCAGGGGTGCTGCAGTGCCCCGGGAGTCAGCTGCAGTGCTTGGTCCCAGTCCCTGCTGTGTCTCAGGAAGCCACCTCTGCCTTGCCTGTGCGAATCCAACAGCTGGGGGCTTCTGCAGGCGTTGCTGTTGCTTTGTCTGGTTCTTAGCCTTGTGCTTGTGGCTGGCTGACTTACCTGTCTTGTCTTCCTGGAGCTGTAAGGTGACAGAATGCTCGCAGGGTGGATACTGTAACGGGTTTCTAAGGGAAGATTACATGGTGGAAACACTGGGGGTCTGATTGGATGGGGCTCTGAGCAGCCTGGTCTAGTGGAAAATGCCCCTGCTCATTGCAGGGGTTGGATTAGGTGACCTTTAAAGGTCCTTTCCAACCCAAACCATTCTGTGACTCTGTGTGGAGGAGGTTATGCACCTTTAAGCTAAACTAAACTGTACTGGGTTTGACCACTAAAGATCCCATGATACTGCTATATGGGTCAGAACAAGGAGCAGGAGGCTGAGCTGTATGTTCTTGCTCAAAACACCCATTCTGGGTACTTGAATGAAGTTGGCTTCATTTTCTGCATGTCTTATACCACAAAATGCATTCAAGCTCTTCTCCCTCTCTCCTTAAAGCCTCAGAGTACACAGGGTAGTCTTCAAATGAGGGTTGAGTTTGCAGTGGATGCTGGGCACTACGTGCAGAAGCAGGTTAAGCTCTTTGGAGGATAATCCCTCACCTCTCTGCCTTGGAAAAAGTGAGCTTGAGCTCTTTGGGTGATCTCTGTTAGATCAGCGATGGGCCTTGGGGTCACCTGAACATGAGAGTTGCTGGTAAAAGAGCTGGGCCTGTAGGAGCAAGTCCAGAGGAGGCTACAAAGATGCTCAGAGGGCTGGAGCACCTCTGCTATGGAAACAGGCTGAGAGAGCCTGGAGAAGAGAAAGCTCTGGGGAGACTTAGAGCACCTTCCAGTCCCTAAAGGGGCTACAGGAAAGCTGGGGAGGGGCTGGTTACAAGGACAGGGAGTGATAGGACCAGGGGGAATGGCTGCAAACTGGAGGAGTGGAGATTTAGGGAAGATATTAGGAAGAAATCCTTCCCTGGGAGGGTGGGGATGCCCTGGCACAGGGTGCCCAGAGAAGCTGTGGCTGCCCGTGGATCCCTGGCAGGGCTCAAGGTCAGTTTGGATGGGGCTTGGGGCACCCTGGGCTGGTGGAGGGTGTCCCTGACCACGACAAGGGGGTGACACTGGGTCAAGCCAGCCTATGATTCTGTGATTGATTTATGATAAGAATAACATTTATTTCTCTGGTGTTGGGGAACTTGTGCTGGGGAACAAGAGGCTCTTCCCATTCTGGAAATGACCTGTTTGTTAATGACTGCCTGTCCCTCCTTGCAGGAGCAGGATGTATACTCTGCTGTCTGGACTCTATAAGTACATGTTCCAGAGGGATGAGTACTGCATCTTGATCCTTGGTTTGGACAATGCTGGTAAAACTGTGAGTATTTAAGTGTTTATTATCAGTGGCACGAAGGGCACATCCAATTCCAAGCATCCTCCAAAGGCAAAACTTCCAACAGACACTTCAGTCTTTGCCCAGGTGTATTGTGAGTTGTTTTAGTGGTGTGACAGCAAAGAATCAACCTTTTCCTCCTGCTTAAATTTAGCATAAGCTTTCAGGGGTGGAGCTGACAGAGGCTTTGGTAATCCTGTAATCATCTGTGATCCCTTCTTGCCTTGAAACAGGGATCAAGAAGAGTGGTTAGTTCCAAGGTTGGGTAAGGCAGTCTCTGTTGGAGCAGGACTCAGGCTTGGATTAGGATTACCCCAGCCAGGACACTACTGGAGAGTAAATATTTTCCCTTGTTCCTTTTCAGACCTTCCTTGAACAGACTAAAACTCGATTTAACAAGAACTACAAAGGGATGAGTTTGTCCAAAATCACAACCACTGTAGGCTTGAACAGTAAGTAAATGTGTGGGGGTGGGTTTTTTTCAGCTTCCCTGCACAGTTAGACAACAGCTGCTTCTTGCTTGAAATACTTGAGAACTGACAAGGGCAAAATAGTTCCTGGAAGTAGGGAACTTCCATGGGGGTTTTTTTAGTAAGAGAATAAATCAGGCTTGCTTAGTTTGTAAGGAAATAAACCCTGAAGTGTTCAAAAGCCAAATGTCCTGTTTCAGTGTGATGCTCAGAGGTTAAGCTAAATTTCCTGCTGATTCTGATATCACAGATTCACATAGAATTTTAGGGGTTGAAAGGGACCTCCAGAGATCATTGGGTCCAACCCCCTGCCCAAGCAGGGTCCCTGGGACAGGTCAGGCATCCAGACAGGTCTTGGATCTCTCCAGAGATGGAGACTCCACTACCCCTGGACAGCCTGTCCCAGGGCTCTGTCAGATTATTCCCCCTGATACAAATCTACCCAATACTAGTGGTCACTCTTCACTCAGGAGCTGTTCTGTGGCTGAAAGCAAGCACTGCATGTGCTTTGTTCCTCTGGAAGACTTTTTAAGCCCATGTTTCCTAAGAGGGTGTGCAGGTGCTGGTGCTTCAGAGGACACCTTCCCTTGCCACTGACTGGCTTTGCCCCTTTCCCTGCAGTTGGCACTATTGATGTTGGCAAAACTCGGCTGATGTTCTGGGATCTTGGTGGACAGGAGGAGCTACAGTCTCTCTGGGACAAGGTTGGAAATGTATTTCTTTTTTTCTTCTAAAAATGTTCTTGTCCCTTGTAGAGTCAGAGCAGTGCCACTGTTCAGTGAGCATTCAGGCTTACTGGTGTTGAGCACCACCACTTTGCCAGAGATTGGACTGGCTGATCTTTCCCATCTGTATCAAGACTTTACCAAATCAAAAGAAAAACAATCAGGAAGGGGAACATGTGGTCCTAGTGGGTAAACACACCAGTGTCTGTGTTGTCCTTGCAGTATTATGCTGAATCTCATGGAGTGATCTATGTTATTGACTCCACTGATGAGGAGAGGCTCTCAGAATCTAAAAGAGCTTTTGGTGAGTACGTTGTGCTTTACCTGTGCTGTGACTTCATGCTGTGTTGTGGCACAGTTCTCTCACTGCTACTGTGTCTGTCCTGTGTCCTGGTGTGACCTGCTGATGACACATCTGGAGTGGCTTTGCACTTTTTTATCAGGGCTGTGCTGTCTGTAAGGCAGGACTTGCTTTGATTGCCTGCAGTGACCTTGACCACCTGTGCTAATGATCTTGACATTTTTATTCCATCTTTCTCACCTCAGTAACTTGCTTGTTGACCAGAAAAAAAGTTTGAGGTTTGATCTGGGGGGAAAATAAAAAACTCTCTGAAGGAAATAGACCTGAAAGATTGTATGAAATGAAATTGTAACTCAAGGGGGAGCCTCTTGCTTCATCCCAATGTCCAGGTAGCCTGTGTAAGGCATTTGCACAGCTTTATCTGCCAGACCTGGCTAAAACTCTGGTTTTCTTTCTGTGCTTTGTAGAGAAGATGATTACCAGTGAAGCTCTGGAAGGAGTTCCCATTCTGGTGTTAGCTAACAAGCAGGATGTAGAGGTAAGATTATTACAGATTTACTTCTTAAGTGGCAAATCAGCCTTGGAAAGGTGAGCTCTGCCTTCATGTTAAATTGATTTTACATTCCTGCAGTGACCCTATGGCATTTTCCTGCTGCTGGAAGTAATTGTCTTGAATTTACTTTTAATTTTTCCCTTTCTCCTCCAGCCTTTTTCCAGTGACATAAGTGAGCTTAGTGCAGGCCTGGCCATCTCAGCTGATTTGAACTTTTTATATAAACCTGAACTTTTATACATAGCTATGATAGGTCTTGTACTGTGACTTGGTATCTGGATACCTTTTTTCCTGTTTATTTAGGGAAAAAAGAATGTTTAGTGCACTTTGTTTATGCAGTTCTGCTCTTACCTGGGAACAGCAGGACAGGTGGATGTGAAGCAGTTGCATCCTTTTTCCTTAACCAGACAGGATCCCTTCAGTGAAACGTTCTGTTTGCCTTGGAGTGCTGTGTCAATGACAGCAGTGGATGGCAAGGGGCATTTTTTTTCCTCTACAGCATCATTTGAATTCTTTCTGGCACCTTCAGAACTGCAAAACTCGTGGGTTGAATTTGATGAGTTAGAGGTTTGGGTGATGCACCCAAGGTGGGGCTCATCCAAGGCGTGGAGAAAAGGGAAGAGGGTGCTTGGAGTGGTTACTCCCAGGATTTCCTCCTTCCCGAGCATTGTACCTGGAATTCCAGTGCTGCAGTTCGGGGGATGAATCTCTAGATGGAGCCAGAGGCTCTCAGTAGAATTTGCCAGGCTCGGCAGTGGTGATCAGCGGCTGTTCACGTGTGCAAGAACTTCCCAGCCTCTTCCCCTGGCCCTACACCGATCTCAGTGAGTGTACTCGTGGGGAATACTTGAGGCTTCCCAAAGGAGGATTCAGTTACACTCCATGTGTACAGCACAACAAATACTCTTTTTTATGGTGCTTGTAGGATCATCCAGTCACAGAAACCCCAGCAATGTAGCTCCACTTAAAAGACAGTGTGGAATGAAGAGACAGGACTCCTGATTTCTGGTCCTGGCTTTGCTGTGAGCTCTGGTCTGTGGGGAAATGGGCTTTTCGATGTGCAAACCAGAGTAACTCCTGTATTTCCGTGCAACGCTGCAGCTTTCCAGCAGGGAGCAGTCTGCACACTTCAGCTGCTGGGAGTGAGACCCATGCAGGGACCTGGAGAGCTGTTCCAGTGTCCCTTATGGCTGCCTTTGCCTGCTCTGTTATGGGCACAGAGCTCCTGGCACCCCGGGGGGGGCTAAAGAAAAACTACTGAACAAGTGAACTATTTAATATGAATAGAAAGAAGTGTTTGGGACAGGTTCTCAAGATAAAAACTGACTCCTTGCCCCTTGTCCAAGACCAGCCCACAGATTCAGTACCTTTAAGCAGAGATGAGCAAAACTCTGTTGACTGGAGGTACAGCAATTTTGAAGGAATGCCTAAATTGTGAGTTTAGAGGTCTGTTGGTAGGGGATGATCTTGGGAGTGGACACAGAGAGGTCACTGCTATTACCAAAGCAGTAAAGGGACTATACATACTGAAATATATGTTATTCTGGTTCACATAAGCAACGTTTAGGGCATGAGAAAGCCTGTCTCTCTTCCACTCCTCTTTCAGAACTGAGGACTTCTGGAAGAAAATGGAACATTACAGGATTCTCATGTCTAGAGATCTTTCTGCTCTGGATCCCCAGGCATCTAATTGTAGGGCAGAATTCACACTGGCATTCCTCTGTCCTTAAGGTGGAGTAGAGGAGTGTGAGTGGTATCTTAACCTTCTTGGTATGTGCAGATGAGAGGGAATTCATGCTGATTACATCTCCAAAGGCCAGCTGCAGGCTTGCATCAGATCAGATCAGAAGTGGTCCATCTGACATTTATTTTTCCTTTAATGTTTACATTCCTCCCAGTAAGCTGACAAAAGTTTCTGACTCAATGCCTGAAATGCTTGAAATTGCTTAAGGTGTAAGAATTCTTTTGGCCCTGATGATAAATTCTTTCTAGAAAAGAAACCTAATAGGCACCACAACCCTGGGATGAATTGCAGCCACTCAGCAGTGCCAAGTGAGAGTGGGGTTTGGCCATATCAGGAGGTGAAATCAGTCACAGGCTGTGAAATCCCAATTCTGAGGTCCTGACAAGGCTGTAAATATTTGGTTTGTGGGGTTTGGGGTGGGTTATTTTTTAACCAGGAGAGCACTCTCTGTTTATCAGGGGCTTCAAAAACCTGATCATTTTGTCATTAATTAAAGATTGGGTCAAATGAGTGCTGTGGGAGGGAGTATGTGATATTTTTTAAAGGAGTTATTGCTTTGTAGGGGAATGAAATGCCTGACAGACAATAATTCCTGTGATCTCCCTTCCAAGTCAGAATGCCACTTTGGAAAATACTCAGCAGCTTTGCTTACCTGCAGGTTCCTGCAGAAAAAGCTGCAAAGAAACACTTTTTCTTTGTCATTTTGATGTGAATGCAGCTGTTCAAAGCTTTCCAGAAGCTCTGTGTTTCTGAGCTGCACAATGCACTCTTAAAACTGGAGGCCAGAATGACTCATTTTGGAACACCCTCCCAAACAGAAGAAAAACTCCTCCATAAAAATAGCACGTGAAAAGAATTGGGTGTTGTGTGATGTCTTGGGGAGGAAGCTTTCCTTCCTAATGTTAAGATAAATTTTGGAAGCCCTACTCATGCCTTTGGAAAATGGGAGGCATGGAGAGCAGCAGGATTATATCTGAAGACTCACAGTGTTACCTATTTTCTACCCAGCTGTTAGAAAATCATCCTCCTGCACCATGGTTGTTCTAATTTCCAACTTAAGAAATGCCACAGCTTCCCTGTGAAATTTGTCTTAGTTTAAATAAGCTTCTTTTAATTTAAATAAGCTTGTTTTAATTCAAACAAGCTTAAGCTTTAATTTGAAATAACCTTGTAAAATAAAGGTACCACAGAACACAGATCAGATTGGTTGGACTAATTTTTAATAAATAGCTTTATTTAGGCTATCCACCCTTCTGTTGTTTCTGTCTTGGTTCAGTTCTGCCCATCAGTTACTCTTGAAGTGGCTGAAGAGTCTGTACAGCAGGTTTTATCCTGATATGGGGCCAAGCAGCAGCGTTTTCTTTCCTGCTGTGAATTTGGCCAACTGATAAAGACTCCACAGCACAACCTCCTTTGCTTTTCTGCAGGTGGTTGCAGAAACAAAGCTGTGCTGCTGGATCTATTCCTAGGTGTACTGTTCCTCAGCCTTAATTTGGGTAATGCTGCTCTGAACCCTTCATTGGAGGAGTTTGGTTGTGCAGGCAGGTCAGTGCTGGCTGGAGCCTTCATCAGAGGATGCTTTAGGGTGCATTCTTTTGGGAAAGTTTGGGTTAGCATGTGTCAAGTTGTGTGGGGTTCCTCTGAAATGTCTGGGAGATAAAATCACTCCAGAAAGGTCATCTGTGGCTTTTATTATTGTAGTGATCCCCTGTTTATATGATAACAATTCCAGCTTCCCTATTTTGCTCTTGGCTTATGTGGTTTCAATTGAGAAACAGAACACATCTGTAAACAAATATTTTGTAATGCAGATAGGGAGGTGGAAAAGAGGGGAACTTAGAAACCAGAGCTGACATCTTCTCCTGAGCATGAGAAACTCAGATGCTCCTAGTTGAAGTGGTGGGTACTCTCCCTCATCCTGTGCTGTCAGACAACATTCCAGCTCACAGCTTCCCCTTGAAAATACTAAAATAAGGCTTCCCTGAAGTGATGGTTCAGTGGTGCTCTCCCCTCTGCTGTGTTACTGTACTTCACTCCTTCCTCAAAACAGGCAGAGTGCTGGGAGGCAGTGACATCCTGCTACAGGCAGAGTAAATGGTGCAGAGTCTCCTCAGAACCAAAACTCCTCCTGATGCAGATTTCTATAAAGGACAATAGCTGGACAGCTCTGTGGAAGTCAGGGCAGGCTTGATTACACCAGAGGGATAGAAGGGGAAGTGATTGTAATGGATTAAGCTTGAGAACAAATGGTTACAAGCAGTTGGAAGCTGCACTGGGAAGAGTGAACTTCTCAAAGGCCTTAAAGATGGACAGGGTGAAGGAGGTGGATTCTCTGTGCTGCTGGATTGCTGCAGGTGTCCTGGTTTACTGGTGGTTTTGGAGAAGTTCATTGCCTGTTTGCTTTGCAGAGGCTTGTGCAAGTAGAAATCAAAGGCAGCATGACTGTAGTGTGATTTCTGCCCTTGGACACTTTGTCTCAGATTTATTATTAAAATGTAACAGGATTCAGAAAATGAGAAACTGTTCTGTTATGATCTGAAACTGTGATAAGCTAAGAGTGTGTTTCAAGAAATGGTTGCTCAGTTTCAGCTCCCTTGGGATTCAACCTTCCTGCTGCCAAGACTCATTTACTGGAAAAAAAAAAAAAAGCAATGGTACAGAAAATAGCTGAAATTACTGACATGCAGTTCTTCTTCCTTCCCACTTGTTGGGGAATTGACTTGTCCAGACCTTCGGCTTAAATCAAGAGACAGTTGGACCTGCCCTTCTTATCTGGCAATAAACCTCATAGCAAGACTGAAGGATCTTCTACAATTTTGTAGAAATATTTGGTAGTGATCTCTTGCCTGTCTTTGCAGACCTACTGATGTGAATTCCAACTCCCAAGTCTAGCCTGACTCCCTCCAAAGTTAGTATTTCATTTAAAAAAAGGACAATTATTTGCCTGTTTATCCTGAGGATGGCAACTTACCTTTGTGAACTGCAGACTTTCCACTTGGCAGAAACCCTGAAGTCGGTTGGTAGGGCTTAGTTGCAATGAAGTAACATCTCTGGATATGGTTTCCAGCTTATTGATTGAAACTGCAACTTTGAAATGTAACTTAGATCATAAGAAAGCACAGTCATCAAAGGTTGCACAACTCATGGATTCTAGGCCCTTCACAGTGGAAAATCACAAGTCTGCATTCAAGGGCACTGGGTGAATTGGGTGTCATTAAACTCCTCTCAAGCCATTTCTTAAGAACCCATCTTATTTATAATCATTAAGACCTGCTTATGGTCATCTCCACAGTAGTTTCCTGTACTTAATTTCTCCAGAAACAGTATTTTTGCAAAATGGATGGATGGTATCCTTAACTTCCATCTCTCTGCTAGGTTAAGGTCCAGACTTAGACTGAACTTCTGTTTGCAGTAGTCTGTTCTGCTTGGATGAATCCTCAGGACTCACAAGGGTCTGACTTTGCATTTCAGTAAACACTTGCCCAAGACATGTCTTTGAGCCTCATTGAAGGGTCCAAAAGATCTTTGCAGGCAGAAAGCTCGGACTGTGGCCAGTGAAGTGTTTAAATGGCTTGTCCAAGGCTTCTGGGGAAAAAGTGAGTGTTTTGATGAGAAGAGGATTTAAAGGCTTGTCATTTTCCTCGAGCATTCTGTGTGCAGGGAGGAAGATGCAAGTCTGGGCTTTGGTGGGACAGGTTTGCTTTTGCTGTTTGCAACTCTTAAGAGCAAAGTTTTTGTGGTAACACTGTGATTTATGTCAGAGAAGTAATCCACTGGTTTGTGGGGTGAGGTGTGTGTTTGTGTGCTTCCCAGCAACCTCACAGAAGTGCAAGACCTGATGGTGACCAAGAAGAAAGTGACACCAGTGTGGTGCATTCAGTGCTGTCAGCATTTCCCCCTGCATGCAAAATGCAAACAAGTCTGGAGCAGCCATGCCTTTAATGTCAAGGAATGTGCTGAGAGCTCAGGAAAAACCATGTCCATGATGTTTTTGGAGAGCTTGCATGTAGGGAGATACAATCCAGGCCATGGGCAAGGAGTCAGCTGCAGGAGCTGACTTGTCTGTGGTTGTGGCAGGCACCCTGTTTCCAGAGGCTCTGTAAACAGGTAGTGGTTTGGTAGACAGAACTTGTAAGGACTGGGGTGGGTTGGAAGGAGTATCCCAAGGGTGTGCAGGTTGTGCCCTGTTCTCTCATCACTCTGTTTGCTTAGAAGCGTCAGGGAGGTGTGGCAGCCTGTGTTTGCTGTCTGGAAATAGCATTCTCTGTCGTAAAGGAAGAAAGACTGACTGTTTTGTGGGTTATTTGATGTAAAGAGGTGAACTGGCTGTGTCAGTGGGTGAGGCCACTGAACTGAACAGTGCTGCAGCAGAGCTGTAGCTGTGGTAGGGTTCCTTTTGGAAGGTCACCATCTCTTGTAGCAGAGAAAGCAAGCTCTTCTCTGGTTTCCCTTGCAGACTTGCCTGTCAATACCTGACATCAAGACAGCATTTAGTGACTGCATTAATAAAATTGGGAAGAGGGACTGCCTGACACAAGCCTGCTCTGCTCTCACTGGGTGAGTATGGGAATGGGTGGTGGTGTGGTTAACTGAGCAGCTGCAGGGTGGTGTTACCCAAACAGAGCAGTCTGATAGGATTTAATAACCTTTGAAAGGGAGCTGAGCTTCCCTCCCAGCCATGACAGCTACTTGCACAAGGTCAATAACTTCATCTGTAAATCCTCCCTATAAAACTCAATGAAAATGTACTACTGGCACAGAGCAACAGGACCTGGAGGCACATGGAGAGGTTGTTTCTTGTCCTTTATCATCCCTTCTCTGCCTGGAGGACTATTATGTATGCACAGAGACATACAGAGCACAGAATGATCTCTGCAGCTGTTGGCTTGCTGCAGGTCCTGGCTTTTATGTAAGAAGTCTGGTGAAAATACAGCATCAGAGAAATGAGTGGTGGTCCACTGCTGGCAGAGTCATCATGCTCTTGCTTTCATATTTTCATACATACTATAACAATCTCTGAGAGTGATCTTACACTGAGGATGCCTGTGGTTTAAGATCCAATTACTAGAAAAGACTTAAAATTTGGGAGAATTTGATTCTCCTTCAGGCCTGCACAGCTGCATGACACAACCTTGACCCATCCACTAGATTCTGGGTACCTTAGCATCACTGTTGCACATTGAGCCTTGCAATACTTTGGTTACACTTTCATTTCTTTGGGTGAAAAGTGCTGTTTGGCATAAGTCAGTGGTATCATTTCAGATAGCTTGGAAACACTGCTGTTTGAATTACCCACAGCTTTGACATTTGTTCCTTTTTAAATCTAGAAGGCAAGTTGAATTATTCCACAAGCTACTGCAAAGGCTAAGAAAAGCTTCTTAAAGCATGAGAAAAATCTCTTGTCTGCATTGCTGAGAATCAAATGCCATTAAGCAAATGAATGAGCACTGACTGGAAGAGAAGTATTAGATAATAATCTTATGAAATGCAACCTTTTCAGTTGTTGTGGGATTTGTACAAACAGTTCTAGTTTTGATCTCCATGGAATTTCCTTTCGAAATTTCAGTTTGAGTTTGCACTTAAAAAAAAAAAAAAGTAAATAGTAATTGTGGAAGTCCTGCCTGGGAAGCTGAGCTGGGCACTGAGCTGGTGACTCCCTTGGCAGCCCCAGCACAGATGATTACAGAAAGTTGGAGTCAGGATTGGAAGATGAGATAAAACTAGCCTGAGTCTTGTTGCAAAATAACCTCAAAGCAGTTGACTGTCAAGTGGTTTGATGCTTGTTCACCCCAAGGTTTCCAGAGTTCACAGAGTCACAGAATCACAGAGGTGGGAAGGGACCCCCAGAGCTCATGGGGTCCAACCCCCTGCCAAAGCAGCTCCCCAGCTCATATTGCACAGGGCGGCGTCCAGACGGGGCTGGAATCTCTCCAGAGATGGAGACTCCACACCCCCTGGGCAGCCTGGCCCAGGGCTCCCTCACCCTCACTGGGGAAAAGTTCTTCCTCTGCTCCAACTTGCAGCCATTGCCCCTTGTCCTGTCCCCACAGACACTGACAAGGGGCTGCCCATTTCCCCCTGCAGCCCATCCTTCAGATACTGATAAACATTAATAAGGTCCCCCCTGAGTCTTCTTCTCTCCAGGCTGAACAGCCCCAGCTCACTCAGCCTTTCCTCACAGGGGAGATGCTCCAGCCCCTTCATCATCTTTGTAATTGGTAACTAATTACATTGGATGTAGAATTGTACAGACCCCAGAAAAATACAGGTTGGTGTTTACATACAGAGTTAAAAGAAATCAGGTCCCCACTGTTGGCGTGTGTGAGGAACCAACAGTAACGCCAATAAACAACTGCAGGGCAGAACCCTCCGCTTGCTCTTGTACCTGAGCCACGGTCTTGTTCTTGGTTACTTGTTGTGTTTTGCTTTGTTAAGCTTGTCTACTTGTCTTACTTCCTTAGCAAAGGAGTGAACGAGGGCATCGAATGGATGGTGAAGTGTGTGGTGAGGAATATTCACCGGCCCCCGAGAAAGAAGGACATCACGTAAGAGATTCCGGGTCAGCCGAGGAACGGACAGGCTTTCCCACACAGCTTCTGTGTTCCATTTAAAGGAGGTGGCTGGCTGGATTCCTATTACACCTGATTCTTCCCTAAGTTTGGAGACATTCTCTTTCTGTGTCTAAAAAAAGACTTGAACAAAAGATTCCAACTGGGTGGGGGGGTGGGAATCTCTTGCATTGAGTATTAAGGCGTTGGCCTTACAACACAGACAAAGTGGCCATCTACACTTTGTTGCAGATGCAAAGGACTTTAATTTTCTACTGTATTACTTTGTGATTCTTGGTTTGTTAGTCTGACAGGCCAGTGACATGAAGGAACTCCTGAAGGAGCTGTGCAGGTGAATGTGAAAGGGGAGGGAGAGCTTGGAGAATGGATATCCCTTCTAACTGAGAAGATCCGTTGCTGCTCCAGCCCCGTGGTTACGATAGGTGGTGTTACTGGCCCTGTTATGCTGCTGTCTGTGTGATGGGGAGGGACAGTGTTGAGGAGAACTCAGTTGGCACGTTGATTTGTAACTTTTGCCTGTGGTAAAATGCAGATACAGAAGCCAGCAACTGCACAATGGGACTGTTTAAAATGGGTATTTTTAGTAGGACATGAACTCCAGCAGCACTGCCTTGCTTTGACTGCCAGTCTCTCTGTTGTGCATTCTCTTTCATTGTAAGAATAATTGGTATCTTCTGTAACTGGAATGAATTGAGGCCCTCTCTGTGATCTTTCTAGGCTGAAAGCTGAACCTCTAGGCAGGGAGAAATCAGTATGCAATAAAGCTTCCTACTTCTTTGAACTTCTCTTGCTGAAACAAGTGGTGTTTGGAAATTTTGGTAATTAGCCCTCTAGATCTTTGAAACGCAAGAAAGAACAGAAAGCAGCTCTCAGAGTCAAATAGTGCTCACTTATGTAGCCAACCCAGCTACTAATTGTGCTGACATATCATTAATGTTTCTCCAAATCTCTCTCTCTGCGTGTATTTCACAGTGCTTTGGCAGTGGGAGTTGCTCTTTGCGTGGTTTAGTTACTCCTGGCACCAGTGACCACTCTGTGCTATTTGCTGACATGGCTAAGGGGCTCTATTTGAGCAAGCTGGACAGTAGTGCTCATTTAAAGATGTTTGGCATCTCTTGAAGAGTTTCAGCTCATTTTTCTGCGTGCAGCTCGTCATTTTGTTTTTTATAGAGTACATAACTCATCCCTTCACATTCGGGTCAAAGTGTGAGAGCAGCTGGACTGTGTCATTAAGCACATGAAGTCAGTGGAAATAATTGCATAGTGGAGAGCAGAATCTTCTCAGTAACACTCAAGATCACAGAATCCCAGGGGTTGGAAGGGACCCCCAGAGCTCATGGGGTCCAACCCCCTGCCAAAGCAGCTCCCCAGCTCATATTGCACAGGGCGGCGTCCAGACGGGGCTGGAATCTCTCCAGATATGGAGACTCCACACCCCCTGGGCAGCCTGTCCCAGGGCTCCCTCACCCTGCCTGGGGAAAAGTTCTTCCTCTGCTCTAACTTGCAGCCATTGCCCCTTGTCCTGTCCCCACAGACACTGACAAGGGGCTGCCCATTTCCCCCTGCAGCCCATCCTTCAGATACTGACAAACATTAATCAGGTCCCCCCTGAGTCTTCTTCTCTCCAGGCTGAACAGCCCCAGCTCCCTCAGCCTTTCCTCACAGGGGAGATGCTCCAGCCCCTTCATCATCTCTGTCCCTCCTCTGGACTCTCTCCAGGAGATCCCTCTCTTTTTTTATCCCAGGGAGCCCAGAACTGGACACAACACTCCAGGTGGGGCCTGACCATGGAAAGACAGGAGAAGACTAGGCAAACTGTCAGATAAGGTATCAAATCCCTTTCAGTTACTTGCTTTTGTTGGAGCAGGTGGTAAAAGGCTTGAATTGGAATGGTGCCAGCATCAATGTCATATCCCAGCAGAACTACAGTAGATCTAACTCAAGAGAATTCATTAGGCTGCATTTAGACCTGGTGACCCATCTCAGGTTTCTGGTGCACTCTGTGAATGTGGAAGATCCCCTGAAGATCACTCATTCTCTAGGTGCTCCATGTGATGAAGGGCTGAGTGCTTCAAGTGTACAGAAGTAGTACTGGACAGGGGGTGGCTGTGGATTGTAAGAGCTCTGTCCCATAGCCACCTCTGAAAGCCTGAGCATGTTCAAGGTATCTCTGTGGTTCTGGCTCTTACTTGGGTTGGCAGGGTTTGGTGCTAACAGTGAAACTGAAGGTGTAAACCAGTGACTGCTGGACGAAAGTGCCCTGCTGAGAGACAAACCACTTTACTCAAGTAACTTGAGATGTCTGTTTAATGGGACACCAGGGGTTTTCCAAGCTTTCCACATACTCTTCTCAGATCCCTTTCCTCTCCCTGATTCCCTAGGAGACCAAACAGTTTTGAGCTCGAGGCCATAGTTGTTCTCACAAGTTTCTAGACACAGACAGGGCTTTGTGGCACATGTCTTAAATTAGACATTTTGACTTCATTCCAAAGTGGGTGAGTCTTTCACCCAGAAGGATGCATCAGCTGGGATACATAAGTATGAGCGTGCTCTGATGTCCACACAGCACTGGGGAGGATTTCTCTGAAACTGGTAATGAAAAGTTCAGTGTCATTCAGGGTTACCTCCCAGAACAGCAACACCAGCTACTTGGTGGGATGCAGAGGTGCAGCTGCTTGGCTCCCACAGTCTGCTTTAGAAAACAGCTTCCCAGTCGGATTTTTCCACCTTTGCAGATAAAGTGCACCTACCTGATCCTGTCAGAAGATTTCCTGAGTGCTGGGGAAGCCCAGCAGGTAAGAGCCAAGCCAATTGTTCAGTTACTTTGGTGTGTCCTCCATGCTGCAGCATGACTGCAATGAAGGAATTCTGCTTCAGCACCTGACAGGTGCCAGATGAAGATCTTGCTCTGCCAGCACAGCTTGGAACTCCATGGTCATGGGGCATGTGCAGCTGACATGAAACACAAAGACAATGCTGTGCCCCTAAGGCAGCTGGGGGTTTTGGTTGCATCTGCTCTGTATGGCCACAAATGGCTACACAAGGACACTGATGGCCTCCTCCTCCAGTCTGTTGCAGCTTCAGTCTCTGTAAGCACCCTGCTAATGATGCCCCAGTACAGACCAGTGGAATAAGGACTGAACTGACATGGAAAAGTAGTCAGAAAAGGGACAGTAGTCAATAAGCACCACTAGAAGTAATTCCCACTGGGATGGTCTAAGATGATATGTCAGTAGCTGATGACTCTTTTACATCCTGATCAGTAGTTTAATAATTGATCATATGTTAGACTTGTGCTTTATTTGAGTCCTTGCAGGACAGACAGACTTTTATCAGCCACCTGCAAGACCTCCAGCCAAAGCAGGGCCTGTGTTTCTGAGCAGTTCCAATGGCATCAGTCTTGCAGAGTTCTGATAGTCTGCAGGGCCCTGTTTTGCCTGTGCCTGTTTCCAGCAGTTTATTTCTCTGAAGAGATGCTTTGTCTTCCCAAGGTGAAACAGCTTCATAATCAGTACTGAGTAATCTCTTTCTCCTTTAGCTCTACACTGAGATAAAGCAAAGTGTCTAATAATGATGGTAGTTATTCCACTTGCCTTATTTGAACATTGGCAGAAGATGAGCTTTCTCTCATCCATCTGGAATTTCCCTGCTATGCCAACATTAAGCAGCTGTTAGCAGCACAGAGTAACTGAGGTGCAGCACTTTGTGCTGGGGGTGCCTAATCCTGCCCCATCCTGGTGCAAGGCATCGATGACGTGTAGGCCTGATGCTCTGCTGCTCAGCAATGCCAATTCAGATCTTATCCCACTCACTGTGACATCCCAGCTCACAGAACCAGGAGAAATATCAGGACAAATAAGACCTGGCTTTGCACTAAGTCCAGTGGCTTATTTAAAGCTCTGCTCAGCACTGTCTGTTGCAGAGCAAGGTGAAGAAGCCAGTGGAAAGCACGTATGGGGCATGTGCCCCAGCCATTCTTCCTACTCTCTGCTACACTGAAGTCAGTCTGTAATAGCAAAGTGGACTTAACAACCTCCCCACTGCTCTAGGTTTGGGGTTTTTTGTCTCTTCTTCCCTGTCTTCCTTCCTCTGCAACACCATTTGTACAGCAGCATGTCCAGCACATCCATCAGTTCTTGTAAGGTAAGGACCTGCCTTTCCACACTGCAGAGAGGGATCTCAAGGGAAAGGACACTTCACTGCCAGCAGAATGTGGGAGTTTGCTTCTCCTCAGTGATGACATTTATGTTGGGCATTAGTCATGCTTTCCAGAAGTGTGTGCTCATGAATAACCAACTGAGGTATATTGGAAAATATAAGTCCTCAGCTCAAGTCCTGATCAAAGTACTTGAAGGTTCCTGAATTGATTGAGGCACTTCATTGTTTTCTCAAAGTGTCTTTGAGGACTTTTCTGCTTGCAAATGGTATTTGTTCAAGGAGAGACCCTCCAGAGGGATCTGCTAAGGAAGGCAGAGTGGTGCTGGCACTGGTCTTGACCAGTATCCCTTTAAAGTAGATAGTAACTGGCTGCCACAGACACCCCTGTCTGCACATAAAGGAAGGTGGGTGCTGCCTCTGCTTGTGCTCCCCAGTTTTTACCAAAAGAAGCACCACAAATTGAGTTTCCCTTCAGTCCAAGGACCATTTGCAGAGGCTGAAGGAAAACACTCCCACGTGTTTGTCTCCAGGTTTCCCAAACCCAATTTGAGAAACAATTGAAAAACAGGCTGGCTTGGCCCTGCCCTGGAGAGAGGGCATCAGCCAGTGCCCTCTCAAAACCCCCTCGTGGCACAGTTCTCTCTTGAAAATTGGCTCAAATATATCTGCCAGGAGATAAGAGACAGAGGAGAGCCTTTATTCTCTGCCAAGCTTTTATCAGGACAAAGGCTGCCAGAGAAACTGGAGCAGGTGCTTTTTCACCCTGGAATTTTATACACCTTGGAAATCCCACATGAAACATGCCTGCTGTGTAGCACAGCTGGACCTCAGGCATTTCCTGCAGCAATGTCCTTCAGTTTTGTTTCTTGTTGCTTCTGAAATCCCTTGGAGAGTTGTTTTTCTGTTCCTCTGGTAAAACCAGCTTCCATGACAACTTACAGGGGCTTTCCATTAGTTTCCCTGTGCATGCTTTGGCTTTTTTATATCCAAAGCCACTTCACAGGGATCCAGTCCCAGCTGTCAGTGGTACCTGCTCTCATACAGCTTCATCTCCACAGCTTAAATGCAGTCACAGAAGGGACTCCAGAAGGGAATGCTGATTTCATTTGCTAATTAAAAAAGAGAAAGGAGAGGAAGAAAGGGAAGGAAGGACTTAAAGCAGCCAGAACCTGGTGTGAGAACCTGACTGAGGACTGGCCCAGAAGACGTGGACAGCTCAGGATGCAGCATCACAGGAAGAATGACCTGAATTTCTTCCATAAACTAGGTGCCAGTCAAGTGGAGACAAGAAGAGGAGGAACGCTGGCAGGGAATTACACAGCTGTGGAATTCTGCCTGACATTTCTTTCTAAACACACAAAATCCCTCTCTTGAGGCAGGAATCTCCTCCTTCCTTCTCAGTTGTGCTCTTTCCTCAAAGCTGAAGGCTGCTGATTCCAGAGGAGTTCCCAAGTTTCAGCGTAGCTAATCGTGTCCTCTGCTGAGTTCCAGGTTCCCCACAGCCTTTTTTGGGGCTGTCTTTGCAGCAGTCTCACGTTTCCCACAGTCATGTTTTCACAGGCTGTCACATGAGGCAGTAGATGGATTTGCCCAGGAACTCACAGGATGAAGCATCCTTTCCTTGAAAGAAACTCCTTGCTGGATGACTGTGTAGTAACCTTTACTGCTGGCACCAACTCATGCGTAGTAACTTCTGTTGGTGCATGTCCATAGATGGTCTTTCTGACATCCACAAATCTACTTACACTTCATCCATCCAGCAGTCTGCTGGATCCATCCACCCAACAGCTGCTCCCTGCTACTGTGGCCATGACAGGAGCAAGAATCCTGGATGAACAGGATACCAGGTTGGAAGGGAACTCAAGGATCACAGAATCCCAGACTGGTCTGGGTTGGAAGGGACCCCAAGGGTCACAGAGCTCCAACCCCCCTGCCACAGGCAGGGACACCAACCTCCAGGCCTGGAGCTACACAAGGTTGCCCAGGGCCCCAGCCAACCTGGCCTTGAATACCCCCAGGGATGGGGCACCCACCCGCTCTCTGGGCAGCCTGTTCCAGCCCCTCACCACTCTCTCTGCAAAGAACTTCCCCCTAATATCCAATTTAACCCTTCCTTCCTTCAGCTTTAATCCATCCCCCTTGTCCTGCCAGTCTCTGCCCTTTAACAAGCTGATTCCCCTCCTGTTCCTCTGCTCCCTCCAGGCCTGGGAGGCTGCAGTGAGTTCCCCCCCAGGATGATCTGGTCCAACCTTTTTCTGGCAGAAGCTCCATCTGAACAAGATGGCCCAGCACCCCATCCAGCTGAATCTCAAAGAGTGTCCAGTGCTGGGAAATCCACTGCTTCCCCAGGGAGAGGATTCTGAGAGCTGATTGTTCTCCTTGTGGAAAATTTTCCTCTTGTGTCCAGTTGGAATCTCCCCAGAAGTAACTTGTACCCATTGCCCCTTGTCTTCTTCATGGGACTCCTTCCATAAAGGGGTTCTCCATCTTTGTAGCTGTCCTTTAAGCACTGGGATGTGGTGGTGAGGTCTCCCCTGAACCTTCTTTTCTCAAGGCTGAACAAGCCTGGCTCTCTCAGCCTTTCCTCATACAGCACACTTCCCAGTCCTTGGATCATCCTGGGGGCCTCCTCTGGACCTTCTCCAGCCTGTCCACATCTGGTGTGTGTAGCAGGGACCAAAACTGAGCACAGCATTCCAGGTGTGGCCTGGCAAGTGCTGAGTGGAGTGGGATAATGAGTTCTTTATCTCTGCTGGTGATGCCCTTGTTGGTGCAGCCCAGCACACTGCTGACTTTCTTTGCCACTGCAGCCCACTGTTCACTGATATTGGGCTGCTTGTCCTCCAGGATCCCCTGGTCCCTCTCCAGCCAGCTGGATCCCAGCCTGTGCTGCATTCCTGGATGTCATTTTCCCAGGTGTAAGACCTTACACCTTCACCAAGTCCTTGCTGAATTTCATAAGGTTCTTCCAGCCTACCCAGGGCGTCCTGCACGGCACCTCTCCCTTCCAAAGTGTCTACTGCCCCACTCAGTTTGGCATCATCTGCAAGCTTCATGCAGGTGCACTTGATCCCATCATCCAGATCCCTTAGGAAGATGTTAAACCCACCCAGCTTAAACCCACGTTCCTCACAGACACCATCACCAGCCAGGCCTGGGGTGTGAAGCACAAGCAAGAAGCTCCACACAACTGTTGCCCTCACTGCTGCTCTGCCTGGGAGCTGGGGGAGGCAGCTCCCAGTGTCCCACAAGCACAGCACCATTTAGCAAGAGCTTTGGCATTTGATGAGCACGTCCTTGGGCTGCATGGATGTCACACTAAACCTTTGGGGGAACTAATTCAAACCTCAGGTCAGCTGCAGCCTTACAACATCTCTTCAGTGTACACCAGAAGCCCTCTTCTGAGGATAAACTGGGTTTCCTTGTAAAACTAAGGACATCCTTAAATCCTTTCCTGTAACAGAAACCCACAGAGTTGCTTCAGTTGTGTCCCTGCTGGTGTTCCAGTCCAACCCATGGCCAGGAACTCCTCTGCTACTTCTCAGAAGTCAAATAACCTGATACCATCTCATCTGGAGATTCCTTGTAGCATTATTTTTGGGTCACACTCAACACCCCCCCCCCACCCCCCCCCCCCCACCCCCCCAGGGGTTCTGGAAGATCAGTCATAAAGAGGAATAAGGACTTTGTTGTTCCCTGAACCAGCTGTTACACACAGCACCTCAGCACCTCCTCACTTCCTACTGCTTTGGCAGTGGAATAAGCACACAGGCAGCCCCCATATCTCACACCAAGGTGTTCCTGGGTGCCCCAAAGCTCATGGCTCGCTCAGATGGGCTTTTTTTGTCAGGAAACAAGATGACCTGTGAGGTCCCAAGGGGTTTCCTACCCTCCTGAAGACTTCCTGTTACATGTGCTGCAGCACACATAATGCCCATCCATGCACCAGCACGCTGCTAGCAGTAGGTCAGTGCCTGGCACTGAAAGCACCTGGCACCTGGGGAAAGGGGAAGGACAACCCCTGAATTGAAAGCAACTGATCCTGCTTGGCTCCATCCCCTTGAGGATCTCCCAAGCCTGCACCCACATCCTCACTGTGATGGAAATTCTGACAGCTCATCTCCATGCAGAGGAGGCAAGATCACAGGATCTTTCACACCACAGGCTGTGAGAGCCCGAGCAAGTGCCCTGTGAGTACAGCTGTTGTATCAGAGGGCAGAAGATCTCTGTAAACAAGATGTGCTGAATCACAGGCTAGGTTGTTCCTGCCTGACATCATGTCAGTGCACAGCACATGAAACTGGGTGAAAGAAGAACTTGGGTTTGATCTTGTCAGAGCTGATGTGTTCTTTCAGGTTCAGAGTCATGAAGTGGGGAATGCACACTCCTATTCTTATCTTCCAAGTTTCCCAACTGAAGAGTCCTTGTCTTAAGTTCTGGGAAGGCTGAGAGAAGTCCAATAAATCACCTACCAAGCTCCAGCCTCACAGGAGGAAGTGCAGAGACAGAAATAGAAAGCAGGGAATAGAAACTCGAGGGTCTGACTGAGGATGGACAGAGCATGTCCCCAGAGCCAGTCTGAGCTCTCCAACCCTTCACCTGGTCCCTTACACTTCAGAGTCAAAACCAGCCTTAAGCCCACATACCTGAGACTTGGCAGCAGCACCCAGATCACCCAGGTCACATCCTCACTGCTGGCATGTCCTCGTAGCGACAGCTGGGATGACATTCCCTGCTCCTCCACAGGAACAGGATCAGGTCTTCCCACCTCCGCTCCCCTGGGTTACAGCTACAGCACTACCAGAGCTCTGCTACATCCAGAGCAGCTGGGAAAGCCCCAAACCAAGCACAGGACACCGCTGGCACCTGGTGTGTTGGATGCCTGGTGCTCTTAGCTGAGCAGTGAGAAGGGATGTGACAACCGGGGGCCTCGATTCTCCCCCCACATCCCCACAGCCCTACCAGGGCCCTGGTTTCCACCACTGCTTAGTCACTGGGGCACAGCAGGCTGCTCTAGCCCTCTCCCTAAACATTGTGTAAGATGGAAAATGCCATTGTTCCTAAAGGGTAAGCAAACAGTTGTTTTGGGAAGCCTCCTACTTTATGTTGACCCAGATAATAATACATAAAGTGCTTGTGGTTCTAAGCAGCGAGGGTGTTGTGTAAGGATATTATAGCTGTAGTCGTTCCAAGCTTCCTGCCCGTGTTTCCCAGAAAACTGATGTAAGCTAAAGGGCATAGAAGGTTTACTAATATATTCTATTTTTATTCAAGCCAAGAGGAAGCAGCGCCCAGGCCTGAGTGTTATAGACTGAATACCTTGGGAGCAAATTCAGGGGAGCCAAACAATGGCTGAACAAAGAGAGAAAATGGGCTTGAGATGGGAGCCTGTTCGCTGGGTGCATTCCTGTCACTGACCTTTAAAGCCTTTTGGTGCAAAGGCAAGCTCTTCTGCAAAGGACAGCTGTCCTTGCCTGGGGCCAGGCACTGGGAATCCATGGACACTGTCCTGTTGTGCTCCGTTACCGCCACCAGAGACCGGATCCACGGTTAATCAAGTGAATTTCATGCTACTATTTCTTTAGCTCCCTTGTAACTGTTGAGTCAGTGCTGCAGCACTGGCTGAACAAGTCTGCTGGGTGCTGAGGACTCCCCAAGAACTGAATCTACTTGGGGCCATCGTGGCTGAAAGGTGCTGCCGCCTGCTCTCGCCTTACACAGCAGCAGGCAGCATACGCTGCTTCCTGCAAAGCCCTCCAAAGAGCCTGGGCACATGGAACCCACAAAGCCCATCACATTTTACAAGGGACCAATGTGGGCAAGAGAAGGGGCAGGAGGAGAGACCCCCCCCCTCCAGCCTGCACTGCGCCCCAAGGCCAGACACAGCTCGGAAGCAGGACCCTTCGGCACTGTCAGGTCACCAGGCTGATGTTCCTTACTAGGAGTAATCCTGACAAAAAGCAAACTGTTCCCCTTCCATTAACGCCTCTCATCAAGGTTTTTATGTTTGCATTAAAAGGGTTTATCAGTTGGGTTCTAGTTTTGGTTCACAGGGGGCAAAAACCCCACTCATTTCATCCAAAGAAATACTCAGAAGCCTCATCAGGAGCCAGAGGTGCAGCCAGCTGCAGGCCAATGGGCAGGAGCCACACTCAGCCCAAGATCACTCAGCTCATCCCCTTACCTGGCACACTGAACCCACACCAGGCTGCTGCCCTGGGGCTGCCAGTCCTCACCTCCCAGCCCCAGGTTGGCTGTGCCTTCTCTCTGTTGCTCTTTGAGACAGCCCATCTCAGGCAGCTCCTTCAACACCAAAGGGAAGAGAAGGTGTAAACTGAGGAGGGGCAGAATGGAGGGCAGGGGAATGAGGGGTGGGAGACACGTGTGGGTAACAGGCTGGTAGCAGCTGAGCCCAGCCACAGGGCTCTGGGTGCTGTGAGACAAGACCTGCCCTGGGCAGAGCAAGCCAAGCTCAGTGCTGGAGCAGCCAGCGCGCTCGCTGGTGCCGTGGAGCTGGCTGGTGCCCCTCAGCAACTGCCCTCTGTAAAATCAGGGGTGCAACTTCTCCCCCTCCTGCTTGTTTTGAGGCTTCATCCCCTGAAAGCCCTGGGAGGCTCAGACAGAAACAAATGTGTACAAAGACCTCCTGCAGCACAGGAAAATAATGGCAGCATGAAGGGGGGGTTGGGCAACGCCTTTACCCCGAGCATCACAGCACCCAGTCCCTCCCCAAGCCCAGGGTGCTCTCTCACATCACATCCTCTGGCATCCTGGTGCAGGTGACCTTGAGCATGAGGTGGTTTGCCCTGGACCCTGCAGCTAGCTCCCTCTGCTCCTGCTCTTGGGCACAGATGACTTCCACAGTCTCACCTTCCCCGGCACGGCCGGCACCTTCCACCTGCAGCACTGGCACCAGAGCAGCTCGGTCCTGTCCTTGGGTCACTGCAGAGTCCACACTTGCAGTAGGGAGGGACAAGTCTCAGCAGGGGAAGCCTGGGCACACAACCCAGGGGATTACACTCAGGAGAAAGAACCTGCAATTACAGGAAAAAAAAGATAAGTGCTTCAAAAGCAGATAAAAATCAGCAGCTCTTTGGAACAGCAATGGGCAAATTCCAACAAGTTTGGTGTGTTAACACTCCCCAAAGCCTCTCCCACAGGGTCTGGAGGGCTCAGCCCACCACCAACCTCTGAGGGAGGCCGGAGGGGCAAAGAACCACCTCTAGCAAAACAAAACCCTGGGGAAACCTGCTGGCAGAAGAGTGATGTGACTTGTTGTGTGATACATCTTCACCCCAGGCTGCCAGTGCTGAGGGTGGATGGAGTCTGGTTGGACTAAGATAGATTAGGAGAAGGACCTGGGTGAGATACTTCCCCTGAGCAGCAGTGGCTCCTGCAGCTGGGAAGGGCGATGGGATCCTGGGCTCCATCAGCAGAGGGGGGGGGCAGCAGGGACAGGGAGGGGATTGTCCCTCTCTGCTCTGCCCTCCCCAGCTGGAGTCCTGTGTCCAGAGCTGGGGCCCAACACAAGGAAGATGTGGGGCTGTTGGAGAGGGGTCAGAGGAGCCACGGGGATGCTCAGAGGGCTGGAGCAGCTCCCCTATGGAGAGAGGCTGAGGGAGCTGGGCTGGGTCAGCCTGGAGAAGAGAAGGCTGTGGGGGGACCTCATTGCACCTTCCAGTCCCTGAAGGGAGCAGAGGAACAGGAGGGGAATCAGCTTGTTAAAAGGGGAGATAATGGCAGGACAAGGGGGATGGATTAAAGCTGAAGGAAGGAAGGGTTAAATTGGATATTAGGGGGAAGTTCTTTACAGAGAGAGTGGTGAGGGGCTGGAACAGGCTGCCCAGAGAGGGGGTGGGTGCCCCATCCCTGGGGGTGTTCAAGGCCAGGTTGGCTGGAGCCCTGGGCAACCTTGTGTAGCTCCAGGCCTGGAGGTTGGTGTCCCTGCCTGTGATAGGGGGTTGGAGCTCTGTGACCCTTGGGGTCCCTCCCAACCCATCCCAGTCTGTGACTCTATGACTACAAGTCTGCACCAGTCACGTTCCCTCCGCATCCCTCCACACACCTCACCCAATCCCCCCTCAGCTTCCACCGGCGGTCCCGGCTCTACGTCAGGGCGTGTGAGCCAGGTACCTGTGACCTCACTCGAGAAAACTCCCGCTGACTCCTTAAACCGACGTGAATCACTTACCTAACGAACCCTCTTGGTGCCGGGCCAACCCGCCAACGTGTCCGAACCGCTCTGGCGACGTGCAAGTCGGCTCCTGCCGCCGCGGTTTCGTGCACTGGAGGAGCCGCTGCCCTGACTCACTGCCACACCTGGCTGCAGCCGGAGCCCTGGCACAGGCGTGAGGCCGTGGCCGTGCCTCTCGTTTAAGTAAACTGCCAGGTTTGCATCAGGGCTTTGGCGCTACGGGGTTTGGTGGGGTTTCTCCCCCCCGCCCCGGCTCCATGACAGCACGGAGCGATAGGGAGAGCCGACTCAGAGCAGCGTGGGCTTGGGCTTTCAATGTGATGCTCATAGCATTTGGGGAAATCATCTTCTGTGTACTAAATATCTGAGTCATCCCTGGGAGAGAGCTACATCCACGCTTAAATGTTACCATGTGCCTGGCCTTAGCCACAGCTTATAAGGAAAGCAGCCTTTTAAGTTAGCAGGAAGAAGCTAGGACTGTTCCTCTTCTCTCTCCAGGCTTTGGAAACTTCAGTGGAACCCAGAAGGGGTTTTATCCGCTCGAGTTATTTCAATCTTTTCAACTAAATTCAACTTAGGATTAATCCCAGGTTGGTCTGTGGGTGTGCGGCGGTGGGAAGGGGAGCAGGGGAGGCTGCTGGGAGGAGCTGGGGTCAGCACTGCACGGCACTGGTGTGGGTTTTTCCAGCAAAGCCCATTTCCTGGGAGCTGAGGGCTCGGGTGCTGGGGTGTCTGAGTGCTGCTGTAAAGGTCAATATTCACCAGAAACATCCCCCCACTGTCACGTTACCTGCGAGCCCACATGAGGAGAAGCCTGGCTGTGCAGGAATCCCAACCAGCTTGAAGCGAGGAGGATGGGAGTTGGAGGGGAGACTCCAGACTAAGGTGTGGGGCCAGGTCCAGCGCTGCTGACAAACTGGCTGCGAACGGCACCGGGGTCTGGAACATCCCTGGCCTGGGCAGCTCCGGAGGGACACGCCGACCTGCCTGTGCTGGGTCGGAACACAGCAGCAGCCCAACGCACGTCAAGCCACAGCCAGGTCAAACACCACCTCAGCACAGCGGGTAACAGCGCAGGGGTGCTCACCAGGCAGCTCTGGAAGAACAAGTCATGGAGCAGCTGAGTGCTGCAGGGCATCACCCGCCCTCCCCAGCCCCTTGGGCCTGGTCCCGCTGGCTGATGGCTGGGGGAGCCCGGCAGCACCGAGCTCATCTGGCACAGGCCAGGTCATTCAGCCATCCTCCTGCTCCAGTCAGCAGGGCTCTGTGTCCCTCAGCACGCTCTGGCACGGCACGTGGGTGACAGACACCCATCACCTCTGTCCCTGGGGGGGTCAGACATGGGCGACCCACGCTCCATGAGGGGCTGAGAGAGGCATCGCTTCTCAGGAGGATGAGGAGGAGCTGGGCTGCTCTCCTCACCCTCGCATCACCTACACGTGGGGGGTGTGACCCCTTTGGAGTCTCAGCACTGAGGTCGAAGCTCCTGCAGACCTCTGGCTGAGCCTGTGAGAGCAGCCCCGTTACCTGGAGGGACAAAGGACCCGTGCAGGCTGCTGGCCAGATGTGACAAAGCACTCACAATGTCAAAGAGACCCCCCTGGAAACCATCAAAACACCCACCAAACACCCTTCCTCTGTGCCAGCAGCCATCAGGAAAGATGTTTCCCACTCTCTTCTCCAGTGGGGACCGTGCTCAGGGGCAGCAGGGATCGCTGCCCAGGCTGTGCTTGTCAGATGCTCAGGTGTTGGGGTGGGGAGATGAGCACAGCTGAACTGCAGCCGCTCTGCTTTAACCTCTGCTGGTGCCTGATGTGCCCCCAGAAGTCACTGGGGAGCAGCCACAGCTCAGCTGGGAGCCCCAGGGCTGGGTGCTGGCTGCCTCTGGGCTTGCTGTGCAGCTGATGGAGACCTCCAGCCCACACCCCAGGCTTTACCTTGCTGGGGAGAAGGACAGCAAGCTCCAAGGATGGCACGAGGTGTCCCAAGAGCTCAGCCACACTGCCCCATGGGCGCTTCCACCTCAGGACTGACATCTTCCATCAATCACAAACAGACCATGCAGAGAAATCACCCGACTGCACCAGCATCCCAGATAACAACAGCCAGCTTCTTGCCACTAACATTCTCATTCTCTCTCCCTCCCCTCCCCAACTCTCATGGAAAAAAAATCCCTGTTT
The DNA here is from genome assembly GCF_964237585.1 of Gallinula chloropus. Classification (NCBI taxonomy): domain Eukaryota; kingdom Metazoa; phylum Chordata; class Aves; order Gruiformes; family Rallidae; genus Gallinula; species Gallinula chloropus. Next base: position 1,540,637 of record NC_140101.1, on the reverse strand, counting down.
GAAGAAACCAGGGCAGTGTGGGGCAGCTCCCACTCTAACAACCCTCCATTCCTCTTCTCCTTTAAACCAAGAGCACCGAGTCCTTAGCACTGAGTAACTGCACTGACTGACTGCAACGCAGCAGGACCCGAGGCTCCAGCTGCTCCATCCTTTGACCCAGCAGCACCAGACATCCTGCCTTTCCCACGCCACAGCAGAACTCTGTTTCTCCCAGTGCTCCCATGGAAACCCCCCTGGTCCCCTGCTCCTGGACTGGGCCATGGGCAAGATGCTGCTGCTGAGGGACTGGGAATGAAGCTGTGTTTGGGGACCGACCCCCAGCACCCCAGAATAAAGCAGCTCTGCAGGGCAGGGATCAGATGTGGTGATAACTGAGCGTTGGGAAGGGGAGTTACAGTCCCTTGTGCAGCCTCCCTGGGAGGATTTCAAGGCCAGGCTTGGCAAAGCCAGGCTCAGCAAAGCCAGGCTCAGCCCTGGCTCAGAGGTGAGGCTGAAGGGTCCCCTCTGCTGCTTTTCAACCATCTGCTGCTCCTTGTCCCTGGCTGAACTGACCCAGGGTGAAGTCAGGACCACTGAACTCCCTTTATCCCTGGAGCCCAAAACCAGGGTGCCCAGCTGTGAGTCTGGGGTGCCCAGCTGGCACATCCAAACAGACATCCAGGGGCTCCAGGAGCTGCGAAGAGCCGAGTGCTGCCCTGGCCAGGACCAGCCCCGTCCCTCCAGCCTGCAGTGGACAAACCATGTGTCACTGCAGCAGGAAGAGCCTGTGGTGAGTCTGTGGGCAGCAAGGGAGGGTAAAATCCCCTTTCTACTCAGTTATGTCAGCCTTCCTCACGGAAGGGAAGTGTGGGGGCCCTTCCACACAGCACATGTTTGGGAGCACTTTTAGCAGCTCCTAGCTGGGGAAAAAAGCATTTGTCCTTCGAACCACAAACTATTCCTGGCAGCTACTCAGCAAAAAAGGAGCTATAAAAAAGCCAAACCCATCCAAGGCAGAAGATGCAGGCTCTGTGTCATCACTGCCACAGGCTGGGAAATGCCTGAGGGGGTCACATTTGTTGACTTCCCTAAGTGACATCTGTAAGGCTTAAAAAAACCCTGCCTGCAGACAGCACAGGCAACCCAAGGCTCAGCTCTTGGCTGACTAAGCGCCTCTTTGCTGGCCACAGCACCCAGTTTGGTCCAGGGACAGACCTGGGGCTCAGGGTGACACAATCAGGTTGACCCAAGAGATGTGAGCTTCACCCTGGCCGTGCCAGCAGCAAATCCAGAGGCAGACAGGCTGCATCCTGCTCAGACACAGCCTCACCGTGGCTCAGGGAGGCCGTTTTTTGGTGGGCTGCTGTGTCATGTGGGTGACTGAGGTTGTGGGACCGTGGGCTGAAGCACGTGCCAGAAGCTGGGAAAGGTAATGGGAACCAGAAGATAACGGTGTGGGACTTGTACCACCTCCTCTCTCCTCCAAATGAGACTAGGAAAAGACAGGGGTAACAGAGAATTGTATAATAAAATAACCTCTTTGGTTTCTTCCTTTAGAAAGCATCTCTCACACACAGTATAAAACCAGGTAGTTGAGTAACAAACGCAAAGCCGGCTGTACCAGGGACTCTGGGGCATCCTACACCCCCCTGGGTCTCAGCAGGAAACTCCTCTCTCAAAACACAGCATGACACATAGATGTGAGTGAACCCACTGTGGGAAATACTGTTAAATAACTGGAAAAACACCCCCAAACAAACAAACCACAGAGTTTAAACCAAAACAGTTGTCTACAACGGGGGAGCCGGGTTCTTCCCCAGTCAAAATGAGCCTGGCCACATCTGTTTCTCTTCTGATAAAATATTGACCCTTGCTCATTGCTGGAAAATCAGCACCCAGGGGCTGCACTGGCTGCTGGCAGAGGGATGCTGCTGCTCACAGCATCCCATCCCGGAGGCAGCGATACACCCACACGCGGGGCAGGACCGGCCGCAGCCGCCACGGCACGTTCAGCTCTGCCCCATCACTCACCCCTAACGCTGCACTTCAAGTCAGGTTTGGAAGGATTAATAAATTAATGAGGCCACAGAAGAGAAAAAAAAAAACAACCAAACAAACATAAACCAACCCAAACAACCAAACAACAAACTCAAAACAAAACGAAAAGCACCAGGAAAGTTCAGTTCATTCTCTCAGGACAGCAGGAAGCGCTCGCGGACCTTCTCCTCAATGGAGTGCAGCTTGGCAACCCGCAGCGCGTCCAGCAGCTCCTTGGTCACCTCGTAGTTCCCCTCTTTCAGGTGGGTGAGGAAAGCCCTGAACTTCTCCTGGATGGCTGCCCGGGTCTCCAGAGACTGCTTCCTAGGGGAGTGCTCCAGGATTTGCTGCAGGCGCTTCAGCTTTCTGATGGGGATGTTCTGGTACGCCACAAAGTCTATCATGGCTTGCTCACAGTCGTCATCTCCTACAGCTGGTGGGAGAAAAGTGCCTGGAGGTTAGAGGGAAGGTGACCAGGGGACACTGGGAGAGCAGGGCACAGCCCCACCGAGCCTCTCCCACTGCCCGGAGAGGTGGCAGATGCCCCATCCCTGGAAACATTCGAGGTCAGGTTGGATGGAGCTCTGAGCAGCCTGATTTGTGGGAGATGTCCCTGCCCGTTGTGGGAGGGTTGTTGGACTAGATGAGCTTTAAATGTTCCTTCCAACCCAGCCTGTGGTTGTGTGGCATCGTCCTCACCCGGGGGGCTGCTCTCCAGCCACAGCTCGGACCGGGGGTCCCAGCCCAGTGAGCCTGGCTGGGAAACCTGCCACCCACAGCCCAACTTCCTCATTCAGGAGGGTGTTTTACCTCGTGGAGCCACATAGAGATGTGACCACAAGCTGGGTACTGCTCACAGACATGGGTGCCCAGGCAGAGTCCCTGCCCCAGGACGCAGCAGTGTTTGGCTTGTCATGGGCTCATCCTTCACCTAAACCAAGGGGGAAGGGGGAGGGCAGCCAGCTCGTGGCACCGGTGGGATGGCTGGGTCAGAGTTCAGTATTTTGCAAGGGGGAAAAACGAGGTTGGGAGGATGAAGGAGGAGGAGAGCACCAAACGGGGCATCCTTAACTGCCCGAGGCCCATCTCTGCCAGCAAACTGCCCTGGGAGGCCAGGTCAAGCCCTCGCCGCCAGCCGTGTTTCCCAGCAGCAGCCTGTTCCCTACGGGGCAGCCAGGAAACAACATGCAAAAGTTCCTGGAATTCTCAGCAAGGTAAATACACCTTCTCCATGCTCTGCCCTGCTGGGGAGCAGGAAGACTCCAGAAAACCTGAAGAAATCGGGGTGAAGGGTTCATTGTGTTAATTTCCCAGAAAGTTCCCATTTTCCTATGCAAATTTCTACATCTGGGGACAGGACGAGCCCTGGGTGCAGCGCACAGGACAGGGCTTTGGGATGGGTCTGGTCCCAGCTGGTCAAAGCCCAGTGTGAGGACTGGCATTACAAAGAACGTTCAAGAGATAAGGGCCAAAAGATTATCCAGTCGAGAAGAGCACCACTGGGAACTGGGAGCAGCTCCACTGGTTATAGCGGGGTGGGTCGGGGTCCCCTGCCCAGGCCTTGCCCCTCCTGCACGGCTCCTGCAGCTCCCCTGGCAGCAGGGAGGGAGGAAGGAGCTTCCCCACGCGCCTCCAGGGTGACATCATGCCAAGGCAGAGTTAAAAATACCCCTCACTGCTGCCGCTCACGGGCCTCCTCTGGCCTAAAAATAGCTGAGAGAGCCCGGCCTGGCCCTGGGTGCTGTTGCCCAACGAGCGGCATCTCACGTCAGCGCACGTGCTGCTGACACCGCGCTCACCTGACCACCCCCCCCAGCTCCCTTCCCGGGCCCGTGGCCCACTGATGACGGAGTTTTCCATCTCCTCTCTCTAGTGGGAGCATCACGCTCCTGGCAAGGAGCTCGTGGTGTGAGTCAGGCTTCGGAAGGAGCAGTGCCCAGCGCTGGCTGTGCCAGGAGAGGACGGCAAGATGAGGGCTCCTCGCACACACTTGCTGTGCCACCACGGAGGAGGAGGAGGAGGAGGAGGAGGGGATCTTATCGAAGCTCAAGCTTCATCTTGGTGGAGGAAATTCATTTTTTCCAGTGAGAAGAGTCAATCACTGGGACAGCTTCCCCAGGGACACAGTGGAGTCCCCAGCGCTGGAGGTTTTCAGGATGTGAAGGAAGGTTTGCAGGAGGTTTTCAGCACTGGGTAGTCTCATCCAGGCTCCCTTTCCCATGAGTTTGGACTGATGAACTATGGCCCTTCCAGCCTGGGCTGTTCTATGGCTCTAGCATTGATTTGATTTTATATTTTGGGAAGTCCAAGGGTGCAGGTTCACCAGCACCCTGGTCAGTCACCTTGCATTTGTGGCCTGCATATCTTGGCTGGATGCTCAGTGTAGAGCGGGTGGTTCAAAACCATCTGCTTGCCTCATCTCAGCTGCCATCAGGCCATTGAGATGGTTTTCAGTCCCTCTCCCATCCCATAACTCATTACAAAGCACCCCAGAGCCAGCCCTTTGCCCTGTCTGTGCTCGCTGGCAGCTCCTGCCCAACCTTCAGCCTCTGCTGATGCCCAACGCTACGTTCACACTAACACAGTGACAGCTGACAGCACAGGGCTCTACTTTTTCACCTGACAGTTCAAAATCCACCCTACATTCGGGCCTCTGATGCTCTTTGGACTCTGCTCCATTCAGTCTGCACAGGACAAGCTCACAGCCACAATAAAAGCTTCCTGGAAAACAGGTCGAAAGCCCAGGAGACGCGAGCGCGGGCGGCACGCCAGGAGCAGGGCTGGGTGGCTCAGCCCTGCAAACCACATCTATTTACATGACTGCCAGCCATCAGCTATCGCTGCCATCTAGCAGCCACAGCCAAACTGTTGCCAGAACTGCCCTCATGTCCCAACATCCCCAGTTATCCCAGTCACCGGTAAGAACTGGCAGGATTTCACCACCAGCTGTGTGGGGCCGGTGAGCAAGGTGCCCGCGCCGGCTCTGGCTCAGCCTAAACCCAACACCCTGCCCCATGGGACTGACCCCAGAGCAGGGGAGGGAAGGGAGCCAGCCTGTATTTTATCCCTAATTTCTATTAATTATGGAGCACTCCATGCTTTTACAAGCTGTTCCACCTCAGTCTGCATCTAAGTAGATAAAAGTCACCAGAAAGTTCCCTCTTGCCCCAGGTGGTACTGTGGTCCCAGCATCACCCCCCTCCCCATGGCTCACCTGGTTCCTGCGTGCTGTTGCTCCTCCCCAGTCTGCAGGAGGTGCAGAGGGTGTCGTGGTACTGGTTTCCCTGCACGTTGGTCACCTTCCCCTGCTTCTCACAGTCCTGGTGTGGCTGGCACGGCTTGATGCTGGAGTTGGAGGAAGAGAAGAAGCCGCGGGGGCAGGGGTGGCACCGGGTGTTCTCAAAGGGGGTACCTGTGCAGGGGGAGGCAAGGTGGCCGTCAGCACGGGGTGACAAACCAGCAAGGGAGCAGGAGCTGGGACTGAGGCACCATTGGGGCACTGGAAATGATGGTTCCCTGCCTGGGAAGTGTGTCCCCTCTCGTAGGACAAACAGCAGCTCTTTCCCTGGTTGTTTCCCAATCCAAAGCTCGTGGCACGTGGTGATAAACTGTCACCAGCCTCTGGACACAAGAGGAGATCGCTCCTGGGCTTGGCAGCACTAGGTCAACAGTTGGGCTTGATGATCTTAAAGGTCTTCTCTAACCTAAGTGAACCTATGATCTCATCTGCTGCAGAAGGCGGCCACCTCCTGGGCAGGTGACCCAGCTGGGACTACGGGTGAGCCGGGTGCCAAACCAGCCTTTTGATTCACAGCAGAGTCAGGAGGCTCCTGGCCAAGTGAAAGTAAAAGTCACTGAGAAGGTGAAAGCTCTGCTCACTTGTGCAGTGCAGCAGTTTCCCACCCAGGCTCAGGGCCAGGCCTGAGGCACAGTGCCACGTGAGGGAGATTGCACCAGGGTGTCTTGCCCATCGTCTGGGAGAAGGAGGAACAGGCTGATGACAGCAGATTTCACACCCGTTTTCACCTCCTCATCGTGTGTCTACTCAAGAACACGTGCTGCAGACCACTGCTCTGCCCGTCCTGGAGCTGTCCCAGCCAGCTCCAACCCCAACACCCACATCACTGTTTGGAAATGGGAAATCAAACTAAACCAGCCCCTGTCCACAGAGGGGATCAAAGCACTCCAAGTCCAAGCCAAAAGCCAGCAAAGTCTGCCCACAGCCCCACAGGCACCACTCCACAATCAAGGTCCACATCATCCTCATCCAGACACTTGCAGCCCGGGGGCTCTGCCCACCCATGCTGGATGCTCCATCCTTGACGTGGGTACCATCATTCCCCACCCAAGCAGCAGTTTATAAAACAAGAGCAGTAACAATAACATTTTCTCCTCCAGCATCCCAGTTTGCTCCTTAGTCCAACCCTCTGGCTGGCCCAGTTTGACGTTTCATCTCAAAGGGATTCCCCACATTGTTGGAGACCTAATTCACCAGAGCTGCCTGTTGTAACACCCACACCCTATAGAAAAATGAACCCCTAAACTTCACCCATCAGCATCAGCCGAAGGCAACAGGTGTTTTTTCCTCTGTCCTGGGAGCCTGGAGGTCTCCTGTGCCACGTATAGAGAGTATAGGAAGTTCTGCACCAACATGGGGAAGAACTTTTCCCCAGTGAGGGTGAGGGAGCTCTGGGACAGGCTGCCCAGGGGGTGTGGAGTCTCCATCTCTGGAGAGATTTCAGCCCCGTCTGGACGCCGACCCCATGAGCTCTGGAGGTCCCTTCCCACCCCTGGGATTCTGTGATGTATGGAAGGACTTGAAAAGCCTCCACACTTCAAAGCATGAAGCAAGGTAACGCTGGTTTCGCTGATGCTGCCCGTGCTGTTTGATGATACCCAACTCTCCAGCCAGACCATGGTCCTTGGTGATTCAGGGTGAGAGTGACAGGGGAACCCACTCCTAGGCAACTTGTCTCTCACGCCTACGAATGGGGGTAACCAAGGGAACAGCCAAATCTGGAAAAACACCCCCCCTAAGATCCCTCATGACTTACATCTCGCCAGGGGACAGAGTTTTGCACTTGTGAATCTCCCTGAGATGTGAATCAAAACCAGGCTGAGTTTATTTGTTTGGAACCTGCCCACGTATCTGTTTCATGTTTTAAACACGGACTCTCCAAATTGCTCAACAAATCCCACAAAACCCAGCCCCAGAGCTACATGCCAGCCCTACCCTTGCATCATTAGCAGCCCTTTTCAGTCCAGCTAATTAGCATTCCCCGCTCCTTGGCTACCTGCCTGCAAGGAGGAAGGAGCAGAGAAAGGAGCAGGAGCCCCTCGGACCTTTCCACCTGCTGAGAGCCCTGGCAGGGCGAGCTGCTGCTCCGGGGGTGGGTGAATCACGGCTGGGCTCTGCCTGTTGCGGCAGGTGAGGCGGGTGGGATGGGATTGCTGCATCCCAGCTCAGCCTGGTGCCGGGGGATTTCAGAGCTTTTCATAGTGTAAGCAAGGGAAAACCCCAAACAAACCACTCCGTGGAGAAGCAGCCAGGAGCAGCTTCGGACGTCAGCGGGAGCAGCGTTGCATCGGTAAGCAGAAAGGGAGCAGGGTCAGGCTGTGGGCAGTCATTGCCTGCTTTCGCCTTGATTTCTGTCGCCAGCGGAGGTTTTGGGGTGTGATGGGAGCCGCGGGAGCGTGCCCGCTGCTCCCAGCTCCCAGCCAAGGTACTCACCCAGCTTCTCCACGCCGTGGCCCGGCGGGCAGTCGGAGTGCCGGATGCAGAACTCCATCTCGGAGTAGTAGCCCTCCCGGCACTGGCAGACACGGTTGTGGGTGGAATTGCACTGCTGCACCTCCACCTGCTTCTCCTCGCAGATGACGTTACAGTACCGGCACTTCTCCAGGTAGTTCCAGTACTGTGTGTAGTGCAGATCCGGGCAGGGCTCGCACACCGTCTGCCTGTCCCCGGTGCAGTGCTGAGCCACGAAGGTCCCCGGGGGGCACTGCTGGCAGGTCAGCTTCTCATTCGTCACAGCATCTTTCCATTGGTACGTGGGTTGGGCGCTGCAGCCGAGCTCAGCCAGGAGAAGGAGGAGAGGAGCAAACATCCACTGCAGTGAGGAGAGGACGAGGAGCCCTTAGCTCGGCAAACACAGCTGCTGTGTTACACAACTCGGTACCGTAGTGGACGTAATAAGCTATTCTCCCACCTTGTGCTCTCCCCAGCCACAGCAGCAAAGCAACGGTGGGACCAGCTGCTGAGCCCCACCTGCCTCCCCATCACTCTCCATTTGCCGTTCCAGGTAACAACTTAACAACTTATCCTCCCCAAATGATGCTTCTCAACCCCCTTTTGTGCTGCCTTCACAACCTCCCCTTTCTCTCTTCCAGCACTAAAAGCAGCCCCAGCACATTCTCCTCCTCTTCCCACCCCAGCCGCTTCCCCACTGTTTGGGTAAGACCTTTGCAGAAGCAGCAGCAGAAGGAAAAGTTTCCAAAGCAGCAGAGACAAGTGTGGCCCACAGGAACTCCAACCTTTTTTTTTTTTTTTTAGATGCCCAAATAGCTGGATTACAGGACCAGAGTCCCATTTACCCTCCCTTTCCTCCTGGCAGCACGTGAGCCCAGCCTTACGGGCAGACGGCACGTTACCTTGGATGGATGCCTTTTATTCAGCACGTGACAGAATAGCATAGCACCGAGGGCTTCCGAGTGTCGTGATAAGAAACCTGGAGAGCAGAGGGGGTTCCTCGGAGGCTGGCAGCTGTGTGGGAGCTCCTCTCTGTAGTAGCAGTGCTGATCCAGCCGCCCAGCTTCGGAGCAGAGAGAGAGAGACAGGTACTGTTAGGACAGGCTGGGGTTTCCTGTCTGCTTTGCCAGCAGTTCTTCTTCCGAGGGGGAGATGCCAGCTCTCCCCAGCCCGGGGTCAGGAGCAGAGTCTTATAGCGCGGCAGAGGACCGGCTCGCTGGTGGAAGGCTGTGGCCATACTCCTGACGCACTCATCGCCCCGACATGCGTAAGCGTTCGGAGGAGGAAAGTCACCCCCAGAGCGGGAGCAGGCGGGGACCGGGAGCCGCCGCCAAGGAGGGAGTAGAAACGGGCGAGGTGGCGGGGCAGCACCCGAGGGCTCCCTCCCGGCCCCATCCCACCCCCGGCACAGCTGCCCGCCCTCGCTCCCCCCCTCTTCCCATCCCATCCCATCCCATCCCATCCCGCCCACCCAACGGGAGCGGCTCCCCGCCCGCATCCCCGGCCCTCACCGTGCCGCTCCGCGCCGCTCCCCTCGCCGGGCGGCACCTTTATAGCCCCGGCCCCAAGGGAAAGACCCCTCTTACGCAAGCGGCCGGCGGCATCCCGGCCCGCCCGGCCCCCTCACCCCCCGCTCCCGGCGGGGCTCGGGCTCCCCTGCACGGCCGCAGCCCCGGTGCCGCTTCCCTCCGGCCCCGTTTCCCTGCGCGGGAACCCGCCCCTTACCTGCGCGGGCGCGGAGGCAGGTGGGAGCGCACGGCCCGCGGGTCTCCGCGGCACGGCCGAGCATCTGCTTTATCGGCCGGGGAAAGGCGGGGAAATTCCCCGCGGACGCCGCCGTTCCCCGGCTGTAAATGGTAATGGACTTCCCAGTAGCCACACGGGGCTCCCGCTGGTGGGGGCACAGTTTGCCCCCCACCCCCTCCCCACCCCACCACACAGCCCCGGTGGTCTGGGTCTGGTCGTGGCTGTGGGTGCTGAGACCGGGCTGGGGCTGCTCTAGCAAAGCCGCTGCTCGGGGGGTGGGAGCCCCGCTCACACCCCATCAGGGCACTAACCCCCCAGACCCCCAGTTCCCCCCGGTTTTCAGTGGTTCCCCGAAGCCGGCTCAGGGCTGCTGTTTCCTCCTGGACAGAGCACGGCGGGGGAGGCGCTGACTGGCAGGAGCCCCCTGCCCAGGCACCCGGGAGGAGGCAGAACCAGACCCCACGCTCAGACCGCAAAGGTGAAGTCCCTGCAAACGTAAAGGAGCCGGAGGGAGGAGGTGAGAGGACGGGGAGGTGAGAGGACGGGGAGGTAGTTCTCCCCAGCACCCAGAGCAGCTCGCACATCCTCACAGAGAATCAACACTCGAGGATTTGCCTTCTCCAGCACCAGAATGAGCCTCACCTCTAGCTGCCGGTCACCCGCTCTGCTCCCCTGTCCCAGCTAGTGAGTGTCTTGGGCTTTAACAGAGCAAAGATCAAACCTGTGAGAGCCAAAGCCATGGTTTACAAAGAAAACAAGCCAAACCCAGGCTCTGGCTCTGGGGTAGAAGTAATCCCCAATGGTCAGAAGGAATCTGAGGCTCTTTCCAGTAAGATCCATTTCTGCCCATCATGATTAAAGGGGCTCAGCTGGAATCAAAGGGGCTCAAGGGTTTGGTCTGAGAAGGGTGTTGAATAAGCAGGGGGTAGGGCCTGGGACACAGGGACCTGCTCTCTGCCCCGAGCAGGTGATGGGCTGATTGCACAGACTCCTGTGAATTGGGTTTTAGCTTCACTGCTGGATTATTTACTCACTTCTAACTCCCCAAAGCAACCCTGATGACTTGTTAATAACTCTTGGTGTAATCCCCAAGCCAAGGACAACTGGGGCTTTGCTTTGTCAGTCAGGATGCATCATCTCTGTGATTAAATGTATCAATTAATCTCCAGCATTCCCCTGAGACTGAGACACATCCTCCTGAGGGTATTTCTTTTGGGTGAAACTGGCTGGTAGCTTGACAAGCATGAAGACCCCACGCTGCAGCTTACCCAGGCGGGCAGTTTAAGCAAGACCTCTCCTGTCCAAGGCTCAGCCCATCTGAGGATGACTTGGCGTTTCAGAGCAGCCTTAGCACAGCAGCAGCAGCGTGTTTCCTTTATTGGTAGGCAGAGAATTGATGCCTGTTTTCCTACCATGGCTTTCACATGGTTCTCCAGCCTGTTATCAGTCGTCTTGCTGACACATCTAGACTTTTCCAAGAAGCTGAAACAGATACCAGGTCATCTAGACTTTTGCAAACTGATGAAGAGTCATGCCTGGTTGTTTGTAAAAGGATTGCTCAAAAGTGATCTGAAGGGTTTCATTTCTTCCATCCCTCAGCGTTCTGCTCCAATTGAGAGAAAACCACCAAACCACACCAAGCCGTGCGCGTGCTGCCTTCTAACACCTCCCTGCACGTCTCCATGGATGGAGGAATCCCCAAAGGGACAAAGCACACGCAGGGGGCACAGGATGGCACCTCACAGCAGTGCCTGTGCCCCACTCCTAACTGCCAGGAGGGATGCCCCACACTGGGGGACTCTGAAGATGCCGCTGCTCGCCGTACCGCAGCGTGGCATCACCCACTAACTGTGTTCTGAATTCAACAGTGACAAAAGTTTGTCAGGTTTACAATGAAATGCCACGTCCACGGGAGAGGAAGGGCTTCCCCAGACCACCTCTGCTTTTAAGGAAAAGCCATTGTTCATTGAAGAACCTTTTTCAGCCTGGTCTTACCAAGCAACCGCCCAGAAAGGGTTTGTGGGGTCACTGGAAAGCAACAGCTCGACTCAGTCCTGACTTGGACATGGGGAGGTAGCTTAGGAAAGGAGTTCAGCATCATGTTCTCATGGCTGTGATTTCACTTCCCCGCGCAGGGCATCGCTTCACACTTCTGAGAGCCTCAGGGTGTCCAGCAGCGCTGCTTTTCAAAACCACTCTTGCAAAAATCAGGTTTCTCACTAATGTTGAGAGAAAAGTCTGACAAGCAAATGAATGCCTTACTGTCCCTCAGCAGTCACTCCTCCATGCAAAGACACAACTCATCTCCTTCCTGACAGAACAGTTGCCTTGTTTTCTTTGGCCTCTTTGCCAAGCCCTTTGCTGCTTTATTTGGGAATAGTGGGAAAAGGTTTTTTTCCAATGACACATCACTAAAATTGGAAACAGTATCCCAGGTATAGTCAGACCACTACAAGGCAGGGATGAGGAAGAAATTCATATCTACTTACTTCATGGTCTATAGCTTGTGCCATTTGCTTCCCAAAAATCACCAAGGAGTGTTCAGGATGGAGGGGGGGGGGAGAGGAAAACCTGAGCACTGGGTAGTTTGGATCAGTTCCTCTGCCCACTTCTAGCCACACTGAGTTTTCTAAAACAATTCTTGTTTTCACTTTCTGGTCTTCATAAATAATGCATTATCCATGTCTCCTTCTTGTAAATTCCACTAGTTTCTAGATGACAGCTGACTGGTAACTGCAGCACGTGCTGGCAGCTGGTTCCTGGAGACCCTCCTCTTCAGGGTTTCGTTGGAAGAAGCTTTGCTGCTGGGCAGGGGTGGGAGGAAGCAGCACTCTAAACACGTTCAGGAGGACCAAGGACCGTACTGAGGTCATGGAAGAGCTGCTGACACACAAGCCTCTGAAGGTTTCTTTGGAAGATGGGGAGTGGAAATGTCTGTGCAAAGTTCTTTGTGAGAAGGGATCCTGGAGCACCCTGCCACGGGGAACACGCCGGCACCGCAGGGCTCAGCTGCTGGGCTGAGGGTGGAGAGCTCGGAATGGGAAGGGCCAAAGGTCCCATCTCTGCTCCGGCCAGGTAAGGACACTGTGAAAGCCCCAGCATAAACACTGCCCTGACCCAGTGACCTAGGAGGGTAGAGACCTTGAGCTCAGCAGCTGTGCTCCCCTGCAAGAGGGGTTCCTTTGGGCTTACAGTAAAGCCTGGTGAAGGGCAGTACCTCAGAAAAGCCTGTTTGCTCAGTGCTGGCCAGGGCTGCAGCAGCTTGTCCTTTCTTTGTGGCAACTGACAGGCATAACTGCTGAGCAAACCTCTCTGAGATACGTCAGGAACAACAGGAACATCACATTCTGTTCACTGCTGGAACTAAAACGCAGTGACAAGCAGATAAGCCACGGACAAGGACAACCTCCTGCAAGCTGGCTGCTGTCCCACCACCAGCACACTGAGCATCTGTCTGCCCTGCCCCAGACGCTGACAGCAGGGAGGGAACCGGCTGCAACAAACCCACAGCAACTATAAATGGGTTCCTTCTGCACACAGCAGAGTCACTGGTGGGGACAGGGTGGGTTTGGAGGTTGTCAGGGCAGGTTCAGCTGCTGAAGGCACATAAATCTCTTCAGTGAGATGATCCAGCAGCTGAAGAGCAAAAGGAGGAATGTGTGAATCTCCTGAAGGCACCAGAACATCACTAACACGGTTCCTCTGCCCCATCTCATTCTCCCCCAGACATTCACAGGTAGAAACAGTCTCCAGAACTAAAACAATTCCAGTGGCAAGGAAAAGCACAGCCAGAAAGCCTGTTCTGGTTGAGGGAGGATTAAAAAAAGCACATAACCATTCTTGGTCACAGCCGATCACACCAACCGACCTCCTCAGTGTCTCCTTCAGCCCTGCCTGATCTTACAGCATTTTCAGTCTGTGGCTGATCATTTCCAATGGGCAAACCTAAACCAAGCCATCACTTCACACCCTCTCCAAAGCTCACATCCCGTGCTGTGGTTTCCCTCCAGTGGCACAAGCAGCAAGCTGCAGTTCTCCCCAGGGAGAGGTTTTTGCAGAGTGGACAAAGGCACCGAGCTACCTCACCACTAAAGAGCATCTTGCTGCTCACAGCTCCCAGCCTTTGCTCAGCTCAGCTGTCCCATCCCATCCCATCCCATCCCATCCCATCCCATCCCATCCCATCCCATCCCATCCCATCCCATCCCCAGCTGAGGGAACGCACTGGGAAGTCAAACCAAATATGTAAAAGAAGCCACAGGGACCTGCTCAGCACCAGCTGTGAGCCGTGTCCTGCACAGAGAGTTTGGGTTGCCCCAAAGCTCCCAACTGCAAATCATCCACCTCAGCCTGGCTGCTTCCTCCAGAGCACCATGTCTTCCTCTTACCTCCCATAATACTCCCTGCAGTCATTGCTGGTTACAAGAGAAGATAATAAAACACTTGGGCCACAACTTCTGAGGGTGCAACCTCAGCCCTGGACCAACAAATAAAATGAAGCACGGTTCAGGGATGGAGCTGCTGTGCTTTTAGGAATCCAAGCCATCTTCCTCTGTCTCTCCAGCAAGACTTCAGCCCAGCAAGTGTAGCTTGTCCATCACTAAACACAACGCAGCCACCGGGCTTGGGAGTCCTTTCAAAGGACGAGTTTAACACTGCTGCCTTCCCAGCACCATCACTCCAAACCTTTTCCATTCGTTTTTACAATGGAAACACACATTTTTCTGTAGTTTCAACTACCTACAGCTCTCTCTGCATTACTGATTGCTCTCAGAACCGAACTGCTATCAGTGGAGCACTGGTTGGATACAGCAGAGAGAAGGTAAATTCATCCAGATTTAACCATGTCTGAACACACTCCAGCCCAACGTTACCTTTGCTCCTGTCTGAATCTTCACTGTTTCTAATTACTAGTTAATGAAGTACAGAAAGCTCCTGCTTCACCACCAATTAAGACCCCCACTGTTCTTGTTTCTCTGGGAGCCTGGCTGCAGTGAGCCCTGACGTGCACACACAGGATAACACACACGAGGCAGCAGCACACACGCTACCGCGTTGTTTCTGCACCAAGTAGATTCCAATCTAAACCAAACCAGACTTCTCAGTGAGGACCAGTGTCCCAGCAACCATCAGATTTCAAAACCAGCATCACATCAGTTACTATAACCAAGGGAAATAAGAACCTTTGAATCTTTGTTCAAGAGCAGCTTGCTTTTTGAGCTATTAACATAAAATTTTCCAAGGTTCCATGGCTGTGAAGCCCACGTAGAGGCTGAGGAAAAACACACCCACAAGATCACTGTAGAATAAACTCTCCCAGCAAATTCTGTGAAGTGTTTCTGCCATCACAGGAACTCCAAAACTAATCAGCAAGGGAAAATAGAATCCTCTGCCCATTTCTGTCGAACGAAACCATGTCAGTGTCAGAACCCCCACGCTAGGAACCGTTCCACTGTCCCCATCAGCACCACCAGGACTCGATGCCCAATGTTTTCACAGCTGGGAAAGAATTAAAACCAAAACTCAAACAAAACCAAATTAAGACAAAAGTGATTTTATTTACAGTTGAATTTACAACAGCTGCTGATGACTTAAAATTTATACAATTTTACAAGTTAACCACTTACACCCACTGCTCACAGAGAGGGGAAGTATTAAGGAATTGGGGGGTTTTTAAAATCCATTAAAATGATTTTATAAAGGTTTTAGACCAATTAGTTCTTTTTTTTTTTTTTCTTCTTGGAAAGTAACCATCAGATAACACAGCCAGAATGGAAGCCCTGACCAGAAAACAAAGCCTCCTTAGGAGCACAGCTCCCCAAAATCCCAGCAGGACGGAAGGTGCACAGCAGAGGCAAGGGAGGGTTCCTGCTCACCATCCAACCACTGGAATTTGGTGGGTTGTTGGTTTGGGTATTTTTTTAAAATAATCCTTTCTGTGAACGTGAATCATTTCTTCCAGGAACACCAATTCAGTCAGGATGGGTTGTCTGGCCTCTGTGTTTAGCCAGCTCAGTTCCACTGTAGTACTGCTGCTCGGGTTTTTCCAGGATCTGATATTACCTGAGGGGCCCATGAACAACAGCCGCCTCCGAGGTGTAAGATTTCAGCCTCAGAGTGGCCACAGTAGAGTTTACAGGCGAATACAAATAAGACATTAACTTCAGTTTTAAGAGAGAACAGCATTCTGCTTTGTCTCCTGCCAGCAGTGAAGGAGAGAGACCTTTCAGACTCGATCACCTTTGCAGGAAGAAGCGGTACGTGTTGGTGCAGGGCACCTAATCCAGAGCCAAGGATCAAAGAGATTTAAATGAACCTTCATCCTGCTGCTGTTCAGCTTGGGAGCCTGAGCCCAGCCATTTCTTCCTGCCAACAGGAGCACTCACCCTTTCTGCCAGTGAGATTATGACCAGAAGAAAACTTGGATTAATCTCTGCTTCCTCACATCACTGTGGCACTCTGGGCACTTCTTCCTTGTCTGTATGCATCAAGGAACAGAACACAGAGACGACAGATGTTATTTCTCTATCACATTATTACCTATAGGAACTATAAGCCATGTTAGTCATTTGACAGTCCCCAAGATACCGTATCTACTGCTTTTAAACACAGTGTTACCAAGGAATCAGTTACTTAACTGCCAGAAATAAAAGGAGGAAAAAGAAAGCCTCCCAGTGAAGTACCAACAAACTTTATAGCGGTTGTATCAGATTAATTACAGCTATGACTTATCTGGAAGACTAAAAATACAGGAACGAGGAAATACAGAGCCTGCAAGAGCTGTTGTGAAGTTCAGATGTGATGGTTATTAGCAAAATCCCCTAAGATAGCTGATGAGTTCCCTGAAGTCCTGCTTCCTCTTGCAGGGATGAGAAGGAAGCGATCGCCTGGGCATACCAGGACATCGGTGATACACGTGGCCATGACCAAGAGGTTTGTAAGGGAACCAAGTACATTCATTTCACCACCATACACCTTTCTCAGTTAACAGCAGAAGACTGGGTCCACGAGGCAACTGCTTCTCCACCCAGGTTTCAGTTTGCTTCTTCACTAATCTTAGATTTTTGAGCCATTCACCCTGCAGATGAAGGCTGTTATGCTGATACCTTGAAAATTACTAATAAAACTAAAATACTCTGCTTATTTCAGAAGGGAGATAGTAAAAAGTGTTTCAAACATTAATCTTTGTGAGAAAGTTGACAGCTCAGAAGGTTAAAAGTGATGGTTACCAACATGAGTGGCCCTGTGCAGGCTTCCCTGGGCTATGCAAGTTAATAGCTGGACCAAAAGATGCAGACTGCAAAAAGTAGGTTCAGGCACAAGTATTTTGAGTCTGAAACATTAATTGAAAAGCCATAAACTGAGGTGGAGAGGAAAACTTTTCCCTCCCAGGAGACAAAGGTCCAAGAGCTCCCAGGAGTCCAAGAGCTCTGAGAATTGTAGGTGCTATATAGAATTAGAAAATCTTACATGTTATTTGTCCATATTACAGGTGTTGCAGGTGAGAATAGCTCTGTCTCTGGAATATAAATGATGCACTTAAACATCAAAAAAAGCAGCACCACACTTGTGCACAGGATACTGAAACCACAGCTGTGCATGCTGACCCAGTCTTTGCAAGACATCCCCTCATGCACTGAAAATCACCCAACACTAATCCCTCTAACACCCCTCCAGCTGCAGGGAGTTTGGCTGACCCTCTGAAAGCTCCCAAAACATTCCAAAAACGATTCATCACCTCTCCCCACTACTCAGTTATTTCAGTAAAAGAAAAAAACTAGGAAAAAGACCTGGCAATTTGCAACCCCAAGTCACTCCACTTTGAATGATGGGCTGTTAGTCACTTCCTTGTAGGACAATACACACCAAAGGGCTTATGAGCTGAAGAAACACAGTGAGTAACTTGTAAGCAAATAAAAAAATACGGGTTTTCAAATCCAGGCCAGTCAGTGGTGACAAAGCCAGGCCATCTGATGAGAGTTCAGGGCTCAGACACAACATGGTTGCTCATTTCCTGCTGGTAAGGGTACCTCCATCAGACAGCCCTTGCCATGAACGGAGGCGACTGTTCATAGGACGACACATGGGCAGGAATGCGGATGGCAGGGTTAGGAGATAGTTCCCTCTGGGACTGGTTTCAGGGAAACATGGAATAATCTTCCTGTTTACAATCTGCTCCCAGCCAAGCTGTTCTTCCTTCTCCTCCGCATGACTAGCAGAGAGCAGTTTTGCCACATCATCAGGAGAGCTGTCTCTCTGGCTCGGTCCTCAAGTAATACCCCAGGTTGGTGGCCCTGCCTGTGGCAGGAGGGTTGGAACTCTGTGATCCTTGGGGTCCCTTCCAACTCAGACCATTCTATGATTCTATGCTTGACTTTTCATTAACCAAATGATGCTTGAATTGTATCATAAACAAGCCAAGATCAATCACTGCCGTGGTCTCGCCCCAGCCAAGAGCCAAGCACCGCACAGCTGCTCTGAGAGGGAGTGTGGGGGGGAACTGGGGATGGAAGGAAGGGAAGGCAAAGAAAACCAACAAACCAAACCTCAAGGGTTGGAGTAAGAGCAGTTGACTGGGACAGCAGAGAGAGATAACAATAACAGGACTTCATAGCAAAATATACAGAGCTGGTGAGACACAAATGCAGTTTCTCCCTGAACTGCACAGCTCTGAGCTGTCCCAAAGCTGGACCATCCCCAAAACTGCACATGCTGGAGCCATGTGCTCCTTCCCCCCACAAGCCCCCCTTTATGCTGAGCATGATATAATTGGCATGGAATACCCTCTTTGGCCAGTTTGGGTCACCTGTCCTGGCTGTGTCCCCTCCCAGCTCCCTGGGTGCCCCCCACCTTCTCATCAGCAGGGCAGTATGAACAACTGAAAAGTCCTTGACTGCTGGGCAACAACTAAAACCATCAGTGTGCTATGAGCACTGCTCTCACCCTGACTCCCAAACACTGGCTGCTAGAAAGAAAATGAAGTCTATCTCAGCTGAAACCAGGCCAGGTGTAAACTGAGGACCCCTCATCTCTAGAAAGGTGTGTCATAAATAAAGGAAGCCAGGGTGAGGAGACCACAGCACTTTGCTGGAGGTTCAGCATGACTGACATCCTGTAGCCTTCGTTATGGAGAGCACAGAGCAATGTGTCTCAGCTGCTGAGAAGATACTTCTCACATCCCCATGCCCAACAGTCTGCTGTTCAGAACAAGAACCTTCTATGGAATAAGGACATTGCTGTATGCTACCTCTGGAGGATGCCAACAGATCACACTGGTGTTTGTAGAAAGACTCCCAAGGTGCAGTTATGAAGGACAAGGACATCCATGGTGTGTTTTCTTGAGAAAAACCACCCATCATCATCTTCTTTCCTAGCCATCCTTTTTTGGCCATGGCCAGGGAGAGAATGCTGGGTTGGATGGACCTTTACTCTGATTAAGTATGCCTGCTATTACGTTCCAATTATTTGCTGCAAACTCTGCCTGTCTTGCCTGATCTTCACAAATTACAAGTCTGTATCCACCTCAGAGGGCTGTGGTGAGCTAACACAAAGCAAAGCTGTGAATCACCTTGCTAAGAAAAACACCAGTACATTTCTTTCCCCTGCCATCACCTGGCACAACGTGGGATGAAGTTTCACTGTAACTATTAAGATTAACGAGATTAGGGGGCAAATGTGGAAGTTGTTAATAACAAATGACCCATGGGAAACGACTCATTTCCTCAAACACAGCTTCACATTGGGAATCAGACTAGAACAGAAAGAATACTTCCCGTTGGAAGGGACCTGCAACAACCTTCTAAATCCAACTGCTGTCCACCCCAGGGCTGAACAGCAGTTAAAGCACATTACTAAGGGCACTGGGACATCAACCACCTCTCTAGGAAGCCTGTTCAAGCGTTAGACCACCCTCTTGGTCAAGAGATGTTTCTTAATACCCAGTCTGAACCTCCTCCGACGCAGCTTTGAACCACTGCCACACGTACTGCCTCTGGATACCAGAGAGAGAAGATCAGAACCTCCCTGTCTCCTCCTTTCTAGGCTGTGGAGAGCTATTATGTCATCCCTCAGCCTCCTTTCTCCAAACTAGACTCTAAAGTCCTCAGCTGCTTCCTTCCAGCCTTTCCACTGGCTCTGTTGCCCTCCCCTGGATGCATCCAAGTACCTGACACAGTCTAATCTAGTAGCCCAGAGCGTTGCAATCCCCACTCTATGAGATGAGCAATCAGAAAGAGGAGTAATTACAAAAAAATGAGGCTGAGCAAATTCTGTGATTTCTCTCTGAGCTATGAAAATGCACACTCATGTGGGGATAAAGGAGAAAAACAGACCTTGGAAAGGGCAATTTCCAAGACAAAACCCACAGAGCAGGGCACACTAGACCACAGTTGTAATTTTGTGGATTCTTAGGCTGGTAAAACAACAGTTACACGTTGCATCTTACTGGCAAAAGGAGAGAGTTTTTCCCCAGACATTTAAGATAAAAATTTATGGGCTGAGATAACATAATCTCTCTGTGGGATAATAAATATTTGCCTAAGGAAAAAAAAAAATAGCCTCTCCAGGGAGCTCATTCTGTGGCTTACTCAAGTCTCAAGCAGCAGAGACTATAAACACAGGCTAGTAAAATTCCTGACATGATTTTCTGAAGTGGAATATGTTGACTGGCAGATGTTGATCCTCCTTGGCACAAAAGGAACAATCGATGGTGATGCCTATTCAAGGCAATTGCCCAGCCTGCAGCCTCCCCTTGGCTTTCTTGTCCTTTCTTGTGTGTATTCCTTGGGATTTTAATGGTTTTTTTAAAAAAATCTATGGCGTAGCAGGCTGAGAATGGAAGCCAGTGGAGCAGCTATTCTGCATTCTCTCTAGGAGCTTTGTCTGAGAACACCAGTCTAGACATTATTCTGTATTCCTCTTGAACTAAGCCTGTCTCAGTTGTTATATTTTAATTGTATGTTAGTATACTGTTTATTTTCTATGCTTAGCTGACATCATTCAGTGTCTTCTTCCTGAGAAAAAGACCTTTCTCTGGAACTTGGAACAACTGACTTTATACTTGCTTATAGATTCAGAGGTTGAAGAAATTTCTCTTCTTTCTACACTGCTTTTGTAGGTCCCTGAGCTCCTCTGATCTGTAGCCACCTTCTTTACCTGTGAATATTTAGAAACCACTCAACTCTGGCTCACAGATCATTAATAACTGGCTGCCAGAGCAAGAGTTGGGTAAGATGCTACCACACACTGTGGCACTGGTGACATCCTCTTACCTCAAGAATTTCAACGACCGATTTACTCAGCCAGAAAAACCAAATGACAGGTTAACACAGGGGATATTTCAGCATGAATTTATATATTCATGAATCATATATTTATAGAATCATTAGGTTGGAAGAGATCTGTAAGATCAGAGAGTCCAACCATTAAGCTAACACTGCCAAGTCCACCAATAAACCATGTCCCTAAGTGCCACGTCTACACACCTTAAATACTTTCAGGGATGATGACTCAACCACTTCCCTGTGCAGGCTGTTCCTGATTTACCTCATCTCATGATAGTGCTTTACAGAAGGTTTTAAGATGGGAAAAGTCATGAAACTAAACAAGGAAAAAAAAAAATAAAGGTTCAGATATTAATTCTCACTCCCTCTCCCAGTTGGCTCCACAGCTTGCTGCCTGCATAACTCCAGATGGGAAAACATGTGGAGGCAGCTCAGGAGGAGACACAAAAGCACAAAAACCACATCAAAAGGCAGAGGTTTGTCTCCAGCCATACTGCAGAACATGGAAAACAGTGAATCAAGTGGTAAGTCTGCCACTGGGGTTTGGGTTTTCTCTCTTAACAGAGGAATTCTGTTTCCAGGGCTTCTCACATGGTTCTCCTGAAAAGCAAAAAATTCACCAAGAGTTTCAGGAAAAAACTGAAACCAGTAAACAAGTATAACCTTTAAGAACTGCTCCCAGCATGTTTTGCAGCAAGTGAAGTCACATAACGGACATTTAAAAGGCACATCATCCTCAGAGTTGCAGTTAGAGCACTGGAATCTTCCTAGACGGGGGGAGGGGGGAGATCAGGAGGGAGAAAGAGGGAGGAAATGACTAAATTCCAGTCATCACGTGTGAAATTGTCACACACACCACATTTCCACTGCAGTTCAGAAAACAATGACCAGGAGCTTTACAAGCTACCTTCCTAGTGCAACACCTGACCCCGTTACGCTATTTCTTTCACATGACCTCACTCGGTCTCTGGGAGCTTCAGATCCACATTTAGAAACTGAAGTTACATCCTCACTTTACAAGGAAGTTGTCAAGAAAAATCCGTAAAGTTCTCAGGAAACTCTTACCTCATGGTGATAAAGACAATGAAGTTCTTTGAGAGAACATGTGCCAGTGGCAGAAAGTACAAATCCAACTTGACAAACCACACTAAACCTTATTGCTCCTGAGCAAATACAGTCATGAACCAGTCATCGCTTCAGAAACCATCAGCATCATTCTCTTTTCTGTAACTTATCTTTATTCCTGAGGATTAGAGAATTACACCCAAAGTCTCACCTATACCTACCACACTCTGGCTCCATCTCTAGAGGAAAGATAGGCACAGCTCCAGAGCCTGTGACTGCTCTCACATTACTGGTTTCTTTTGATCCTTCGGTCTTTGGCAGTTCAAGTTTGTTTTTCTGGTTAAAGCAGAAGGAGGAAATCTTCCTCTGAATTTTCTCTGGTGCCTCACCCTTAGAAGTGGCTGCATTTGGTTATAAAAACATACACAAAGGCATACAAACCAGTATATCACAGAACACAACACAGACTCTGCAAAGCAGAGCCAGCAGTGCGTTCAGCATGCTCTTACTGTCTAAGAAAACCACAATTTGAATAACTACTTTTTTATGCCATGCTGCTTGCTAACAGAGGTTTCTGATGCTAACACATGTATTATGACTGAAAGGGACCCTTTATATTGAAATCCTTCCTCAGAGTGGATAGAGATCCCCTCCTGCTCCCACCCCACTGAGATGCACAGTTTGCCTTTACCCAGCTCACAGTTTGAAGATGACAGCAGTGTAGCTAACATTTCTGCACCACCCCCCATCTCACACTGCCTTTTATCTCACACCAATTTATGGCTGGGGGTCGTTGTTGGGTTTTTTCATTCTATTTTTAACCCCAGTTTGGACAAAGCCAATTGCTTTGACCTTGCCTTACACACCTAGCCCACAGCAAAGGCTGTTGGACACTACCCATCACCGTAATCAGTAAGAGTCTAAACCTCAGACAAACATTCATTCCAACCTTGTTTCTGGCTGTTTTCTCCTTTGGTGAAGCTCTCCAAACTCAGAGCTCTCCCTTCAGCTTGTGCCTGCTGTTGCAGCAGCTTCTCCCCATCACCACAGACCATTCCAGTCAGCTCCTTACACACCTGTTTGAACTGCTCTTTGTGCTGAGGGCGCACAAACATGTAGAACCCTGTTCAACAACAGAAAGGACAGTCAAGTTAGGCAGGACAATTAATGCCTTGACCACAAAAGACTCCTTACTTTGGCAGGGGGGAGAGCAATTCTTTGGAAGCTCAACAATATCAGCTGTGTTCCTCTGAATATCTTCAGGTTGGTGTAACACTTGGGCGTTTATTGATTTTATACTTATGGGCTTTGCCTTGCCAGAAGACAGATGGTTATTTAGTACTGAAAAGAACCTCTACTTACCTCAAAATTCTTCTGTTGTCTATAGCTAAGCATAAATACCCACCCCAGCTCTATCACCTGACAACCAGTCTAGTGAAATCAAGCATACATGCAGCAACCAGAGAGACCTTCCCATAAAGGAAATGTCTTGTTACTGTCTGGTTGACAAGGATTCACAGAGAGAAATTCTAAAAAAATCCCAATTGTGACTTACTGCCAGGCACAGACAAACCTGCCACAGTCCTCTGAGGTCAAAACATTTGCTTGGTGCAGATAGTGACTCTCTGCACGGAGGACTGCTCAAGGGGAGAGCGTGAGTCACAGTGCCACCCAGTTCACTTCCCTCCCAGTCTTCACCGTGTCAAGACTAATCTGACTGGTTAACGCACCAGATTCGCAGACTGTGACACCCAAGGGCAATGGAATATTTATTGTAACTTCCTAAAGACCACAAACAAACAAAACTGCATCACCAATTCCCAGCATACAACTGTGTGCAACATTTCCTGCTGAGGAGCTCGCACCAGAGACCTGGGAGAAGGTGGAATGGGGTTTTACATGGCATTAGAACAAGACGTCTCCATCAGAGCAATCAAGACCAATGCAATCCTCTTTGAAAACTTTGCAGTTGCCTCAATTATTTTAATCATTAAACCCATGAAATAAAAAACCACAAGAAAACATATTACTCTGGAGAAAATTAGTGTCAGCTTAAATTTTCTAGAAAATGATACTTAGGGACATGGTTTAGTAAGTAACAGGTGGTGGGGGGGTGGAAGGTTGGACTAGATGATCTTGGAGGTCTTTCCAAAGTTGAGTCTATGAATGATAAGTGACACAGCTCCACAACTATTCCCAGGTAAAGCTCTGTAGAAGAACAGTGAATCAAAAGTGTGACTGCTTACTCCAAAACCCAGCAGTGATCTAAGAACTTACTTAGCACCAGTAGAGCAATCAGTGGTCATGAGAACAAAACTGAGTCAGTTCAAGAGTCAGCACTGTGTTCAAAAGAGCATCAGTCGTAGCAAGGGAGGAGAAAGAGGTAATGAAATCATCTGACTGACTTAGCTTGCTGCAATTAGAGGCCTCATCTAATGTTTTTAATGGACAATTTCTAACTGAACAGAGGCAACATTTGATAACCTCAACACTTTTTTTCCTCTCTGAACAACATTTGTTTAACACATCTTTCCTGCTGCTCCATTTACCTGGTTTGATAAACCAAAAGATGGGAGAGGTGAAGTTTACCAATCCTAAAAGTTTTCCCTAAGAGTGGAGAAATTCCCAACTAATGACCGGTGAAAGGTTATCACTCACATGAGATCACAGCACCTACATCTTTTTTTCAACTAAATAAAAAAGTGATTAACAAAGCCACTTTACTTTGGAGGAGGTGAAAGTCTTCTGGTCTCTCAGTGGTGACTGCTGCTACTACAGATATCATAGCATCATAGTTATCTGTCCTCTTGTAAGCCAACAGTGCTTCGTGGAAACGGCTGTAAGTGGTTTTGTTCAACGCCCTTTTCACATCATTGAGATAGGTAGTCCTGAGGACCTGGTGGTGATCTTTCCTAGAGCCTGAAGGTTTTTCATCATCTTTCCTGGGAGGATGACTGGCATTCTGCCCTGGGAGAGACAGAACACGTGTGAGCAGGGCTTGGGGAAGAACATGACAAGCACGTCACGCCTTTATTGACATCTCTCTTCATTCATTCCGCTTTTCGTTCCTGGAGTACTTCAAAATGGTAAAGCCAACACTGCCTGCACAGCCACACACACACACACACCTCTCTGGCATGGCCTTGGGCAGAGCCAAAAACCTGCTCCTGGCCCCTGAGCAAGTTCAACCTGGGGATTGCTTTTAGCATCTCCCTGGGCTTTTTGATCTTTTAAATGGAGAAACGTGTCAGTTGGTCACCAGGGAATGAGAAATCTGTGACACAGGAGGCACTGTGCATGGATGTCAGCAGTAAATCAGGTTTTGTGCTACACTGAAGGAATTAGAAGCATTTTAAACAGATGGTTTAACCAGCTATGTGGACACACGGACAAGTAAACTGCTGAGAGCAACGGTAAAGAACAGATTTCTCATCCCTTCTCAATAAAAGGAGAAGAGGCGTGTGCTGCACTTCCCCACCAGGATAAACATTCTGTCCAACAGCAATAACTAATCTGAAAAAACACACAAGATACCACAAGAGCAGTATCAGAGTCCAAGAGAAGGGAGGAGCAGCTCTGAACATCCTGCTAAACTCCAAGTGGACTTGTGTTCAAATCGGCAGTCTTTGGGTTCTGACATGTTTTAGAGGAAAGTTCTGGTTTGTATGCTACAGGCAGGCAAATAGAGATGAAGTATGAGATAAAAAAGGGATTTAAATTAACCAGCTACATCTACACAAGGGTGCCCAGGGCAGCCAGGTTGGATGGGGCCCTGGGCAACCTTGTGTAGCTCCAGGCCTGGAGGTTGGTGTCCCTGCCTGTGGCAGGGGGTTGGAGCTCTGTGATCCTTGGGGTCCCTTCCAACCCAGACCAGTCTGGGATTCTATCTTTTGTTATTTAGATCTTTATTCTCCAACTAAAGAACTTTTAAAGTAGTTAAAGAAGACAATGAAGTTAAACCCCACGAGTGTGAATGTCATAATCATTACCTTTCATTGTTATATCATACAGCTTTCTGATAACTTCAGAGGAGCACGCCCTACTTAAGGAGCGAACATGAGAAATAACACATGGGTTTATTGCTATTCTTTCTTTTCTTCTATCCACAAATCAGTCTCATGGGCTTTAGGACACATTATCAGAGATTCTGTTTTGTTCAAAAATTCTTAGAATACAAAACAGAAGAGGAAAACAAATCAAAAGAAACAACAGAGATTCATACCTGAAAAGCTTTCAAAGCCTTCCAAGGAAACATGAGCTTCTACTTTATTTATTTTTGTTTTAAGAAAGGATTAGTCTTTGACTAGTTTTTACCCTCTAAAGAAAGACTTCTAAGCTGTCCAACTATCCTACTCATTTCCTTGTGAGAAACAGAAAAAAAAATTCCCAGCTGTTCTCAGGAAGATCTGTAATCAAATCAAAGATAAAATACCCAACAGCATGAGATGAGAGGGATGCACACAGAGATTAGGGGCAATTGTGAGAGAACAATTCCTGTGCAGAGAAAACAGGCTGTCCACATGAGGAGTGTACTCTTTACTAATACAAAACTGGAACTGTTTTCCTCTTCACACCTGGATTCATTTTGACCTAAGATGAAATTCCTTAAATGGCTTTTTCATGAATCCTGGACAAACAGGAAGCCCAACAGGTTTGTGCTCAACCCACACTTTCCCCTCACTGACAGATGCCAGGTCAGTCCAGTGCAAACTTCTGGCTTCAGCTGATGTTTTTAGCTGGTTTCACATCCACCTTGGTTTAATTTATTGGCCATTCTGTTTTGTACAATCCTTGCTGAAAATTGGGAATTACCATCACTCCTATGTACAGGCAGCGAGCTGCTGCTGTGCTAGGCAAGCACAACAACATGGGTTCTCACCAGAGGAATTTATGGACAGTCATGAAATAAAACATACCACCTATTACCTTAGGACTGTGGGTTTATCTAAGGTGAGGGGTACCTGCACAGCTCAGTCCTGTTGTCAAGTGGAATCCTCCCCGGTTCAGGTGGAGCCCAGGGTTTAGCTGAGCACATGAGTCCTTTGAGGATGCAGTTATCTGCTGACTCTGTTTTTCTCCTGTTAAATCAAACCAGTCTGTTAACAGAGAACTAAAGGAAGAGTGAACACAGAACGGTGAGCTTCAAAGTATGCTGTTCAAATCTGAATACACCTGAAGATGTAGATGTATTTCTCTGATAAGAGGGGATGAGCTAACACCTGCTGCTTTGAGGACTTAGTTGTTCCAGGTTTTCAAGGATTTCAGGAGCTCTGAGGGCACAGTTACCTTGTCTTCACAATTCCTGTGCTACTACACAGGTAGCAAAGGCATCACAGTCTTTAAATCCACAGACCAGAATCCAATTTAAATAAGATCCATAAAATCCCCTTTTGAAATACAATGGCATTATGACAAACTAAGCAGCAACTAAAGCTCAGGCATCTGTGTATGCTCACGGGAAGGCAGCGAAGAGGATCATGGAGAGCAGAGACTTAGCTGATTATTGATTAAACTGAACTGCCTTCCATCCCTGCTTTGCTACATATTAGACATCTTGCTCTACGATTAGATAACATCCATCAAACAATACAACTGCCTGCAGTGCTGAAACAAGGGCCTCACCTATTTTTTTGGCCAGTATCTCTCTCTCTTCCCGCTGCAGGCTGTGCTCAGGTTTGTAGCCACAGCCCACTCCAGTCAGATTGCAACAGGCTTCATCAAACTGTTTTTTATGTTGAGGTCGAACAAACTGGTAAAATTCTTTCATCAGAGAGAAGAAAGAGGGGGGGAAAGAAGAAAAGTCAGTTGACAGCAGGTGGTAAGTGCCACAGAAACATACAGTGGCAGGCCTTTGAGGTTAGGTAATATGAAGATAAAACATGTCTGCTAAATAATTTAATATCTAAATGTTCTTATCTAATATTTATACAGTAAGCACACTTAGAAATTACACAAAGGTCAGTTATCATGCAAGCTTCCAGCAGTATTACTATCAGTAGGTAATAACTGCAGTTTTTTCCACTGTCAGCATGGAGTAACTTACCACTTGGTGGAAGAGGTACTTACAGCAAAAGGCCATGAGCTACCTTACCAAGTGTCAGGTCAAAGTATTGACTAGGCAGCTGCTTTGAATAACTGATACATCGTTAATTTTACAGCTCACCTCCTATAAAACACTTGCCAACCAAAATAAGTGCCAAATGGATTTTAAGTTTCAGGTGGCTGCCAGTTTTGAAAACTCTACTTACACCTTAATTTGACAATCAAGTACTGCCTTATATAGTAAGGCCAGCAAATTAGGAAACAGATTGTGGCTACTATTAGCTTTAAGTGCTCATAATGAGCTTCCCATTCCTTAACCTTAAAATTAACCTAAAGCAATTTACAAGATGCATAATGATGCTTCTTCATTTTTAGTAAATTAAAGTCATCACAGAAAAATCCACCCATCTGCTCAGGAGTGGAGATGGAAAGGAAAAGTCACGAAGAAAGCATTGTGCAGTTACTCTCAATGCAGTTGTTAAGAGGCAAGAAATATACCAGTTAAACTATCAATCCATGCTTGCCCAGATTACTGGCTTTATAGTCATCATTATTTAAATAGATAATTTCTTGAGAAATTCTATCTATTTACAACTTTAACACTGAACCCTTATGAATGCATGTGTCCAACTCACAGACACGTTCTTGATTGTACCTCCTAAATCACAGGGAATAAGTCCTAGGACATTTATAGTTTAAAACAACACAGGCTTCCATGGAAGTGATCTAAATGCAAAGGTCAGGTCATAAATTTCCATACCTCGTAGCAAGACATGCTTCTTCTCATCCTCTATAAAGAGGGAGCTCATTTGAGATAACATGGCATGGAAGTCATCTGTCTTCTTGTAGTGCTGAAGAGCTTTAGAGAAGAGATCATAGTTCTGTTGGCTGAGGGTGTCCTTCACTGTGGCGATGTACAAAGTAGCTCGGGCCTTCTTTGGCTCTGTCAGGTCTGCTTTCTTATCTGCTTGCTGTAAAGGAGGAGGAGGGCTGCTCAGTAAACAGCATCACTTGAGGAGTTCACTCTCATGTTAATTCAGATGGAAGGAATGTATTTACCACTCCACCAGCACAGAGGACAAGGAATGCTTTCAACTAAGGAGTTACTGTCTGTTGTAATTATGGTAGCCATTCCCATATCCATGTGTTATCTCCAAAAAAACCAACCCCAAACCAAACAGCTTCAGTGCCACAGAATAAACACAGAATAAACTGGCCTACTTCCTGGACAAGTCCAATAAGCCTCCTGCAGGAGTACAAAGAACAGAAGACGTTCAAGCCTTTCGGTTCCTCTAAGACACTTCTTCGGGCACTATGCACAGGAGCAAGCTGAACTGCTCTTTTCTCTTGGGAAAGGTTGTTCTTCTACAGACACAAGCAGCAGGGACTTGAAATGATTCAGAACCAGACCTCCCTTATGAAAGGGACTGTGCCTATTACAGTGTTCTCAAAGTATGTGGGCACATGAGCTGTTGGACCCTTTACACATGCCTTGGTGACAAAAATGTGTCACTGGGGCAATCCTGTGGCACAAGATGTTGTTAGTTTTCCCCAGATGATTATTATATCTATTTCTAAAACATCCATCCCTCACACTTGTACAAGTTCATTCCCTCCCAGAAGAGCAGTGATGCTATTCACCTTCTCTGCTGACAAAGCCATCTGCTTCAGAGGATTTTTTCCTAGAGAAGGCAGCCAAGTCTTGTTGCACAACTATTCTTAGGAGAAGGCTTAATAAGAGAAATGACATCTACTCCAAACCTTGAGGGCTAAGCCTGACTCATCATGACATCAGACAGCAACAAACTGCAAACACAAGCTTCTGTGTGCAATGAACCTGCTTCCTTCCTCACACCTTGGATATTTATACGCCTCAGGACCTGTGACTACTTTTATCAGTTTCACTTACTCGGCGACTGGGAGTCTGACAACCAGCACAGGTACCTTGGACAACACACACAGAGTCACCCAGGGGATTCTCATGAGTTTCTGGGGCCTCTTAAGCAACTAGCTGCAGAAGGAGGTAACTGAGTTTGGGGACAGTGCAAAACAATAATGTACAACTGCAAACACAACACATAACAATGACCCACCACAGGTGGGGTTGAGATGCAATCACTTACCCAGAACAGGTCAGTTACACCATAGAATCATAGAATCCCAGGGGTTGGAAGGGACCCCCAGAGCTCATGGGGTCCAACCCCCTGCCAGAGCAGCTCCCCAGCTCATATTGCACAGGGCGGCGTCCAGACGGGGCTGGAATCTCTCCAGGAATGGAGACTCCACACCCCCTGGGCAGCCTGTCCCAGGGCTCCCTCACCCTCACTGGGGAAAAGTTCTTCCTCTGCTCTAACTTGCAGCCATTGCCCCTTGTCCTGTCCCCACAGACACTGACAAGGGGCTGCCCATTTCCCCCTGCATCCCATACTTAAGATATTTTCAAACATTAATAAGGTCCCCCCAAGTCTTTTCTCCAGGCTGAACAGCCCCAGGTCACTCAGGAGATGCCCCAGGCATCATCTCCATAGCCTCCTCTGGACTCTCTCCAGGAGATCCCTCTCTTTTTTTATCCCAAGGTGCCCAGAACTGGACACAACACTCCATCTGGGGCTCTCCCAGCAGTTGACTATGCGATCACTGTAGGTCCCTTCAACTGAACGATCCCATTCAATTCTAGGTCAAAAGGAATGAAACCCCCCATCCCACCCAGTCAAAGGGAGATGATGTTTGCAGGGCAGTCTAAGGCCAGAAAGTAATTCCCTTCACCTACTAGCCCTACCCAGGCCTGTGCCTGACTGGAGCTGGGACATCTAGATTGGAGAAAGAGCATGACAGAAATAGATTTCAGATGTGCACTGATGAATATTTACAATTTGGAGAAAAAACCTATTGTTCTGGCAGCAGTCATCTGTCTGCCTGTAAATTTCCAATTCAAATTAAAGCAGTCTGCAGATCAAAGAGATGGCACAGACACATGAAACCACATACTGTATTGCTGACTAGCTTTATTTTCCTCCTTCCTCCTTTCTGCTCATCTGTTAACCTCTTCTCATACTGGAGGGAAAGTGTTGACAGACGTTGTGCCTGTGAAGATCAAAAGAAAAGATGACAGGTCCAAAAGCCGTTTTTCAAAGTGATTGTCCATTTAATGCAGCCATTCCCAGTAGCAAAGCTTGTTATCCCAGTTTGTGACGCCGCTCAAGAAAGCGAAACAAGTCAACCTGAATTATTGCAACAGAGCCTGTTTCTAGAAAGTCATCTCTTACCAGAAAATTCAAAAAGTGAAACCAAAACAGAGGAAATGAAGAACAAAAAAATGCCTTGGTGAAGATTCCCAACTAGGTGAGGCTGGACTTACAGCTGGTTCAGGGTAGCTCTGGGAGCATACACATACTTGTGTGTAACCAACGCCCCACATGCCCCTTCACTTTCCTGCCTGGAAGTACCTCTCTTCTGAAGAAAGCCCATATTAGGCTTTCTTTTTTGTTGGGGGGAGGTACTGAGAAGGGAAGCCCAAGAAATCTTGTAGAGAAGATTACTTGGAGAAACACTTGTGGCTTGACACACTCTTCAGCGTCATCTCCCGTTCCCCATAGCAAAGAATTGCACTTGTACTGCAGTGACTGGAAATACTGGTGTATGTAAAGCTCCAAAAAAGATGTGAGTGGGCATAAACAAGAGGAGTGGGATTGCTTAATAGCAGACTCTCCAATATTAGATGAAGACAGTATCAGCCATTAAGATCAATCACCAAAGTAATAGAAGAAACTGCGGGATAGCCCCATATTGCCAGTTGGTTTCTACATACCTGTTGGGAAAGCAGCTATGTGAAGCCATGTCTCTGCTCTTGCCCAATAAAAAAGCATTATTGGGCAAGAGCAGAGACATGGCTTCACATAGCAGGATTTTATTGGGCAAGCACATGACTGTCAGTGCATTTCCAGACCAGAGCTCCTGGTTCATGAGAGGAAGCAGTGTAACAGTACCCCTATATCCACTGTGACCTCTAAATGTCTGTTCAGATCACAACACTCTAGAGTCAACTACAGCTAAACCAACACCACTAAAAATCAACAAATCCCTAAGCCAGTAACTTCAGACTTGCTGGTCTGCAGTCAGCTGCTGCTACTCAGAAACACAACCCCTGGTGCACTCATGATACTGCAAGAATTCCGAGTCCTAGACAAGCCTGGCCTTTACTCAAGTGCACACTGAAAGAGAGTTTATTTAAGCATCATGCAACAGAATGAAGATTTGGGATACAAGCAGCAAACCAAACAGTTATGATACATGCAATAAGTCAGAAAAACCATCGAAAACATCATCTTAATCCTGAACTATGTAAAGGCACCGCCTTGCACAGCACAATCCAGAAGAAATAAGGCTTCTTGAAAGACAAGTTTCCATAAACCATCTCTCACAAGGAACACTGAGTAAGGGGAATTGTCAAATCATTCTTTAAA
The DNA here is from genome assembly GCF_964237585.1 of Gallinula chloropus. Lineage (NCBI taxonomy): Eukaryota > Metazoa > Chordata > Aves > Gruiformes > Rallidae > Gallinula > Gallinula chloropus. The sequence continues at coordinate 1,508,274 of NC_140101.1, read as the reverse complement.
TGGATTGATGGACTATTTTAGGTTTGTTTTGAGATGACAAAGGCTTTTTTCCTTCTTGTTTGACCCCAAGCAAATTAATTTCAGAATGACAGCAGCTAAGTTTCCACTACTAGGGAATGAGGGCACAGTATAACCTTGATAAAGGAAAAAATGGTAACACAGATACTGTGATGGATGGGGAAGAAAGGTATGAAAACACACCAAGCCCCATTATCAGCCCAAACAGTGCTTCCTAAAAAATCAGCTCAATATTAGACTCGGAGTAAAGCTGGCTCCCCCCTCAGAGGCACTGTGTGTCTCAGGACGCCACTCCCACAGTCTCTGGGGTCAGAGGTCTTCAGTTTAGGTGCCACACAAGATGACCCCACAGTTCTCTGCAAGCCACAGATGAGCAGTAAGGCCGAATATAGAAAGCTGACAGAAGCTGACTCACTGCCCAGCCTTCAGGACCAATTTATCTGGGTTAAGGAAATGCCAAACTATGCCAAAAGCAGTGCAGCTGTGTTAACGAGATACCCTAGCTGTGTTACCAAGTCCCTGGAGATGTGCCAGGCTTTCCAAAGAACAAGTTCTGGTGTCTGCATTGTGGCAGCCCCATGAGCCAATTTCTCAATTGCTATTCTTGTTCTTTTCTCCAAGTTTGTACATTCCCTCTGTTTTGTACATGTCTCCATCCATCTCCCTTAGGCCTCCTGAGATATTCCACAGATACTCCTTACACCTCCACACTTTCTCTTAGGCACTATTCTCCTAACCAAACTACTGAGGGATGTTGCAATAGGCATTCCTGGAGGAAAAGCTCTAGTCAGTCAGCCAAACTGAGTCTGCAAGCCTGCTACTGGCAGTCACATAGGGGAACTACCCCACCAACAACTGCTAGCAGAGATTTTGAGAAAGCAAGAAGACAGCCTCAGTGTTGATCTATTAAAAATATCCATCTAAGAGGAAAGATAATGAACAGCACAGAAGCAGATTTGTTGATCTCAACGCAATAGTGGAGTTTTGATTCAGATAAAGCATTCCACAAGTCTGCAATACTCACTCTCTGAGGCAAGGCAGAGATTTTAATCTGAAAGTGCAATTTCTAATTCAGAAACCCTCCCCCTCCCTTTTTCTAATTCACTATCTGGTCACATACCAAGTGCTGACACAGATACACAGTTTCTCCTGGGTGGAATCTCCCAAACTCTGCTTTCAGAGCCCTTTGCTCTCCAAGGAGCAGGGTTAACTTCCAGGAAATCTACATGGTCAGCAGCTACAGCGCACTGTGCAAGTATGTACCTGTTGGTCATCTAGCTGAACGTAGCAAGGAAACCCTTTCACTGAGCTTAACTCTGAGGAGTTGCAGATACCAGTGCCAGTACAATGAGTTTTTCCTTGAAAGGGCTGAACTGGTACTCTGAAATCAATGCCAAACTCATTTTGCTTTACAGCCTGCAATTTTGACTTACAAGCACATGCTTTGCCACACAACTGCTGTTACCTTTTCCTCTCCAGACAAGTCACTTTCCTCCTCCGCATCTTCACTGCTCTTCTCGCTGCGCTCCAACGCATCCAGGAGCCCAGTGCACTGTCTTCTAGGTGAGACGAGCTCTTGTTCATATTCTGTGCATAGGCTGGATGCTCCATCTCCATTTACTGGCATCACAGCATAATGCAGATGACAAATTAACATTCCACATTATCTCTTGCATTTTTATTTCACTTAGTCATACCTCAAAACCTTATGTGGCAATCTACAAAGATGTGTTGGTTTATCTAAGCTTCCACATCTTAATAAGTCATATAATGCAATTTTGCAAGACAACTGCTTTGATTAATCACTCCCAAAATTGCTCAAGCACTTATAACCACAACCTGGTGGACTGCTCTTAAACTTTTCCTTAAGCAATGGTCATATTTGACCTCAAAACAGCTTAGGATCAATGAAAAAAACCAAAGTCTTACTGCAGCACTTGTCTATGTCTCATTACTCCAGCTTTATGGGTTTCCACAAAGCTGAGTTACTATCTTTAAGAGACTCTGGCATCCAATACGATTTATTACTTTTAAACAGAAAAAGTTCTCTTTTAAAGCCTACAACTCTCACAGTATCAATACCTATGAGACACAGGTGCCAAGAAAACATGTTTTACTTATCCAGATCCAGGCATATTTGGGTTTAAATACACATATTTAGAGCTGTAGGTAGTGTTAAATCAGTGGCAGTTTGCTCCTTTCAAAAGGCATGCTCTTCAAAATGTATTTCCAGTATTTTGTGAAGCTACTTTGACAGTCAGTTACTAAGAAAAGTCACTATTTTGAGAAGTAGATTCCTCTAGAAAGTAAAAAGTCTGCACAAGAAAACTCTTTAGCCACAGTGATGACTACAGGTGTGGTTTGAGGTTATAGCTAACACAATGCAACTGAAAACCTCTCTGAAGAGAGGCAATGCAGCTCCTTCCCTTTACCTCCAGCCACACATTCCAGCCCATCCTTTGAGATGGATCTACCAGTCACGTGGATGAAAGGTGAATTACTTCAGCAAGCTCATCTGCTTGCTCTGCATTTGTGCAATAGATGGATTCCAATCAAGGGAAGGAGCAGAAGGGAATGCTTGGAAATCAAGGGAAGAAAAAGTGGTGGCGAAAGTAACCTCATTCAGTGGCCACCTGCAGTCACACTGCCTCAGATGTAGTGAGAAATCACCCTCATGCTCACTCGTACCCGTTTTGGAACCACAGTTTTAAACACAACTTCACTACTCTGTTCCAAACCAGCAAGCAATCTAGAGTGGAATTCTCTGAAAGAGTACCGGACGTGAGAAATACTTTGTTCATTTGCATTAGATAACCACAAATTGGAAGATATTCTTTTGTTCCAAGGTTATTGCCTTCTGTTTTCTTAGTGAGATTACTATATGAGAGTCATTTATCATTTATATCCTTATATAACAGTATGGAAGACAGAAGTCCATGCTAATCAGATACAGACTTCCAGTTCCTATTTTTAAAACTATCTATGATATTTCACCAAACTCCTCCTGTTCCTGCAGAACAAGTTTTCAGCCTCATCTGCCTCTTTGCTCTGTAGTTGCAACTGTTTGCCTCATTTTCTAATGCTGAGCTACGTCCCTTGATCAGACCTTCACATCAGTGTTTGAGCTCTCCTTGCTTTCTCTCCCATCCCAGTTTCTAGTCTCTTGTTCCTCCTTCTTTGGTTGAGCTTGAAAGAAAAAAATGCCTCTGGTAGGACCCAAACCTACCTTTTCTTTTCCTCTTCAAACTAGGAACGTGGTTGTCCAAGTTTTTGGCTTTATTCAGGGAGAGGAGCTGCTCAGATGAAGCAGATGGTGCTGTATCGCTTCGGGAATCAGCAGAGCCCAACGGGCACTGTGGCAGGGGTGGGGGCATCTGCAAAACATTACAGTAGGCAAAAGCTCAAATTTCCACTGCTCTTTTTTTTCCCCAAACAACACTCAACAGCAAGGTTATTAAGTGTTATGGATTGATGTGCTTCTGAACAAGAATAAAGGATCGAGTAACTAGGAGGTGACACAAAGTGCATAGGCAGGTTCAGTGCTACGTGACCCATGGAACAGAGAGAGGGTCATGATCAGGCTGCAGAACAACTGCTTCCTCACACTATCCCTGGAACATAATTCCCTCTGGGAAAGCACACTGGGTTGGGCTTTTCTTTATCATGAAATGTCCAGTTATGATCAGAAAAAAGAAATCATCATGTCATCCATCTGTAACTGATTAGTTTGAACAACTTGTATTTGGCTAAAGCATCTTCCAGGAAACGATCCAAGTCTGTATGTGAGAAGTTAAGTGTTTATTTTAATCTCAATCTCCATTTTGTGGCTAAAGAATTCTCCATTCTGGCTTCCAGCCCATTTCTTGCTACAACCTTCTCCAGTATCTTAGAAAGTCTTTTTACAAGATTGCTTTTTAACTCAAGGAATTGTTACTGAGAAAAGGAGCTGCTTCATGTTAAGCAAGAACCAGTGTTAGTAAAGCTGACCCAGCGATGAACTGTAATAAGGGATGAGTTTGTCTCACTGTACCAGTCATCTTAGGTTAAATTAAGGATTTGACTGATTCTTCAACCCATACACCCTCTCCCTGAGGGTGGGGTATGAGGCTTTATGATGCTAACAGCAGTTCCAGCATTTGCATACCCTCCAATAAAAGCTATGTTTGTTTAGAGGGGGAAAAGGGGCTGGAAAAAGAAGTTATTTTTGTGATCTAACCCAATGAGTCGTACAAAAACATGACAAAACATCCTGTCCCAGCTCACTTGTGGAAGATGAGCCATAACTCCTTTCTTTTGAAACTACTGACGTTTTCTGACAAGAAAATTGACACTGTTACATCTCTCCCATGGATTAGCATTCCCAGCTTCCACCACTAGACAAAAATGCATGCAGGGGGTGTTGGGGACTTTTTAAGACACTTACAATTTCTTGAGCAACACGGAAGAAGAGGGAGACACTCCTGACTGCATGCCCAAAGTTGTCGTAAACATTCACGTAAGGGCGGACCCAGGAGGGCAACTTGCTTCTCACATCTCCAGTTGTGAACCTGTGTAGGGTTGGAAGAGGAGAGAATTGGCCAGGTTGGTGTACCTGAATTAAACTAGTGTTGGATCAGGGTCTGTAAGGGCAAGGGAGGAGCAGCAAGACAACAAAAGGTTGAAACACTGCAGTAAATTTAACGGGGCGATGACTTCACACAGGAGAAGTCGATACCACGTCCCATGCAATCAGACAATCCTTATCTTCCATCCCTACAGTTCTACCTGTGCAACAGTGACATCAGCCCTGCACTGTGCTGTGCTCACTGTCCCCAGCTGAGCCTCATCATTGAAGCTCATCAGTGAAGCTTTTGTTACCTACTAAATACGTGTTATATTAGTGTAATACATTAATAAATATGGTATTGTCTCAGTGATAGAATCCTTCCTCATTTTCATCCTCCTCTCAAACTGCAGTGCTGGTGACTGCACCTTCAAATGAGAGAGGAGAAAACGCAAAAATGTTAATATCCCATAATTTCCAGGAGCATTACAAACATGAATTCAACAAATTTGCTTGCTTTAATTAATACCATTGATCTCTTTCTGCAGGCCCAAGACAATGTATTTTGGGAGCAGAAGACAACCCTCTACTTTAAGTAGCACAATATTTGCATAACCTATTATATAAAATAATTTGATTATTTATGAACTGCAGCATTCTCCTAACAGCAGCATCAGCACATTTATATACAGAATACCAATGCCCATGTTGGGGTATAAAGATGTTGATGTATATTTATGTTCCAGAGCCAAGGTTTCACCTGTGGTCACATAGGAAGATGGCACCATAGTCTTGGCGATGCCTGATGACTCTGCCAATAGCCTGGTTAACAGCCCTGGAAGCTTGCTGACTGTACCACTCCCTCCCAGATAAATACTGCAAGAGGTGGGAGAAAGAATTAATGTTATTTACCAGGTAAAATGGATTCTCCATGCTGTTTCTTTCTAAAGAAATAATTAAAAGTATCCAACAAGATCTACAGACAAACCTCTAAAAGCATTGTGAGGCTAAATACAGGTTAAGCAAAACAATAGAAAAAACCCAAACCAAACCATAAAAAGCCAAAGCCAAACACCCACCAGACCACCCAACCAAAAGCCCCCCAATCAAGCCAGCACGGTCAGTTCTTCCTGCCCATTCTCTGCATGAAATAAATCCCTCAGAAAGCTGTATGGATCACATGCATCCAAAGGTTTGGTCTGAAACTTTATTTATACTATTTTTTGAGCCCCTATTTGATTGAGACTGTATCACTGGAGACAGAATTTGGAGCCCTTAACATTATTTTTAACAAGGTGACTATTTGTGACAGACTCCCAAGGTTGTTTTGACTTTTTGATGTTCACGGTCCCACGAGGCTGTGAGAATAAAAGCCAAAATCCAGAGAAAAGAGGAAAAAAACCCAATGACCCGAACCTGCAGAGAGCCAGCAGTGAGAAGCTGCCCAGCATTACCTGTGCCCCTGCACCACTTCTTCTCATTTCATCCAGGAACTGCATCTTTAAAACAACTCTGGGCTCCATACGAGGGGGAAAGGGAAGCCCAGTAATGATGACTCCTCGTCCATTTATGTCAGCAAAGTCCAAGCCTTCACTGGCCTGAAGAGACAGTGCTTCCCATTATCAACAGGATTTGTAGTGACATTTCAGAACAATTTTACAATTACTGGCCTTTTTTCTCCATTAAATTAAATCAAACCCCTACCCAACTGCAATTTACACATATGCTATGAACATTTTAATGAGATTTTTTACACTTTTATTACCAGAATTTTAAACTTAGCTTTTTCCCCTGGGAGGTTCTGGACAAAGCAACCTTTTAACATGTCTCTCTTGGTTTGTCTTCTTAATATTTCCAATTTTGCACTCATATTATTAACCCAGCGACTACAATGAACTAAATATACTATCCTTCATCTGTATGTTACTGAAAAGCATGATGCCTCCACAGACTGTTCCCCTCAGGGTAATGCACTATTGCTGGAAGGACAGGCATATGCAATGGAGTCCCACCCAAAGGGAGCTACAGCTTTCCTGGTATAAAAAGGACAGGGATCTCCTGGAGAGAGTCCAAAGAAGGGCTATGAAGATGTTTAAGGGCCTGGAGCATCTCCCCTATGAGGAAAGGCTGAGTAAGTTGGGACTGTTCAGCCTTGAGAAGACTAAGGGGGGACCTAATTAAAGTCTATAATTATCTTAAGCAGGGGATGCAGGGGGAATCAGCCAGCCCCTTTTCAGTGGTCTGTGGAGATAGGACAAGGGGCAATGGCTGCAAGTTGGAGCACAGGAAGTTCCGCACCAACATGTGGAAAACCTTTTCCCCAGTGAGGGTGACAAAGCCCTGGAATAGGCTGCCCAGGGAGGTGGTGGAGTCTCCATCTCTGGAGATACTCAAGACCTGTCTGGACGCCTGAGTGACATGTCCTAGGGAGCTGCTTTGGCAGGGGGGTTGGACCCGATGATCTCTCGAGGTCCCTTCCAACCCCTACGATTCTGTGATTCATCAATCCAACAGCTGCTCTGAAGAGCAGGACTGAAGGTTCAAAAGAAGCTGAATCTTCTCTTAGGAGGCTGTAAGCAGCAGCCAAAAAGGCTTTAAGAATAACTTATGATTTTGCAAATATCTCCACCAATAATAATAAACCCATTTATCAACACTGGAAAGAGTAAAGGCCAAATGTCTCCAGAGGGCCCAAGGTTGCTGCAGATTTTTTCAAGCTCAGTAATGTGTTTGGTTTTCAGCATAGCATTCTAACATACTTGATTACAAATATTTCTTTCAGTTCCCCTCCAAAACAGTTGCTCTCATCTAATGGGTTGAGTTTTCAGTGAGCAGCCAAGAGGAAGTCCAAGTATGATGCTCATCCCCTTTAAAAAGCTCAAGATGCATCCCCTTAATACAAACAGGAATGAGGCCTATGTAAACATGACATCATTTTGAAAAGGCTTTGGAGTTTTTTATTCCCCCTCATGTAATTAGTCACGTCACAGAAACATACTGAGATGCAGAAGGGGTCTTGCCATCAACTACACAACCTGAGCTGAGATGAAAGAAGTTCTCAGTTACCTTGCCCCGACACACTGCCAGGAAAGCAGCTCCACTGGACTTAGGACAGACAACTTTATCATAGTATGCATCCATCACCTAAAAGATAAACTAGTTTAAGCAAGAGCAAAAGTGGTGTCTTTTGCATGGGCATAAATAGCAACCTGTTCCAGCTAAATTTGACTTGGTGTACACCAAGATCTAAAACGAGACCAATCTGGCTGAGTATAATCTCTGCTTTTACTAACTGCAAATGCCAGAAGCCATTTGCTTAGCAAGATCCTTACATTGCTGCAATCCAGAACACATCTGGGGAAGCAGAAATGATTGATGTCAGATACTCTGGATGAGAAGGTAAAACAAGGACTGTCTGGTGTTTCTGCAGATCCTTAAGTACAACAGGCAAACTAGGAAAGCAATTCAAGGCTACTATTTATTCCAAGAAGTGAACAAGATGACACTACACAACTCCTTAACAGCCAAAGCATGACAAGCTGGGAGGAAGTGGCCTGCAGAATGTTAAAAGATGCTGACTACAGATGTGACTGCTTTCTTCTATCTCCATGACACAGCACACATGCATGTTAGCCACTGCTACCTCATGGGATTTCAAATTAAGACTATACCCTCTGCAACCAACCCAAAGAGTAAAGGATAGATGAGTAGAACTCATCCCAGTGTTTTTATTTTATCCTTACAACATGCAGTTCACACCTAAACACATCTTGGAGAAGGACAAACATAAGAACAGTTGGTGAACACGTTACAGCTGTGTAATGCAAATTGCCAACCTCTGCAAAGCTTCCTTTGTTCCTGGGCTCCACAAACATTGGCTTCACTTCTTCGATTCTTTTAGCAAAATCATGCTCCTGGTTAAACAAATAACCAACATGTCAGAAGTGACTCTGAAACTGAACACATACCAGAAGTGCCTACAGGAAAGGAAATGCTCAGGAGTGGTCACCACAGGCTTCAAGCGGTCACCACTGATTTCCCTAACACAGTTTGTTCCTCTCTTACTAAACACAGGAAGAGATGGAAGCAAAAACATGTACTATTAACACCGATTCCTTGCAGCTTGTGCATCTCAGACATTGTGGACAGGAAGATTTTCTCTTCCTTCCAACTCAGAAGTTCCCAACATCCACCTCCCAGGGACTCACTGCTGTATGATGCCTTTGTCCCAGCATTCACTTTTAAGGAGGAGTAGCAGCATTTCAACCAGAACTGTTCTACTAGGTCTCACTAGGGACACTGGGGTCATGAGCATGAGAGTTGCAACAGTTACAGATTAAAAATAAAGACAAATACTCTCACTGGGATTTTTTTCCCCTCCAAGAGTCAGAACCCAGACCAACAATAACTTGGAAGTTTAATAAAACTGACTCTAGTGAAATTAAATGAACTCTGAGATTAGGTCAGATGAGATCATGTCTTAAAATTCTTTTGGGCTTGGTTTTTAAAACACTGCATTTCTGTGTATTGTGATCAAAATAAAAGCAGCCTGATCTGGGTTTTTTTATACTTTCCCGATCTTATAATTTATTTATTAACAAAGAAAGTTTAATGAGCGTGGTTGTATAACATAACTGCAAACTGCCTGACCCCTGTAACTAAACCACTGACAAAAGCAGAGCAATTAACATACTCTCCAGTATTCCAGGCTCTTGTCCATGACAGGATACGATGGGAAGAACACCAACAGTCCATGTGGTACAACTCGCACCAGGTTACCTGCAGCAAGACAGACAGGTGGACAGCTGAGGGCACCTTCACCCTGGAGCTCACAGACTGCAGAGGAAATACAGGCTAACAGCATGGGGCCCTTCCAATATCTTTTCTGCTTTCTTAACATGAGAAGTGGTGCATTAGAAGTTGTTTTGGGTTTTTAATTACTGCAATATCTTGCCAGGGTATAAAGTTTAACACAGATGGCAAACCAGTTTTCTTAAATGTAGTCTTAAAAGGATAAAACGTTTTATGAGCTAACACTAGACTATCTAACACTGCATATAGAAGAGATATAGCATCACCTGCCATGTTTGTCCATGTAGCATCTAGTTTTAGATCATTTTCTCCACTTATTGTCCACTGCAGCCTGAACATTCAGAGCACTGCATGAGGTACTGTAAGATTGCTTCTAAGAGTTCTCTAGTCAAATAGCATATACTTTTCTAGCCAAATAGTAGACATTTTACAACAAGAAAACCCCAACAACCCATTCATCTGCTGTTCTGGGAAAGCACCTTCTTAATTCCACCATTTAAGGCAAAGCTGAACACCTCTGAGCACTCTTCTCCATGTCCTTCCAAAATGTTTCTATTTAACAGATTCCTCTCTGCCATAGATTAGCCAAGTTACACTGGGGGTTTATTCTCTCCACATGTGTTACAATCTTGTAGTTCTTTTATATATTACTTTGGTCATGTTTGACCACATAAGTGCTGACTCCAGACAGGCTTGAGGCAGTGCCTTTGAAATAGTAGGAAAAGGTTGCATTGACTTCTTGCGGTCCTGAATTGCTCTGCAAATTGATACTTGGCTGCACCACCTCTGGGCACTGATTTTTCAGCTTGCACCACTTTCTGTCCATGGTTACAGAACATGTTTTTGACTCAAACACAAACACCTGATAATTAAAGTGAATTCCTAACTTAGAAATAGGAAACCAAGCGCTCAAACTAGTTTTCATACACCATTAGAGTAGCCAGCTAACTGAGCAAACATGAGCACGCAGAACCATCTGGCATTTAGATATGAATTACACCCCTTTCTCCCTTATTCTATCTTCATTAGTATTTCAGACACCTTTCAAGAGATTTTTCAGAAATCCTGGGCACCAACCTGCTTCCAGAACTCACACATGCTTCACTTACCAATTGTTTTCCCCATAGAAGATAAATAATCCTCTGAAAACCTATAAAATAATAATAAAAAAATATTCAAGTAACATTATTGTATTTCCATTTCTACTCTTTTCATATGGATTGCTTTCCTGTTATATTCTTCATCTTGTTGGCTGACTGCAGACTGAACATGAGCCAGCAGTGTGCCCAGGTGGTCAGGAAGGCCAACAGCATCCTGGCTTGTATCAGAAATAGTGTGGCCAGGTCTGGGGAGGTGATTGTGCCCCTGTACTCGACATTGGTGAGGTCACACCTTGAGTGCTGGGTCCAGTTCTGGGCCCCTCACTACAAGGACATTGAAGTCCTGGAGTGAGTCCAGAGAAGGGCAACCAGGCTGGGGAAGGGGCTGGAGGGCAAATCCTCTGAGAAGCAGCTGAGGGAGCTGGGGGTGTTGAGCCTGGAGAAGAGGAGGCTGAGGGGAGACCTTCTCCCCACCTCCCCTGCCCTGCCAGGAGGGTGCAGAGAGGTGGGCGATGGTCTCTTCAGCCAGGGGACAGGAGATGGGACAAGGGGCAATGGGCTCAAGCTGCCCCAGGGCAGGGTCAGAGCAGATGGGAGGGCAAAGTTCTTCCCTGGCAGAGTTGTGGGGCTGTGGCACAGGCTGCCCAGGGAGGGGCTGAGTCCCCACCCCTGGGGGTGTTTGATGAGGTGCTCAGGGATCTGGTGGGTCAGCACAGGACAGGGATGGTTGGACTCGATGAGCTTAAAGGGCTTTTCCAACCTGGTCATTGTGTGATCTAAGATAGCACAGGCACACTCTGAATTGCTACCCTTTGTCACAAGCACCCATACCAGTAACACCAAGTTAGTAACACCTCAACTATGCATTACTATCAAATACTCTTAGTATTAGTGCTGAAGATGATCTAAGGTTCAAGGTTATCAAAATGCAACAAGTGGAACTCGGCACCCACACGAGCTCTGTGATTAATACTAATGATGCAGGGGTGAAAGTTCTGCCAGTGAAGCCTCACATGCTGCCAAGCCTGACTAACCTTACAGCTATTTAAGATAATTACTGATGAATTAGGTGTGGTGAGGCTGCAGGGGCAAAAGGAGTGAATTCAGTTACCAGGGTGATTGTTTACTCATAGAAGTAAATTGCTTTTGCTTTGACTGAAGAAATACTGCTCTACCATGAGCACTCCTGATCTGTTTCTTCCAGCCCTGACTGAAGAGTCACCTGTTCTCTCATGCCTTTGGGTTTCATTTTAGCACCCTGGAGTTTTGCATACTGTTTTCCCAGAAAAATTATGTATGCAGGGAAGAAAACCAAACCTGTTTATTTTTTATAAGACCTATAAATACCTGTATCACCAAAACACAAGCACTGTGAATTCCCTCCCTTCAAAAAACCCCCCCAAAAATCGCATTCTAAGCCTTAGGTGGGGGTTCCCCAACCTTCCCCTTTCTAAAGGTTGTGTCCTCAACAAAACACAGAGACATGTAAAAAAAAGAGCTTCTGAAAATTAAACATACAGTCTGAGGGGTTTCCAGGCTGCTTCTCTGTAAAATTCAGTTACAATTCCTGAGCCCATTTCCAGTTCTGTCGAACATCTGGTTTTCCTCATTTGCAGTAACAGCTCCTAGAGACTGTTTCCCCACTCCCTGTACTATCAAAGAGGTCAGCCCTGCAGCAGGCTAAGCCACACAATTCTCAGCCAGAGTTGGTCTAAAATGCCAAAATTGAAATAGAGGGAAGAATGTGCCACCAGAAACACGTGCGTGCTGGAGGAAGGAAGTTACATGGAAGAACATGGTGTATCACACACAGAACTGATCTTCAAAGTGCTGCAGAAGGACTGCATCCCTGAACACAGCACTAGCAACAGGGTGATGCCACTCTTTAGTAACTTCAGAGAACTGGCAAGCACAGAACCTTCTGTCATGTACACCAAAGTACAAAGCTGCCTTTTCAAACTGTATGTAGAGGTGCCAGTGAGACTCATATTGCACAACAGAAAGTCAACATACAATGAAGTCAGGTTTTGGCCTTCCTCAATGGCAGTGTACTCTACTGGCAGCAGAAGCTGCAGCAGAAGCACAGTCTACTCTGAAGAACAGAAAGACACAGCCAAAATTATAAAAAAGGCCAGAGGAAACCAAGAAACATAATGATGAAAAGCTTGAACAATGGTGGGATAGATTTTCCTCACAGAGGCAATGCAGAGGTAGAAGAGAGGCTGGTGATGTTGACAGGCTTTAAATATAAAGAGAGCTGTTGCAAAGGACAGTCGTGGTTCAAATCAATTAAGCCTCCAGCAAAGAAATTTAGGATGGGGCTCCATGTCAGCAAGGATGGACTGCTCTGTAAGGGACACTGAGGAGGCAACTGAGCATGGTAAGAACTCATGCAGGAGCCTCAGAAGCCAGGGCCCAGACCCACAGTACCAGAGCAAAGCAGGCAGGAAAGACCTGGATGCAGCAGCCAGGCTCAAACACGAGTCTGGATCATCAGGCAAAGTCAGGGTGATGGGGAAGGTCCAAAGTCAAGCCAGGAAGCAAGTCAGTAAACCAGGAGCACACCCAGTGCCAGTAAGGAGTGTTACAGTCCAGGGATATGGAGGCAGATCCAAGGTCAAACTGGGAAGTCAATCAGTAGGTCAGGGTCAGAGCAAGAGAGTCCATGGCCAGGTGTGGTTATGGTGGAATTGGAGACAGACAGTCCTACAGCTTGGGCAGTGACTGAAGACCTATGCCAGAGCTTAGGTAGAACTCCTGGGTGATGGTCATGGGCACTGAGTGCCCTGATATTCAATCCCTTCCAGTCCTCCAGTTCTAAGTTTCCAACAGTAGTGGTTGAAGGGTGCTGTTATGCAGCACACTGCTTATCCCAGAAAAGAACTAGACACACCAATTATTTCACTAGCACCCAGCTAAACCTGGCATGTTGGACTGCAGAATTCCACATGGAAGTTCGTTACCTTCGTTCATAGGTAGAAGTAAGCACAGCTCCATCAGGTCCCTTAGGAATGATCCCAACCCAGAGCTGGTGCTTATCAATAACATGAGGATTCTCCAAGCAAACAGGAAAAGGGCTGAAGAAACACAAAATGAAGATCCCAGTCATTCTATGATTCTCTACTGGTCCAGAACATGCAAAAATGCTGAGATAAAACCTAAACTCACAAGGGCAGACTGCATTGTCAGTAACTGTAGTGTTTATGTGTCCCAGTACTTACATCTGCATTTCCATTGTAAATGAAGAGAGGGGGGAGAGTGTCCCACTAGTGAGGATAATCGTCCTGACTCCCTGTCGAACAAGCTCATGCATGCTGTATCCAGGGCTGAAACACCAATAGCTTAAGGTCTTTCCTGTATCAAATAAAGAAATAAGTCAGAAGCAAGTCTGTGAGTAGGAAAATCAGTGTATGACTAGCATATATCACACTGCATCTGAGCCTCTGGAGTAAAACTGACAGCATTTTGAGGCTAAAATTCCAGATGTTCTGCTTTGGTCCTTACCAGATTCATTTAATACACACAGCCACAGGTCACTGCTCCCTCACACTTTAAGTAGATTATACTTTTCATCTAAAGATGGTTATAGAAAATACAGAGCACCAGAATTTTTTCTCAGCAAGTATCAAGCAGATTGAGAAGGTAAAACCAGTCCTCCATCCACTGGTCCACTTCCTGCTTTAAGGACAACTGGAAGAGGAAGCACGGTGGCAGAACTGCAGAATACTGGGATGAAGGACAAATGACTGAAGTTACTAAAGAAAGAAAATTTCCACCTAAACCTCAAGGAAGAAGTTTTGAAGAGGTGAACCCTTTCCCCATCAGGTATTCCCAATGGCCATAGACCTTTAATTTAACTTTCCCTTTCCCCACAGTCAACTGCCAAACCTTGTAATTTCCAGCCAAATCTTTCATGGGATGTGAAGGGATAGAAAGAAAAATTAATAGGCCACACCAGTAACTGCTTTCATTGCTCAGCTTAGTCATACCACCAGTGGGCTCACTGAAAACTTAGCATCAACTTTTCAGAGACAGTCAAAGAACAAGGGAACAAACAAGTATCTATGTGAAGAACAAGAGCAGCCAAATGAAACATTAGCATTTGTTTCTGTTTCTGTTACTGCTTTGCATTAGTAGTTTCAGTAAAAAAAGTCATCTAGCATCCACACATCATGTGCATGGCTTAAATGTGCACACTTCACTCAAAGCCTGTATTTCCAAAAAGGAGCTGACAGCTTCAGGAAATCCCCAGTAATATGTGCCCAGTGAGTCACTTACTGCTTAGAATTACAGGAGAACATTTATTTTAAGCTAAAGTTTTATCTTCCTATCTGATTTGGGCAAATCCATACAATGTCTAGATTCCAGAAGAATCACATTGCAAAATGTAGCAAATTCTGTAGTGTTAATTCATGCTAAGAAATGCTGGCAATCAGAGTCAGGATCCATGTAACAAGAGGCCAGTATCTACAGACAAGAGCAAAGTCACTTTGAACAGGATCCTATGAAATTCCAGTGGAAAAGCAAGCTGTGCTCATATGGAATGGCCTAGAAGAGAACACCAGCCACTCACACCTGCCTTGACAGTGCTCAGTCTGAAATACATTCTCTGCAGGAGGACTGGCTGGTACCAAGTGCTCAGTCCTTGGAGAAGCAGGAATTGTAGCACATTGTCAGCCTGGTGTTCTGTAATTATGTCTTTAAGGTTAATTCCCAATCCCAAACAGGATGGTTTGTGAAGGTTCTTCCCATTCACAAACAGGACCTGTTGGAATGTAGAACTCTGCAGCAGCTTTTTCCATTCCTGGTCCAAGGACAGCTAATCCATGGAGAAATGGTTTGCTAATGGTTTACAACACAGTGACTTAGAGCAAGCCAAAAGTAAGGGTGGTTTACCTTAATGTAAAACAATCAGTTCAACATCATGGTCACAAGTGGCTCCTGGGCACAGGACAGAGCTCTGGCAGAAGTCTGATCAGCTGTCCCAAGCTCCACCACTTGTCCTCACCAATCACAACTTGTAGATAGTTACACTTGAGTGATTTCCACAAAATCCTTTGAAAACAGCCAAGCTTTAAACATCTGCATTATTTCTATACAACCTGCTACAGCACTACAGGAAACTAGAGACTTGATGAGTCTTGTCTGGCCTCTGCTAGTTTGTACATAGAGCAGGTCTCAACAGATTCCCAGTCTGTAGCATTGGGAGCTGTAAACACTGCTTTTGTTTGAAATGCAGAGATATCAGTAAATAACAGAGGATTCTTGTAGTTGTTTCCTATTGGGAAAATCCTTCCAATTATGCAGTAAGCCCAAAGTGTTTCTATTAGCTTTATCCTGCACACGTATAGGCTGGGGATTGGCCTGCTGGAGAGCAGCGCAGGGGAGAGGGACCTGGGGGACAGCAGGGTGACCATGAGCCAGCAATGTGCCCTCATGGCCAAGAAGGCTGATGGCATCCTGGGGTGTATTGGAAGGGGATGGTTAGTAGGTCAAGAGAGGTCCTTCCCCCCCTCTGCTCTGCCCTGGTAAAACCTCAGCTGGAATGTTGTGTCCAGTTCTGGGCCCCTCAGATTGAGAAGGACACAGAACTCCTTGAAAGAGCCCAGTGTGGGGCCACCAAGATGATTAAGGGAGTGGAACACCTTCCTTGTGAGGACAGGCTGAGGGAACTGGGGCTCTTTAGCTTGTGGGAGACCTTATTAAGGTGTATCAATATGTAAAGGGTGAGAGTCAGGAGGATGGAGCCAGGCTCTGCTCAGGGGTGGCAGCGACAGGACAAGGGGCAGTGGGTGCAGCTGGAGCAGCAGAAGTTCCATGGGAATGTCAGGAGGAACTTTGTCACTGTGAGAGTGATGGAGCCCTGGGACAGGCTGCCCAGAGAGGCTGGAGTCTCCTTTTCTGGAGACATTCAAACCTGCCTGATGTGTCCCTGTGCAATTTAGTCCAGGTGATCCTGCTCTGGCAGAGGGCCAGGCTGGATGATCTTTTGAGGTCACTTCCAACTCCTGACGTTCTGTGTTCTGTGATATTTAGCAAAATGCACTTAGACTTTTTCCTGTAACTTCCAACTCCAATTGAGCAACATCACAGGAAAAGCAGATTACCAAACAGCATCCTTCTGTTCAGAAACAGAACAGAAGGTACTTTGTGGAAACACTTCAGGGGGTGTGTTATGGGCAAACCCACCCAGTTCATGAAAACCCATTCATTGGAAAGAAAAAAGCAGCTACTTTTGTCCTTAAGGAAAGGACTTTCATGAAACAAATATTTATATTCTCAAGAGCATTTCATTGAGTAATAATTGAGAAGATAGTAATAAGGCAAGGTATTCACAAAGATCTTTGGAGAGCATTCCACTACGAAGGCTTAGGTAAAGGGATCTGCATCTATCTTCTCTAATGAGAAAATGTTTTTGCTTTTCCACCTGTGTTTATTAAAAAGATGAAAAAAAACCCAGAAAGAATTAATGTTGAAGTCCAACAAAGCCAAGTTCAGTGCTGCTTTATAGCAGCCTTAGGATAAGTCTTTGATTCAGAAATCAAGTTGTTTTTTTTTTTTTCCTCCCAGCTATGCTGTTTTACAGATGATTGTATTGAGCTAGTTCCAGGTACCAAGTTCTGCAGAACATAAGGAACAAAATAGGTGGGAGGAAAGAGACAAGGAGAGGGAGAAACGTCAGTTAAACAAGAAGGACCGAGTAGTAAAGTTGAGGCTGAAGCTATTAAGAAGTGACAACACGCCCTGGAGAAGCTGCTTAATAAAGGTCCCTTCTCAGAGAAGGTAGTGGTGCCCTGAGGCTGTCACCTGACATGGCATTTTCTGGCCAAGAATTCACATCTTATTTCTCTGGCATGTCACATGAATATGAATTGTAACACCTCTTTCCCAATCCCACACCTACTGATGGTTTTAACTTGGACCATGGCAACAAGGCATACTAACCAGGCACTTCAGACTTCCCAGCTCTGTGAGGAACACTACTACACCGTTTGGGTTTAAAAACTCTCTTTGCATACAGAGTGATCTGGAGCATCCCCCCATTGAGTTTTTCTGTTCAGCACTTTATTCCTCAGAGTAATTTTTAATGTAATACAGACTGAGATGTCTTTAACAGTCTTTGATTTGAATCAGAAAGGAACAGCTGAGTAGTTCTGAACCCAGCTTTTGCACAAGCCTCCCCAAGAGGAAGCCCCATACCTTGTTTTTTTGCAGACGATGAACTCCAGAGATCTGTCCTTTGTTTCTTCTTCTGATTGCTGTTATCCCAGTGAAAATGTACCTGAAGGAAAACAGCAACACTTCTATGTGGGAGCCTGGCTAGCTGATCAAGCCCACAGCTACTTGTGCTTGCAAAACCAGCCTTAAGAATTCACTAACAAGGGGCTGAAAAGCCTGGGAATGAGAACCTGTGACGAGATCTCCTGGTACTTCGAAATTCCATTGTGGTGAGAAAGACCTGATACAGTGCAGATGGCCTTTCCCCAACTATTCTGGCCCTTGGTTATGTAACCCTCAGATGTATATAAGAAGCTACCAGCTTGAATCAAGTATGCTGACTGCTTTTAGCTGTACTGGGGTGCAGACTGTTCTGAGCGCCGCTCCGCACTTCCAGAGACAGCTACAGAAGTGAACTCGCCCTTCATTGTTCAGAAAAGCTGTGTAACCCATAAGGTTAGAGTAACTAGTGCCACTTTTATAGTATTAGTAAGGTCATATTCCTTCTGGTCTTTCCCACTTTATTTCTGCTTTCTCATAACTCATCTAGCAAGGAACAAAGAAATATATCACCACTTAATCAGCTACTTTGAGTCAGCTCGTGGGAGCAGCTTTTCATGGGCTGCCCTGAACGGAGAACCCAGTTAGTTGGGCATTGTCCATCAGAACAAAACACAGAGACTATTAAAA
The DNA here is from genome assembly GCF_964237585.1 of Gallinula chloropus. Lineage (NCBI taxonomy): Eukaryota > Metazoa > Chordata > Aves > Gruiformes > Rallidae > Gallinula > Gallinula chloropus. The sequence continues at coordinate 1,489,893 of NC_140101.1, read as the reverse complement.
CATACAGATATAGCTGTGTTAGAAAGATTTACTCCATTTGGCAACAAAATTACTATCAAGCCTAAAACTTAATAAGAAAGTTAGCTTTTATCTAAAAAAAATAATCTGTTTAGAATCTAAACTGACCACAGTTACTTTGGTGTTGGTTTCGGTTTTTTGTGAAAGAACTTAGATATCCTCCCTATAATCAATCATCATCCACAGCCTTCTGACTCTTACATACACTAAGCACAGACTTTAAATGTCAGAGAGGAAAAGGACAGAACACAAAGCATCTCATACCTTATAATATTTAGATATCGACTGATGTGGCTTGAAGACTGTTGTGCCTTCTGGAGAATCAATGTTGAAAACTGTCTGGAAAATACATGTAAATAAAAGGAAAGATTTAACAACTGTTAATCCCTGCCTTTGTGCTGAGAAATAGCTCCACAAGAGTTATTGTTGTGTTAACCTTAAATATACCTCCTGGCCCCTGTTATTGGGTAAAGTCAGGGAATCTTGAGTAAGTTTTTACGTGTAATTCCTACTAACCAGCTTTCTCATTGTTCAAAAAAAAGGCAAGCCAGTATCTAAATGTATCCAAATACACTAGTGACAGCATCACTACTCACAGTTTCGTGACTTCTGACTGTGGCCAAGTGTAAAAGACACTAGGTGTTCATGGGATGACAGAGTCACAAGTGAGAGTAAAAGAACTTTTTCCATTTTCTCAATTTAAAATTTCAGCCACGATACCCTCCACTAACACGACTTTGCTTTGAAAAAGAAGCTGCAATCATATTTAGTTCTCCAGATCTAAAATGAAATCATAGACTGGTCTGAGATGGAAGGGACCCCAAGGATCACAGAGCTCCAACCCCCTGCCACAGGCAGGGACACCAACCTCCAGGCCTGGAGCTACACAAGGTTGCCCAGGGCCCCATCCAACCTGGCCTTGAACACCCCCAGGGATGGGGCACCCACCCCCTCTCTGGGCAGCCTGTTCCAGCCCCTCACCACTCTCTCTGCAAAGAGCTTCCCCCTAATATCCAATTTAACCCTTCCCTCCTTCAGCTTTAATCCATCCCCCTTGTCCTGCCAGTCTCTGCCCTTTAACAAGCTGATTCCCCTCCTGTTTCTCTGCTCCCTTCAGGGATTGGAAGGCTGCAGTGAGGTCCCCCCACAGCCTTCTCTTCTCCAGGCTGACCCAGCCCAGCTCCCCCAGCCTCTCTTCACAGGGAAGGTGAAATACTTCTCTAACTGTTCTGCACAGGAGTTATGGTTCTTCCTCTTCCTTATACGTGATCTCTTACGACTAAGGATGATGCTCTTTCAAACACATGGCATTCCAGTGCAACTCCAGTGAAAACAGCTGTGGTTCTCAAATATTTAGAGCTCCTGTTAATTTTTCTAAACAAAATTTCTTCAGACATTTAAAGGGAATTATCTAAGATCATATGAATATTAGCTATTGCAACAAGAAAGATGTTCTCCCACAGTCAGGAAAAAAAAAAAAGTACAATTCCTGGAAATATGAACTTCTGAAAAACAGCCAAGGATAGGGAGTACAAAAAAAGATTTTAATAAATATTTTTCTAAAAGGAAGGAAAATATTTATTAATAAAAACAAGCTGGTTATAAATTAACTCTTGAAGACAAGGCTCTGTAACAAGAAAGCACTGTGTTTACCCAAAAAAGACTAACTGTGACCTAGTCCCACTTAAAAATATACAATAAAAAACCATCATGTCTCATCCCTCAGCTTTGAAACCCTGGGAAAGCAATCTGAATTAAGCAGACCTCACTTTCCTCCCAGAAGGGCAGCAGCACACACCTCTCAGTGCAAACTGTTTTGGCATCAGTAGGCAAATTGCTCCTACTGCATCAGAACACACAAAGCTTTTTGAACTGCTCCTGTAAAAATAAAATATTGTGCATGTCACTGCAAAGACACCCTCAGAAACATCCATGCAGTCGAGTTCAGTATCACAAACCTCCCAGGACTGCTCAGAGTACAGCTAGATAACTTCTTTATCATGCAGGTCCACAAAGTTTCAATGTTTCCTCACTTTTTTATCCAGGGTGTTATTGTGTGGTGCAGTATGACTTCCTACACTGCTACTAGATCAAGCAGGCACAGAAAGTTCTAAGAGAATTGCATCATCTGTAGGAATCACCAGGTTGACTTCAGCTGACTGTTGGCTGACAAGCATCTAATAATGATTTCTAGGAAAAATCTCAATGATAAGGATTATCCTTTTCCTATTAAATTCCTATTTCAGAAGAGAACTCACAACTAATCTAAGAGAGTAAGTAAATTCTTTGGTGAAAAGCAATAATACCCAGCAATTCAAACTTCCTCTTTCTAAGATTTTTCTAGCAATCAGCAGGGAAACAACAGGAATGTTGTCAGGAGATGTTGATACATAGATAAAACACACCTGAACTAAGTTTAGATCTAGATTATTTAATCCCTCCTAGTTTACTTACAAGGGATGCTAAAAACTCTAAGCAGTAATAATCTCAGGTAAAGGGCAAGGTAAGTAGGAAAAGTATAAATCCTTCAGTAAAAAAAGGAAAACTGTAATAAACAGTTGGTACTGCACCCAGACAGAAGAGAATCTCATTGCACATCTTCTAACAAGCATCCTGGAAATAAGCAGCAATATCAAGGAAGGAAAAAAGTTCGTGTGACACTGCCATATGCAGAGCTGGCCAGAGAAGTAAGTCCCTTTTCTGGTTAAAGGGATTGCTGTTGAGTTGTGGGGGTTTTTTTGGCTCTCAAGGCAGATTTTACTCTCCTCCTCCTTGTGTTTCCATTTTATCACACATTTGACACTCCTGTGCTTCCTCCAAACACAGATCCCACTTGTAAGCAGCAGATTTTCCAGCAGATCTGTGATGTGAGGGGTTTCTGAAAAAGCCTGGCAGCTCAGCTAAACTATTAGGCAGACTACCAGCAAGTAGAACAAAACCAGAGGACTACAGAGGTTGAACAGTGCCAGCCACAACAGTCTCTAACGTCAGGGAATTTCTTGCATCACTATCTGATCTTAATACAAAAAAACCACCAATCAGTAACAGAGAAGTAATTATTAATGCACATGAAGTCATCATCATTAATATCATGTACCCACTAAAGATGAGGGGACAGAACTTTTTGATCTAAAAAAATCCCCAGGAGTATTTGGTAAGTAAAGGTCTTATTTTGCTGTCAGGAAAAGGTCTAATCCAACCTGACACCTCAGTAAAACATGAAGTTCTGGGAACACAGGGAACTCAACCTCAAGCCTCAGCAGATTGTCCAATACCTAACACTACAGCTAAGATGGTATTTTGTTTGGAGAGCATAAAGTTCAAACATTACCCTACTCATGAGTATCACTCACGAATATTAGAGCTTTAGCCAACTTGAGAGGGAAACCAGAAGTTGAAGGTCAGGTCATAAACCCAACTGTACCTTCTAAGGGGCCCAGGTTTTTCAAACAAATGTTTAATAAAACTGACAACACCATATGGATACCACAAGCATCAGACTCCGTTCCTGTGGCACTAAAAGGATTTTTATTTAGTAGAGCCCTTGATTTAATAAATAGGAAAAGACCCCACAGTTAAATTTATCTTTTCCTTCCTTTTTTCCTTAGCCTGTCCTGTTATTTCCTGAGAAGGTCTCAATTCCCAAACACTGCAGTTAAAAAGTGAACAGCTCAATAACCCAGCTCCATCTAAAGACAAATTTTAAATAGAGCATCACCAAAAAGGGACATTAAAGCTATAAAAGCACAAGCTGGGTAAAAATCAAAGTAGATCACCCCATTAGGCAGCAGCTTTCCCCTAAAACCCCACAGGCTTCCATCACTGCACAACTGTCCACACAATCAAGAATAAAATAGTTCCAATGTCTTTCCACACCTTTAAAACAAACTCTTTTACCTTTCAAAACAAACTCTTCTACCCTCCAGGTGTATAGAGAAGCAGTGTTAATTATTTACCTGGATAATATCTGAGAGCTTATGCAATCCAGCTGTATTGACAAATATCCCAGTACCTAGAGAGAATAGTGCATGATTACTTCTACAGCACAAACATACATCCACCTTACCTGAGCAACACAACCCTGAGCACAGGAACTTGTAAATGTTGTCTGAAACAAGGAAGTTATTTCAGGTTGCAAGGAGAAGTGTAACACTGTCATTCCAAAGGAAATGTTTTGTCTCTGACACATTGGGAAGCTCTGATGTGAGACAGTCACAAACTTCTTAAGGCTCTGCATTAGAGCTTGGAAAGGAAATAGTTAAGGGAAAGATAAGCTTGCTTACACTGTTTGGTTAGTTTTTCAAAAGCTTGCACAACTTATGTCAGTCTGGTGGAAAAAAAGAATAGAGAACTGACTCCTGTTCTGCTGAGGCAAAAGGAACTTTTGCTATAGCTGCAGACAGCCCTTTACATCACCTCCAAGCTTCTAGGATGCTTAAAAGTGACTAGAAGAGAACAGTTGAAGAGACTATGACATAGATTGATGATGAGAAACATGCTGGGAAGGGGGAATTGGGGGCAGGGGGGACAGGTGGGTTCTCAGAGGATGTGCTTGGAGAACTGACAGTCTCTATATTCCAGTCTCCATGGAGCAGACCTGCTCTCCCTAATGCTTTCACTGAAGAGTCTGCTAGTAAGAACTACGTAATTTTCTCAGCACATGAAGTTGGAAACTTTTTTCTTGCTGAGGAGCAAGTGAAGAGCAAGATGCTGATAGGCAGTAAATTTAGAAGCTTAACTAGATGTATTTTTTTTTCCCCTGATTATGTTATTCCCAACATTCCTGTCCAGAATGACCAGAGGAGAAACAAGTGCCATCAGCAAAATGTCATCAAGCTCCACCCCACAATTCTGGTTTTGGAGAAGTGTGCAAAACCACTGTAAGTACACATTCAGGTCAACACAAAGCAGTTCTTAAAACTAGTCCTGTTACACGAACAGACACAAGACATTTCTCAGTAGGGGACCTTACAAAAAGTCTTCATAAAAAGACAGAGGCCCACAGGGTCAGACTTTGGCTTAACAGTTCTAGAATTTAAATCAAAACAATGAAGCCTTCCTCCTCCTTTATGATCCTCCTTCCTTCCTTCCTCCTCCTCTCCCCGATCAACGTAAACTTCCAGTTACTAACACTGCAGAGAACAGTCTGGGTGAAATAATCATTTCAGTAAGTTACACTTACGGCCTGAAAGAAACTGTAAAATCTGCTCCAGTGACTCCAAGAGGGAGGATTTGGTCTGGAATGTTATTTGGGCCTCTGCAAACAGATCAAAGATGTAGCTGCAATTTACAAAGAAAAAGCACAAATGGGTAAATGCTGTAGATAATCACATGGATGCAATTAGTGCTACTTTTATAACAAGAGTTTCATCATTAAATAGCAAAACATGGTCTGGAATCAAATATGTATTTAGTGATGGAGACAGCAGGGAATATTGACATGACACAAAGCATCCTGACACAGTTCTCATCTTCCATGACTTCTCCACAACACTCAATACGTAAGAGTTTAGAAACAGCTTTGCACACCATTTCCATGACTCTCTTTACAACATACAACATGCATCAGTTTAGAAATAGACTTGGAGAGCTCCGAGGTGTCTGAAACCAAATCACTGCAGCACTAGTACCCCACTTAAATCATGGCACAAACCTGAAAGCAGCACAGTGAAGAGCTGCTTCCAGTTCAGAGTACCTGACAGGCACACACAGAGCATGGGATCTTCCATCCTTGAAGCACTTTAGGAGTTCCACCAGAAATAATGATTAATACAGAAAGGGGTTTTAAGGAAACCCAAAACCTTGAAGAAATACTAGTCCCAGATACTAGAACAGTAGCACCAACCCTATCAGCCATTACCAATCCTAACTGCTGCCCCAGTTTCACCAGGGTCTACAAAGAGTTTGCTGTATTTTTAACATGTAAACACATTCATGAGAAGAAATTTACCTTCCCTCTTTGGTGATTCCTGTACCAGTTGGTGGCAGCTCCACTGCATCAATAGCACTTTCCAGCTGAAGGAGAATTTCTGTAAAGAGAACAGAGAGGGGGGAAAAAAGAAAATAACATCAGGGTTCACAAACCCCCACTTCTGGGACATACCTAAACCTCTTTTTCCAGATGTAGTTCATTACAAAGGCTGTTACCAAAGACAGCCACCTAGCTGTCTCCTTGATTCTATAAACAAAGTGATCAAAACCAAATTCCTAGATAGCATCTCTAAATATCCATATTCAACTTCAAGAACTTCTGTGCCCTCAATTCTCAGATGAAGCCTGTGATGCTCTTAGGAAATGCAGCTGTAGGTTAAATGTTAACCTCTTCTACATGCATGAGAAATGTTGTTCTTGGAAATGCTTTATAAACTTGAGATCTAAAGCTCTTGCTCTAAAGCTTACGTAGGATCCTGTTCTTCCAGCAGTGTGATGCAACTAATGCATTTCCAGCACACTGGCAGGATTAGGAGACAAGAACTTCTAGCAAAAAAGGGCACGACACATTCACCTACAAAAATTCCTCCCCATCTTGGGAGAAAAGTGTATCAAAGCATTCCACACATCTCTGGAAGAAGAGACCACAAGCTTCCATACGTTTTCAATTATGTGCAATGGCTCCAGAACTGCTCCATGAACCTGATTTCTACTCACTGACTTTCTGAAACTGTTTCAACAGCAATTTTCAACACCACACAGAAAGAAAAAATAACCTTACTCTTTATCTTTGCTATATCTTCCAGTTCCATGTTCAGTCCTGTTGAAGGAAGGAAAGATTTGAGAATGAAAGACACAAAACATCCTCTCTGGCTCTTTGTCCTTTCCAGAATTATGGGTATGAAGGCTAGAACTGTGTAGATGAAAAGACATCTTCTGTATTCTACTCACAGTTCTCTTTCATGACCTCTCATGTCATATTCTTTGGTGAAATCGTTTCATGTTTGCCTGGCACTGATTAGTAATTAACAATAATTTATCTAATAATTTATCTACTAATGAGAGCAAGTTTTCCAGAAACTATTAGGAAGAAGTTTCTTGGTAGTGGCACCCTATGATCTCAGTGAATCAGTGGTTTGTGGTTGTCAACACACCTGAACTTGCCAACTCCATGTTGAATTCAGCATTTATTTCATTCTGTTGAACAACTTTGGCTTGTTCTTCCAGCACAACATTTAGAGCATCCATTGCTGAAGCCAAATCATAGGGTGTCAAGTCAAAAGAAGATGATTCCTCACACAACTTCTCCTAAAATACGAAAGAACAGGAGCATTATTTGTGCTGCACTGTGTGCTATTTGCTGAGGCTGTTTCATAGATGCTGGAGTCCAAATGACCAGGCTGGATTTCATTCCTGATCTCCAGTTCAGAGCAGAGGACACAGTATAAACACCTGAAGACTTTGGCTATTGCTAGGTGTGTCTTTTTCTGAAGGGTAGAACCAATATTTGCTGAAAACCTTTGCCTTTCACATTCCTAACATTCTATCACTCCCACCTAGCAGCAAATCACTGCCATCCTTAACATCCCTTTTGTTTTTAATAGGTGTCACCTCCTCTGCACTCTCAGTGTTCCCAGCAACCCACTGGTGTCTTGATAGCCTGTTGTTTCTCCCACTCAGTTGCCAAATAGCTTGCTGCCTAGTGACAAAGGGTCCCAGTAGCAAGTTTTTTTAGCTATATAGTCAATTTGTCCTTCAGAAGAAGGAATACTTCCTGGTCCCTCTCAAGAAAGACTAATCCCTGTATTTCCTCACAGGAGGACAGGGTCTTTGCACCTCATGATCTTGTGTTCAGATATGGGGGCATGGAGGAAAAGAGGAGGGGAAGACATAAACCAACCCCATAACCAAAACCCCACAAAAGCCCCCCCAAAAGTAGTAAAATATATACTCATATGTAAAGTTTGGGCAAAAATGTATGCCAGAACAAATAGAGAAGGAAGAAAATGTACTAACTTTCTATTAAAAAAAAGAATGAATGGTTTGAACACTCAAACCAGTAAGTTTGATAAACAATGATCACAAAAAGTTAGTCACATATTGCCCTGCCACAAATATTTCATTCATGAAAACCACCACCTTCCCTGAGGAATGAAGAGAAATAGTAAGGATTAACCCACACAAAAATGTGACTGCAACAGCTATGAAGAAATAAGTTACAGAGAAAAAAAAAAGGCTGAACTAGCTGCATGCGTAAACTATCTCATCAGAAAGAAGCCAATCTGCTTTCAGAGTAATTAGTAGATTTCCACATAGTAACCTGGAACAGAACTATTGCAAAATGAGCAGATCTAGATTAGATTCTGCTTAATTTCTGCATGGAGGCATGAATGAATATTTTTAAAACACTACAAGGGCAGGGGAGGGGGAAGGAAGCAACCAAAACCCAAACAAATAAGACTGGATTTCCACTAAAACAAAAAAAAAAAAAAAAGAGAGGATGTTCTGATGAAAGGAACACAGACTGTACACAGCCCTGCAACTCTCTCTCCTCAAACACAGCACACCCTCCCGTGGCCTGTTTCTTGAACAAACACCATGCAATGGGATAAGCAACTCTGCAGCTGCAGAGCAGAAATCCCACAGGGAGCTTGTTCGTGTGCTACAAAGAGACATACTTCAAACCCTCATTTGCATTTCATTATTTAGGCAAAGGGCTGCAGTTTTGAGCCAATTAAGAGGAAGATGGCATAATGCAGTGTGGTTTTTTTTTTCTCCTCTTTTCCTCTATGAGGAAGACTTGGAAGTCTTACAAGAGTCACATTTGCCATCTACTGCACTTGGACAGCTGATGCAGCTGGGTCTTAATGACTTCTTACACCCTTATTTGGAGCTGTCAAACGTCAAGATCCACCCCTCAGGATGAAACTACCACTTCACAGAAAGTCACAATTAGCAGCAAAGGACCATTAATTAAATCACAAAGCTTTAACTGACATGGAAACAAGAAATATTAATGCTAGTGAGTAGTAGCAACTGAAACAGCCAGTTCAGATTTTACAGACTGTAATAGGGCACGGGGCTGTTCTTCTCTTTGAATGAAGTTTGAAAAGTGGGACCAGACCAGAAACAACTCACCACGTTGTGAGCTTCATCCAGTATCACCACAGTGCCCTTCAGGTCTAAGTTGTGCGCTCTCCGGCTCTGAAAGATGAAGAGGACAGTGATGGAATGGACAACAAGGTCACAGAAACACACGTTTCCTTGACTGAGAAACTGGCTCATGAAACACATTTGGGTTTTCATGTATGTTGAGTGTTGTTTTCTAAAGCAAATGAACAACAGGGCAGTCACTGCTGTGGCTACTGAAGATAAAAACCAGGGACTTGCCTTCTATGGAAGTGCAGGCAGGTAAAATGCATCATGTCAGAGTTTCTGGAGGTTACAACCAGTATCATCATGAAGAAAAATCCCCACAGTTGTACGACACAAGGATATGCTATTTGTGTCAGTAGGAATCTGGGAGGAGCAGGGTGCAAATGAATGGGATCTGCCTTGTTTTTACAAGTTTATGCTCTTTGCAAGAAGTGGATGCTCTGAAAACATCCCCAATGGTACCAGATTACATCATTTCTTTCCTTAAGGTGTCAGACATTTTATTTAAATTTAATTTTATTTTTAAATTTATTAAATATTTTGTCTTTTACTCTTTCATTTTTTTTTACTACAACTCATTAATTACTCCACATTGCATGAAGATGTCAGCAGATTTTCTTCCTCAGAGCATTCAAAGGTTTCGTTGTCTCTCCATGAAGTATGGACAATTTATTGCAAGAGCTTTCTTAACACATTTCTTTCCAAGAGGGATGTCCAATCTCTACTGAAAAAGTTTCCTTGTTCTAGAAATCAACTAGCTGGCTGCAGAAACAAACAATATCTCAGAAGACACAAGAAAAATATTGCATGGAATGCAACTGAGGATTTGTATTCAGCAGGTGAACACCACTATGGGCATCACATTCTGCAAAGCTTATTCTATTAATGCAGCAGGACCTCAAACAAAACAAAAGAGAAAAAATACTTCTTAACTGTAGGAAAGAACTTTACAGAGAGAAGCACAAAAGGGCATCCTGTGTGGCTCTGAATGTGAACTAGGTTTTGATTAGTTTTGGGGGATAACAACTCAGTGCATTATGTTGTATGTGTCAGCTCTTCACAGCTTACCCACCAAAAGCCAGTACAAGATAAATGAAGATCAGTTAGATTTAAAAGCAAAGACATGTGTTACCTTTGAGTCTAGTAAGTAGTTGTAAGGCATAAAAATAATATCTGCTTGCTGCTTCAGGCTTCGAGAGAGGTAATATGGGCAAGCCCTGGTTAGAAAACAGAAGTGGAACAAACTATAAAGTAATAGTTGCAGGAAACATTAAGAGTGCAGTCACATACTCACTCTGTACTCATAAGGGTTTCTAACCAACTTCTTAAGCAGTTGAAACCAGCACATTTAATTTAAGGGCAGAGGTTAGCTCTATTCACAGACATGAAAAGAAGTGGAGAAAATAATACCTAGCTGTGCAGCTCACAAAGCAAAAAATAAATTAAAGGAGAAAAAGCAGCATCCTTTACTGCATTGTCGTCTCACCCCCTCAGGCTACAAGTAAATGCTGCAGTAGACTATTTTATCTCTGTCACCTTGTGCTTTTCAACCTGCACCAACACCATGACATCATTTGTCATGTCAGATATTGGCAGCCTCTGCTCAAACAGGAGTCTGATTCTGATCTGATCCAATCTTTACACAAGTAAGGTTTCAAACAAACTGCTGTCTGATAAAAACTGCAGTAACAGAAGTCAAGGCTTTAGTGCACACATGATATTGTTGGAAGCCTTCTCTGCAATGTTTGTGGCCGCTCCACTTTGCTCTCCTCGTTGTTCTGCTACTTCAGTGTATGTCAAATCCATACCTAGATATTAATAAAAGTGAGCAGAGGAGGAGTTCTCACTATTTTCACTACTAAGGGGAGGAAGATCGAAGGGGATCACTTACCTGTGCTTGTTTCCATTTTTAACTAGGTCTTCAATATCCATGGTTGATTCAATCAGTTCTTTCTCTGTACTCTTTTCTGTGAAAAATGACATTACAGCCACAAGCTTAGGCACAGGTATCACACAGAGTTGTGATCACTCTGCTCACCCACTTCCTATTGTACTTCAAGAATGAAACGTTAACACCAAGAACACCCCCCTCTCCCTTCCTAACAAATCTCTCCCTCTCCAAATAGGACTTTGCTTCCACAGCAAACTCACCTTCCACGTTATTATAGAAGTGACAAGCACGAGCCATCACTTTCATTCGGCACATGTAGATCTGTAAAACACAGGATAACTCAGCCCAGAGCAGCACAGCTTGTCAAGGGCTGAACAGCACATCAAGGGGTGAAGAGCCATTAGTTTTCTGTAACACCAGATAAGGAATAAAAGCTCATTACAGTTCTTCAGTTTTAAAGTCATGTGTGTCTCTCCACCTTTAGTCAGGCTCTGGTTTGTGCAGCACACAACCCTCATGCTCAAGAGGAAATATATGCTGCCACTAACACTTTTCAAAACAACCTTTGATATTACTTGTAAAAATAACAGGTCAATCAATCAGTGAAACACTATTTGGGATTTATTGCTGCACTTGAAAATTGTAAATGAAAGATCAGAAAGTAAGCTGAAAACTGTGAACTCTCATGATGACATTCTTCTCTGGATGGAAAACGCTACCAGGGACTCTGAATCAAACTCTGCACTCACAAAACTAGACAATTCCTTGAAACACAGGTAAAACTGCTGTCTCCCCTTACAGTCTCCAGTAGTTGAACAACATCCAAGTTAAGAATTACACACCATACACCAGAACACCCCTCCTGTTCTCACTGAACAGGCTTTCAAGGCTCTGTTCCCACCTGCATGTGGTTGCTCTCCTGTCGCTTCACTTCAGGATTGATGCAGAGCTGCTCTCTGGAACCCAAAACACATACCTTGGGCCTGTTCAAACAGAACACACAACACTGATGTTAGAAATGAGGCAAGAAAGAAGAACACAGCTGTGTGTGCTGAGGTTGGGTATCAGATAGAGGAAGTAAAAGGTTCAGGAGAAACAGGTGAGCCCAAACTCAGTCTCAGAATCAGACACAGCCTGTTATGTGGCTGGATGGCACTGCACTTCACCTGGCAGCAGCACGCAGTAACAAGCAGCAGTCTGCAGCAGGAGGTAATAAGTAGCAGCTTTCATCACCCACACATGGGTTCTGTTATGACAGGTCAGCCAAATGAGCTGTCATCTTCTTACCCTTCACTCCACGTGATTTTGAGAGTAAGAGAGGAAGAGCCAGAGCACTGAGCACAGTTCTGATGCCTTGTTTTGCTTATGACAAGGCTCTACCTTTACAAGCAACATGTAAATAAGTTACTACTGCTGTCCAAGGAGCTCAGTCACACTGGCACAGCAGCAGCTGACAGACATTAGCATAGCAAAACCACAAGTTCTTCATTGATTTACAGCAGCCTAAGGGATTCAACTTCAAGCTTCCCACTGCCTTGAAGTGCCCCAGGGAAAAAATAGGGGAGGGGAGGCAATTTTAGAAGTAAATGCATGAATTAAAGAACTAAAATAAGGCCAAATTCAAGGAATTAATTCAGTATGAAAAAACCCCAAACCCAATGACAACAAGATCCAGATTCTATATATGCACATTAAGAGAACCACATTACAGTGGATATCAATTTTTTAATCATAGAATGGGATGGGTTGGAAGGGACCCCAAGGGTCGCAGAGCTCCAACCCCCTGCCACAGGCAGGAACACCAACCTCCAGCCTGGAGCTACACAAGGCTGCCCAGGGCCCCATCCAACCTGGCCTTGAACACCCCCAGGGATGGGGCACCCACCCCCTCTCTGGGCAGCCTGTTCCAGCCCCTCTCCACTCTCTCTGCAAAGAACTTCCCCCTAATATCTAATTTAACCCTTCCTTCCTTCAGCTTTAATCCATCCCCCTTGTCCTGCCAGTCTCTACCCTTTAACAAGCTGATTCCCCTCCTGTTTCTCTGGTCCCTTCAGGGACTGGAAGGCTGCAATGAGGTCCCCCCACAGCCTTCTCTTCTCCAGCCTGACCCAGCCCAGCTCCCTCAGCCTCTCTTCATAGGGGAGCTGCTCCAGCCCTCTGAGCATCTTAATGGCTCCTCTGACCCCTCTCCAACAGCCCCACATCTTCCTTGTGCTGGGCCCCAGCTCTGGACACAGGACTCCAACTGGGGAGGGCAGAGCAGAGAGGGACAATCCCCTCCCTGTCCCTGCTGCCACCCCTCTGCTGATGGAGCCCAGGATCCCATCACCCTTCCCAGCTGCAGGAGCCACTGCTGGGAACACATTCATCCATATAAATTCAGACAATAAACAAGATGGGTTTCTCCCCCTTTCCTTTGAATAGGAACATTCTCCTAATTCATATTTACCTGTAAACTGTGTTCTTTAATTCGTTGATGACCTGTGTGAGTTGTGAGTGAGTTCTGGAGGCATAAATTATTTTAGGAACATCAGTGTAATAAGCTGCCAAACAAAGAAGAGAAAAAAAAAACCAAAGCAGAAACACATTATGAGCATGGAAAGAAGAACTAGGGATATTCTTAACATCCTTTCCCAGCTGGTACTATGGTAACAGTTTGCCTCGTAGAGATAGCAAGAGCTTCTGTCATCTAACTATTCACACACACAATGAGCTCAATGAGTTTCTAATGCTCCAAAAAGAATAAAAACATGTCAAATGCTTTTAAAAATCTTTAAAATTGACAAACTGGGCTTCAGCTGCCACACAATGGCCCCAGGACTTCCACAGTGACATACTTCTCACAAGAAAGAAAGAAAGGGGAAAAAGAGATATTAAAAAAGAGATTAAACGTTATCATTCCTACCAAACATGGAAATCTTGGTTCTTACTTGAGATATCAGCATCTGTGGCAGCGTTGCCCCAGGACGACAGGGGCCTGTCAGGGAAGAGCTCCACCCCGTTCATACGCTGCGCGATCTTGCGGGCTGAGATGGTGTCTTTGAAGTGCTCCCGCCAAGCCAGGGTGGAACACAGCAGGCAGAGGGTTTTTCCTGTGCCTGTAGGGCTCTCCAGAATGCCATTTACCTTCTTCATTGAAGAGAAATAAAATGAAAAGGGGAAAAAAGTGAGGAAGTTGGAGATTCAGCTAGAATGGGTCTCCGTGCAGGACTGGATTCCCTCAGCAACAAAGCAATTGCTGCCTGGTAACATCTCCAGGGGACAGAAACAGTCCCACCTCTCACAAAGCTGCTAGAAACGTGTGACTTTTAGGGGCCTCTGACTTAGTGAGGCTGAATCCAAAACCCAGAGCCAGCTACGATCCTTTATTTAGCAGAGGAATTCTCCACTCTTGGCACAAGTAGAGCACATGGCGTTTCAGCACACAATACCTCCACATATCAGGTGTTATTGCAAAAAAAAACCAAAAACCAAAAACCAGACTCAAGATTACAGGCTGCCACTTTCCTTCAGAACTGAAGCTCCATCCCACATCACAGCTTGGGCAGAAAATTCTCCAAGCACTTTTAAACGTTTAATCCTACTGGATGTTGCGATGTTGAAGGGCACAGAAAGTGCAGGAAAACCACCAACCAGCTGAGCTTGTGCTGCCACAATTCATGAATTCATGTTCAAGTGTAAGAGAAGAGCTTCTGTATGAAATAGGCTCACAACACCTCTACTTTAAAACAAGGAGGAACCAAGCAGGAACCAAGCCTCTGCCCATGGAGGAAGGCAGAGCCACTGGAAAGCCAAAGCTTCCCCAACGATGGTTTGATCTCTCAGAGGAACATGGATGAGGGAGCTCTGTTAACCAACTCCAGAATGGCAGTAACTTTTGTAGAAGTCATAGCCTGATTCAATACTCATCAAGATGATCCTGTCATGGATAAAATGATGAATTACACTAACAATCCAGGGACTACCAATGCACACCCAAACCCCAGCTATGCCTAAGGCCAGCCTGCACACACACACAGACCACTCACCCTGCTTTTCTTTCTTTTCCCAAGTTCAGCCCCAACACCCCATGCACATCTCTCCCCACCACTGCTTACACACTCTGAGCTTTTAATGGCTACATAACAAGGTAAAAAGACAAGCAAGAGGCAGAGAAGACTTGTAAAAGCCAGGATACAGGCAACTAAAAGTGAACTAGAAGTGTGACATCCCCCTGCTTTCAGGGAGGCCCCTTTGGTGCGGTTCAAGGCCGCAAACGCCGCCAGGGGCTGCGGGCAGCGGCACCACTCACCTTCTGCAGGCACTCGAGCACCTTGGCCATGTAGGCCTCCTGGCACTTGTAGGGCTGGAAGGGGAAATCCACCGTGACGCCGTTCAGCGTTACCTTGGGCATGGTGCCACCGCCTACCTGCAAGGGAGAGCGGGCCGGGCCCGGCCGCCGCGCCGTGAGGGGGCTGGAACGCCGGGGTCTCGGGAGGCCCGGGCTTCGCCTCAGGCCTCGAGCCAGGCCGCTACCGGCGGCCCCGCACCGCGGGCAGAGGGCTCACGGGCACTCGGGGCCCGGCCGCAGTGATGCCCTACACCTCCCGCCCGCTCCAGTACGGGCCCCGGCCCGGACCCTCGGGGACCCGGGACCCCAGCCTGCGCGCTCCGGCCTGACCGCCCCCCGCGCTCCCGGGACCCCCGGCCCGGCCGCAGCCCCCACCTTCCGCCCGGCCGTTCGGAATACCCGCGCCTGTATCGCGTGCCCCTGACGCACGCTGCGTAACTTCCGCCGGGCGCTCTCGCGAGAGCTGCGGCGTTGCCCAGGTAACGGAACGGGGAGGTGACTGCCTGCCGGTGGGGCTGGTGGTGGCGGCGGGGCCGGTGGTGGCGGCGGGGCCAGGGCCTGGCCCCGGCCCCGGGCCTGGGCGGTGGGGAGAGAAAGGAGCTGGTGTCTGTGAGCCGCCGCGGAGGCTCGAAAGGCAGCGGGCAGGAGGGGATCGAGTCCGGCGGGGTCTGGGCCCTGGAGGGAAGCGGGACCCGGGCCTGGGGCAGCCTCCCTGTCAGGCGCCGGGTGCTCCAGCCGAGGGGACCCTCAGCTGGTTCCGGGACCCTCAGCGTGCCCGGGGGAGGGCGAGGTTGGGTTGCGAAGGGGCAGAGGACCGGTTCTTGGCTTGCTAGAAGTTGCAAAGCAGCTCCACTTGTAAAGCCTCTCAGCCTGGCCCGGCTCTGCTGGAGCCTGTGAGCAGTCCTGGGCCAGGGCCGCCTGGCTGGCAGCTCTCCCCTGCTGTACCCGCCTGGGGACCTGCAATAAGTGATGCCCAGACTTTGTGTCCAGTGCACTGCGATGCTTTGTCCTGGGCACCTGCCACCCTTCAGTGGGGTTGCAGGTAGAAGGCCAAATACAACAGGATTCTTTGTTGAAAGTCCCAGCGTTTCAGACACGAGGGTCTCTGTGTCGTTCTGCCGAGCCTTGTAGCTTCTGCACTAAGAACCGGACTGAATTCTGACAGGCACCTTTTTTTAGGGGGGAATGTGCCACTCCTTTGTTCCAAGCTTTGCTCCAGCACGATTCTTTCAGCCTCCAGTCCCCTGTTGCTGTATCCACACCCGTGCCCAGGAACGGCTGCGTCGGCAGTTCGGTTGCTCAGCCTGAGGGTCGGTTCCACGTATGGGATTGCAGTGAACTCTGGATTGATGAGCTGCTCAGCTTCTAGGACTCTAGCAAACCATGCAAGTGCTTTAATAAATGCTTAGACATGCTTTATTTGGATCCCCAAATCTTGCAGAACTGTATTTCATGCAGTTAGATGAGGAAGAAGGTAAGAAGAAAATATCAGTGAGTACTGTGCAGGTGTAGGACAGCATGTGGCTTGTTTTATTGTAACTTTAAGGTGCATTTATTCCTAGCAAGCTGCACAACCTGTTTGTATGTAGAAGTGCTCTGATATTTAAAGAAAAATAACTTATAATGAACAGACCTTGGACTTAAGTATGTTATGTAATCTGTTCTCTTAAACTTTTGGTACATTCTGTGTCTCCCAGGTGTTCAGTTAGGGGACCCTGGGTGTGCTGCTGGTTTGGTTGCCTTTAAACTCCTTCAGCTGAACTCTCCTGGACTGCAAATTGTCATTAATTGTAACGAATGGGCTAGAGAACATTGTGAGTTATTCCTCTGGATCTTCACAGAGCTCAGCACAAAATGTAACAGCTGATTTTGTTGGTGTTTCTGGCTGTGTGAACTCTTTAACTTGGTATCAGTCAGGCAAGATTAAGCTGCAAAAGAAATGACTTTGTAAAGGTTGTAAACTGAGGGTGTGGGATAAGGTGTTTCTAATGGGGAATAAAGGTTTAGAAGCCATGGACATGTGGAACACTGTGCTGTTATTATTCCCTGTAAATACATCTTTCCTGCAGCAAAGAATACATGCATCAATAGTGTGTCAAACAAGGTTATTTTAACTTATTTAAGTGCTGTTGATTGAAGCAATGCCTACCTTCTGAGAGAGAAGAGCTGGAAGGGTCCCAAGCCCAAAAAGGAGTGTGAGTCAGCAGATACACTGGTGTCCAGGAGCAAACGTGAGTCAGCACCGGCTGCGAGCGCTTTCTCCTTCTGGAGGGATGCTCCTCTGCACCACTTACCTCACTTGACCAAGGCTGCAGCACCAGCACTGGTGACTCTGGCTTCAGCATTGCTACACTGGTTTGTTCTGAAAACTGAGGACTGGGAAAACAGAGTTTTTAAAAGTTAAGAAAAAACACTTTTTTCTCTCTAAAGGTTGGGAAAGAATTGTGAAGGTTTACTTAAAGCATCTGTTTATGTGGGGATACAGACATGATACAGGCAAGTGTTGGGCTTACACCAGGATTGTCATTCTGCTGGTTGGCTCCCTAGGATAAACTCTGAGCTCTTCCCAAGGAAGGGTTTGGAGGGGGAGAAGAGAGAAGACAGAAGGGGAATGAGCTTTTTAAAAGGGTAGAGACTGGCAGGACAAGGGGGATGGGTTAAAGCTGAAGGAGGGAAGGGTTAAATTGGATATTAGGGGGAAGTTCTTTGCAGAGAGAGTGGAGAGGGGCTGGAACAGGCTGCCCAGAGAGGGGGTGGGTGCCCCATCCCTGGGGGTGTTCAAGGCCAGGTTGGCAGGGGCCCTGGGCAACCTTGTGTAGCTCCAGGCCTGGAGGTTGGTGTCCCTGCCTGTGGCAGGGGGTTGGAGCTCTGTGATCCTTGGGGTCCCTCCCAACCCAGCCCAGTCTGGGATTCTATGATTCTGTGATGTGTCAGAGCAGCACAGAGGGTTAGTTAAAGGCCAGTCCCTGCACCAGTAACAGCCAGTACGTGCTGCCCAGGCAGCAGGAACCAGAGCACCTCCAGTGCTCGCTCGTTAGTGGCTGCTGAGGATCTTGGATGAACTATTTTTCATTTGAAGTGGTGTCCTCAAGGGAAAAAAAAAAGATAGAAAAGAAAAACCTTGGAAAAAATGATCCTGAAACTCTGGGGAAGTGAGTGTGTGAGTGGACAAACCAAACTGCAGACAGGCAGGAGGCTTGTGGGGTGCAGAGAGCGAAGTGAAGAATGGTCATTTCTTGTCTGCCCAGAGAAGAGATGAAGCTTGAGGAATGGGGCAAGAGAGTTTGAAGAGCAACAATGACCACCCATGACACTCCCAACAGTTCCCAAGAAGGTTGTTTTTTCCCCTTGCAGAAAGGAGAGGATGAAGTTGCCGTTCACTGTCTCCCTGAGAAGATGTGATGATTCCCATAGCAACAGTCTAAACCTTTTGTTTGGCCACAGAATGATTTGATTCCATTGAATCCAGATAATTTCTGGATATTCTATATATTCTAATAATAATATATTATTAATAATATAATATTAATGGTAATATATTATTAATAATATATTATTAAAACTGCTTTCCTCTGACACTCCCAATTTTAACCCAAATCATCCTGTTATGAGGAAGGTGAGGAAATGCCCATTTTGCAGATGAAGAACCTGAAGCAGATGGGTTAGTGCTTTGCTGGAGGCCAGAAGGGAACCCTCAGAGCAGAGTTCACATCCTTGGGGTACTTTCCAACCCAGCCCAGTCTGGGATTCTATGATTTCTTGTCACAATCCGTGTTTCTGCCAGTCCTGCAGCCCCAGATACTGACAGAAAGAGTGCCGAGCTCGTGACCCTTTTGGTAACAACCACAACCTGCAAATCTTCCTCTGAGAACTGCCCTGCATGAACATTCCCTGTTAATGGGGGTTATGATTGTTGAAGACACAATCTTTTCTGTTAGTTTGGGAATTTTCCCCTTGTTTTCAGCATCGTTGAAAGTAGAAGCTATTGGAAGGAGCCCTTCCTGTATCATAAAACATCTAGGGATATTTAATTGTTAAAAACATTGACAATATGTGCAATGAGATAGTGACAGAGGTACATGCAACACAGCCAACTTCTTTGTTGATTCTCCCTGAAAATTTATTGTTGGTGATAGTCTGGTCAGATGTCATGTGGGATGAAGGCACAGGACACATCAAGTCTGCCTGGTTAGATGTCATGTGGGATGAAGGCACAGGACACATCAAGTCTGCCTGGTTAGATGTCATGTGGGATGAAGGCACAGGACACATCAAGTCTGCCTGGTTAGATGTCACGTGGGATGAAGGCACAGGACACATCAAGTCTGCCTGGTTAGATGTCATGTGGGATGAAGGCACAGGACACATGAGCCAAATTCAGTTTTGCCAAATCACCACCTTGAAAAAAACCACCCAGTGCTTTCTGATGCTCCCTCATGAAAATCAGGGAGAACTTGAAAAGATAATTACATGTAAAATAATGAAGAAATGTCTCCCAGAGTTACAGATGGATCCAGATTTAATTGTCTTAAAATTCTTCCTGTGACAGGTGTGAATAATATTGGAGTTAAGGGTGTGATGTGGGGCTTAGCAGACAAATCCAGTTTGCTCACCTTGTCTCATACAGCGTGTGGGACACATACCCTGGCACCTCAAAGCAATCTCTACCTTTTTCTAAATAAAACCCCCATGATTCATACCCAGAAGCTCCAAAATATGACCAGAGGTAGACAGACCCTCTCAGATCTGCTGGGTAAGTGAAAGCCAGAGCTCATCCAGCTGAGAGTAGGGAATTACTGCAGCATTCCAGTGCCTGCCTGGGGTAGCTGCCTTCATCTGCTAGTGGACAGTGTGGGTTTGGACTGTGTAATTCAGCCTGCTGGCTTCAAGATAACCTGTAAATCTTAGAGATTCAACCCAAGGCAAAAAAAGTAGAGGGAGTTGCAACCACTCCCTCTGCCTTGGGCAGAACAGGGAGCAGTTAATGGTGATTAAAAAAGCTCCTGTTCCAAATTGCCATGGAAAAATTGGGGATAGTGTTAATATTATCCTGAATTAGACTTCTGTATTTTTTCCCCTTTTAAATACAGTGTTGAAGGAATAGCACAGTAGGAAAAAAGTTAGGAGAAAAGGAAAATGTCTGTTTAGACTGAATTTAGCAGGCACTGCCTGTGGCTTCTGGTCCTGGCCAAGCCAGAGCACTGGCAGCTACTCCAACAACCTGTGGTTCCCTGCAGCTGCTGGAATTGTTTGGGAGTGTCTGCATTGCAGCGCGCTGGGAGACGGGGTGTTTTCAGCCAGAGTGGATGTGTAGCCAGCAGGAGAACGGCTGGGATGAGAGGGCCAGGAGGATGGGGTGGGATAGCAGCCACAAGCCCTGAGGTGGGGTTTCTGCAGCCCTGGTTGGATGGTGGAGCTGGAATTGGGACTGGGGAGGGTTCCTTGGTGCCAGACGTGTGTGTGTGATGCCCTGAAAGCAGAGATGTGTTGGCCCCTAGCAACAGCCACAAATGGAAATGGCAGAAAACACAACAGAAAGGGAAAAGAAAAGGGGTCCTGGTGCCTGTGGGGGAAACCCAGAGAAGCCCCACTGAAATGGAAGGCTCTGTTCTGCTCTGCCTCCTCTACTTTTACAGCAGTTTCTCCCCCAGAACTGCCGCCCCTTTTGTGCCCCAGTGCTGGTGCAAAAAACCCGACACCTAAAAATGCTGAGTCTGTCTGGGATAACTCTTCCCTTTGCTGTTAGCCTAAAGCTGCTGGAAGGTTTGGGGTGTGGGCTCTACAGCTCAGCCTAGCTAAGGCAGCCCCCAGCCCTGGCCCTGGGGGTGGGTCCCGCCTTGAAACTGGTTTACAAAAAATAAAAATCAGTCAAATTGCTTCTTTCTGCTTCCAGCCAGGGGAAAAGCAGGTGAGCCCATCTAGAGCAGACAAGAAAGGGAGGAAGAGGAGGAAAATTCATCTTTTGCCAGAGCCCAGCTGGGTGTGTCTCCTCAACCCATCCCCCTCCCCGCAT
Source organism: Gallinula chloropus (assembly GCF_964237585.1). Lineage (NCBI taxonomy): Eukaryota > Metazoa > Chordata > Aves > Gruiformes > Rallidae > Gallinula > Gallinula chloropus. The sequence goes on along the minus strand of NC_140101.1, from coordinate 1,468,554 downwards.
CCCCCGCCGTGGGTCTGTGTTTCTGGCAGGCAGTCTTGCCTGGGAGGGATCAGCCGTCAAAGCCACCCAGGAAAGGAGGCCCGATACGCTAATTAATATTCTGAACTAGTGACCCTTCTTTTTCTTTCCAGCCCTTCCCTTTCTCTGGGCTCTCCAGCCTCTCCCCGCCGCGGATGGCTGCAGCCCCCTCCAGCTGAGTCAGTCCTCCCTCCCCGCAGCATTGCAGCACCTCCGCAGCTCCCTGCGCTCCTGCAGCACCAGCTCCGCTCCCGACGCAGCAGCATGGCCAGCACCGTCTCAGGTAGGATACATACCCTTTTTTTTGGGGGGGGGAAGGGGGGGGCTTATCATCACCCTGCTTACAGAAACATCAGGTTTTATCTTTTCTTTTTTATCCCTTTTTTTTTTTTGTTAATGGTTATTCTGGGGGGTTGGGGAGGGTTTTTTCCATGAATTTCGGGGGTGTTCTCTGATGAGGAGGCAGCTGGTATGGCAGCATTGTTCCCCTTCCTCCCCCATACACACACACCCCTCTGATGCAAAGATAGCAGGTGGGCTTTTTATTTTAATATGAATACACATGTGATAAACTTGCCGATGTAAAATATTGGTGCTGTTACACTGCACCATGAGAAGGTGCTGCTGCATGCCAATTAATGGTTCGTTTTTCCAGTGTGATAGAGCTGGATTTATTTTTTTTTTTCCTCTAAGAAAAAATAGCTGGATGCAGAGAAATCAGCAGTTACATTTGGTATTGTGCAGCTCGTGTATTGCCTGAATGGGTAAGGGAAAGACACAGCCAAGAGACTGACAGTAATGCCATAGACAACCCCCCCAAGCCCATCCAGAAGAACCTGGGTGGGTTTCTGTGTAATCTCAGGGTTTCCCCATCCCTGAGGTTTCTTCCACAGCTAACATTTCTGCATCAGAAGATGCTAGAGGGGAGCGGTCCTCTGATGGCGTTGGGTGAAATGGAATGCTGCAAGGGAAGCCCTTCCTCCCTCCTGCAGCAGGAACGGGAGTCGCAGCGCGGCTGCCCAGGAGCCTGGCGCTGGGTCGGGTTTGGCTGCAGGATGCAGTCCTCCCTGGGGATGCTGGGCTTCATCAGTCCAGCCATTTCCTAAGGATGTGTCTTGCCTCTTTTAACTGGGGGAGAGGGGTTCAAATGGCTGGACCTGGGAACGGGGGTGAAGGGGAAGAAAAGCCTGAAATGGTACAATGAGCAGTGGGTGGGTCTAGAGGGTCTTTTTTCTTTAAAAAACCCCAAGTTTTCTCTTGAAATGGCTCTGAATCCTACACTGCATAAAGAGGGGCTTGGGTGTGGGATGCTGAATCCTGGAGGCTGTAGGGCTGCACAGGAGCAGCAGACAAAAAGGAAAAGCTGGCAGTGCTTTGTGTCCCCCCCACCCCCAGACAGGGAACCAGCCCCAAGGAGACCAGACAACACATCTTGCTCCTTTCCCTGGTCTTTGCCCGTGTCTCCTGCTGTGCCTTTTCTATTCCTTTCCTCTCCTAAAAGACCAGGAAAGGCAGAGGAGAGAGAGGGACAGAGAGCTGGAGGGGTGTGAGGGGGTGTGAGCGTGCAGCTGATCCCCAGTGGGTTTTGTGTGTGATTAAAGGTGGTGAAGCAGCATTGGTAATAACGTGTCTCTGTGGCAGAACCCCCCAGCTATTGTACGTATCCCTGCGAGTAGCCCTGCCTCAGCGAGTGTGTGCGGCAGTGCACGCTCGGCAGGTCCCACCCATCTGCCTTCCTCTCCTCCAGAACAGGATTGGACCTGGTTTGCAGAGTGGGGGTGGGAGGGACGGCTCCTGCTTACCAGCCATCTAAACCAAGGTTGCCTCGAACTTGAGATGGACGTGGTGGCGGGTGCAGCATGCGGAGGCATTACAGGCGCTTTCCAGCTGGTGCATCCTCACCCTCCCAACCCACATCCCTGGATGTGTTTAAAAAAAGAGTAGATGAGGTACTGAGGGATCTGGTTTAGCACAGGACAGGAATGGTTGGACTTGATGATCTTAAAGGTCTTTTCCAACCTGGTGGTTCTGTGACTGCATCCCTCTGGCGTGTTTTATCTTCCCAAAGATGCGCTTTTACTGTGCCAAAGGAGACTTAGGATCATGAAGAAGTGAAACTGTGCTTCCTTGTGAATGGCATCAAGGAGAGAAACAATTGAAAGGAGTAGGGAGTCACGGGAAACCAGTGCTGTGGCTGGAGGAAAGAGAATAGGGAGGTGTTTGCCAAAGGAGAGAGCAGGGCTGAGCCTCGCCCAGCTGCCTTTGCAGGGAGCAGCTCCCAGTCACCTATAGCACTTACAGGAGGGATGGAGAATACCCTGGAATGGCAAAGGGCAAGCAAATCCTTAAATTAAGGAAAGGGTCTTGTTTGCTTTTTGCTTTCTTCATTATTTTCTCCTTTATCTGCAGCACAAGCAAATCCGTGCTGAGGGGAGAGCAGCTGCAGCTGTCCACAGCTGATGCCTGGGGGCTGATCCCCCTTGGGAAGATTTCCTTGGGTTTGCTTAAACAAACACATCCCCGGGATGAAAAGAAACCAGGTTTGCTTCCCGCAGCCCAGCAGTCACCCCTCTGTTCTCCCTGCCACCTCAGGCGTTTTCTTCTGGCCGTGGTGGGTGTTTTTGGGGCTGGAGCAGAGGATGCGGCGGCACATGCTCAGTGCGGGCTCAGCTGCGGTGCTGGCCGGGCTGCGGGGCAGCGCTTGCAGCAGCAGAACCCTCACGCCTCCTCCCCGCAGCATCTGCACCGAGCTGTGTGGGTCTGTACGCTGCAGAAGGGGAGGCTGGCTGGACCCTGCAGGACTGTGTGGCTTTCCTCACCATTCATAGGCACCTGGGTTGATAGGGAGACGTGAGGTTGTGAAATGATGTGGTGAGATGCCAGCTTCAGCCAACGTTGACATGTCTGAGAAGGTGGAGCCAAGAGGAAACACCAGTTTGTGATTCTGAGCCTGACAACTGGCCATGGGAAATGTGCCTTGACATATGCTGAGGTTTCCCTCTCCTACACTGAAATGTGAGAGCTCTGTGACTTTATGCAGGGCTGAGTTCTCCCTTTAATCCCTTTTCAGGGTGGTATTGGTGGGCACCATATGGTATTTCCCTGTCCTGACACCTCTGCTACCCAGGCTGGAGAGCCAGAGTGCATTCTATCAAGCTCTCCATCTCTCTATGTTCTCAAGAAATCACCATTTTCTTTGTCTTCACGTGCTGATGGACTTTATATGGCCTTAGAAATTTGTCATACTTCCACTGGGACTTGAGTTTTACAAGGCAAGAGAATCTATTGTAGGTATTTTTACCTATAGATTTTTTACCACTGAATCCAAATGAGGGATCTAAATAATTGGAAAATATTTCTTCTTTCTAATGTATAAATGATATCTTCTTTGATGGCACCTCACGCTGTGAGGATCCCTGAGGTATCTCAAAAGAGCCCTTTCTTGGAGCCTGTCAGTGCTGGCTCGGATCTGGTCAATGTGTTGTTCTAGCAGATGAGCACATTCTCCTTCTGCAAAGGAAAGGCTGGGATTTAGTGGTCTGAGGTGGCAGCTGGAAGGTTGCAGATAAGACCTTTGTGACAGCAGTGTGGGCAGCAGTTTGGATCACAGCTTCAAGCTTCCTTAGGGTGAATGGGGCTGATGATTCTTGATGACAATACTTGGAGGGACCTGAAGCTCACTAAAACTTCTGTAATCCTAAATTAACTGGGAACAACATGCCTAACTAATCCCTCCCAGTTGCCCTATGGAGCTGTGCTTTGTTCTTCCAGGTGTAAGCTTACATTTGGGTTTTTTTCAAGTCTCCTATCCAGAGGGGGGTTAAACCAATGGTCACTTCTTTGCCTGTGGTTTAGAAATGCAAAAAAGCTAGAGAGCAACCAAAGACCATGTGCACGTGCACTTTGGCCCATCCCAACTGGTGAAGAACTGCTCAGCATATTTCCAAACAGTCCTTATATTCTTCCAGGGTATCTCTACATGTTTAATGCTTTTCTGGAGAATCTGATGTTCTCTGAATCTCTTTATACAAATAATACCACTGTCTAACAGCCAAGTACAATAATCCTCAGTTAATGCAAAGGGAACTAAGAACCAAAGAGACCAAATGACTGTCTGTGGTCACACAGTGTGTCTGTACCTGACACATCCTGGCACTGGCCTCCTGTCTTCAACTATCCTATGAACTGCTGCCTTTCCCAGTCCCTGGCTCTTTTGTGGCTCTTTTGTTTCACCCAAACCCTCTGAACGGATGTTTGCCCCAAATCCACAGACACTCTGGCACAGCTGCCTCCATCTGGCTCCTTCCTCTGCTTGATAAAGCAACCCAGGCCATGCCTTCCTCCCTCTTGACAATCAATCACCCACCAGCCCAGCCAGCCAGGCCTCTGCCGCGTGGCTTGGGCCCTTCTCTCTTGCTGAGACCCCAGAAGAGGAGATCTCCCCTATTTCCTTTCCTGAGGGGAGCCCCCGTGTTCCAGTGCTGCAGTCTGAGCTAACCCATGGGCTGTGCACAACCTGGCTTGGTGGTCAGAAGCTGCAAATGAAACACAGGAGGGAAGGAGCTGGGTGACTGGAAACGGTTCCCGGGTGAGGGATTAGCAGATGCCTGACAGAAGGCAGCGTAGCCCCCACATCTGCCTGCTCACAGGGACGATGCCACAGGAGCCCATGGTAATTTCTGGGCCTGGAATCTCATGGTGAGCAGCTGAGGTGGTGTATGGCCTGAGTGTGGTGGTGTACAACCGCTGGGCTGGGGAAGAAAACACGCTGGTGTTGTCTGGTTGTTGGAGAGGAAGAAGATGGAAGTGTGTTTGAGTCAAGGGAAGGTCTGGCTGTGATTTTTATGACAAGCTTCATAGCAGGTGAGAATATCTGGAGTCTGTGGTACATTCCAGGCATATCAAGGGTTGTGGTTGCTTTTGTTGTGTATGTGGCATTGCAGGCTTTGTGCTGAAGGACTCGGTTCCCAGTCTCCCTGGCTTCTCTGCCTTCTGCTTGTGCTCTGGCTGCACCTGTCATTGGACTGTTCCCATTTTTTTCATGATACAATATTCTTCATGGAAGCCATTTTCACTTCTCCAAAGTTATCTTTGCAAACCAAATTATGTTCTTGTCATAACCTTCCTTTGACCTTGCTATCAGACACGGCACATCCAGCCTCATCCATTTAAATTGCCTGAATCCAGAGAAATTAGTCTTGCTGTGCCTCTGGTTCGTTATGAATGACTCTGTTATCAGTGTCCTTTTGCTGAGTGGCATTAAACACCAAGCAAAAAAAGACAGGCTGCTCAAACAGTCCATGATTTAATTTGATCTGGTTGGGAAGTAGAGAACAGAACTTTTTCATGAATAATAGGCAGGGAGCCCCAGCGTCCAGGCACATCGTGAGCAGGAAGATGGTTCCCATTGTGTGCACACCACACCCAGCCCCAGCTATTCCTCCATCTCCTGCACCACAGCCCCTCAGGGAGCCACTGGATAGTGTCTCCAGGGTCCTACTTGGAGATAAACACTTTACATGGATAAATGCAGTCTGTGCTGCTCACAGGCAGCAGCAGGGATGTGGGGATGCAGTGCGGACTGTGCAGCACTAGAGGGAGCACAGGAAACGAGTCGCTAAAGAGAAAGCAACTGAGAGCACCCTGACCTTCTTGGTGGCTTGGGAAAGGCCCAGGTAATCTCCTGGCTTCTCCTGGCAACAGGGAGAAAGTAATTTTGTCCATGGGATGTTGGCAGTGCAGAGAAAAGCTGGGTGAAAAGTTTTAATAAAGATTAATTGTTGTACGAGGGGATTTAATGGGATATAAACAGAGCAGGATCAGACTGTGCTGATTACTGGGCATAAATATTCAGATATATTGAATGGTTGCACTTTTTAGATAGGATTGTAGCTTAACAGCTGCCCAAGGTCTCTTGAGGTCATTGAAATGCACGTTTACCCCACTTTACAGGACGGGACTCTGATAAAGTTTCTATACAGTTTATTGCCTCCTTAGTTTACAAAACTCAAGTTATTTGCAACGTTTCACACCAGTTCTAATAGAGAATAGAATAGAATAGAATAGAATAGAATAGAATAGAATAGAATAGAATAATTTCAGTTGGAAGGGACCTACAGTGATCATCTAGTCCACCTGCCTGGCCAATTCAAGGCTGACCAAAAGTTAGCACATGCTATTAAGCTCTTTGTTGAAATATGAAAGTGGTGAAGTGATAGGACTTGGTGATGCAGACCACACTGAAGTGGTTGTACTCAGCTGTGATAGAACCTTGCCTAAAAAGCAATGTAAAATACCAGTAGTCCATACTGGAGTGAGCAGCCTGCCCTAATCTGCTGCCTGTCAGTGAGTCAAAGCTCTTGTTGCACCCCTGAGACTAAAGGGATAATTTGGTATAAAGTCCCTTAGGAACCGAGTCAGGTGTCCTGACTAATTCATACACATACATGAGATTTCTTCTGTGAAAGCTGGATTTATTTTTACTAACTTAGAAGAGATAAACCCCCCCTCAAATAGATGCTTAAATAAAAAACTGCACACGTGATGTCTAATTGTTGTTAAAAGGTGTAACTTTGTGCACTGGAAGACAGAGTCTTTCCTGGAAGGGACTTGTTGGCCATGTCATGCTCTGGCCAGCCAGCTGTCTTGATGTGAGGATTTTGTCCATAGCATAAATATGCCCTCAAAACCTTCTGTCTATTGAGCACGGGTACTTCTGAACTGAGCTTTAGTGCTGAGGTTTCCAGTGCTGATCTTTACCCCCTGAGAGCTCCAAGCATGCCCTTTCTGGTGCAGCTGTGGTGCTTCAGGAGGGCTTGGCTTTGACCATCATTGACACAGCTTCCTGAAAGTGACCTGGAGGTTATGTGGTCATGTTTCCTACCTTTACCTACCAAACAGGAGGATCTACCTCTCCTCACAGGATGATTCTTCTCATTGTAACTGATCAGCAGGGTGATGGAAACACGGACCATCGATTTTCCATGACTTAAAGTGTCAGGGCACCACTGTGCCAAGGCCAGGGGCATCACTGTGCCAAGGGCACCACTGTGCCAAGGGCATCACTGTGCCAAGGCCAAGAGCATCACTGTGCCAAGGGCACCACTGTGCCAAGGTCAAGGGCATCACTGTGCCAAGGCCAAGGGCATCACTGTGCCAAGGCCAAGGGCAGCACTGCGGATGCTTCCATGCCCCCCGGGTGTCACCGCTGGCTCCGGAGCAGGGCGGGGGGCGGGCAGGAGCCCACTTGTTTCTCGAGGAGTGGATCGTGGGGGGATTCCTTCAGCGGTCCGACCTCCCCCTTTTCCATACCGGTGCCCCCGGTACGGGCGCTGCCCGGGGGCTGCCGGTAGTGGTGCTGAAGGGACAGCTCCGCACCGGGGCTCCCGCTGTGCTGAACGGACAGCTCCCGGCCGCGGCTCCGGTACCGGCTGGGCGGGGATCTCGGTTCGCTGCCGCCCTGCCCGCTGCTTTTCCCGTCCTCCCGGGCAACGGGAAGACTGGAGCGGATTTGCCCGGCCGGACGGAGCTCTTCGGGCTCTCCCCAGGTGTGTCTCCGGGGCCCGGCAGCTGGGAAGACCCTGATTGAATGGAGGCAGCTGTATAATCCCCATATCAGACCGGAATGGAGGTGAAATCCCCATCTCAGCCCCAAAAGGCAGGGACTGCAGCATGCCCTCATCTCCACGGAGCACCGGGACCGCTACCAGACAGACCTACTGGTGAAATACAGAGCACTGTGCTCTGTAACAAGTGCCAGGAGACAGTTAAACCAGAGGGTCAGGGATGTGGCACATCTGCTTCATGTCTTGGTTTTGCCCAGGACCAGATGTAACGGTAGAGGAAGAACCTCATGGTTTGTTTCTGTTAAACAGTACCGTCCCTCAGTTAGTCCAGGGGACCCTCCCTGGGGCTCTGAGCAGCAGAGGAGGCTATGGAGATGCTGAAGGGGCTGGAGCATCTCCCCTGTGAGGAAAGGCTGAGTGAGCTGGGGCTGTTCAGCCTGGAGAGAAGAAGACTCAGGGGGGACCTTATTAATGTTTATCAGTATCTGAAGGATGGGCTGCAGGGGGAAATGGGCAGCCCCTTGTCAGTGTCTGTGGGGACAGGACAAGGGGCAATGGCTGCAAGTTAGAGCAGAGGAAGAACTTTTCCCCCAGTGAGGGTGAGGGAGCCCTGGGACAGGCTGCCCAGGGGCTGTGGAGTCTCCATCTCTGGAGAGATTCCAGCCCCGTCTGGACGCCGCCCTGTGCAATATGAGCTGGGGAGCTGCTTTGGCAGGGGGTTGGACCCCATGAGCTCTGGAGGTCCCTTCCAACCCCTGTGACTCTGTGATTCTATGATTATGAGGTACATCAGCTTGCTACTGCTGCATACCACATCTTCTAGCACAACACAGCAATCTCAGAGGCTTTCCAAAGACTGTTTTCATTAAGAACAAAATCCAAGATGCCCTGCTCCGTGGCTGGCACAGCTGATGTAAGCTATTCCTGTTTGGTTTACCTATAACAGCAGGACTGGGCAAAGCAGTAAGACAAGAATGTGGAGCAAACTAAAGAAACCCCAAAAGATCTGAGCTGCAGAGACTGTCAGTGGGCACAAGGAGGGTGTTAAATTAGGATGAAGTTCTGTATCATGGAGGGAAAATAAGTGCAAGCATGAAGCAGGCATATGAAACCACTGTTTTCCCAGCAGAGTAGCTGCAGGAAGGCAGAGGAGAAGATCTGAAGGGAGTTCCTGAGGGCACGTGGTACACAGGATGATACTTTATTGTTCAAAATTGTCCTGCATCTAATGCCTCTTTACATCACAGAGCTCTGGGGATTTCCCTTTCCTGCCTGGTGGAGGGTCTTGCTGTGAAGGTGGCAATGGCAGCCAGGCTGTAGATTCACCTCTGGCTGGAGGTCAAAACAGGAGCTCAGTAAGGAAGGGGGAAACCAAGGCTGGAAGCACAATGACATGTGGGAGATGCAGAGCCAAGGCAGGACGCTGGAATGCCTGTGTCCTGTGGTGGAAGCAGGAGGATCAGGGCAGGTTTCACAGGGCACATGGCCATGAAGACTCTGTCCCCGTGTGCCTGGGTGTCCCCTGAGCAGCCAGTCCAGGGCAGAGCCTCACAGCATCTGTGAGACAGCAGCACCCACTGCTGAGCCATCAGCTGCTGACCTGTGACATAGTAGTGATGCTGTGAGGGTCACGTGGATGTGATAAAGACCTTGACAGCCTGACAGAGCACCTCTCTGTTTTCAAGACCTTGTTCTATTCTGAGGCTCTTTGTCAAGCGTCTGCTAACAGTTCTCTGTCTTAAATGTGCTGAACTCCAAAAATACAGGTGAAGATTGCCCCAGAAACAGACCTGCTGCAAGCTGTGGGTGCTGCTGTCAGCAGGGCAGCAGCCTGGGTGAGATCACCGAGGATGCTGCGCTGCATCCTCCAGTCATGGGGACGACGAGCAAACTGGAGGGCTCGCAGCAGCAGCAGAACTCCAAGGGCTTGTGTATTTGCTTGTCCTTGATTGCAGACCAGCATCAACCTCTGCCTGCGTGGTTCTTTCTTCACTCAAATGCCTGTTTGTCCTCGGCAGTGCTGACTGCCTCCTGCCTCTTCACCCCGATGAATTGGGAAATATTCCTGGCTGGACAGGGCTGGAGCAATGCTTCCAGATGCTGATAGGCATCATTTTACCTCTGAGTCTGGAAGTGGGATGGAGAAAGGGATGGGGCAGCTGTCCTGATGTGGTTAACCACCCGAGCTGCAGCATTTCAGCTCCTTAGGAGGGAAAATCCAGCACAGAAACCTATACCTCTAGCTGTGGTGAATTCCTACTGTGTGTCTTCCCGTGACATTTGCCACACTGGCAGCTGAGTTAGTCTGCTCTGGAACAGACACTCCTTGTGGCAAGTTACAGCAGCCTGGAAAAGCCTCAGCAGAGTCTGGTTTCCTTGTGTGAACGAGCTGTGCTGCTGCTGCTGTTAAGATTCTTTTCTCAATGCTGCTGCTTCTTTTTCAGCCTACAAGGAGAAAATGAAGGAGCTGTCTCTGCTCTCCCTCATCTGCTCCTGTTTCCACACCCAGCCGCATCCTAACACCATCTACCAGTATGGAGGTAGGTAACCAGCTCCTGCTGAAGCTACAGCACGATTGCTCCTGCAGCTCCATGGGAGCTCACCAGCACACTGGGCTGGCCCATCCTGCAGCAGCAATCCATGCCTCAGCCCAGGGTCTCTCTCTGCTTGGTCTCTGTTTATTAACACAACCCACGCTCTACCAGAAAGAAGCTGCTTGCAGTGGCTGGCTGCTCCATGCTGGGCTGACATACACTATTTGAACAGCCTGTCTGTAACTGAAATTAATTGAAATTAATTGCATTGACTTGGAAGGGGTGGGGAAGCTGATCATTAGTCAGGAGATAGAACACAATGGCACAGTTCAGAACGTGGGGAACACCCTAATTCCTACACAGAGAGCTGGGTGCCCTCAGGTGAATGCTCTCCTGAGTGCCACAGGTCCAAAAAGCCCCTCTTTTTTTTCTCTCTGAAAGACATGGAGGTGAAGCAGCTGGATAAGAGGGCATCAGGCCAGAGCTTCGAGGTGATCCTGAAGTCCCCTTCAGATTTATCTCCCGAGAGCCCGATCCTTTCCTCCCCCCCCAAGAAGAAGGACCTGTCTCTGGAGGAGCTGCAGAGGAGGCTGGAGGCTGCAGAAGAGAGGAGGAAGGTAACGAGATGTCCTGTAAAAGCAGTGACTTTTCTGTGCTGGGTACTAATTGCACCAGACTCTAAAACTGGCCTAGCAGGAGCAATTAAAACTGCTGCAAATAGTGGGGGTTGCACATTGTTATATCCCACTATAAACTGGAGTCATGGAGTGAGGTTCTACAGCCTGGCTTAGGCAGGGAATTGGACTCGGTGGTCACACAATATAGGGTCCTCTTTTTTCTTCCATGTGTGACCTGACAGTGGGGTGGTTCTCACCAGCTAGTGCTGCAGGAGATGGAGCTGTTGCTCACACACCAGATTTAGACTCCAAACCCAAGCACAGCCTCGTGTTTCCAAGAGCTGGTTGTGCCCCATTTCACTGTGAAGTGCCGTTCAAAAAGCCTTCTCATGAAAACTACCGAAAAGAAGAAAACCAGCAAAGGAAAGCAAAGTAGAGATGTTATGAGCGTTGGTGGGAAAGAGGAGAGCAAGCTGAAGTAGTTCAAAGAATGGGGTGACACTCGGGGAGGGGACTCCACACCCACATGCATCTCACCTTGGTTTTGCTGAGCTGGTGGGTGCATCATATCCCTGCCTGGAGCACTGGACCCAGCAGACATTGCCCCACAGCAGGAAAAAGGTGTCAAAGCATCTTCCAAACAAGAGCGTGATGGGATGGAGTGGGTGGCAGTGAGCTTCTGAGGAGAGGAGGTGGTCACAAAGCTTCTCTGGGGGGTGGAAGGCTAGAGTAGCCCCTTGCCTTGCCTTACGTGCCCTCCCCACGCTTTGCCTCGGCAGACCCAGGAGGCGCAGGTGCTGAAGCAGCTGGCGGAGAAGCGGGAACACGAGCGGGAGGTGCTGCACAAGGCCCTGGAGGAGAACAACAACTTCAGCCGCCTGGCCGAGGAGAAGCTCAACTACAAGATGGAGCTGAGCAGGGAGATCCGCGAAGCACACCTCGCCGCCTTGCGGGAGCGGCTCCGCGAGAAGGCGAGTGCCCTGCCCCGGGAGAGGGAGGGGTGCCGATGCCTGAGGAGGGGGATTCGAGGGCTGAGCTCTGTGGGGTCATCCCAGAGTGATTGGGCACCAGGGAGAGGGCTGGGAAAGTGGGCTGTGGAGCAGCAGGAGGAGGGGGGGATGTGTCTTTTGAGGTCGGCAGAGAAACCATCTGGCTGATCTCAATAAGCTCAGAGGCACGGAATCAAGCCCATTCCATGTCCAGGGGCTGCGTGGCCAAAGGGCTCTGCAGAAGAAGGGAGCCATGGACATGTTTGCTGTAGGTTTGCATCACCCCTGAGCTCCCACAGACAAGATGCTGCATTCTCTGCAGGAACCCACCATCCTCGTGGCGTGTCCAGTGGGAAATCACCTCTTTTTTATCTGTCTGGTGCAAATTCTGTGTGCAGGAGAGAAAGGGAGCAGAGGTTGCAAGAGCAGGCAGTGTTAGCCTGGTGTCATCTCTCCCATCTTTGCAGGAACTGCACGCAGCTGAAGTTCGCAGGAACAAGGAACAGCGGGAGGAGATCTCTGGATAAAGGGCTTTTCTACACATCTAGCACCTGATTCCCATTAACAAACCAACCAACTGACCAACCAACACATTTTATTTTGTTTGTCTAGATGCAACATTCAGTTCTCCATCCCCCCTCCCCCTTCCCCTCCTCCCCCGGTGTTCGTCCCCCAGCTACACGCTTCTCTATCTCTGCATCCTTAATCGTCAGTACTTGTGGGGAGTCACAGATCATAGGGACCTCTAAGCAGAATAGCAACTAGTTCACATTAAATAGAGAATTGATTGGTCAATCAAACAGCTTCTTCAGAGGGTTTTGTCCTTTTTTAAAAAGAAATATTTCTTAAACTGATGTAAAAAATAAGAATTTTAAGATCTGAATAAATTCAACCAGCAGCATCCCAGAGATACAGATTCCTTATCCGGGGCTTTTACTCCTCTTGGTGTTTGCTCTAAGCCAAATATCAGTTCCAGAATAGTGGGAAGTAAGCGCTGATTCCTGTGTGGGAAGTGGAACAGGGAACAGCCCCATGTTTGCCAGTGGTAGGAGAGAGGAATGAGAGGGATGGGATGGCTCAGGTGCCGTGGTGTGCAGACCCCCCTCTCCATCTCTTGGCTGTAGCTGGAGCCAGCCCAGGCAGGCAGCGACCCAAAATCCTCATCTTTGTGTGATTCTTCGATAACCCCTGGCAAAAGAGGTGAGGGTCTCCAGCCAGAGCTTGGTGCTGGGTGCCAGGGCACGGAAAGTCCCTGTCACAGCAGGCACTGCCTGATGCCCCAGTCACCCGAGGAGCCCCCAGACTGAGCTGCCTTCTCCCTGGCAGAGTGGGGACTGAGAGGCCTTGGCTGAGCACCCTGGGAGAACCTCAGACTGCATCCCCAGCTCCACGGGAGCCCTGGGAGGGGACGCTCGGTCTGTGGGCTCCCCAGCGCTCCCCAAACACAGGGTTTCACTCCAGTAAGAAAGCAAATCCAATAGCGACCGTGTGTGGTTGTGAAACAGAACAATTACACTTCCCTCTTTTCCAGAGACTCTTCGGTGCCATTGCAGGGCAGACACTGAGGCCAGAGGCCACCAGAAGCCACGCCAGCTGCCCTGCGGCTTTGGGCAAGAGGGACCTAAGAGGGCAGCAGTTCTGCAGTGAGGGTGAAGAGACGTCCCCATGCTCATTCCTTGCTTATCTTTAGGTTTTCAAGGCCTATTTTTAAGAAAAAAATCATCTTTTGACGGAGGTAGGGATAAGCAGAGAACATGCAAGCATGGCAGTGGTGTCTGATACAAATGGGTGACACCCAGAGCCCAGGGATGTCCTCATCTCCTAGTGTCACACCTTGTGGAGGTACACAAGGTCCACGCAGCCACTGAGCCCTGCAAGGGGCTGCCAGCCCCCTGCTGAGATCACAGACCTGCTCACCTTGCCCCAGCTCTGCTTCTGTGTGGAAATGTTGATGTGAAGAGCGAGCAGAGCCTCGTAGGACACGGTGCTGGGGACTCAGCCTGCAGCAGCACGAGCCTGTGGCAAGGGCTTGCTGAGGAGTCGGTGGGAGCTGCTTTCGTTTGAGGCAGAAGGTAACCAGAACTCCCTCTGTCCAGCCCTTTAGAGATTACTGGGTTATTATGTTTTTTATCAGACTGGTGCAGTGTTTGGGGGAAGGCAGGGGGGGCAGCAGCAGGGTGCTTGGTGGCATTTACACCGCAGCACCACTCCCCTCCATCCTGACAGCCCCCTCAGACCCCAGAATAAACCAAAGGGACATCCAAGGCACCCAGACAGTTCATTACTGATAACTGGTGTCCTCTGCATGCTGTGCCTCCAGAGAGCCATTCGGTGCTGGGGTGAGGGGCTCCTGTGGTGGGCTTTGCAGGATCCATGGGGGATAATTGAAGCAAACGAGGGGTGCAGGAGTGTGCATGGGCAGCCTGGCAGCGGGGAGTGGGTGCAATCCCACCCCAGGCTCCCCAGGAACTGTGCTCTGCACAGCAGTGCCAGGCAGCAACGAGGAGCTAGAGTGGTCTGCTGGGGGAGTCACAACCCCCTCGCCTCTCCACCCCCCCAAAAAACGAAATCACTGCTGAGTCTTGACAGAAGCTGAAGTTTTCTGTCTACCCTTTGCTTTAATTAGGTAAAGAATTGATTATGGCCTGGGGTGAGCATCAGGCGGTTGCAGAAACCCCACAGAAAGCCAAAGAGCAGCAGCTGCTGGAGGTCAAACCCTGGGGCTCTTTACTGATCTCCCCACAAGTCCCAGCTGGATTCGGGAGAGATCCCTCAGTGGCCACGGTTTGATGTCTGGGGACATTCTGCTCCTAAAAGGAAGGGCTACCTTACTCCCAAACCCCTCCACCTGGGCTGGGGGGAGGACAGGACTGTTAGTGAGCCCCGGCGCTGCCAGTGACAATAAAATAACATCAAATATTTAGGGCAAAGAGGGGAAAGAGAAGGAAACTGAGGGTTGAATTTCTTAACAGTAGCTAATGATCAGTTTATAGTAGCAGCTGTCTTAGATAAGCATCTGTGTCGAGCGCGGCGTGGCCGCCAGCATCACCTCATCCATATAGTGACAAGAAGTTTTAAAAAAGTTTAAAAAAAAAAAAAAGAATTAAAAGTAATTTAAACGAAATGTTTGTGTGTAAGAAATGGTTGAAACTGTCAAATGTCTGTGTCCCGCGTTGGTGGGATCTGAGAAGGTATCTGCAAGATATTAACCCTGTCCTACTCTCTGTGGTGCTGAGTGTTTGCTTGGTGTGTAATTCTGACCTGGAGCTTGTTGTAAATACTGTTTTTAGTACTATGATTATTATGATTATTATTATCAGAAATGTTGTACTCATGAGCAGGAGTTTAAAACAAGAGAAATGATGGTTTTCACTCCCTCCATGGGGCTCAGGAGGAGTCAGAGGCTGGGCTGGGCGAAGGCAGGGTGCTGGTGGGGTGGGATGTGGGACCAGAGAGCAGCTGGAAAGTCACAGAACCGGGAGCCAGAGGCAGCTGAGTCCTGCGGGCAGGGCGGTGAGAGCGGGGACGGGCTGCTCCTCGTGCTGCTGGGATGAGAAGGAAGGGCTGAGTAGTGCAGGGGAGGTGATGCTTCAATTGGGGTACATAGGATTTACTGTTAACCCAAACCTCCTCGTGTGTAGGGGTGAGGGGGGTCCAGGCTGGTCCCCACAGCCCCGGGGGAAGCTGGAAGAGCTGTGGGGTTTAGTGGGGGCTGAAGAAGGTGGCAGGCTGTGCTGGGTAGAGCCATCCTCCCCAAACAGCTACTAAGTGTCTGGACTTGGTTCTGGCCTGGATCTTGGTTCCTGCCTGGATCTTCCACCTTGGTCCTTTGTGCTGCCCCACGCCCACTCTCCTCCCCCTCCCCGGAGACCAACCTGGATCTCAGGTGGGGACTTGTTCTTGCCACAGCTTTGCCTGACAAGAAGTCCCACGGGAAGCACACAGCAGAGTGGCCCAGCACACGGTGCTCTTGTAGGTGTGAGCACTGGGAAACTCGTTTTTCTCACCTCCCTCGAGTTGGAGCTGTGAGGGACAGTGGATGTGGCTGGAAAACAGGTTACTGCAGGGTAAGCTCCTGCGTCACAGGAGCAGGGATGTGCAGGGAGAGTTTGGCATCGGTAACGTCAGGGGACCAGCTCTGTTACTGCTGCTGAGATGCATCATGCCAAGGAAACCACCTCATCCCTGGGGCCAGATGCTTTATGTGTAGCAGAGCGATGTTTGCCCGGTGCAGATGAATGTAGTAGAGATGTTGGGAGCTTGACATTTGTCCAGTGCCACTGGACACTATCAGGGAAATGTGTGATTGCTTTGGCTGCGTGCCCCAAGTCCTGCAGTTTTGGCTGGATGAGGGATGTTCACCCACCCACT
This sequence comes from Gallinula chloropus, assembly GCF_964237585.1. Taxonomy (NCBI): domain Eukaryota; kingdom Metazoa; phylum Chordata; class Aves; order Gruiformes; family Rallidae; genus Gallinula; species Gallinula chloropus. Next base: position 1,452,460 of record NC_140101.1, on the reverse strand, counting down.
GAGCTGCTCCAAACCTGTGGGGACGGTGCTGCTGGCACCAGCGGTTAAGGTGGTGCCACGGCCGGCAGCACGCGGTATGGTCGGGGATCATGGTTATTTCATGCCTTTCCGCATCCCAGGGTTGGTAATGGTTCTGTGCAGCAGCATACTTCATGCCTCAATTGAGACTAATTAAGAATCCTCATTAACATCCTTACTGTCCCAGCCTCCCTCATTCCTGGACCTTTCCCACGTACCGCAGTCGCGGGCATGGCATGCAGCCCCCCTCCCTCAATTCCCGGGGTCACCCTTCTTCTGGCAGGGCGTGAGGTTCTTCGTTGGTTGCCATAGATGATTATGAACCAAGCCCTGTACCGACAGCAGCCACATTTTTGCAGCAGCACATGGACACGAGTCTGTGTGCCTGGTAGGCTGAGCATCCTCGAGGCAGCCAGCAGCATCCCTGCCTGGACTGCAAACGTTTCCAGTTGTGTGAGGGAGGAAAGAGGAGACTGGGACAATTTCCTACATGCATGCACCCACCTTTCAAAGAGCTGGTGATTTGAGCAAGACAGAGAAGCTGAAGCGAACTGAGTTCCCAGCTGGGCAGGTGATGAGCGAAGCTGCGCGAGAGCTGGGACCACCGGCCTCGTATCCCAGATCGAAGCTCCGCGCTCACATTATCCCCTACAGCAAAGAGCTCAGCTCCACCTGTAAATGGGTGCTGGCCCTTCAGACTGCTGGACCGAGCCTAGTCCCTATTATTTTTGAGTCATACAATAACCTTGCTCTAACCCAGACAGGGGGTTACCTTTGAGTCGACCTTCCAGGGATGGTGGCAGTTCACGATTGCATGCATCCTACCTCAGGGGTAGGTCGGTATTGCTGCTCCTTTTAAAAATGTAACCTTTGGCTTGCTTGCTTTTGCTTAGCCCGGTGTGACTCTCTGGCCCTGGCTCTGCAAAGCCTGGCTCGTGGGGTTCGTTGAATTCGTCCCGCCGCGTTCCTTTCCCCCTCGCAGTGGCTGTGCACTGGGCTGTGCACACACGCACAGAGACGCGTACGTGGAAACGATATATGCACATACACTCCTACACCACTTGAAACGAGTCAGGGAACGGCTGTTTACGGTGCTAGAGATTTCTTACTATCCATGCTAGGGATGAGATGACATAGTAAGACCAATAAACTCCACCTTTGTAGTCAGTTGTCTTTAAGTAAAGCAGAAGAGGAGCACTGGCCAACGCTTACGTTTGGGTGCTCCGTGGTCCTCGGGGGGCAGAGAGGCAGCTGCTCCCACCTGCTGCTGGGGTGGTGGGACCCAGGCACAGGGGGGCAGCCGGGCATCCCAGCCCTGGCAACCCACCCCCCCATGCCTCAGTTCCCCCCCTCACCCTTGACAAGTGGCCACGGACACTCCCTACCCCCCCGGGGACCGTGAGAGAGCCAACACATCCACGTCTCTGAAGCGCTCTGAAAGCGGGAAGTCCCCAGGTATCCAGTTGTGGTTTGAACTGTCCATCCCAGGAGGAATAAACTGGCCCAGAGCTGGAGGCAGAGGTTTGGAAGATGACTGCGTGGCCACAGGGTTGAGCTGTGACCCCAGGGCTCAGCACCCCCGGGCAGGATTCACTCCTCCTGCCACAGCCTGGGTCACCTTTGCTCGTACCGGGTGGGCAGCTGGGTGGGGAGCTGGCGTGGTATCTGGGGAGGACTTTCCATCACTATCAGAGCCTTGTCCGGTTCCCTTCGGTCTACCGCGTGCATTTCATTGTCAACTTGAGGTTGTTGTTGTGCAAAAGAAGTGATTATGGAAAACAAAAAAAATAAGGAAAAAAAAAGAAATAAACTTGGTATGAAACCATATCTGTCTGTCTGTCTGTCTGTCTGTCTGCAGAAGGGGATGGGTTCAGTTCTGAGGCTTCTCTTTGTATTGTGAGAATACAAATAAAGTGCATTAAATGGAACATTGACCTAAGGACTGAACAAAAGACTTCAAGCTAAGTGAGTGCTCAAACCCAGCACAAAAGATGCAGAGATCCCCAGTTTAGCACTGTTCTCAGAAGCAGAAGTTTAAAAACACTCAAGTGAGGGTGCTGCAGACATCCCCCAGGGCAGGGAAGGTGAGGGCACACAAAGTCTTTATGGGGGAAGATGGAAAAAAGATATGAGACAATAAATGCAGGTCTGGAAAACATGCTTTTTTTTACCAGAGATCTATTGCTTGTTTAATAAGCTTTTCCTGACAAACGATCCAGCCTGGGATGGACACAGCAGGGGGAGTGGAGAAGGAGGGACCCTAACCCAGGAGAGGCCAAATACACAAAAACACCCAAAAAGCTGCAACTAAAACCAGGGAGGTTTGTAAACTTTTAATTCCCAGGGTAGATCTTATGCATGAGCTGGAGCCATCACCGCGCTGGTGTCAGGGCCTGGAGCCATCACCGCACTGGCCTCAGGGTCTGGAGCCATCACCACACCGGTGTCAGGGCCTGGAGCCATCACCACGCTGGCGTCAGGGCCTGGAGCCATCATCACACCAGTGTCAGGGCCTGGAGCCATCACCACACTGGCGTCAGGGCCTGGAGCCATCACCACACCAGTCTCAGGGCCTGGAGCCATCACTGCGCTGGCGTCAGGGCCGAGCAGCCGGGGCCTGACGCTCTTCCCCTGTGTGCACAGGTCGCAGCTGCGGCACAAACAGGAACACTATTTTTGCAGCACGGCCTTCCTGATGGCAGCGATAACGGCTTCAGCAGCCTTGCTCGCTTCTCTTCCCAGGTTTGTTACAGGCCACCAGCCCCTGGCTCTGTCAAAAAGGGGCTGTAGTGAAGTAAGCCTCCACCCTGGTCTTGGGAGAAGACTCAGGGTGCCTCAGTGCCACAAAATTCAAGGATGTATCAGCGGTCACTCTCTAACTAATTAATTAAAGTGAGATCCTCCATCATCCTGTGAAAACTACAGCGAATGGGATCTGTCAGGGAGAGGGTGGGCAGGAAGAGAGGGCAGAGAGGCTCCCACCACCGCCCCCCATCTCTGCCCACACAGACATCCCAAGGGGCTGAGCACTAAGAGGGCTTGAAGACAACATATTGAAGTCCTGGACCAGACTGTATCACCCACCAAAATGCTTCTCCTAAGATCCAAACCAGGCCAGTGAAGCAAAATATCATGAGGAAGGATCCCTGCAAAGCGCTTGGGCCGTGTCTGGGCAAGGGGAAGGGATGAGAACAGCAGCTCTGGCACGGTAAATGCAAAAGCAGACCTGGGCAGGCCAAAAATAACAGTAATAATTGTAAAAATTGCAGAGTAATTTGCTAAAGGTTTGAAAAATAGCAGGCTGTCCTTTCTGAGCAGCCTCTGCAAGGAACCCACCAACAGATAAAGGCAAAGACCAGGAGCAGTGAGCCAGCAGATAAGATGCCAGGAGGCAAATTCCTCCTGGCCCTGGGTGCTGCGGAGGAGGAGCCCAGAGAGGTTCCTGTGACCCAGCATCTGACAGTAAAAGCAAGGTTTTGCTTTTCAAGAAGCCACCAGATGCTGGGAAAACTGGAGCAGGGCTGTGTCTTGACTCCTTCTTGCCACCTTTATAATGCCTCTGCCATTAGGTATCGCAGGCAGCTGGTTACAGTGGCAGAGGGACCTTTTATCTGCCTCATCCAGACCCATTAGGTCTGGAGGACACAGCTGCCAGAGCAGGTCCCTGGGGAGCCACTGGTGGAAATGCAGCCAGGCTTCCCTGGAAAAGGGCTTTGCAATTTCTAGCTGGTGAATTAACACTGCTGGTTATCTTGGAGAAGGAAAAGAATCTCTTTAATGAACATCTTGGATGGAAAGCAAAAAGAAACGTGGGGGAAATGGAGCTGGCGGCTGGTTATCGGGCAGGGTTGGTCTGGATGGGGAGGATGGATAAAGAAAAAGAAGAGCCTTGGAAAAATCAAGCACTAAACAAACCATTCTAGGTTAGGTTCATTAGAAATTCATGTAAAAAAATACTGCTAACCAGAGCAAGCACACATGCACAGGGCCAGCGAGGCAGAAAAAGCCACTCACCAAGGAGCTGCGAAAAGCTGACAGAACTAAAACACATGGAGAGTGCTTCAGAAATGGATTCACGACTTTTAGGGCTCTGGTCTGGCTCTTGCTTTTTCAGAACGTGTTAACCACCCACTTTGCAGCTAAAGTGTGATGCGCTGGGATCACAAGAAAAGTCCTCCCTGAAAAAATCACTGCACGCCTTTCAAAGCCCGGACCTCACAGGCACAGCTTGCAGCACAAACCCAGAAACAGCAGAAATTAACCCAAAACCTGCAAGAGCTCAAGGTGGCTGAGGGAAACCCGTGAGAGCAGAATTGCAGCACAGTATTTAGAGCTGATGGGCTCTATATAAGGGGTAAGGAATGACCGACCCCAGATCACACAGCAGCACTGCAGTGCTGTACAGCAACCCCAGCACACTGCACCCCCTGGATGCTGTGTGGAGCCCACCTCCTTCCAGGGACAATGGCACTTCTCAGTCAGTCACTAACCAGCCCTTGGAACAGGACGGCCACCAAAGAGTCTACGTGGCTCAGGGATGGCTCTTGGACATCTCGGGTAGGAGGGAGGTGTGCTGCACTGGAGCAAACCTGGCTGCCATCCTTGCCCTGCATGGAAAGCAGCTGCTGGCTCTGAACACCGCCAGACATGCGGCAACTTTCTCCTCTTGGTGCAAAACACACTTTTCTATCTTCTCTTTCATAATTCGCTGCTGATAAGGACAGTAAAAGAGTCATCAGAGAAGTTCTTTATCTCTCTAGCTTTTATTAGGCCTTTTGAATCAGAGGCAGAGCAGCACGGCGGAGCTCCGGCTGCAGCACGGCCTGTGAGCGCCCGTCAAACACCATGGTGGGCAGCACAGGGCTGGAGCTAACCCCAACCCTAACCCAGCCCCAGCTGCGAGGAAGGAGCTGGAAGGTCACAGATGACACCCTGGTGCCTCCTTCGAAAGCCTCTAGCCTGCAGCATGGGCAGGCAGCCCGCCGGCTTGCCAGGGCCCAAGCCGAGCCTGGGCAAAAAGGAGCCTATGTGGCTGCTGGCAGCTTGAAATGCCTTGGGACGAGCACAGGGCACCCCAAAATGCTGCGGGGGCTGGTACGCGCTGTGGCTGGACTCAATGGCGACGGCAAAGCTCTCCAGCCCCCCCGTATGCGTGCCTCTGCACCCCCAGGCAGCGGGCACACACCCCCCAAACCCGCAGGGATGGAGGGGGGGGGAAGAAACACCCCCAGCACCCCGGCGCGCCTGGCCTCACACAGCGCGGGGCCGGGGGGACGCGCAGCGAGGCGCGCAGGGGTGCGGGGCGCAGCCATCCCCGCAGCTCTGCGGGGCCGCGCAGGGTGCGCCAGAGGGGAGGGCACCACGCACAGCCGCGTGCGACGGGACAGGGACACACACACATAGACACACACAGGGCCCGGAGCGGGGGGACGCGCCGAGCCGGGGATCCCCGCTAAGCCGCTGCCGGAGCAGCGCGGAGCCCCCCGGCCCCCTCCCGCAGCCCGTGCGCAGGCGCGCTGCGCCGGCCCGGCACCTATTTCACAGGCAGCTCGGGCCGCGGCGCCCCCGCGAAATAAGTCCCGGGAGCCGGGCCCGGACGTGCGCCTGCGCGGAGGCCGAGAGCCGCGCGCGGCGGAGCCCGGCTTCCCCCCCCCCCCCCCCTTCCCCCCAACTCTCCCCCCCCCCCCCACCCTGCCTCCCTTCCCTCCCCGCACCCACCGCCCGCCCGTCGCCCAGCCGGAGCGCCCGCCGCCGGAGCCGGAGCGGGGCAGCGGGACCCCGGCCTGAGGTAAGCGCCGGGCCCGGCGTCTCCCGCCGCGGGGCCTCCGCACGCGCCGTCCGGCCGGCGGGTCCCCGCGGAGCGTCAGGACGTTACGGCAGCGGCAGGAGACGGCGGCAGCGCCCGGCCGCCCGCCCGCCCCGCGCCCCCCCCCACCCCTCCTCCTCCTCCTCCCTCCCTCCCTCCCTCCCTCCCGCGCGCCCGGCGCTGCCAGCGTGAGCGCGCCCACGCGCCCCCCCCCTTCCCCCCCCTCACCCCCCCACCCCCCCCCCCCTCCGCCGGCCTCGCGCTCGGCGCCGCCGGCGGGAACGCGCGCGCCGCCCCGCCGCGGGGGGGGCACCCCCAGCCCGGCCGCCCGCGCGGCGCCACGCGGTGCTCCGCAGCCCCCCCCACCGCCCCCCCCCTTCCTCCCCACCGGCACCGGGGGAGCCCCGCACGCGGCGACAACCCCCTGTGCCTCCCACCCCCGCCCGCACCGCCGGTGCACCCCTTTCCTGGGCAGCTCCCCCCTCCATGCAGCCCCCCCCCCCAACCGTGTGTGTGTGTGTGTGCTGCCCGTGCCCAGCATCCCCCCGCGTGCGACCCCACCTGTGCACCCGCAGCCCCCCCCCGCACCCCCTCTCCGCACCCCCGTGCTGCACTCCGGCCCGTGGGGTTCCCCTGACCCCCCCACCCCCCTGGTGAAGCCGCCTTTCTGCGCACCCTCGGACGACCCCCCTGCTCCTTCCTTCCAGTCTCGTGTCCCCCGCCCCACGCAGCACCCCACCTCCTGTGTCACCCCCCCCCCCGGTGAAGCCCCCTCCCCATGGCCCCCTTCTCCCTGCACTCTCGTGCAGTCCCCCCCGTGCCCCCCACAAATGCTTGTCACTGGCATGCACCTTCCCTGCTCTCACGCCTTGAACCCCCCTTTCTGTGCACCCCCCTGCTTGCTGCCCCTGTGCACCCAACGCACCCACACACACCCCCCCGCCCCATCATGCCCCTTCCTCCCTACACTGTGGCAGCCCATCTGTGTGCCCTGACAGTGCACCCCAAAAATCCCACCCCCCTGCCTTTCTGAGGGCTGCAGTGCTTTTTCCCTTCCTTTCTTCTTCTTCTGCAGCCAGCCCTCCGTCAGCTGGAGTTGGGTGGGATCCCTGGAGCATCCCGAAACTGGGCACAGGGCAGAAGCCATCACAAGTGACTCTAACCCCACAAGAAGGGTTGCACCCCGAAACAACAGGCAGGTGTAGGGGTAGAGCAGCAGAAAGCATCACGGTACTTAAACCAACAGCAGCTGAGCAGTCTGCATGGCATCTTCACTGGGTGACAGGCAGCACCCAGCAGCCTTTATCCCCATGAAAGATGGTGGCTGCAACCCTGCCTGGTCCCACCACCCTTAAAATGCTGGTTTGTGGCCAAGCCGCCCCTTTCCCCCTCCCTGCCCTTGCTGTGTTCCCTCCTGCTGCAGAAACCAACCCCCTGCCGCAGGCACCTTCACGCTGGGCTGCCCCGCAGGGACCCATCCCCACCTTCAGCTCAGATAAACCCCGTGGCCTCTGTGGAGGGGGAAGATCTTATGGGGTCTGTGTAGGTCAGGGCAGTTTGTGGGCCAGGAATCACATTGCAGAGTGAGGTCAGGGCACGGCTCCAGTGCTGGCCTGGGGAAGGTGATGGGAGCCGAGTGGCTCCTCCGCCACTCCCTGACGTGGCAGAGGAGCTGCTGGGTGGGTATGCAGGGGGGTGGTGCTGCTTGCTTGAGAAACCCAAAAGTTCCAGGAAAACCTTTCCCCTTCCTCCCTTCCCATGTGCTGAGAGAGTTGTGCAGGCTGGCGTGGGTGTGCTCTTGGCTTGAAGGAAAGTCCTGCAGAGGAGCAGCAGCAGTTCTGACCCCTCTCAGGTGGCTGAAAGCAAAGCCAGGGGCTTAGGCTGTGGCTCCAGAACAGCCAAGAGGAGCCCTCATGCAGCAGACTGTGCCAGCGCTGCAGGACATACTGGTGTGGTACCACAGGAGATGCTTTGCAGTGACCCACTCACCCCCCTGGTACCTGGGCATCACCTCGCAGGTGGATGCTGTGGATGCTGTGCAGGTGGTGGGAGGAAGAGAAGATGCAGGTCGCTCGTGGGGCTGATTTGCAGAGAGTTTTCTGGCTCTAAACAACGTGTGCTCATTTTGTCACACCATCCTTGTAAGGTGAACGATGGTACAGGTGTTTGGGGGTGTTCATACACGTGTGTGTTGGTAAAGAACCTTTATTTCCTTTTCTGACCTGTCCTATTGCTTGGATGGCTTAAAGCAGTTACCTAAAACCCCTGGGAACGCTGGCACGGGCTGGGTTGGAGGCTGTGAGCTGGCAGGAGAAGTGGGCAATGGTGTCCCCAAGGGACCAGGGCTTTACTCCCCTGAGTTACATCCTGCTGCTGGTGGGAAGGCTGGAGCAGCCAAGGGTGGAGTGCAACCACGAGAGCGTAAAGATACACCAGCCCCTTGTGCCTTTAGTTAAACATGGGGGGTTTTCACCCAGGTTTCCCCTTGCAAATGGAGTCTGGGCTCTGCAGTGGTGGCTGCTGAAGCTGGCTTTGAATGCTGCCTCAGATCTGGTGCTGATGGAGTAGAAACACGTGCTTTAAAATCGTTCTCAGCTGTCACTTGGTTTCTGCAGGCTTGAAGGGCTTTTTTTATTCGGGTGTTTTGGTGTGTGTGTGACTTTGGAGGAGGGGGAAGCCCCCGTTCCTGCCCTGGAGAAGGCAGTGATGAGCTCCTCCAGCAGCATGAGATCCTCCTGAGATAGTTGGGAACACATCTTCAGACTGAGGGTGTCTCCTCAGAGAGTTTTTCTTGAATGCCAGCACTGGTTTTTAATGCTTCCCATCTGCTCCTGTGCTCTGCCCATCGCCACCTGCACCCCGGTCCCTTCCCGTGCCCATCACCCTCACCCAGCCTGCAGAGCCTGTGTTGGGTTCCAACCTCCCCTCGTCCCTCCTCTGGGGATGGAGCCGTTGGAGATTTGCTAATCCCCTTCTTGGGAGCGCAGATTCCCTGCAGCCCCCTCGCTCCCACCTCACCCATGGCTTTTCCATGAGCGATTTTAGCAGGGAGACCTCCTCACACGTGGTGCCTCCTGGTTCCTCTGCAGGCAGCTGGTGACAGAGGGCTCTCCTGCCTGGCTGCCCAGCGCTGCCCGCTCCTGCCTGGCCATGGCAACGCCGGACGTCAGCGTGCACATGGAGGAGGTGGTGGTGGTGACAACACCCGACGGCACGGTGGATGGGAGCGGCGTGGAGGAGGTGAAGACGGTGCTGGTCACCACCAACCTGTCCCAGCACAGGTAGGAGATGGGGTCAGTGTATGGTGAGGTGCTGGTAAACCTCCCACCCGTGGTTGTAGTCAGCTGGGCTGGGTGTGTTTAACCACCTCTACCTACCCCTGCATCACTTCTCACAGTGGGGACCTCAGCGATGCCTGGGCAGTCTCCAGGTCCTCATTAGGTCCTTGCTGCTGCCCCTGGGGCTGTGGGCTCTGCGGCTCTGAGCTTACAGAGCAGAGCAGGCTCCTCTTGCTGTTAAAGCTGAGCTACTGCTGATGGGCTGAAGCTGGTGTTACCCAGGATAAAAAGCAATGCAGTGGTTTGGTTTGGATGGATGGAGGAAACATCCTTTACAAACCCCCAAAACCAAATCATCTTTTCCAGGTTGGGTACAGATACCAGAATAGACACAGATCTGGTTGGAAGAGGCCACCAGTAGCTAAATGAGTGGTTTTCTGCTGTTTTTCATGATGACTTCCATGAGCTTGTCTACCTCCAAGAGATGAGCCTGTCCTTACTGCAGTGCAACCAGCTCCCTACCGAGCTCTGCAGGAACCTCTGTGGCTGAGCAAGAGCTGGCCTTGAAACCCTGTGGTGCTGAATGGAGAGGCACAGCTAAAAAAGAAATATGTCTGGTTTTGGGGTTTGTTTTAACCCACTTTACCCAGTTTCCACCTTTCTTCTGGGCATTTGGCATCTGAGGCTGCTCTTCGTTTGGGTCTGGTCTGTTCGGCTGCAGGTTGGTCGAGTCTCTGCTTCCAGGGCTAAAGTGCCTGGCTGGTACCTTGATGCTCTGTGTAGCAATAGGCTCTTTGCTTTATTCCTCTGCAGTGCCCAGAGACATTTTAGCACTCTGTCAGTGGGCAGAGAATCCCAAGTTCACAGCTGGAGCTGGATCCAGGCAGCTTTAGATCCAGAAGCAGGGGACAGGGCAGCAGAGATGCCACAGGTTCCTCTTCTGCACCTTGGGTCTGTGAGGGCTTCCAAGAGCCTTTCCCATTCCCAAACGAGTGGGTGATGGTGGGGAAGAAGGACTTTGCTCCTTGTTTTCTGACCTGGGATGACTTCCTTGGCTCCCTCGGTGGAGTAGCAGCCAGATGTGAAACCTGGGATGTGGCTCTTGGATGCAGAACAGCTTCTGCTGACAGTGTGGCTCTGAGCACTTGCAGATCCGTGTGTGGTAATGGTGTTATCTGGGAACAGGGATTGTGGCAGAGGCTGGCTCAATCGATTTCATTCCCTTTTCTTTCTATTTCTCCTCCTGTTTTTCTTGGGAAACCTTTTCTGATACCCCCAGTGTCCCCTGGGTGGTCAGGAGCAGGACAGCTCTACACAGCAAAGAGAGGGTGGTTTTTAGTCCCAGCTGCAAGCAGAGCATGTCCTAGCAGGCAGCAAGAGGTTCCTTGAGGGCTTTCTGTGCACCTCTCTGGAGAAGGGCTGGCAGGCAGGCTCTTTAGCTCCCCCATGCTCCAAGGTCCATGGGAAGGACGTAGATCTCTAGTTCCCAGATCAAAACACACCTGGCTCCTGGGACTCCCTTCACCAAGCAGGGCTGGTGGTGGGTGGCAGCACGAGCTGCCCACGGTCTCTCCTTGCTTTGGAGGGTGGGCTCTGGGCTTCTGTTTCCCCTTTGCAGCCCCAGCTGTTGTGAGCAGCCTTGGCTTTGCCTCGGTCACTGCTCACACAGGAGGCAGGTTTTCACCTTGTCTTAGTGGCACCTCTCAGCCCCTGAGCTGAGTTTGGCTTCTGCTTTTTTCTGGTGCCCCTTTGGGCAGGGATTGGCTGCTTGAAAATAAATAATAATAATAATACACCCGATGGTTAATTAGTTCATGTGCTTTTAAGGTGGATTGGAAAAGGCAGAGGGAGATGGGGAAGTGGTAACAATCAGCAAGAAGCTGTTGTCTTTTGTCAGCAGTTGGAAGGGATCTGTGCTCGATGCCCGTGTTCCTGACCAGCATCCCCAGAGCGGCTTTCTGGTGGGGATTTCTTCTCTCTCTCAAGTTTCCAGGCAAGGCAAGAGCAGAGGAGAAAGGAGGCTCCAGCCTGCTGCTTTGTCAGCATGCACTCTCTTCTCTTCCTCCCATCTGATTTATGGATCCTCCCGGGGAGGAAGATGAGAGGCATCCTCCCCCAGCTTCGTCATGGCAACTGGCGAAGGCAGGACCAGCTTGGTGGGATGCACGCTGGGGCTTGGAAGGGGGTTGAGTTTTCTCCTGCATCTGCCTTGGTGTGTCCCTCTGGAATGGGATGGGGAAAGCAGGAGATGAAACTACCTTTTCTTGTGGTTCTTTATTTCACCCCTGCCCCAGTCACAGACTCGAGTTGTTCACACAGGCTGCTGAAGTTGGCTGGTTTGGTTTTCTCTGGTGGATGGGGTGTGAGATGTGGGCTGGGGTATTTCTCCTGATCCAGGTTGTGCCTTTTGGTCTCTTTATTTTTTGGAGCAGTGCAGATGCAATGGGCAAGAACCCAGCAGCAAACTGATGGAGGATTCCAGGCTGTAATTCTTCTGTTTCTCTTGTGCTGAGCTGCTGCTTCTGTAACATTCACCTGTGTGCAAAGGTGTTAGCTTGAGTTTACCTTCTCGAGTCCTTGTTCATTATCCATCCCCTTTCCTTCCTAGCCACAGAGGCAGTGTGACATCCCACCGTGCCTCTCCTCCCAAACTGGGGCTGCTTTCAGCTCTCCTCCTCTGAAGCAGCATCTCCCAGTTACTCACCCGGTGAGGCTGAGCTGCCGCCCACGCTGGTTCTCTTATCTTGGGGCTGCTCCCCACCTGCAGCTGGTGAGGGGAGGGATGCTTTGAAGCTCCAGTTCCGCCCTGGAGCCCTGTGTTGGGAGGCCAGGATGGAAAAACCAGTTGCTCTTGAATTTGCTTGTCCCTGCGGTGGGAAATGTGGTTATGGTGAGTCACAAGGACCATTCACCGGCGGTACTGAACCGGGGCAGAGCTCAGGTTTATTTTCTGTTTGCAATCTTTCAGTTCCTGTGCTGAAGGATGGGGAAGGGTGGCTGCTCCTTGCCCACCCCACGCCCCTGAGGGACAAGCCAAATCTTAAAACCCATTAGGTATGGGCCATGCTGGCTGTGATGTGCCAGTTGGATCCATAAGGGTACCAGTGTGGGCTTCCTCCCTCATGCAGGATCCTCCCAGCTGAGGTGCTGAGGAGTGCATTCTCTATCACAGCCCCAAATGCCTTCCCCAAGCTCCTTAGGGGTGCTTGGGGCTCTGTGCACTGCAGTGAGAGCTGGAACGAGCAAACAGTGAGGGCACAGTGAACAGCTCTGTGTCTCCATCAGCAAAGCACCAAGAGAAGCTGGAGATCTCCAGGGTGGGGAGGCTGAAAGCAGTTGGATACCCATGGTATTAACTAACAGCTGGCTGTATTGAGTTGTAAGAGGCACAGAGATGGGATCACGAGGATCTGTGGCTCATGTTACGTTACCTCTGCTCAGAGGTCTGCCCTTGGGGCTTGTTGAACCCCCTTTACAGCCAACTCCTTGAAGTCCTGTTGCTGGGAGCATCCCGTGTCCTGGGGGATTCAGCTGGTCCATCACCCAGACAGCAGCAGCGTGTTTCACACATGTTTTTCCTGGGGAGATCATGTCAGGCAAGGCTGCCAGAGGCTGGCAGCGACTTCTGAGCAAGGGGCCGTGCTGACAGCATCCCTCCACGCCAGCTCCCCAGCACGGGCTGTGCTGGAGGCAGCTCCATGGGGCTGGGATGAAACGGGAGGCGAGGCAGAGCTGCCCGGGCTGCTGGCAGTGGCCCTGCCTGCTGCGGGGCTCCTCATCTCTGTACCGAGAAGAGGGGCTGAGCCTCTCAGAGCCAGAGCTGACTCTTAGCTCCTGGGGGAAAATGTGGATGACTTCTGAAGCGATGTCTCTGCGGGGCAGTGGGTGTGGGGGGTGGCTGGTTGGTGAGGCTTAACTCTGCTTCTCCGACTCTCCTTACCAGCGGCGACATAAACGAAGACACGCTGGAGACTGAGAACGCGGCTGCTGCGGCCGCTGCTGCCTTCACAGCCTCCACACACCTGAAGGAAGCAGTCCTAGGTAGGTTCAGCCCGTGCTGCAGCCCCTGGCTGTGCTGTGCTGTGCTGGCTCCACCACCCCACCACGGCACAACCTTGGCCAAGAGGGTCCGGCCACCGCTGTGCAGAGCTGCCCGCTGCCCCTCGGGATGCGCTCCCTGGTGTCTGTGGATGCCAGGGATGCTCTTCTAGGTGGGGACAGGGTGCTCTCCTCGGTTTTTGGGGGAACTGGGAGAGCTGGAGGGGCTGGATGAGGAGAGGGAGCTGCCGGCTGGGCTGCTGCTGCCCTCTCCTGGTGCAGCATGAGCCCCTGTGCCTGGCCATGGCTGGCTCCTGCCCCTGGCTTGCCATGCTGCTGGCAGCTTTGCAGCAAACTCCCTGGCTTTGGGCACGAGTGAATTTGGTAGGAAAAGACCTTTACCAGCCGGGTTAGAGTTGACTTGAAACCACGGGTGACCTTGTAGTTACTCAAAGAACGTAATTCCTTTCATTTCAACCTAGAATTGAGTTTTGTCAGCCCTGTCCATTGTCTTCCCAGACTTCATGCTCTCAGCTGCAGCCAGAGCAGTTTAACTCTGCCTCTGCTGGCTTGCCTGAGAAGTTTGGGTGGTTGGAGGCTGTGCTAGCAAAGTGCTTGTGAGTGGTAGCCACAAACTCCAACATGCTCCACCACACATCATCTACTTGTTGTTTTTTAATCCTGAGCTTTGAGATGATCTATCACTGTGTGAGTGCTTCAGGGTGGCAAATCAGGGGCTGGAACTCACGTTTCTTTCTGATCTGTCCCTTCCTGTTGTTCCCTGTGAGAAGTGAAGATGGCTGAAGATGAGGACAGTTTGGAGGCAGAGATTGTCTACCCCATCACTTGTGGGGACAGCAAAGCCAACCTCATCTGGAGAAAGTTTGTGTGCCCTGGGATCAACGTGAAGTGTGTCCAGGTGAGAGGAAAGGGCCCTGACTTGGACTCGTGCTTTTCTGTGCCTGTGCTGTAGCCTCACGTGGCTTGTCCTGGTTTTGATCAGCTTTGGTAAGCTGCTTTGCATCAGAACTGTGCTGTAGTCAAAGAGGAGGAAGCCTTTGGTGCTGTGGTACCTGATACTTGTCTTCTAGGCCAAGTTGAGCTGTCCTGGCTGGAGAGATGCTGCATTGCTGCAGAGTCTGGGCAATCTGGATGCTTCCAGCATCTGCTCACTTTGGGGGACAGTGGAGAAGATAAGATGGTAGTAAGGCACCTGTGGAATAGGTCAAATGGTTAAAATCTGCATGAAACTGGGGAGCAGGGCCAAACTTTCATTTCCAGGACCATGCTGTGTGTGATGCTGTAGTAAGTCATGGCTGGCGTTTACACACAGACAACACAATACCCTGCTGAGAGAACATCTCCTCTGGGCTCTGTTCCAAGAGGGCTTTCCAAAGGACAGTCCTTATTCTTTGTAGGAGAGATGGTCTTTTCCATCCTGAGGCAGAGAACAGATGCTGCTGCAGATCATGCTGCTGCCTTGACCTGGTGTTCCTCTTGCACCAAAGCCCCTGCACTTGTTCAGAGAAGTGGTTTCTGATGTGGTAATGCTGAGTGAGCTCTGCCTTGGTCAACGTGGGCATTGGAAAGAGGAAGCCTGGACTTGGAGAGCCCGTTCTGAGATGGGCTGTAAAGCAGCCCTTGGAGGACTGCACGATGCTGCAGGGTGATTTTAGGTCAGGACGCGGGTTGAGGCGCACAGCTGGGTGTGTAGGGCAGTAAAAGAAGGGGGAAGAGCTGGCTGCTGATAGTGTGTGCCACCTCCCTGAAGCTGCTTTCAGCAGCAGTGGGCATGTGCAGTGAGAGAGGCCAGAGGTTTCCCTGATATCATGTCTGGGCTCAGGAGCAGGAGGTCAAAGACCGCATGGGCTTCTCCTTCCCTTGCTCACATGGGGTGTAGCGTGTCCCTGGGCACAGCACCCCCGTGGGCAGCCTGGCTTTGTTTGCCAGTCTGCTGGTTAGTGGGAGTGTGAACAGCTCACCCTGTTAATGACACTCTGCACAACCTACAGAAGTTTTTCCCTTTGTCCTGCCTGGGTTGGGCATTTAGCACACTCCTCCGTGCTGCACACACCCAGCCCAGCCCGTGGCTTCCAGGACCTGTTAATTAACCACCCACTAAAGCAATATTTGGCTTTGATTTCTGTTTCAGTTGGGTCTGTGTCTCTCTATGGGGGGGGAAATGTGTCACATCTGTGTGGGTGCTGGTGGTTAAACAGCTGGTTGAGGCTGTGTCGCTGCTGGGCACTGGGAAGTGCCTGGCTCTGGGTCGTGCTCACAGGGTGCCTGTTCAGGGGTTTGTGGCTTGTCACACTGATGCTGGGCTTCTACCCTTTGCAGTTTGATGATCACCTGATTAGTCCCAAGGAGTTTGTCCACCTGGCAGGCAAGTCAACCCTGAAGGACTGGAAGCGTGCGATCCGGATGAACGGGATCATGCTCCGGTCAGTCTCCCCTCTGTGTCCACAGAGCAACAGCAGAGAGGACTTTTGGGGGGCTCATGGTGGGGTGGGACGGAGCCTTTGGCGTGGTTCCCTGGCTGCTGAGAGAACAAATGTACCACTGAATGTTTGTCTTCAAGACCCTGGCCCCAAATCTGGTCTGTCGCTTCTCATCCTCTTCTATAAGCCCAGACAGCCTGGGAAATATCACACCTGTACAGAGAGATGGGGGTGCAGTTTGGGAGCCACCCCAACTCCTGCTGACCGGTGGGTCCCTGTGTTTGCTCCTTGTCTCACAGGAAGATCATGGACTCAGGAGAGCTGGATTTCTACCAGCACACCAAGGTCTGTTCCAACACCTGCCGGAGCACCAAAATCGACCTGACTGGAGCCAGGGTGTCCTTGACCAGCCAGACATCGACTGAATACATCCCTCTGACTCCTGCCTCTGCGGATGGTACGTCCAGCCACTCCCCACACCCTCCTCAGGGGCTGTGAAGCACTAAAGCATGACAAACGCAGCATAATGAACTCAGCACTGTGTAACCAGCGCCCTGTATGATTCCCTCCTTGGTTTTTTTGCCTCTTTTTCTGCTTTGTGGGTTGTTTTACCCTCTGCTTTCTCTCCCTGCTCTGTTGCAGGGCTCCCCATAGCAGAGTTAGGCTGAGTCATTGTTAGAGCATCTTGGCAGAGGTGCAATAACTCACCTGGCTGTGGTGTAGCACTGCATGACCCAGAGAGCACCCTTTGGGGCTCCTGCCTTCCTCCAAACTGTGTAGCTGAAGCAGAAGACTGCAGTTGTTCTGTAAGAACACAGTAGCTCAATGAAGTTCCCTTCCATCCTCACTGCCAGTTGGGCACTGTGTCCATGGTGCTCATCCCAGCAGGCAGGGGTCAGCTCGGGTTCCCCTGCACCAGAATTCCCTCCTCCTCCTGACTTGCTCTGGAGCAATTTAAGGGGTTTTATTTAAGGCTCCCTGGCTGAGTTACTACCAGGTTTGTCTGCTGAAACAATCAGGGAGGACATGGGGTTGCAGTAGCATTTTTTATCCACACTCTTCCCTGTAGTTCATAAGACTGGAATTAAATGGTGTTGCAGCTACGTAGCTGTAACCCCAAATTTAATCTCACCTATAATCACAGGCAGTTATTTTATTGGAAAGCTCTCTGATTTTTAAGTACTTGTGTATTTCTAAACTCTTTTTTGCTTCTGAGAGTTAAGAACAGCTCCCAGAGCCCCCATGCCCTGAGCCTGTGGGAGCAGAGCAAGGGCTGGGCGAGCCCTGCAGAGCATCTTCGGCACCACAGCCCAGTGTTGTGGTGGGGAAGCTGGTGCTGGTGCATGGTGCAGGCTGTCCTGAGCCCTCCTGCTGAACGTGGACATCTGTCTGCTAACAGGGAGATGCTTTGCACACAGCTGGGCTGCACTGGAATAGCCAGAGAGCCCTGAGGGCTGCAGAGTGAAGGAGCAGAGTGATTGGGTTTAATGGCAGCGCCTGAGTATTACAAACACTCTGGCAGCACAGTGGGTCTCTGGCCCCATTCCCACTCATCCAGCTCCCGTGCACAGCTCAGATTGGGCCAGTTCCCCTGGCTCTATGGTAACGAAACAGCTGAGATTTGGCAGAGCTGGAAGGAGGGGAGTGCCCCCCTTGCATCGCTATGCAGGCAGGGGGATGCTCTCCCCTTCCAAGGCTTCAGAAACCCACCAGACATCCCAGTCCTGTGGACTGTAAGCTGGGGAAAAAAGGGGATTCCCCCCAAAAAATTCAGATTTTCAATCTTGCTTGGGTCCTAGTGTGTCTGGAGTGGGGGAGCAGGAGGAAGTGCTGCTCTGGGGTGTGTGTTCTTGCATGAGGGGTGCCAAAGTCATGTAGACAAAGAAAACAAGTCCTGCTGCCCTGGCAACCTCTGGGCAGCTCTCTCCTTGCAGCTCTGGGAGCTCTGGTCAAATAAAAACATCCATGTGCCATAAAAAGGAGAAGTTGTGGAAATGCAGCGAGGGGACAGCGAGGGAACAGCTTCCCTCAGAGCCAGCCCCTGAGAAACACAAAGATCAGGACTTGGATTGTTTTTTTTCTTCTCCTTTTTGCTATTGGTTGCAGTGAACGGATCCCCAGCTACAATCACCATAGAAACATGTGAGGATGCCAGCGATTGGAGCACCAGCATCGGAGGTAGGGATCCTGCCTGGCTCCGCGCATCCGCAGTGAGAGGATGGAGGAGGGAAAGAGGGGAAGCACAGGGATGAGGAGCAGGACCCTTCTTGCTGGAGCATCCCTGCCTGAGCCTCTGCTGGGGTTACTGGTTTGCTGCGTGCTGGTGCACAGTGCTGTGTTACAGCCTGCCTTGGGATGAGGTGTTCCTGAGCACTAAGGTGTCCAAGTGATGGCCAAACACCTGGTGGGTTGGGGAGTGGAGGAATCAGAAGGGTCCTAAGATCATCCTGGCTCCTCTGGTGTGCTCTGAGCAGTGGGTTTTCCTGCAGCGTTGGTGTCTCCTCTGTGTGACGGAGGGTGGGGAAAGCGTGTCCTTTCTCCAGCTGTCCCTCCTTTGGGACTGGGCTTTGCACCTGCAGCCTGGGAGGACTTCGCCCTCGCCAGGGCCTGATAAGGGAACCCAGAGCAGATCACCTCAGAGGATTTTGAGGTTCTCCCTTGCTTTCTCTTTCTTCAGATGACACCTTCGCGTTCTGGCGAGGCCTGAAGGACACGGGTGTCCTGGAAGAAGTAATCCATGAGTTCCACCAGGAGCTAGTGGAGACCATGAAGGGCTTGCAGCAGCGAGCGCAGGACCCCCCGCTGCAGCTCAGTGGTAAGGACCTGGGCACGGTGCTTGAGTCACATCAGAGAGGGGTTTGTGGGGTTTTTCCCCTTAGGGATGTCTGTTTCCAGCTGCTCCCCAAGCAGGCTCTTGGCTGTGCTCAGGGATGCTTCAGGTGTCCTCAGTTCTCCAGTTCCTTGTGCCTGGGGCTTCCTACCTGCTGGCTCTGGGTGTGGACAGACGCTCGGCTTGAGGTGGAATTTAGGCCATCAGAATAATGATGCAGCACCCAGCTACTGTGCCAGCAGATTTCTGATCAGGGCTGTTTGTATGGTGGTGACATCTTGCACTTTCTCATGACTTCTCCTGTCTCCTTTCCCCAGCCTCTTGTGTCACCCTCCCACAGATTTTGGCCATCCCAGCTGACCATGTTTGCTGTCTTACGGCTTTCCCCTGAGCCATAAACAGTCTGTGTGGGGAGTTCTCCTTTCCTCAAAGATCTGTGTCTTGTTTTTAAGATGCTGTTTTACTCAACAACGTAGTGCAGAACTTTGGCATGCTGGATCTCGTCAAGAAGGTCCTGGCCAGCCACAAATGTCAGATGGATCGTTCGAGGGAGCAGTACACACGGGATTTGGCAGGTATGGCCCCGGGCACACCGATGCTCTGGCCTTCGCTGCCAGCTGTGTGCTGTTTCCATGCCAGAACGTGGGGTTTGTGGTAAAGCTGGTGTGGGCCAAACCAGCTCCAGGCGTGGCCACGGTCCTTGGGAAGCGTGTCCTGGGGCTGAGCTGACCCTCCTCTCCTGTCCTCTCTCCCCAGCTCTGGAGCAGCAGTGTGATGAGCACCGCAAGCGGGCCAAGGAGCTGAAGCACAAATCGCAGCACCTCAACAACGTCCTGATGACCCTCACGCCCGTCTCCGTCCCCGCGCCTCTAAAACGTCCCAGGCTGACCAGGGCCACTTCTGGACCAGCTGCCATCACCTCCCAAGTCCTGTCCCAGCCGGCGCAGCTCGCCGTCGCCCCCGGCGTGCCCGTCTCCCAGCTCACCAGCCTCCCTCTCGGCAAAGTGGTCTCAGCCCTCCCGTCCTCCGTGCTGGGGAAGAGCCCGTCCCAGCCCCCCGCCGCCAGCTCCCCGGCCTCCCCGCTGCTGGGAGGCTACACGGTACTGGCCTCTGCCGGCTCCACCTTCCCCGGCACGGTGGAGATCCACCCGGACGCTTCCAACCTGACGGTGCTGAGCACGGCGGCGGTGCAGGATGGCAGCACGGTGGTGAAGGTGGTGAGCCCCTTCCAGCTGCTGACGCTGCCGGGACTCGGCACCACCATCCAGAACGTGACACAAATGGCTCCCGCTGGGAGCGGCGCGGTCGTGACCGTCCCATCGGCTGCCGCCGGGGATGAGCACGCCGCCGCCATCGAGGTGACCTCAGTGGCTGATGAGGTGGAGCAGAAGTGAAAGGCGGCGGGGGGGACGTGCCTGGAGGGACGCTGGCCGTGCCGCTCTGGGTGGAACTGCCTTTTCTCTGGCTGCGCTGCGGGGACGAGGGGCCTGTGTTAACCAGACTCTGAGCGGCTCACGTTGGTAACCAGGAGGGTTGAGGTCAGGGAAGGAGGGTGAGGGAAGATGTCTGGAGAAGAGAAAGGCAAAAACGCTCTGCCCTGCTCGGAGGAGAGAAGGAAAAAAAGCCCACAGCCCAGCCCAAACCCCAACAAAAGCCTATTTTTGTATGGAGCTTTCCTCTCCTGTTCTCTTGGGATAGTTATTCTGTTGTAGCTCGTCAGCCCGGCCTCCTCAGCCTCCCTGAGAGGAGCGGGCAGGAGCAGGGCCGCAGGGCAGGGAGAAGATGGTAGTGAAAGGCTGAGCAGGCGCCGAGCTGGCTGACAGGAGCCGGCTGCTCCCCGTCCCCGAGGGGCTCCGGGGAGGGACGCGCGATGCCGGCAGCGGGTTGTGCATGGGGGGTGTGTGGTCAGTGAAGGGGAAAAGACTCTGCTCAGCAGCCAGCTCCAGGAGGGTGGATTCTGCGTGCGGTGCTGCCTTTGGCTGGCAGAAACAAGCAGGAGCATCTCATGACGGCGGTTGCGGTGGGTTGCCCAGGTCTGCTGGGGGAAGGAGAAGGGAGAGAGGAACCCAGAGGGCTGGGAAGAGCTGTAACTTCTGAGGGTTTAGGGTTTGTTAATTAGTTTTCTCGAAACGGAAAATCCATTTTGGGGGATTTCTCCTTTTGTTTTGTTTTTTTTCAAGCTAACCCCTTTGGTTGCAAAGACCATTGTGTGAGGCAGAGACACACTGTCGGATGTGCAGAGAGCCGAGCCCAACGGCAGCGCTCCCAGGAGCCTGCGCTGACTCCCGGGCTGTGATCCTGGCAGAGGATCAGGCTGGTCCCCAGCATCTCACCAGGGGCTGCATCCCGTGGCTTCGAGCAGCCGTTCTCCAGGGGGGTGGTCGTTTCCCCCCCACACCCCATACTCCTTTGGCCGTTCAAGTCGCTGAGGGGCTCCCAGCTGCCCTGTCCGAGGGGCAGGTGTGTGGCTGCAGCGATGTCCGCGCTGCGTCCGGCTGGAAGGAGTCGGGTGCTGGAAGTGTTGGGGTTTCTACAAACTTGATCTGGCAGCAGCAGCGACAACAGGTCACTTTAATGAGCTAATAAATATTTTTTTTGGAAGAGCCCCCATGGTTTATGGTCTGTGTGTGTGTGTCTGGGTGTGACAGCCGGGCTTGGGAAGTGGCGCTGGGGCAGGAGGTGCTTTGCACTTCGAGGTAAATGGAAAGGCAGAGGTATGGGTGCTGCTGGCAGCATCTCTGCACACAGGCCCTTGAGGGTGCTGGGAGTGCCATGATGCTCTCTGACTCTCTCCTGGGTGGCTAAGGGGTGTCCGGGTTGGGGTGCACTGCTGTGTTTTGGGGGGTTTATTAACCACAGGGGGTGTTGTTCTGTTTGCCTGAATCCACCAGTGTTTGGAGGGACTGGGGAAGCACTGGGAGAAGTGAAACCTGAGGGGAAAACCCTTTGGGTTTGTTAAAGGAAGAGGAGAGCCGAGTCCTGCGTTAGGAGAGGGCAATTCTCTTCGGGGAGGAAGAGAGAGCTCAGTGCTGGTGCAGACCCTGCCACACATGTGAGTATGGGCAATTTCAGTGCTACCAGGGTGAGTGGGAGCAGCTTCATCCCAAACATGTTCATGCCATAAAAGGGTTTATTCTCTTTTCTTTGTAGCTGATGCTTTTCATTTTGGGAACCAGGAAGTTTGGTGCCACCCCCCAAGCCTGGTAGTGACGGGGCTGGATGAGAGCAGCAGTCGTGTGGATCTGTGACTGGGTATCCTGGCCAAGTCAGGAGCTGCCACTCCAGGCAGGCACCTCAGGGAAGGGGATGGAGCACAGAGCTCCTGTGCATGTCCTGCTCCAAGGGAAGAGCCCAGAGATAGGGCTGTGCTGCAGCTCTGCTTCAAGTGGAGCTTGGCTCTTCCCTGTGGCAGCTGTTGGATGGATGCTGTGTGTCTGTGTGGAGCCTGTTTCTCAGCATCCCTCTGGTACTCACAGGCTCCTTGTTCAGAAACCTCCAGTTCTGTGTCCCAGCCCCAGTGAAGCCATTAAATAACCCAGTAGTGACTAATTCCACCTCTTCTGCTGGGCTGGCTGGCTTTGCCTTCCTCGTGGTCCATAAATACCAACTCCTGCCTCACCCCAGCGAGGGAGACTGCATGGCCAGGCTGGACCTTCCGTGAGGACAGAGGTGAGAAGGGGTGTGGGGCTGGAGGGGGTGGTTCTGGTGCTGAGTCAGCTCAGGAGCCAGATCAGCCACGGTCACTGGGGTGGGTGGGTGAGGACATCTGTGATGCTGGGTGCTCAGGTGTCCCCCAGCCCCTGGGGTGGGCACCAAGGTCCCTGGTGCTCTGAGGCTGCAAGGGGGCTCTTCTCCATGCCTCTGTGGTTGGGTGCAGGTTTCTACATCCTCTCTTGAGGGCAGGAGCTGCTGTAGCTTCAGCAGTTCAGCATTTTGTGGGGGTTTCAGCAATGTTGGTGTATAAGGAGTTGTTTTCAGATCCAGCCCTGGTGAGATGGGCACAGCTGTCAGGAAGCACAGGGTTGCAGAGGGAGCACTTTGCAGGTGTGAGGAGGCAGAGTTGCCTCAAAAGGCTTTTTGGGTTTGAAAGCCTGCTGGGCAGGAGAGGGACATCTGTCTGTCCCTCCTGTGTGGACGCTGGTGGGTGGGGGAGCCCTTGGATGCTCACTGGTCCAGCCTGTTCATCCCCAAGGTGCAGGGGATGCTGTGAGTCTTTCTGGAGGTAGTTTAGGTGTCAATTAAAGGAAGTTGGGTTTGTGGGTTCTGAGCATCTGCTCGTGTTCAGGGACACTCAGATCACTCCGTGTGTCACTTTTCCACCCTTTGCCTGGGATGGGAATGTGGGGAGATGCAGCCTAACGCCATGAAAAATCCCCTTGCAGCTGTGCCTACAGCACCATCTGCACCCCAAAATGGTGTGGGGAGGGTGGTGGGGTGGCAGGACCATCCCTGGACACCTGGGCTTCAGCTGTGGCTCTTAATGCCATCTCTGGTACGGGCATCCCGCTCTGCAGCAGAGCCCTGCTGCCCCTAAGGTGCTGCCTCAAAGCACTGCTCTGAGTCTAGAGGAGCGCTGGGTGTTGGGAAGCTGGGTGCCTTGCGGGGTGCTGCGTGGAGCCGGGCTGCCCTTGGCACGGGCAGAGCACGTGTGGGGCTGGCGGAGCCAAAACGCGACTCCAAAGTCTGGCCTGGAGAGGGGCGGACCCGGCTGCGCCACCAGCTCCCGGGCTGTGCTGGGGAGAGCTGGGACACGGGGCCGGGAGGAGGAACCCGTGATCCTTCTGAGGGGTGAGGTGCCCTGCCCCGGGGCCAGGGCCGATGGGGAGTGCTGCCTGCTCAGAGCCTGCCCGCTCTTCAGATACCGAGGCTGTTTCTCCCTGGCTATCTCTGTACTTGGGACGGTGTTTGTGTCTCAGACCGAGGGGGTGTAAAGGGCTGTGATCACCCTGAGCTGCTCCTTTCCTCTCCAGAGTGAGCAGCGGTGCTGAGCTGGATGTGGGGGTGCGTTTAGAGCCTGAACCCCTCAGGTCTCATGCTGCCATGGTGAGTGGGCATCCCCCATGGCCACAGGGACCCCTTTCCCCAGCCGTGCCAGGGGCTGGACAGTGTTGGTGTGTTGGTGCCCTACACCAGCTTTGGGCGAACCCACCCAGGCTCCCTGGGGCTGTGGGTTGAGGGGGTGGCCAGGATGGAGGGGGGTGGCTGGAGCAGCCTCCTGGCTCCTCTGGGAGGGTGTCTGAGAGGTGGCAGCTGAGCGTGGGGTTGGGGCAGGGTTGGTGGCATCTCTGTGCTGGTCTGAGCAGTGCTGGGGACACAAGGGTGTGTAGCCAGTGCCGGGGCAGAGCTGGCAGCAGGCAGCAGTTCTTCCCTGGCTCCACACACCTTTACCTGCCCTGGAGGCTACAGATCACATCACCAGTAAAATGTTCCCTGTGTGGGGCTGTACTTTGCCCTGCAAGGCAGCACTTGGTGGGGATGTAAACAGCTCTCCAAGCAGTAAAAGCTCCACTAGTAGATTTTGCCTGGTGCAATCCTCCCCTCCCTTTGCAGCAGCTTCTGGGGTGGCCAGGCAGGGAGGTGCTGGTGCTGCAGCCCTGTGTCCCTGGAGAGACTGGCTGGGATGCCCTAGGGCTGATTCTCCAGCAGCGTGCCCCTTCCTGGGGTGGCTGTGCTGCTCCTGAGAGCCCCCAGTGCTCCCTGGCTCTGTGGAGGGCAGCTGGGTGCTTGCTGGGCTGTGGGTAACTGGTAGGGCTGGGGCAGGAGAGGGGAAGTGAGGAGAAGTGGGCTATAGCAAGCTGTAAACAGGGGTTATTGGCACGTGGATACCTGGCCCTGGGTGGGATGCAGTAAGGATGCAGCCACTGGAGACTCTGCAAGGCGTTCTGGCTGGGGGGAAGGTCATGCAATGTGGGGGTGGTGGTGGTGTTTGGTTTGTCTCCTGATTCCCCAGCCCTGGTGTCAGCAGTGGGGTAAAGCATCACTCCTGGGGAGTGAGTCATCCCCACGGTGCTGATAGGGGCACTGAGATCCAGGGCTCTGTGCTGAGGAGACATCCCCCCCCCCCCCCCCCCCCCCCGCCTTAGACCTGTTTTCCCTCCCCAGTGAGACTCTGCTTGGGGCTGGGTGCTGCCACGGAGCTGGGGTGAGCTCCCAAGGCTGCAGCGGGTGCTGTGCACCCCACAACTGGAGCATCAGGGTGAATCCCTGTGGGTCAACCTGCTGTGTGAACTGGGGGTCCCCTGTGCCTGCTGGTCCCCACTCTGCCAGCCCAGCGCTGCCTTCCCAGCCCCCGCTGTGTGCTCAGCTGTGCTCCCCTTTCCTCCCTGGCAGGGGGCTGGGCAGCATCCCGTGGGCATCCCAGGGCTGCTCCACTCACAGCCGGGGAGCAGAGGACTCGCACCCAGAGACAAATTACATAAGGGCTGCGGATGACTCATGCCAAGTCCCTGTTTTCCTCCCGACTGTGCGGCGCTGGAACCGCAGCCGCCTGCGTTTCTTGCCCAGGCAGCAGCAGGAGCAGCCTGGGAACAGACTCACAGAGGCTCCTGCTGCTGCCTGGGCATCCAGCGCTGTGAGCACGGCGATGCCCAGCAACTCCCTGCACGGCTGCTGGGGAGCCGTGAGAAACGGCCAGTTCCTCAGTCACGGGGTTTCTCTGGGCTGGTTTAGGGGCGTTACTGGGGCAGGAGATGCTTCAGCAACTCTGCAGGGAGAGTCTTATGGTTCCCAAGGGGGGTCCTTGGGCAGTGGAGCAGCTCACGAGGGGCAGCGTGCTGGGGGGCAGGGCAGGGAGAGCTGCAGCAGAGGCTTCGTGCAGAAACTGCTCCGTGGTCACGTCGCTGCGGGAACAGAAACCGAAACTCTGGGCTTCAGTCTAGAAAATCAGAAGCTCCTGCCTGGGTTTCGGCTTTTCCCCACCCTGACGTTGTTGATGTGGTGACGCAGCTTTGCCTCCTCCCTGCTCCAGCTTCGGGCCCTGGGCAGAGGCTTCCTCCCCTCTGCCAGCCGGGGATTAAGTAACAGCCGAGCCTGGCTTCTCCCCTGGGTCCCTTCTATGTTTCTCTTGCCTCTTTAAGCCTGCTGAGCAGGGCTGGGAGCTTTATGTAAGGTAGTGAAAGCTCATTTCTCCTGGAGCAGGGGCTCTGGGGAAAACATCCCACCTGTAAAACCAGAGGGAAACCTTCGTGTGTCCCACCTGTAAAACCAGTGTGGAGCTGCAGCGCCCAGGCTGCTCTGCTGGGGTGAGCCTGGCACACTCAGCCCTGTCTGAGGGTAATTTGTTTCTGGGTTTTACTGCTGTCTGATTGATGCCCAGGCTGTTACAGAGCCGTTTGCTGCGGGGAGGAGGGTTTCTGCCCACGGGGATGGGCTCCATCCCTGTTGCATGTCCCGGTGCCTGTGCTCGCTCCGTGTGGTTGCTGATCCCTTTGTGAGTGCTTTGGCCTGGCTCTGTGCTGCATCTTCCCAGGGGAAGGGGCTGTTCCTTTCCTGTGTGGGGACACGGCCCTGCTGCAGCCCTGGCTGGTAGCAGCTCCCATGGTGGCTGGAGGAGAATGACTGAAGGCTCCTTCCTGGGCAGTGTGGGGGCTCTGTGGGCTCAGCTCCCACTGCAAGGTGCAGCCACCCGCTTGCTCCTTGCTGGCAGAGACAGGAGCAGGGAGCAGCTCAGTCCCCACATCCCCCCGCCCCCCCCCCCCCCCCCCCCCCCCTCAAGCAGGTGGCAGAGATGCAGGGATGCTGGTGCTGGGACTTTGGTGTATGGACCAGGCAGGTTTGCACAGCCACCCGCTGCTCTGGTGGGGTCCATCCTGTGCCCTCAAGCCTGCACAGCACCTCACCCCCTCCCTGGTGTGCAAGCCCCTTTCCCTCAGGGCTCTGTGGGGTGCTGCTGGTGTGAGCAGGCTCCCTCTGAGACACCCCATGGGCGCGACTGTGCAAAGCTGGAAAGCAGAAAAATGTTGTTCCTCTTACTCTTCCCTCCTGTGTTGACAAACATGCCAGAAACCGGTCCCTGCTCCTCCTACCTCCCCTGCTTCCGCTGCCGGGGAGCCCTGCGGGCTGGCTCGCAGCTCCTCAGCGTTTCCTCCTCTTCCTCCTCCTTGTTTTGAGGGCAAGCTCTAATTTCCCTGGCTGACACTGGCTTTGTGTCGGGCACCTGCGCAGTGTCACCGAGTCTGATGCGCCCATCCCTTGACAGAGGGATTTAACGACATCGCTGGCAGAGGGGAACCTTTGCCTCCACTCCTGCTGGTGGTTGAGGCGTGGTGGCTTTGCCTGGTTGCTTTCCAGGGCTCGCAGCTGGCTGCTGGCATGAAGATAATTGTATTAGGGGGGAAGATTGGGGCCTGGCTGCCTCGCTGGGCTGAGCACGGGGTCTGCTCTGCAAGCCAGTGCTCTCTAAAGCCTTGTGTCTGAGCCGGTGGGAAGATGCACTGTGGTCCTGGGGTCTGGAGGAAACTCCTGGGCCTTTTGCTTGGATATGTGTGTTGTTTGGGGGGGGGGGGTGTGTGTCTCAGGCTGCAGCATTAGCAGGGTTGGCTGTGCTTACCCTCAATTTATGGCAGCACCAACCCACGCAGGGGCACGGATGCTGCCTTGGGCAGTGCTGCGGGTTCAGCTTGGCGAGCTGGGAAGGGGCAGTGCTGGAGGGGATGCTGAGCAGCCCCCACAGCCCGGGTGCTGAGCATCAGCCACCGGTGCTCGTGCAGGGGCATGTGCCTGCAAACCAGGGCGCGGGCTCGGGTGGCCCGGGCTGTGGGTGCTGCCGCCCTGCACCAGGAATGCAGATCTGGGACTCTGCTGGGGGGTGGATTCGTTTGGGGGTTTTTTCCTGTTTCGAGGTTGAACTCTGCAGCTGGCTCTAGGTCAGGCGGGGAGAGGAATGGAAAACGAAAGTGATGCTGACGAACAGAAAGGAACCCAGCGCTTCGCCCCTCCCGGAAGCCTTTATCAAGCGGAGGCCGCCGGGCTCCCTGGGGGGCTGAGCCGGGCTGGGCAGCGGGGCTGCCGCCGGACCGCTTAAAAAACTCCCTTGGGAGCCGGTACCGCCGCTCCCGGGTACCGGACCGGAACCGAGCGCCCCGACCCTCCGCGGGTGAGCAGCGGCCGGCGGCCCCGGGAGCATCCCCGGGGGGGTGGAACGGGGCTGGGGGGGTGCTGGGCAGGGATGGACGGGCAGGACCGGGGGGAACCTCGTCCCCCGCTGCGGAGTGTGGGGGTGCAGGGGGGGCGGGGAACGGGACCGGGGCGGAGAGCTGGTACCGCCGGTGCTGGTGCCGGCTCCCCCCGGTGCCGGCGGGCGGGGCGGGGCCGCCGTGATGTAATTTCCGCGAAGTCCGGCCCCGGTTTGAATGCGGGGAGGCCCCAGAAACGAAACTGCCGCCGGCGGCAGCGAGTCCCCGGGTCCCCCCTCGGCTGCAGCAGCGGTGAGAGCGGTGCGGGGGTCTGCAAGGGGGATGGGAAGTGTTGCGGGGCGCCCCGGGGTGCTGCGGGGCTCAGCGTGCCCCCGGTAGCCCCGCGGCGTTCTTTGGGGTGCTGCCGGGCGCGGGGTCCTGCGGGGCGAGGAGGGGAGCTCATCCCGCTCAGCACCCGCCCGCTCCCGTCCCCGCTCGCAGCATCCCTGCCCGCGCAGGAGCGCGCTCGGGGAGGGGAGGGAGGGAGGGGGGGGGGATCGCGGTCGGGGGTGCAGGTCTTGGGGTGCAAAGCCTCGGGTCGGAGGGCAGGGAGCGCCCGGGCTGGCAGGGTGCAGGCGCTGTCCCTGGGAAGGGATCCCCAAGCGAGTCTCGGTCCCTGCACCCGCTTCAGCGCTCCGGGGGGCTCCCCCCGAACTTCTCACGGTTTCCTCCCTGGGTCCGGCTAACGCGGGTGGTTTGGGGCTCAGATGCCCTGCGCAAACGGGGGGGGGGGTCGCATCTGCCCACCGACCCAGGCGGCAGTGTCACGCCTGTCGTGACAGCTCTTTGGGCGGGATGCGAAGCGAACTATCTTGCTGAAAGAGGCAAAAGGGAAAGGAGGGGCCCCAGGAACTTCCGAGGTTGGTTTTGCCCGGGAGGGAAATGCTGGAGGGGGCCGTGGCTGCCGTGCAGGCAGGAGGATAACCGCAGGCTGTAGCTGGGGCAGCATCTGCGGGGGAGCTGCTCTTCCACTGGTGCCAAACCTTTTACCCAGCCCGGCTGCGCTATCCGCACGCAGCGTGCTGGGGATGCTCTGCTCCTCTCACACCGCTGCTCCAGGCACTCACAGCGGAGAGGAAAAGCTCCCTGGTCCCCAGGTCCTTGTGTGCCTGGGAGCTATAACTGGGGTGTGGGACCACAGCCCCTCTGCATGCCGCTGGCCTGTCCCCATCCCCAGAGAGGGCTGTCCCGGCACCCTGACCCATGTCACTTGCTCTGATCGAGGGGCACTTGGCTTGCCCCAATGCAGCGTGTTGCTTAATGTCCTGTCAATAATTAATTGAGGCGAGACCTGACAGAAGGCCACCTTCCTCGCGGTGGGATGGGGTGGCAGAGGGGTCCAGAGCAGCAGGGACCAGGTGTAAAACCACGCTGAGTGTTGCTGTACCACAGCCACGCTTCCACTTGCCATTTCCAGGGAAATGTGATTAGCCCTGGCGTCAGCACAGCCCAGCGAGCTGCCTGGGAGGGACGATGCTGGGATGCAGCATGGCCCAGCCCAGACCCAAAGCATCTTCCTCAGCATGGAGGGAATGCTGGTAGTGAGGTGGTGGCACGGTTTGGTTTGGTTTGGTTTGCAGCAGCCTGTGTGTGTGAGTGCCTGGAGAGGGTGTGTGCTGTTTGGGAGAGAGACAGATGCCCTGATGGGGCTGTGAGCCTCTGTGAGTGGGTGCAGAGGTGGGCATACACAAAACCAGCCCCTCTGTCTGCTGCAGTGACTTGTTTCACCCGAGTGGCTTTAAACACCAGGCTGGGCTCTTCAGGACCCATGTAAAAAAGGCTTGTTTTTTAAATTCTTTTTTCTTAAAACGTACAAGATTCAGCTTTCAAATCACAATTTGTGGCTTGCTGGTAAATACTCCTCTTGATCAGCTCCTGCCTTCCTCAGGGCGCTTGGATTTTGCCCTGTTGACATCAGAGTTTTATTATCAGCTGGACTGCTACCTTACGGTGCTCTCCCCACGCTTCCCCCTGCCCCACCTCTCTCTTCTGCCTGGGTCTGGGTTCCAAAAGTTCCTTTTTTCCTTTCTATTCTGGTATATGACGATTGCAGAGAGGAAAAGATCTTAATTTGGCTTTGGTGCTGCACACAGACTTTCAGGGGTTTTCAGTTCCTCTTTCCTCCCACCTCCAGACCCAGAGCACGTTCAGGCAGCATGCTCAAAATCAAGTGCCTTCTTAAAGAAATAAACAGCTGGGGAATTGATCCTTTAAAGGTGGAATATTCCTTCTTAGCTCTTCCAAATTGGGATGCCCTGCCTTTAGGGTGAATACTAGCCTGGCTGTCCCAGGCAGTCTTTATGGATAGTTCTTAAATCATTTAACTGAGCAGGTTGGTGTCATCACTGCTGTGGAACACACAGCTCTGTGGATGTGCTGGGACAGGGAAGCTCAGCTCCTGTTCCGTGGAGCCAAGCACTGGCTGTCAGATTTCACCCTCTCTCGTGTGTGTTACTGAGGTATCCTGGAGTTTCCCCCCGTGACAGCCTTGCACAGATACTGTGCAAACCCTGGGTGCCAGTGCCTGTCCCAGCAGGGCTCGTCCTAAGGAGGAGGCTTCAGAGGAAGGAAAGTGAAGCTGCTGGTGGAGGGAAACTCCAGTGTTCCCCAAGCCCCAGATATTACCCCAAAATAAGCTCTGGTTCTCATGGGAACATGCTGCTCGCCCCTACCAGCTTCAAAGGCTGAGCGCGACCTGGGGTCCCCTTGCTGCCACATCTCCCCCTGCCCTCTCTGCTGCCCTGCCCACTGCCAGCCCCCACCTTGCCAGAGCCTGTGAGGACCCACGGGGAGCTGAGCCTGCAGCAGCTGGACATCTGTGCCTCTGCCCTGGGGTCCAGCTTAGCTCCAGCTGACTCCTGGCCTCCTGGGTAGAGCCCAATGGGAATGCTCCCTCTTAGCATCATGCTCTGGCCAAAGACAAGCAGTGTCCCCGTGCTGTGGCAGGAGGGATATTTGCCCCCTGAAAGGTGCAGGGGTTTCCCCTCCTGCAGCCCAGCCCAGGGTCCTGCAGAGCCGTGCTCAGGGCAGACCAGGTCTCCCCAAACTGCTGCCTTGGTTCCTGGTGGCTGGGGGGGGTTTGCAGGTGTAAATGACCCTGTGGGGGGTTGGTGGGAGCAGTGTCCAGGTGCAGCATCTGCAGCCCTGTCCCAGCACTGCATTGCCTTGGTTATCTCACTGAGGATCAGTAGAGGATCTCTTGATGTCCTTGGGCAGGAGAGACAGCATCCCAGTCCCCTCCTGCCTTTTTATTGCTCACAGATGCTCTCCTATATCCTTATTGCTTCCCAAGTTATTTTATTTCAGCATGGAACAGTTTCTCTGCATCAGTTGGTGGTCAGGTAGCACTGAAACCTCTGCTGTGGCCCCAACCTGTTGTTGGTAGAACCAGAGCAAAGAAAGAGCTTTCAAACCCTGTGCAGTGGCTGTGCTGCAGCAACTGTTTTCTTCTGAGGACCGTGACTTTGTTACAGCTGGAGGATGGGGATACCCTGTCTCTCTGCTGGCTCCAGTCCCACTCCAGCTCAGGGATGCTCTTCCTTAGCCCTTGTGCTGCGTTGACATCCAGCAGCTCTGCTGGGCTTTTGGACCTGGGTGCCCACAGGACACAGTAGGTTTGGACAACTTCCAGATAAGCAGCCAGGCAGAGGTGTGGCAGGGCCAGGCTGCCCAAGCAGCAGCGACGGGTGATGCTTTAAGTGCCTCTGGCCTGCACGGGGAGGGCAGCTGTGGAAACTGAGGTGCAGAGATGAGTCTGGGTGATTCAGCTCTGGGTGCAGAGAGCCGATGGTGTGGCCCAGTGACCCGAATTGTGGAGGGGGAAGAGCTGGTGCTGCTGTGGGACTCAAGCGCCGAGTCTCGCGGCTTGCCGAAACAGAAAGTATCAGTTGTGGGCAGCGCCGGGCTGGCTGCCAGGCCTTGGGAGATAAACAGGGCTGGTGTTTATCCTCCCAGCGTGTGTCCGACCTGATGCACGGCGGAGAAGCAGGATTAGGTGATTGCTTCCCTGTTTGGCAGCGGGTGGGTGCTGTGGTACTGGGGTGGGACGTGAGGAGCTCGCTGCTGGTGAGCTGGAGAGCGGGTGCTGCTGCAGCCACTTTCCCCCCACAGCCCCAGCTTGTTCTTTGCTTCCTGGAGCTTCTCCTGGAGCAGCTTCTGCTGGAGCAGCTTCTGCTGGAGCAGCTTCTGCTGGAGCAGCTTCTTCAGCCCACCACTGCCCACCTCCCTCAGCACCAACCCCCCTGTTTGTCCCAGAGGTGGGGGAAGGAGTCCAAATTAAAAGTGAAAAGTATTTCCACAGAAGGAGGGCAGAGTTTGCCCCCTGCTCTGTTGTGTTCCGGACTGCAGCTGTAAATACATCCCCTGGGCCAGCCCATTGTGGCTGCGGGTCGGGACCCCGAGGCAGATGCTCAGCACAAGGCTGGTGGCTTTGTCTGGCAGAGCACCCTGCCCACAGATCGGCCCCAGCGGGCTCCCTTCACCATCAGCAGGGTGGCCCAGCCACCAAACCTGCCAGCATCATTCCTAGGGATGCTCCTGACCTCTGGTTACCCAGGAAACTGCTGGCAAATGCCGGAGCCGGTGGCCACGGAGGGCAAGGAGCTGTGAGTCACCTTCCTCACACCCGGCCGGAGCTCTCCCAGCCGGATGTTTACCGAGCTGTTGGCTGGAGGAGATGCCGGCAGGTCCCTGTTCCAGCATGCCTGTCTCCCAGCCTCGGGTGCTGCATCCAAGGAGCAAAGAGGGTGGTTGCTTTGTTAATTCATTTGAATGGATATTTTTGAGCCGCAGGGAGAGGTGAGCTGGGGGGGGTTGGAGATGGGTTCCTCCCGCTTGGCGAGGGGCTGCCTGGCCCCATCGGCAGGAGAGAGCAGGAAAAAGAAAGAGAAAGTTGGCAGGAGTGAACCGAGGTGGGGGAGGCGCCGGCAGCGGGAAGAGGAAGTCAGATCGGCCAGCCGTGGTCTGGGAAGAGGTCAGTGGGTGCTGTGGGGACTGTGCTGGGCCCCCCAGGGCAGCCATTGCTGCAGCCGGCTCTCCCACGCCGGGCGGTAAATGCCGACAGTCGCCAGGCTGTGGCACGCCGGGGACCGGGCTGAGTCCTGCCAGGAGCCCTCACTGCTGGGCAGCCTGGTCCGTGCAGGGCACGGCCGTGGGGACATGGAGCTGGGTGAACGTGTGGGGGCAGCCCCCCGGTGCTTGGATGCCGAGGGTGCCGGGTGGGTTCGGGCGCTGGGTGAGGTTCCTGGATGGTGGAAGCGAGCAGGGCCAGGCTCTGGCAGCCTCGGCATGCGCCCAGCCAGGAACCAGCTGATGTTTCCTGCTAAGTCGCGTGTTCCTTGTTTCTTTGTCAGGCTTTGTGAACTCGCACCAATGGCTGGCAGGTACGTAGTGAGCTAGGACACGGCTGCCCCATGGCACCTCCTCCTCTTCCTCCCAGCATCATCGCCTTGTAGGAACTTCCCTCCGTTGGTTTTGCTCCGTTCAAGTCGCCGCCGAGGATGCCGATGGCCAACGGCATAGTGGTGCCGCTGGGCAACCTCCAGCAGCACCTGGAGCTGCGCTTGGTCTGCTCCAAGTGCAGCGTGAAGGAGAATGAGATCACCTACCAGCTGCGAGAGGTGGAGCACAAGTGCATGTACGAGATCCTCCTGGCCCGATGCCGCAGCCGCCGGAGCTCGGCGTGGAGGAAGGTGTCCAGGCGCCCAGGCTTCCCCAACCCAGCCCGCTACGCCGTCTGCAGGTACTACGTCTTGGGGCTGGGCTGCAAGAAGCACAAGAGCCAATGCACCTTCGCCTGGAGCCCAGAGGAGGCCATGGTCTGGAACTTTGAGAGGGATCAGAAGCTGGAGTGGCGCTGGCTGAAGGAAGCGGTGCTGCAGGCGCAGCTGGGGGCTCCCCCCACCGCTGCCCCCGCCGTGGCCAGCGCCGCCAGCGAGATCATCAACGAGTTTGGGGGGCAGTTCCAGGCGATCTGCAGGCGTTGCTTCTTCGGCTGCCCCCAGCGCATCTCGTCGGGCAGCCAGGGCTGCCTCTGCGACTTCCACCGGACCTGGGACCCTCTCCTGGTGCACGTGGTGTCGGACAGCCGGAGGAAGCAGCAGTACACTGCCATCCGGCCCTGCCCCGAGTTCATGCCCACCCTCAGCTACTGCAGGTTCGTGTCCCGGGGCCAGCCCTGCAAGCACGGGCCGCAGCGCTGCCAGTACGCGCACAGCGACGTGGAGATGGCTGTGTGGGAGGCTGAGAGGGAGCATGGCTTGGTTCGCTCCGACCTGCTGCCGCCCTCGGGGAACTCCAGCACCAGCAGCGAGCCGGCGGCACCCGTGCCCGTGCATTTCTACTGCCGGGTCTGCCTGGTGACCTTCAGCTCCCAGGAGAGCTTTGAGAGCCACTGCTCCTCCATCGAGCACTTGCAGATGCTCTCGGCAGACACCTCTGTCCAGTGGGTCCATCGCGCGCCGCCGCTCGGGCTGACCAAGTTCTCGCTGTGCAGCAGGTAAGACACCCACCCGACGTGGTGAGGGAGAGGGGTGCTGGCTCCCCAGAACCCCCGTGCCACCCGGGGTGCCTCTCTCTCCCAACAGAGCGGAGGTGTGTGAGATGGGGAACAGCTGCACCAAGGCTCACTCCACCGAGGAGCTGCAGGAGTGGATCCAGAGGGTGAAGGTTGCTGTGAAGAAGAAGAAGCAAGCCCTGAAGGAAGGGCTTCTGTCCTACCAGGACCGGCTCATCTCCGAGTATCGGAACTGCTCCAACGAAGTGCTGATTGTGAGTCGTGGGCAGCGGGGTGGGAGCACCTTGGTGTTGCTGTAGTGGGGTGTGTCATGAGAAGCCTCTTGTGTCAGAGCTTGGGAACACAGCCCACC
This sequence comes from Gallinula chloropus, assembly GCF_964237585.1. Lineage (NCBI taxonomy): Eukaryota > Metazoa > Chordata > Aves > Gruiformes > Rallidae > Gallinula > Gallinula chloropus. The sequence goes on along the minus strand of NC_140101.1, from coordinate 1,418,010 downwards.
GCTCACCTTTAACGGTGATGCAGAAAGGGCTGTTGTATCCTCATTCCTTCACCCCTTTTGAGACAGCAGCTCAAGAGCCTGCTCGGGGTACCTGGCTGTCCTTTCATTGCCCAGGGCTGCTATGTGGGGATGCTGACCCGCAGCAGGTGGGGACTGAGTGTGAGGGTTTACCAATTGTCCCCCCTTGGGAGGACGTAGCATAACATCAAAGGATGAAGATGGCCCTTGGAGGGCACTGAGGTGTGTCCCTGGGATGTCGCCTTCGCTCACGCTGCTCTCGTGCCTCCCCCACAGATGTCTGAATGCGTCGAGGGGGTCAGAGTTGTGTGTGACCAGCCCCTGCATGTGCAGACAGAGGACAGGAAGATGAAGTACCAGTGGAAGTTCAGGGTCCACTCCCAGGTGAGCCCAGCCCTGCGCAGTGGGAGGCCGGTAGCTGCTGGCAGCACCTGCTGCTCTGCACAGTCCTTGGCCTTTGAGGAGCTTTGGTTATTTTAACTGTTATTTCATCAAGGGGTGGAAGGATGGAGACTTTGGGGTGTCCAAATAAGGATGTGTGTTGGGTGTTGGGGAGCGGCGCAGGCTTGGGCGGTGCCTGGGCTGGGGCTGTACATGAGGGGTGCAGCCACCACGTCTCCTGTCTTGTCTTGTGCAGTGGGGCTGGGGTGGATCTGGCTGCTCTCAGCACCTCCCACGTATCACCACAGACAAGGTTCATCTGCTTTCCTGCCCAGGATTTTGTGGGTGTCAGGGGCAAAAGGCTGGGTCCAATTGTCCCCTCCAATGCAGGGGGTTTCACATGTGCAGCAGACTGGCTCACTTGCTATAAAACTGAAACCTGGGGATCTTTAAGACTTTAAAATGATCCCTTTAAGGAGAATTTCAAGTGTGCTGTAGGTCCAGCGTGGCATTCGGTTCCTGCGGCAGCTTTCGGTAGGACCCAGCTGCTGGAAGGACCTCATCCTTTTCCCCTGGGCTGCCCTCACTGTATCCTCATCTTCTCCTCAACCGGCAGATGCCTCTGCAGCACGTGGCACTTCTGAAGCGGGAACCCGGAGTCACCTTCTACCTCTCAGGGAACGGGCTTTCCCGGGGCCTCCACTACATCCGTGGGGAGCACGTGGCCACCCTGCCCTCCTCCCCACCCGCCGCGCTGGTGGAGGTCTGCATGGAGTGCTGCACGCTGGGCACCTTCGAGCAGTGGGTGGTCTTTGACTTTGGCAGACGTCCCGTCCTCATACAAAAGATCAAGGTGAAGGTGGGTCAGCGGGAGACCCCCCAGCAAGTCCCCAGCAGCCGGGGGAGCAGCCGCCCCGTCAACTTCCTGCGATGGGACAGAGGCAACCGGATCATCGTTCCCAGCGTGCCAAGGACCAGCGAAGACGTGGATCTGCTGGCCAAGTACAAGCCTCCTGCTCTCGCCCTGGACTACCAGCGTGAGGGTGGTGCAGCCATTCCCATCACCCGTCTCAACTACCGTGAGAGGATGCACAGCTTCCTCTTCCGTGAGGAAGAAGCGGAACAGGCTCTGATTGCCAAGTAAGTGGAGACCCAAAGGGGTTTCTCCTCGCTGTGGACCACAGGTCCATTGCAGACCCTTGGGGTCAGGCTGCTACTGAAGGCTCTGCCTCAGCTGGGTTGGGTCCTGAAGACCCTTCCCAGAGACATGGAAGCCTACCATTGGCTACCATTACCCTACTGGCTGGGCAGTGATGGGAGAGGAAGGGCTGGGTCTTGCCCTGCGGCCCTGGATTAGCTTGAGGCACAATTCCTGTCGCTGTGCTCAGGGGATGGCAGATTCTCTCTGGGCTTAGGTGCCAATCCCTCCTCTGCAGTAGGGAGGGCAGCTGCTGATGAACTGATGGGATGGGCCAGTTCTCTGCTGTTCATTTGGGTGTTTTCTCCTTCCAGACTCAACCTGCGGGTCCTCATCTCGCTGACCCCCATGCTGCAAAGCCTCTCCATGGGGATGAAGTTTTCTGTCTCTGGTGAGCTGTTTGCTGAAGTGCCTACACCTTACAACCTCTCGACGGACACAGACGAGGGCTATCTGCTGAGCAGGTCTGTGCCCACTGCTCTCCTGGCACTTGACCCACCCATAGACAATCAGGTTTATGAGGTTAGTGTGGAGCATAAAGCCACCACCGAGAAGACCATCTGGCTACAGATACCAAAGAGATGCTGCTCAGAGCTGAACTTCAAGCCAAACTCCTCCCACAAAGTGGAGATCCAGTTCCAAATCGACCAGCTGCTGTTCCGACAGTGGCACCAGGCTGTGGACCGCCTGTCAGATGAGAAGCTGGTCCTCCCAGATGTCGCCAGTTGCTCCATCCCCTACTCTCTTGGGTCACCACAGAAAGGGAACAGCAAGCAGAAATTAGCCATCTCCTTCATCACGGGCCGAGCAACCAGCAGTCGGCAGGTCCCTCCTCTTCTCATCTATGGGCCTTTCGGCACCGGGAAGACCTTCACCTTGGCCATGGCCACCCTGGAGATCCTCCGGCAGCCCAACACGCGGGTGCTGATCTGCACACACACTAACAGGTTAGCAGGGTGTGAGGGAAGAGGCAACCAGAGTTGTGGGAGAGGTCCAAGAGAGCTGGGCCATCACTTGCCTGCTGGGATGGGAGGGGTCCAGGGTGTATGAGATGGAGCTGAGCTGCCCTTCCTTAGTATGCATTTCAGTGACTTCTTCAAATGAACTCATTGTTGTTTAATATGTCTTAAGCTGCTCTAGTGTTTCCTGCAAGGAAGAAGCCTGGCATGGGTGGCTTCTTCCTGCCTCATTATAAAATGGGAATGGGGTTGGAGAGACAGTTCAACTACCTGCCAGGTGGCTGCAGAGGTGTCGGGGTCGGTCTCTTCTCCGGGGTGACCAGTGACAGGAGGAGAGGGAATGGCTTGAAATTGCCCCAGGGGAGATGCAGGTTGGAGATCAGGAAGAGTTTCTGTACTGGAAGGGCTGTCAGGCACTGGGACAGGCTGCCCAGGGGGTGGTGGAGTCCCCATCCCTGGAGGGGTTTAAAAGGTGTGTGGATGAAGCTCTTGGGGACATGGTCTGGAGGTGGGCTGGGCAGGGTGAGGCTGTGGTGGGACTCAATGAGCTGAAGGGGCTCTTCCAACCCAGGTGATTCTGTGATTCTTCCTGGCCTTTACTTGGTATAAGAAGAAGCAGAAAGCTGTTGCCTGACCTTGCTGGGATAATACTGTGCTCTACTTGCCCTTGAAGTCTATACCGTGCTCTGTGCACATGGCATTTATTATTATTATTGTTATTATTATTTTTCCAGGCAGTTTGGGGAAAGAGAAAATGCAGATCAGGTCTGGCTGCCATTGAATCTGCCTTCAGAGAAACCAGGACAAGACTGTTAAAATTAGAGCAGATACACTGAAAAGAGTGTCCGCTGTCACCGCCTCAGCTGTTAATGTATAATAGATGGGTGACTGCTAATCTTAGCCTGGTTCAGGCTGGAAGCTTCTGCTGTGCAGATCTTGGAGCCCCCGCCCTGGCTGGGGATGGTTAGCTGTCAGAGGAGAGGTCCATGGCCCTGGAGAAGCAGGGGCAAAGGTTTTGTTAGGCACGTTGGGTTTTTCCACCCTGGCATGGAGAGATGCCCTAGTCTCAGGTCTCCACTCCTACTTTAAACCATGTTCTCAAAATAGGCTGGGAAGGGGTGGCTGCGTAAACACCGGCTTCAGGGCGCATGTGTGAGCATCTCCTGTGATGAGTGTGCTGCCAGCCAAAGCTGGGGGAGATTTTGGGTGTGTGTTGGTGAATGCTGAGACAGCACACTGGGATGAGGTCACAGCACTGGGAGCAGCACTGACAGCGCCCTGATAGGTTCCACTGTCCTTCCTTTCCAGTGCTGCTGACATCTACATCCGGGAGTATTTCCACCACTACGTGACCAGCGGGCACCCCTGGGCTGTTCCCTTGAGAATTATATCCACCGACCGGTCCATCAACGTGACAGACCCCATCACTCAGATGTACTGCTGCCTGTCCCCAGACCAGCGCTCCTTCCGCCACCCCACACAGGCAGAGATCGACAGGCACCGCATCGTCATTACCACCTCCATGTTATCCAAGAACTTGAAGGTCGCTTCAGGCTACTTCAGCCACATCATGATCGACGAGGCTGCTCAGATGCTGGAGTGTGAGGCTTTGGTTCCGCTCTCCTACGCCACTTTCGAGACCCGGATTGTCCTGGCTGGGGACCACATGCAGATAACCCCAAAGCTGTTCTGTGTTGGGGATGGACAATCTGCTGATCACACCCTGTTAAACCGACTCTTTCAGTTTTACCAGAGGGAGAGACATGAAGTGGCCATGAAGAGCAGGATCATCTTCAATGAGAACTACCGGTCCACTGCAGGCATCATCGAGTTTGTCTCCAAGCAGTTCTACTTTGGCAAAGGCAATGCCATCCAAGCCAGTGGGAACATCCCACCCCATCCTGAAATCTACCCACTCATGTTCTGCCACGTGTCTGGCGTGGCTGAAAGGGACATGTCCATGATTTCTTGGCACAACACCTCCGAGATAACAGAAGTGGCTGAGAAAGTGAAGGAGATCTATCAGAGGTGGCCAGATGAGTGGGGTGCCCGAGATCTGAAGAGAATCTGTGTGGTCTCCCATGGGATGCAGGTATGTTCCCCACCTGAAGAGGGTATGCTTGCACTGCTGACCACTCTCTAAACGCTCCCTAGTAAATGCTGGGCTCTCTTTACCCTAAACCCATCTCTTGTGCTAACAAACCCAGGGGATTTGGTGTCTTGCATGCCACCAGTGGCTTTTTGAGACACACTCTGAGTGGTATGGATAGTTGGAGCAGAGATGCCTCATGGTGGGATGGGTTAACTGAAGATTCCTTTCAGCATCCTCTAGGCAGGTTGACAACAGGGCAGACTGAGAGCACTGAAGTGTGATTGCTGTCGAGTAACTTTCTGGGGTGGCCTGCAGTTGAGAAGAGTGTGGGACCTTGGTGTTGGGTGGGAAGGTGTTTCTGAGCTGAAACTGTATTCAGTTGTGCCTTTTTCTTTCTTACCAGGTTTCTGCAATAAGACAAGAGCTGAGAAAGAAGCAGCTCCAAGATGTGGTGGTGGAAAACTACGAGAACTTGCCAGGTTTGTGTCTTGTGCAATCGTTAGTCATGCCTGGCTGTGTTTTGAGGTCTCCTGTCTGCTAGGGAGAACTTTTGCCGTCATGTTAGTGGACAAGAGGGTCTATCACAGCTACAGCTGCTGTGTAATGAGCAGGGGGAAGAGCTGCTGGGTCGGTAGCAGAGGGCTTTCTGGCATCCTAACACTGTCCTTCTTGCTAAAACATGAAATACCTGGCTGAGCTCATGGCAGAGGGTGCGTGCCGTGCTGGTAGTGGAGCATCCCTGCCCTTCCCCGTGGCTCTGCCACCGCCCACGGAGCGCTGCTTAGGAGGCAGTGCCTGGAAATCCTTTGGCTGGTTTCCACCCCCTTCTGGTGGGTAATCCTGTGGTTTGTGTCCTTTCCTTAGCAAATAAGTTTTCCCACTGAATTATACCCGCAGCCAACTGTCAACCCCTCCCAAATATACAGACCCTGCGTTGTAGGAGGGTGAAACCTCCCCCCAGGAGTGAGATCCCAGGGACCTGAGCATGTGTGAATCGTGTGAAGGCCCAAGTACCAGTGGGGGAGGCTGGGCATAGAAGGGAATTGAAACCGGGGTGGCCTCTGGGTCCCAGTCACAAAACTCACACAACAGCTCACTGAAGGAGGAGGCTGCTGCTCAGGGTGACGAGGGGGATAGGCTGGTTTTGTCCTCAAGGGCTTAGTTTATGACTCATCCCTGGTTTTGTTTGTTTTGTTCTTTTTTTATTGTGCAGCTGGGACTCCTCATGGTGAGGATAACTGACCCCCAGGGGGTGTTTCTGATCTCCACACCCTTTCTTTGCAGACTCTTCCCAGCTCTGAAATCACTGGGGTGCCTCTTGCTGTTTGTTATTTATCATCCCTGTGGGGGGGAGGGATTCTTGTGAACGGTCACTGCTCTTGTTCCTGCAAGACCCTCCTTTCCCCAAGGAGTTTGGGACTCACAGCAAACTCTACCTGTGTTTGTGAGAAGTGGCTGGTAGGGGCTGCTGGTGGCACTGAGCACATGGGGCTGCTCCATGGGGATTCATGGCTGAACTGGTCCAGCGCCTTGCCTTTCTCATCTCTCCTCACTGCCATTCCCTCCCTGGTGTGTGTATGGTGGTGGCCTTGTGGTATAAACCCTGGTTCTTGCCTGGAGGCCCTCACGATCCCCAAAAGCTGCTTTATTCACATCAGATCACATAATCACACAGAATCGTAGGGGTTGGAAGGGACCTTCAGAGCTCATCAAGTCCAACCCCCTTGCCCAAGCAGGGTCCCTAGGACAGGTCTAGATGGGTCTGGAATCTCTCCAGAGATGGAGACTCCACACCGCCCTGGGCAGCCTGTCCCAGGGCTCCCTCACCCTCACTGGGAAGAAGTTCTTCCCCAGATTGGTGTGGAACTCTCTGTGCTCCAACTTGAGGCCATCGCCCCTTGTCCTGTCCCCACAGACACTGAGAAGAGGCTGGCCATTTCCCCTTGTGTCCCACCCTTCAGATACTGATAAACACTGATCAGATCCCCTCTCAGTCTCTTTTCTCAAGGCTGAACAGCCCCAGTTCATTCAGCCAATGGCTCCCATGACTCAGCCAACTGAGGTTACATCAGCCCACAGCCACATAAGACAGTGTAGATGGGCAAAGCACAGGGCAGCAGCCAGACTGGGTCTTCCTCGTTGGGTTCCCATGAGTGACTTTTCCCTTGTCCCCTCCGGTGCAGGGCGGGAGTTCCGGGTCATCATCATCAGCACAGTCCACACCAGCAAGAGCCTGTTCGCCTCATCCTCCCATCACCTTGAGTTCTTCAATGAAGCCAGAGTGCTCAACACCATCATGACCCGGGCTCAGTCGCTGGTTGTTGCAGTGGGGGATGCTGTGGCCTTGTGCTCCCATGGCCAGTGCAGCAAGGTATGGAAGCGCTTCATCCAGCAGTGCATCGAGAACAGGAGCATCTTCCCAGAGAATCTGACCATGGCCCAGATCAAACAAGCTGCGTGTGACAAGGAGACCTGGAGCAGGAGGAGCCCAGAGGAGGACGAGGAGGACAGTGACACAGATTCCTCGAGCTCTGAGAATGAGAGTATAAATCCTGATGATCCCATCCTGCAGGAGCTCTTGGATGAGAGCAAGAACGTGATGGTGACTGTGTCTGAAGAAGGGCTGCTGAATGTGAAGTCCGAGGCTTCCAACCTGTGGGAAGGCAGGAAGGAATACGTCAGCTTCTCATCTCAGATGATGCAGGAGTACCTGCACATGCACCCCAAAATGTACAAGAGGTGCGAGCTGATCAAAGAAGGGTTCGACAGAGCTTCTGCCTTCACCCTCAACGACTCCCCTGCCATGTCCATTCAGATCAAAGGCAGAGTGCACTGCGGGACGGCCTTCAGCGGGGACGAGGTGCTGGTGGAGATCCTGCAGAGCGGCACGGCCGACAGCGGCGCCCACCGCCCGCAGGGGAAGGTGGTGGGCATCCTGAAGCGTGCGGAGAGAGAACGCACCTTCATCTGCATGATGGACGAGTTTGATCCCCGGGTGATGATACCCATCGATCGCACCGTCACCAAAATATTTGTCCCGGGGCTGAAGGAGAAACCCAACGTCATTCCCATCCGCAGGCTTATCAACGGGAAGTACAAAGTGGTCAGCTGTGAGAAGATCAGCCAGGAGACCAGGAGATGTCAGTTCTTCTGCGTCCAGGTTATCTCCTGGCGGGAAGGGTTTTATTACCCCTTGGGGATAATAACAGAGATCATGCGTGCGGCGTTGACTTTGGAAGAAGGCTTAAAGATCCTTGACTTGGAGTATGGTCTGGAGAAGAAATACCCGGCTCCTGTCACCAAGGAGCTAGCCAAATACAGCTCCAGCAGCAAGCTGAACCTCACCAAGGAGAATCTGAAGGACTGTCGGAGTTACCTGACCTTCACTGTCGACCCCCAAGGTGCCAGGGATTTGGACGATGCCATCAGCGTTAGGGACCTTGGCCGTCACTATGAGATTGGGATCCACATTGCAGACGTGGCTGGGATCATTCCCAAAGGCAGTGCCTTGGACCTAGAAGCAAAGAAGCGGGGTGTTACCTACTACGCTCCCAACCAGGAGCCACTCTGCATGTTCCCACCCCACATCTGCCAGGATGTCTGCAGCCTCCTGCCACAGAAAGATCGCCGGGTGATGTCCTTGTTTGTCACCGTAGAAAAGGAGACTGATGAGATGATAAAGGGGATCTTCAACATCTCTGTGATCCGCTCGGACAGGCAGCTGTCCTATGAAGAGGCAGAGCTCTGCATTAAGGACCACTACAAGGGGTCGGCAGCAGCCCTTCGTTTCAATACCCTGGAGGACTGCATAGCTGTGGCTTATCACTTCTCCAGGATCCATCGGAAGTCTCGGCTGCAGGAGGACTGTTTTTATGACCGGCTGGATGAGGAGAGCTCCCCAGGTAACAGGGGCTCCCATCAGATGATAGAGGAGTTAATGATCATGTTCAACAGTTTCGTGGCAGAGTTCCTCACTAACCAGGAGGACACCAGGAATGTCACTCCTCTCCGGTGTCAGTGTGAGCCAAGCCCTCAACAGATATCACTTATGAGAAACAAGTACAGCCACATCCTTCCTTTGTCCATCCATCTCTCACACCACCTGGGAGAGGCACCTCCTGGCGAAGCCTCCTCTAAAAACATGGAGTTCAGCCTCCTGGCCCCCATCTGGGAGCACCTGCAGTCAGCTGCTAATGTCCGTGACTTCCAGAAGATGCTGGACCTTATTGTTACCGATGACATCCACCCGAAGTTGGCACCGGTGGCCCTGGAGTTCAGGAGGCTGCTCAGCCGCTCCTATTTCAGTCGCTCCAACTCCACTGTCCAGTCAAAGGCAGGCCATTACTCCCTGCACGTTGACTCATACACCTGGGCTTCCTCTCCCATCCGCCGATACGTGGACGTTGTGGTCCAGAGGCACCTCCACTCGGTGCTCCGCAAGAAGCCCATCATCTATTCTCCAGATGACATTGAGTTTCTCTGCCACGAGTTCAACAGGAAGAATTCTCAGGCGGTGATGTACGAGAAGAGAGCCCGCTGCCTGCAGATGGCCACCCAGCTGAAGGGCCAAGTCCTGCAGAAGATCGCCTTTGTAGTTGATATCGAGGGGATGATCAAGTATTTTAAAGCCCTGTTCCCACTGAACAAAGAGAGTCTTCCAGACCCCCAGATAATTAACTACAGGTCTCTTCAGCTGATAGAGCAACCCGTGTTCATCCAGCAGCGGAACAGCATCAGGCTGACGTGGAAGAGGAGGGTGTACTCTGCAGAGACGATGAAGGAGCATGCTTTGCAGGAGGGACCTCTCCGTGACCGCTGCATCACCTTCTCTGACACCAAGACTTGGGAAGAGGTGCTGGCAGCCATCAGGAGTGAGAAGTTTGAGGTCGCAGCCTCGCTCCTTCGGAACAGCAACGAGCTGTACCACCGGTACGTGGGCTGGGTCAGGAAGAGCCAGTGCTCACACTACATGGAGCTGTCCCTGGAGCTGAGCGCCGGCGATGCGCTGCAGTTCCAGCTCACCACCGACGTCTGCCGGGGCTTCCTGGTGCCCTTCGTGCAGCTGTGGTGCGTGACGCCGGGTTTCGATGTCTGCCTGCAGCACATGGAGAAGCCTATCGATTGCTTCTCTGCCTACGCCACCCTCCCATCCAAAGACAGGTACAAGAACGCAGTGGAGTATGACAAGGTGTGGATGCCCATGAGCGCCATGGAGTCCGCTTCGTGTGCCGTGGCTGAAAACGACTCCATTGTCCTCCACGACGTCAAGATAACCTGGGCACAGAAAAGGACAAGGAAAGGACAGCTGCAAGGGAGTTTCCTCCTTGACAAGAAGTTTTTGGAAGAGTGCTCCATTGAGGTGGACTTCAACCACTGCTACTTGTGCATTCGCCTTGGTGGGCTGAAGCTTGGGGGGCCTCAGCGCGATGAGGACTGCCTCAGCCACGGCCTCCAGAACCTGACTTTCCTTAACAAGGGCAGATCAGAAAGCAAAGTTGTGGTTGATCCAGATACCTACACCTGGGTGGCTCACGGGGTCACTGAAGAGTTCAGTGAGGATGAGAAGTCAGACAGGACGAGTACACATACGATGAACTTTTACATCCACTATATGTCTATGGAGAACATCCCTGTGGAAATCTCCCAGCCTTCTGCCAGGTTCACGGTGGAGCTCATACCAAAGATGCTGCCAGATGTGTAAGTGTGCTTAGCAGTTGTGCTCTGGGTGACCTACCCATGCAGAGCAACAGCTTCCCATGGGACTCAGTTGCTGCACACAAAGGGCTTTGCTCAGGGGTGCAGCTGATCTCCTGAAAAATCTCTTTACCCAGCTCCACCTGGCCGTGCTGCTGGGCTGTTGATATTTGGTGGGGGTGGCAGCATTTCCCAGATCTGTTCTCCAGATGCTCTTCTGGTTGCCCTTGAGAATGGGGAGATGGGCGAAGGTGCCATGCTGAAATTTCCTTGGACATCTGTTTCGTATGTCACTGGATTGCTCCAGCATGTGTCATAGACAGCAGTGTGAAGCACTGGATCAGGGTTTGCGTAGCAGAACTGCTCCCTGAGTTCCCAATCGCTCCCCTTTTCTTGTGTCTGTGAGGCAAGACCCGCTCTTGTTCAAGCAGAGCTGATGTCCAGTTTGCCCTTCTGCAAAAGAGCAGAGCAGGAGTTCTTTTGGTTTAAGCTCTTTGTGGAAGGAGGTAAGGAAACACCGGAGGAGAGAGAGGGAATGAACAAGGCAGTTGTACAAAGCTGTGTTGGAATTGTCCCTATTTTATGCTGGATTCCATTCATCCTTATTTTCCCTTCTTGTCAGGCGGAAGGAAAAGGCAATTTGGAGGCTCAGGTATGCCTCTGAGCTTGCTAGAAGCATCGCCCTCGGCCACGAACCTCCCAAAAAAGGTGGGTGCAAATATTCACCTCTCTTACCTTGCGGTGCCCTGGCAGCTTCTGGGGGTCCTTACCCTAGGGATTACACTCCCAGACCAGGGGGTTCTCCTGCAAGGGGAGCTGGTGGCCTGGCAGAGTGGAGGTAATATGGGATGTCCTGATAGAGAGGACAGATGATGTTTTAATCGCTGGGAGTCCCAGAGAAGGCTCATGGGCAGAACATCTCTGCATGGCACAAGGATTTACAGAAAGAGTGGTGAGGGGCTGGAACAGGCTGCCCAGAGAGGGGGTGGATGCCCCATCCCTGGGGGTGTTCAAGGCCAGGTTGGATGGGGCCCTGGGCAACCTGGTGTAGCTCCAGGCCTGGAGGTTGGTGTCCCTGCCTGTGGCAGGGGGTTGAAGCTCTGTGACCCTTGGGGTCCCTTCCAACCCATGCTGTTCTGTGGTTCTATGATTACTTTTAGGTGGTCTTATAAATGGGCCACGATTACTTGCTACCCATGGCACCCTGGTGTGAATTGCTTGTGTGCTGTTCTCAGAAACATCCTTCAAACTTGTTCTCTTGGCTCTTTGCAGTAACAGTGACATCGTCCAAATTCCTGCAGCAAAGAACCTTCGATCTCCCTGGCAGCCACAGGAAGCTCAACGACAGTCAGAACCATGCTATCCTGAGTGCTCTGAGAAAACCCTTCACACTCATCCAGGGCCCACCAGGTAAGGCTTGGGGGGGGTAGGACAGCATGAATGCATGCCTACTTTGTTATGAAAGGCAGTTTAGAGCTAATCTGTTGCTTGGTAAGACCAGAGAAGGTAGCATGAGTTGGCATCAACCACAGTTCAAGGAAGTCCCCTCCGTTCTTGATGTTATTTCATGGCTGATAATACAGATGCTGCTCCAGAGCATGGGGTTTGTGGTTAAAGTGTCCTCAGCAACCTCCTTGCTTTTCTCAGGGACTGGGAAAACGGTTGTTGGAACTCACATTGTCTACTGGTTCAATAAGCTGAATGAGGCCAGCAAGGAGAACAGCTTCGAGGAGCAACCACCATCCTCTGAAGAAGAGAAGCCCAAGGGGAGAAAGTGCATCTTGTACTGTGGCCCATCCAACAAGTCTGTGGATGTTGTTGCTGGTAACTGTCGGTTTTAGGACCCTGAAGTGGCTTTTACTGGTGGGAGGGAGGACATGTGGCATGAGCAGGAGGCTAGGAGACAGGAGGGGCAGAAAGCACGGCTGGTCCTTGCAGAAGACCCCTCCCTCACTGCAGGGTGGGGAGCAATGAAGTCGGGGTTGATGAGCGAGGCGGAGGGAAAAGAGGCGAGTGGAGGGCAAACGCTGGGCGCCCCACAGGCCATGAGCTTTCTCAGCATCACTGGTGCCCCGTGCTGTCTGAGCAGACCTGTTCTCCATCCCTAGAGATGCTGATGAAGATGAAAAACCTGAAACCACTGAGGGTTTATGGGGAGGCCATTGAGACGATGGAATACCCCTACCCAGGGAGCAACCGGCACCTCTACCGCAAGGCCTTGCGGGACGCGAAACCCAAGCGTGAGCTCAGGTAGGACCACATGGCCCCCAGGCCCTGAGGGGAGCAATGGCCCCCCAGGCTCTGAGGGGAGCAATAGCCCCCAGGCCCTGAGGGGAGCAATGGCCCCCCAGGCCCTGAGGGGAGCAATGGCCCCCCAAGCCCTGAGGGGAGCAATGGCCCCCCAGGCTCTGAGGGGAGCAATGGCCCCCAGGCCCTGAGGGGAGCAATGGCCCCCCAGGCCCTGAGGGGGTTGGGGAGCAATGATTTCTGCACCAGTGAAGCTGAACAAGCTGGAGAAAACGTGGGTTTGACTCCACTACTGTGGAGCAGCACGGTTAACCTGCTTTGGAATGAACTCTTTCCAGTGAAGGTGTAGAGTCTCATGTAGCAGGAGACTCAGGCTGTTGAGAAGATCCTAGATGTTTTCATCTCTCTTTTGAACAGCTCCAAAAGTCTCTGACTTCATTCCTGCTTGCAACCCCTAACATTCTGTGATTCTATGATTCTGTAACTTCTATTGTATCCAACAGCACCTCATTTTCTTCCTTTAAAACTCGTCCTTAACATAGGAGCAGAATATTACAGTATCTCATCCTTGGGCATTTGTGCCAGGGACTGAAGAAGCTTCTGGTAGAAAATTTTTCTTCCAGTCTGAAGGATGTTCTAATGGTATTATTAATACCATTATTAATTAATTATTAATACCATTAGCTAAAGGGCAGTGCCCCTTAGCTTTATCCTTCATAAACCTGCACAAGACCTCACTAGGTTTCAAAGATCACGCTATGACTTGACCTGCCTGGCAACTTACTATGTGGTCAATGTTCTTTCATTATCCACAATTCATGAGCACTAGTTCTCTCCCTGGTTGGAGATGGGGGTTGGACTCGATGATCTCTTGAGGTCCCTTCCAACCCCTAGAGTTCTGTGATTCTGTGTTTTGTTTCCTCAGGGGTGAACTGTGGGTCAGGTCCATAAAGGTGGAACAGTCTGGCTGTGGCAGCTTTAGCTCATGGGGTTTCTCCACATAGGCAGGGGTGGTCTGCTTCGCTGTAGAAGAGATCTCTTGAGCCTGTGGGGGGGGGGAAATATTCATCTATTGACTCTTTTCTCAGTGACATTATCCTGCACCATCGCATCCGGCGGCCACCCAACCCTCACTGGCAGGAGATCTGTAACTTTGACGCTCGGGTGAAGAAAGGAGAGCAGATAACAGAAGAAGAAATAAAGAAGTGAGTAGGGAAGAGACCCTGGTGAGGGGCAGCTAGCTTTGGACTTGTGCCACCTCTGAAGCACTGCCTGAAGGAGCACAGTGCAGCAGTCTGCTCCCCCTGTGAGAAGAGGTTTGGGTAATACTTGCTAGCTCTCAGCTGACACAAGCTGGTAGACTGCATGAGAGGTCCTGGCTCATGCAAGCCAAGGGACTAGGTGATAAGGGACTATTCTTCAAGACAGATGAATAAACTGTGTGATTGGAATGATGAGGAAAAGTGATTAGCCTGAGGTTAGTGGTACAGTGAAGAGCCTCAGCATCACTTCTGCTCAGGTGCTGTTGTCCATCTAGACCAAAAAATCACATTATGTATGGTGACACATCTTCCACCCTGAGCCCCTGCCCTGTTGAGTTCAGGACATTTCCTTCAGTGTCCATCCAAAGCCCTTTTCTGGGAATACAGGCTCGTGCTAAGGAGAGGGATGGAGCCATAATCATTTGGGAAAGGACAGGCTCTGCCTGGTTCCTGCATGAGGAACCTGGAGATGTTTCCCTTGTGCATAACCTGGTGTCTTCTGCATCAACCACCAGGTACAAAGGTCAGCTGTCAGCTGCTCGTGCACATGAACTCACCCTCCACGATGTCATCCTGTGCACATGCTCTGCTGCAGCTGCCAACTCCCTGGAGCAACTCAATATCAGGCAGATAATCATTGATGAGTGTTCCATGTCCTCAGAGCCTGAGACCCTCATCCCCTTGGTCAGCCACCGCCATGCTGAGAAGGTGAGTCTCTTCCAAAGACATGTTTCTAGGATGCTGTGTCTCTCAGGACTCTTGAACCTCTCTGTGTGTCTTCCACTCCTTACCATGCTACTCTTCCAAGCTACACTGAGTTTTAACCTTGTTCTTGGTAGTATCTGTGACGGTGTGTCAGTGTTTCAGCCTTCAGGGAGTTGTTTCCTTTGAGGTATAAGTCTACTAACTATAATTAAAATCTGGAGGCACAGAGAGGCACAAAAGTGTTCTCAGTGGATGCATCACCTGTTCCTGTCACATAAAGCAGAGGCAGAAGACCTGCTGTAAATCTGAAAGCTGTGGTGGTGAACTCCCACACCTGCTCACCTCTTTGAGTATCACACTGTCCCCTCTAAACATGCTCTTGGGTTTCTGCAGGAGAAGAGTGTGGCTGTATTTTTGGTGCTGCTTCTACAGGGGGGGTATTGTTACCACCAAAACAATGTGCTGACTCAAGTACAAAGTATAACGTGACAAGAAGCATAAAGCAGATCTCAGTAGACTTACTGCAGGATGCCCTTTTCCTGTCAGATGGGAACAAGGCTCCATGTTATCTGGATCAGGATCTTTACATAATCCCCAGCATGGTCTTTGATCAAGGCTGTGGTAGCTGTGACATGATAGATAAGAACAATGAATGTCTTTGTACAAGCAGCCTTTCAAAGAGCTGATTGCCTTCACCAGCGTCACCATCCCCAGGGCTGAGGTGTCCACTCCTTGTTCCAGGTTGTTTTGCTTGGGGACCATAAACAGCTGCGGCCTGTGGTCAACAATGACTTCTGCAAGAGTCTTGGCATGGAGACCTCTCTCTTTGAGCGCTACCAGAACCAGGCGTGGATGCTGGACACGCAGTACCGCATGGTGAGGCCATCCTCCGCTGGGTTGTCCTTTCTCCAGCACAGAAAATGCTGCTCTTGGAGTTTGCCTCAAGCCACTGAGAAGCAGATATTCCCCACCAGCACTTTCCCTTCCTAGAGTAACAAGTAATACACTTGTTACTCTAGGCATTAGAGTACTGGGGCTTCTTACCAATGGCATTACAGGTGAAACCTGCCCAAAAAGATGCTGCAGGTGGAGAATGCCCTTGGGTTTTGTTCACCTCGGTTTCTCCTCTTCCCTCTGCCAGCACAAAAGCATTTGCAAGTTCCCATCCCAAGAGTTTTATGAGAAGCGGCTGAAAACGTGTCCCCAGGTCCTTCGCAAACCCAGCGTCTTCTACCACAAAGACAACGGCTGCTGCCCTGTCATCTTCGGGCACGTGGAGGGCAAGGAGCAGACCCTGATGATTTCTACTGAAGAAGGGAATGAGAACTCCAAAGCCAACCTAGAAGAAGTGGAGCAGGCGGTGAGGAGGGTGCCGGGGAATGGCTGGAGATGGGAAGGGGAGGGGGGGTGTTCTGGGCGACTCTGGGGGTGGTGAGGGGGATGATGGTTAGTGATATAGGATGAAAATCAGTGGGGTGCAGCGTCTGCCTGGCGTCTTCTCGGGTCTGGAGCACGGCATGGTGACCCTGGCCAGAGGCAGCTGTAGGGAAGTGGGACCCAGAGCAGGGAGAGCAGCACAGCCAGGCACCATCACCGCCTTGGGGACAGGGTGCTGGAGGGCCAGTTTGCTCTGGCCACTGCGCCCAAGTAAGCAAGACCCTGATCTCCCCAGGTGAGGATAGCGAAGCAGCTGACACTAGATGGCACCATCCGGCCAGAGAGCATCGCCATCCTGAGCCCCTACAACGCCCAGGTGTCGGAGATCAGCAAGAGCCTCCAGAAGGAGGGCATCCGTGGGGTGACCGTCTGCACCATCATGAAGAGTCAAGGTGAGACTGGTTGGTTCTGTTCTCTCCTCCCTTCCCGAGGACTGAAGCAGCTTGTCACAGCGACAGTCGTTGAGCAAATCCTGCACCGGGGTCACTTCAGCCAGGGAGGCAGCACCCCTGGGCCAGATTTCTGGGTGATCTGTCATTTTAATGAATCCTTTGGAAACCTCTGGAGTGCCAGGAGGCAGGTGGAAGGGTGCCTGAAGGTGGGGGGTGCCTGAAGGGGGTGTTAAGGAACAAGCTCTTTGGAGACCGGTGACCTCCAAAGCTGGACTGAGCCGAACGGCAGCTGTGGTTTTGTGGGAGCTGCTGTAGGGAAATGAGGGTCTTGTGGGACACGGGGCAGGCCAGACACTTCCTCCTCAAAGCACCCTGTTCCGATTCTGTTTTCTAGGAAGCGAGTGGAGATACGTGATCCTGTCGGCTGTGCGCTCCTGCCCCCGCGCTGAGATTGACAGGAAGCCCACCAAGAGCTGGCAGAAGAAGTACCTGGGCTTTGTGACTGACCCAAACCAGGTCAATGTCGGCATCACACGAGCTCGGGAAGGGCTCTGCATTTTAGGTGGGTGTGTGTCCAGATCTGCCGGGTAACGGGGTGCTTACATAGGGGGTTGGAGATCTAAACTAGTCCAACTGGTAACCTTGCTTTATCCTGCTGCCCTTTAGGCTGTCTGTGGGTTTGAAACTGGGCTGTCTGTGGGTCTGAAACTGGGCTGCTGGGCAGTGTGAAGCAGTGGTTGTGTGGCTCCCTCTGTGATTGGGACCAGGTTGTTTCCATCTCTTGCATGCTAGAGCTCGCTCTCCTAACAGAACTTGCTGCTTATTTCCCTCCTCATCACCCAGGCTTAGGCTGGGCTCTGTAGGGAAGCTGTTTGCAGATACGACAGCGCTGCAAAGGGAGCTGGGGCTTCACAGAGCTCTGGCTGAAGGGAATGTCCCTGTGAGTTATCCAGCACCCTTAGGCTAGAAATGGTAAATGAAAGTCGTGACCAGTCTGTGATGGTACCATCCAAACCTCTTCTGGCCACTAACCCGCTGTCCCCATCCCTGTGCCAACAGGGAACCGGTACCTCCTGGAGTGCAACCCTTTGTGGAAGAGACTGCTTCAGCATTACAGGCAGCACAACAGCTGCACAGCAGCCCAGGGGATTTCTATCAGGAAGATGACAGCCCTGCACGGCTCAGGACATACCTCGATGAGCTCGTCCCTCTCTACCTGAACTGTGTGCCTTGGGAAGAATGCAATCTTGCCATTATTTAAGGACCTATGGAGCCAAATGCAGTGGGAGAGCCAGGACCTTCCCCTGCACAGTGACAGCTCAGGTTCAGAGCACGCTTTGGCACCTTGGGGGTCGGTTTTTCCTTTAATCAGTTCAGCCTTGGACAGGACTTTCCAGCTCTAGCAAACCAAAAAGCGTTGGGAATGAATGGATGGGTGTGAGACTTTCTTGATGATGATGATGATGATGCTATTTTTTTAACTGTTAAGATGCTCAGCAGAGCCCCCATCTTCTCTTCTTCACTGCGTTTTGGGGACCAAATAACTCTGCCCATTCATGGAGGGCAGGACGACTGCAGGCAAAGGGAGCCGCGCCGCACGCTGCCATTTGCCACAGAGGACCAAAGCTTCTGAGTGCCACCACTCATTTTAAAACCAAGGCCAGGGGATTTTTTTAAGGCCTCTCAAAGCAGGAAAAACACGTTTTGTTGTTTCGGTTTCTGTTGTTTTCTTTATCAGTGAAAGAAGAAAGCAAAGAGAGAACCCTGTACCACTCTTTGTCTAGCCAAAAAGCTGTTCTCTGAGCATGTAAATACCACAGAGCCAAGGCCAAGTCCATTTTGTAAATAGATTTACTCATTCTTCCTACAATCTTTGTATAACGATGGTTGGCCTCACCAGTATGAAGTTAATGAAAACCAAGGACCATTCCTACCAGGAAATGTTGGAATTTATAAGTGTATTTCGAATAGTTCTGAGTTTTATTTGAAATCTCCTTGAAGAGCCCCCCTTACACCTCTTTCCTACCCCGTATTTTTTTAAGCTGCTTCTAATTTATTAACTTTTGACTCTGTGAATTTGTTTCACAGTCTTACAGCCTGGGTTTTTAGAGCAGTGATGGAGATTTGATAAATGTACCGCAGCGTGGATGTGTGGAATGTATTTTTTTATTTCAAGTAGCCAAACTGCTGTGAACTGGAAGCTGAGGTTCAGGAGAGAAGGCTGCTCTTGCCCAAGAAGGAAAGGCTGATGCAGGTGCGAAGCGGTGCTCTCTGCTGAATCGTGGAGCTTCTCCTTTGAAGCATGATACTTTTTGAGGGAGGGGGTGTCTTTTATCTCATTTCAATTCTGAATGTATGAAGTGCCTGCCTCAGCTCTCCCCAAGACCACACGCTCGGCTGACTCTAGATGTTCCCGTGGGATGGAGCCAAGATGCCATCACGGTGGGTTTTGCACCAAGTATATACTGTGCTGGGACATGAGTCCTCCTTGGCATAAGCAAGGGGTCCCTGGGACTTCACAGCACTGTAGCAGGGATGGATTCTGTCCTTCGATCACGACCGCCCGATGCAGCGTGTGGCTGTCTCAGTGTGGAGGAATGTGCAATAAGAAAGCGTTGTGGCTGGAGAAGTCCTTATTTAATGCTGTGTTTCTTCTCATGACTGTATTAGACTTGACTCAAGAACCTATGGGGAAGTTTTGTTGTTCTCTTCCTTCTGCATCTGGCGGGTGTGATCTGTGCGCTAGAGGCCACCCAGGCTTGTTCTTGTCTTACTGAAGCGTAATAATGGACGTATGGCTGGTGATTCCCTGAGGGACCAAAGCCCATAGGAAGAACTTCCTGCTGCTTCTAAAGATGCTTGATAAAAGCTGATAAGATGTCAAGTTCCCTGTTCCTCTTTGAAGCCATCCCGGCTGGGATCTTAAAAGTTCTTTGGCACCAGCCTGCTTTTGCAAGCATGATTGCAGTTTCAGAGTCAGTTTGGAGGGGAATCATTCTGTGGAGTACTGAAAAGCAGTTATGATGTGGAGAATTCCAAGGTGCTGGAGTTGTTGGGAGCAGTACTTTGGCATGGTGCCAGCATCGTCCTAACAAAGTCACCTGGGTCCATGTAGAACCAGCGGGTCTCGTGTTCGTGAGACGATGGAAGTGAAGAGTCTTTCATTGATTTGGTTTGATTTGCTGGTTATTTCATTGCCTGTGACACAAGTGAGGAGACTCATCCCAAGCAGAGCAGCTTAGTCCAATGCTTTTGTGGGGGGTTTTGTGTAGACCAAGAGAGAGACCTCACAAAGCAGCTCCTTCCTCAGTGGGGAAAAAAGGTTGAGCGCTCCTCCTTGGAGGGTAAAGCCTAGCCTGAAATGCCTTGCTTGGTCACCTCTGTGTTGCAAAGACAACATACATTTACTTTTCCTTTTCCTTTTTCATCTGAAGATGCATTTTGTAACTGGTGTTTAGAGGATGCTGCCCTAGACCCACCCAAGCAGCAGTAACAGCCAGGCTGGACTCTTGGGCTGCTTGGGCTGGGAGTTGTGTTTGTACCTGTAGAGTTGGGCATGTGGCTGCAATAGTCAGGGATGGCAGAAAGTGCAATTAATCAAACTTTTTATAGACTGTTAGTGACAGCTGGATATCATGTTCTTGTCCTTAATGCTCATGGTTAGAGAGAATCATCGAAATTAGTAGAGGGGCAAAAAGGTTCCAAGCAGTCTGGTTTCATTTGCACATAGAGCTTTGAATTCACTGTTGAAGGAATTTTATGTTCAAGCACATATTCTTAAAATGCTTAGAAAAGAGAAACCAAAACCACCCAACCACTGGTAATTCCAGGAGGAAACAGCACGGTGCACAGGATGTATCTGTCCCATCATGGGCTCCACGCTCCTCCAACAGAAGAACGTTGGTGCAGGACACAAATGTCTGTCCACCCAAGGGGATAACTTCATTTCCTTGGCACTGGATAGAGCTGGAGCCCAAGGTGGACACCAGGCACCTGGTGTGCCAGGCGTCAGCCCGTGATGCTCGGCGTGGGTGCAGCCATCGCCCTGCATCCCGCTCAGGTTGGTGGGGAAAGGATGGACACAGCCAGAAGTAGGGAACCTCTCCTTGGCTCCAGCTGCCACAGGAGGTGCCCACTGGGCTGGTTTTGAGGATTTGGACAGATTTCTGTAGGACGATCAATTTACTGCAATAAATCGTTGCTTTGTTGGGTGTGGTTTTTTAATGGGAATGAAATGTTAAGTGTCATGAAGTGTAAATTATGGAACTTTAAATGTGGCAGGTTTTTATCTTTTCTATGTCTGTGACTCGCAACAAACCTCAAATCTTGTTTTGGATACAAATATTTTTACCTGCTTCTACTGTTTCTAAGAATGAACCTCAACATTCCTTTTGTTTTGGGTTTTGTTTTTTTGATATTTAAGCCATAATTGTAAAAATGATTTGAATTTAAAGAATAAATTTTATTACTGAAGGGTCTGGTTATGTGATGGTTTGACTGGGGGGGGAGCAGCTGTAGTTGGGCTGAACCAAGGGGTAAAATAAAAGAGCATTGCATGCAGTACAGGGCAGAAAGGATTGTGCTCTGCATACTGCTCATGTGGATGTACTGCCCTTCCCTGTTTGGGAGGGTGGGGGGGCTTAAGAGGGGGAATTGGAGGGGTTTTACTGGGTTTTGTTGGGGTTTTGCTGGGTTTTGTTGGGGTTTTGTTGGTTTTTTGTACTCAGAGGGCTCTTTGTAAGATGGGGGGAGCGTGAAATCATGCTGAAGTAACTCTACACAGGGTGTAGAAGGTAAGAGGCAACCTCGTGTAGCTCCAGGCCTGGAGGTTGGTGTCCCTGCCTGTGGCAGGGGGTTGGAGCTCTGTGATCCTTGGGGTCCCTTCCAACCCAGACCAGGCTGGGATTCTATGATAAGGTGGGGGAAGTGATCTGAAGAGCTTAGGATTCAGTTCAGGTGTTTAGGAGGAAGGGTGAAAATCACTTGTGGTTAAAAAAACCAAACCAACATAACGACAGGAAGCTGGAACTGGGCATCTGTGGGTGGCTGGAGAGCACTGGGTGATGGAGAGGATTCTGTCTCCTGTGCTTTGCATCTGAGGTGTCCTGTGAGTCTGGCTGCTGGTAGCTGCTCCCCCCACACCACATGAGTGGGGAGCGAGTGTCCTGTCCCAATTGCTGCCTAAGGATGTTATTCAGACTGTGTTGCTGTGAACCTGGAAAGATTTGGGGAAGGGACTTGCTTAAGAGAGAACGAGAAGTATCTCAAGTGTGGGACACAGGGGGACATGGGCAGCCCCTTGTCAGTGTCTGTGGGGACAGGACAAGGGGCAGTGGCTGCAAGTTAGAGCAGAGGAAGAACTTTTCCCCAGGGAGGGTGAGGGAGCCCTGGGACAGGCTGCCCAGGGGGTGTGGAGTCTCCATCTCTGGAGAGATTCCAGCCCCATCTGGACGCCGCCCTGTGCAATATGAGCTGGGGAGCTGCTTTGGCAGGGGGGTTGAACCCCATGAGCTCTGGAGGGCCCTTCCAACCCCTGGGATTCTGGGATTCTGTTCAGGCTTAGGCAAAATGTTTAAAAACACAGTTTTCCTTTAAGTTTTTTTTTTTATTATTAATCTTTTTCAAAGGGATTACATGAGAAATATGTTCTTACATGCCACCACTTCCTGGTGTGCAAACGCTCTTGGCCACACCTTCAGTGGCGTTAGGTCTTGTCGTCAAGGTAATGGTGTCCTGCCATTTGCTACAGACAAGCCTCTCAGTGTGAGCTCTTCGAATTTTGAACCTGTAGGACCTGCCAGGCTGCAGGTCCAGGACTAAGCAGGTGTTGGAGCTGACCACCCGAAACCTGTTGTAATTGTCTTCTCTCAGGGCGTTTGTCTGTAGCAACAGGAGCAGCTCACACGGTTCAGGGGACTCTTGGTTTTCAGTAAACCACACGAGCCTGGCCCAGTCACTCTCTGCAAATGACTGTCTGCGGTCAAAGATCAGCGGCACCTTCATGGAGATGGTCAGCTTGATTTCAGGGGCTCTAATGCCTCGCAGATCTGCGTGCGACACTAAGTGGTGCTTGACATAGAGCCTTCCTGGCACTTCCAAGGAGATGAGCTTCTCCAGAAACTCCGAGAGCTTGGCCAGTCTCTGCGTGATGAAGTCCCAGCGGGAGAGGAAGGTCATCATGTCCCAGGTGTCTGTGTAGCGCCTCAGCTCCACCCGGCCCCGCTGCAGTTGTTCCAGCAGCTCGGTCAGGAGCGTCAGCTGGATTTCAATCTGGTTTTTCGCCACCTTCTTCATCCTCTGGAACTGGCAGAGGTCAATGACCTGCAAGATGTCAACACAAAACATCTCGTTGTTGTGGTTCCTCGTGTTCCAGTGTTTGGGCTCAGCCTCCAAGTAGAAGGTGCACTTCTTCATCAGCTCAATCTTGTTGTGGTGGTGCTGGAGGTGCTGGATGCTCAGGTTGGACTGCAGGAACTGCAGAACCAGGTTCCTCTTTTCCAGGTACTGCTCCCTCCTGGCATCGTCTTGCTCTTCGCTGAACACGGTGGTCTCTGAACTGGTTTCAAATCCGTTCAAAGTCACAGCCATGATCCCAGAGCTCAGTTGCTGTGTAAGAAAACAGGGATGACAACATTGAGAGGCAAAGGAAAAGCATCTGCGAGGGAGCATAAGCATGGCTGTGACTCTCCTCTCCTTTCTAAGCATAAAGCTCAGCTTAGAAATGTATAGAGGGGAAAAACTGTTAATTAGCTGCAGTCCCAGAGGAATTGTCCTTTATAGTTTCTAATGTTTTGTACAGTCTGCTCTTACATACCCCAACCACCTGGTCTGGAAAAGAAGACCTAGGGGGGTACCTATTAATGTCTATCAATATCTGAAGGATGGGATGCAGGGGGAATGGGCAGCCCCTTGTCAGTGTCTGTGGGGACAGGACAAGGGGCAATGGCTGCAAGTTAGAGCAGAGGAAGAACTTTTCCCCCAGGGAGGGTGAGGGAGCCCTGGGACAGGCTGCCCAGGGGGTGTGGAGCTGCTTGGGCAGGGGTTTAGACCCCATGAGCTCTGGGGGTCCCTCCCCACCCCTGTGACTCTGTGACTCTGTGATTCTGCTCCCTGTCCCCCCACCCTGTTCCCAAGAGTTTCTACCTCCACTTAATAGATTCCCTGTCAGGAATTATTCTCTGATACACTCTGCCAAAATGTCTCCCTATCTTATTATCTTCTGTTTCACTCTAATCAGATGCCTTTGTATTCCTGTAAGCAATCTCTTTCAATTCTTCTGCCTCTCTGGAGATGTCTATTTCTCTCTCTCTCTCTTTGTAATCTGCCAAGCTGTCGAGGTTTGAGACCCATCTTCCAAGCCAATTTCTACTGGTACATAATCACCTTGGTGATTCAAATTAACCCTCTGCCCCCCCCAGGCGAGCTGGTCCCCAGCAGGCAGAGCCACGCTGAGTGCCGCCTCGCAGCAGCTTTCAAGAGCAGCTCTAACGTTTCCCCTTGCACCTCTACCTTCAACAGCAGCTTGACATTCATAACCTGGCAATGCTTTCAGCAACGTGCTGCTCTCCCTTTCTCTGGTTTGCATTTGCATCATCACCTCGACCCACGGCAGCTGCTTGTTTTCTCACAGCACAACCCTGTTCTTCCACAAGCAACGTACAGGAAGAGAATGGAACACGTCTGAAGCACCCAGGAACAGGTAATGGTTTGCTGGTAAGGAGGAGGTGAGGGAACAGGTCTTTGCAAGGTCGTATCTGCCCTCTGTCCTAGTCTTGGCTCTTTCATTTGCTGACAAAGCCGTGCCCTGCTTGGTGGTGCCTGCTGAGCCGAAGTGGAAGGTGTTTCCCTCCCGTGCTCACCCCATTTGTGTCTCATAAACAGAAATTAACTAAAGAAACGAAATATGGTGATACTGTAATGAGAACCCAGCTTGACGTGGAACAAACCCCCCGTGCCTGTCACAACCTGAACATCTTTCATTTGAAAAAGAAGAAGAGAACCCTGCACAGCCCCATCCTGTGCCCCCAGTCAGTCCACGATGCCCCAGCCACAGGCAACTCCCAGCATTCTACACAATTCTCTGGGCTTAATTATTCCGAGTTCTTGTAGTACCTAACTGGGAGAATTCTCCCATGCCTTGTAGAAGCTGGCTGGTGAGATCTAGTTGACAAAGTGATTTTTTTTTTCCTGAGCTTCATTTTCCCAAAATACATACCAGAACTAATAATACTGCCTGGTGGGAGCTGCCTTTGTGAACCCTTCAGACGTCTGGCCCCTCACTGCACTGCAATTTGTACTAATTCACTCATTCACAGCAGATTAATTTTTTTCCAAGAGAGCTGTCAACTTCAAAAAAAAAACAAGCTGTATTTCCTTTTCACTCTTTTTTTTCCTTGCCACCAAAATATAGAAGCAAGAAATGCCACCCTGAGGCAAAGCAGTGCCAGTCCCTGGCATCCCGTATGGAGCGCGCCAGGGACAGCACATGCACCAGGTTACCTTACCCCGCGTTCGCAGCGCTTTGGCTCTCCAGAGCAGTCTGTTTGCCCACAGACAGAGCTGTGATTGGGCTTGTTTTCCCTTTCTGTTTTTATATCCCTTTTTTGCCTTGCCAGAGATGCTGTATTCCCTGTCCCGCTGCTGTGTTGGCAGCCTGGGAGGCTGCAGTTGCACACCCATGGGCTGCATGGCCCCAGGCTCACCCAGGCCAGGGCTTGAGGAGGTGGCAGGGGGCACCCATGGAAGTTGGGGGCAGCCCACAGCCTTCCCCACGGCTCGAACGCAGCCCCTCACCGCAGAGCTGCCACCACCTCATGCTGCCGGGGATGGGGGTACAAACCTCCGTCCCCTCTGGCAAATGCCATTCCCAGGAAGGCCCCAGCCTGCCTTAGATCGGGCCCAGACCCTCCTTGGCAGCCCCTGGGCAGCTCCATCCAGCGGCCCCTGCCTGGGGCTGTCCCTGCCTGCCCTCCCCACCACTCAGGCCTGGGGAGCCACGGGCACACTGCCCTGGGACGGGGCACCAGCATCTTGGGCAGACAAGGCTGCTGTTCCCTCTCCCTGCAGCTGGACTCCACCACCGGGTCCGAGCCCCTGGCACCCACCAACTCCTCCCTCAGTCCCCTTCTTTTCACCATGCTGCTTCTTGCTTTTGGTGACAGTGGTTTGTGGGGACATACCCCAGGTGTCTATGGGACCACCAGCCCCCAAATCCTTCTGGATGTATCTCAGTCCTCAGCTGCCCCCCTTTGCCCTCCAGTCCCCTGGGCAATGTGGTACCTCGAGTCCCTTTGCCCTCCAGTCCCTTGGGCAATGTGGTACCTCGAGTCCCTTTGCCCTCCAGTCCCCTGGGCAATGTGGTACCTTGAGTCCCTTTGCCCTCCAGTCCCCTGGGCAATGTGGTACCTCGAGTCCCTGGGCGTTTGGTGGCAGCTGGCCAGCCCCGAGGAGAAGCTGCTCGGCTGCGTGAGGAGAGCAGCCTGGCTGCCTGCTCCCCTGCCTTCCTACTGAGCTGTGGCTGCCTTCCTACTGAGAGGGCAACTCCAGGGCGCTTCCAGGGAGCCAGCACACAATGCCTTGCTGCTGTCATCACAGGGCGGCGTATCCCCGGGCGCTGGGCTGGGGGTTGGGTTCTTCCAGGTGTGAGAAGGGTCTGTCCCCAGCCAGGGCTGTACCCAGGCACAATCATAGAATTGTAGGGTTTGAAAGGGACCTCCAGAGCTCATGGGATCCAACCTCCTGCCAAAGCAGGGTCCCTAGGACAGGTCACACAGGGCGGCGTCCAGATGGGGCTGGAATCTCTCCAGGGAAGGAGACTCCACACCCCCTGGGCAGCCTGTCCCAGGGCTCCCTCACCCTCACCATGAAAAAGTTCTTCCCCAGACTGGTGCAGAACTCCCTGTGCTCCAACTTGGGGCATGCTGCGGGGTGAGGGGATTCCCACGTTCCGAGGGCGAGTCCTGGAGTCTTTACACTCCCCGATGCTTTGCAGGGAGACTGAGGCTGTTTCACACAGTGCCAGGAGTGGTGTTAACTTAAACACATAATGTTTATTAAAGAGATGTGTTGGAATAGGATGTGAACTGCTCCATTAAGTACAGCAAACTTCCTTTAGGGTGTTTTTCCTGCTCTGCTTTGCTGTGGGACCCGACTGGCCCATCGGCTGTTTCCCTGTGAGAAGAGACTGGCTCGTCTGGTTCAGGGTGTCAAGCTCAATACCATGCTCAGGGTGCTCATCAGCAAGCAGGACAGGCGTCCTGTGTCTGAAGGTGCCTCCATACTCCCTGTGATTAAATCTTTGGGTCAGGGCTTAGCCTTAATGCTGTCTCGTACGCTTAGCTGGTCCACCTTTGCTAAGCCTTCTTAATTGAATGATGGGCAAGATGCAGAGCACCAGCCCTGAGCTTCTGCTTGAACATCAAGGGAGGAGGCAATCTGTCATTTTAAGAAATCAATGTGTCTTCTCAAGGCAGCCAGAGCTTACTGTTTCATTTCACAGCTGCCAAGAGATTAACTAGACAATTGTCAGGTGTGATTCTCCCAACAGACAAGGAAGATAACAAATATGAGTGAAAGAAGGTTGATCGCCTTGCTGGGAGGGGGTGGGGGGTGGCAGGGATCAGTGTTGGGTAATAACACCGAGTTTCTGCAGAAGATAAATGTTTGTGCTCACTTCATGGAGCCAAAGCCTGTCGGTCAGGCTGTGTGTGCTGGGGACTGGAGCTGCCCTTATCCCTTGGCCTTGGTGGTCTGAGGGTCTAAGGGCATGAGAGGCATCCTCTGGGGTCCAGCCCACCTCCCCTCTCGTTCCTGAGGTGTCCCCTGAGCCCCTTCTGTGTGCGTGTCAGGGTTCACTGCTGGACTTGTGCAGAGACTTCTGCCCCAAGCTCCCTCACCCTTCTGCCTGCCATAAATGCTGCCCTTCACCCCAAATCCAGCACAGGAAATTGGAACCCCTTTGGCTGCCCCTGTCCCAAAGAGCTGGCCAAGCTTCTGGGGAGACTGCAGGAATAGGAGCAGGAGCCTGCTGATGGTCCACAGGTGATCATTGAATCATAGAATGGCCTGGGCTGGAAGGGACCCCAAGGGTCCCAGAGCTCCAACCCCCTGCCACAGGCAGGGACACCAACCTCCAGGCCTGGAGCTACACAAGGTTGCCCAGGGCCCCATCCAACCTGGCCTTGAACACCCTCAGGGATGGGGCACCCACCCCCTCTCTGGGCAGCCTGTTCCAGCCCCTCACCACTCTCTCTGGAAAGAACTTCCCCCTAATATCCAATTTAACCCTTCCTTCCTTCAGCTTTAATCCATCCCCCTTGTCCTGCCAGTCTCTGCCCTTTAACAAGCTGATTCCCCTCCTGTTCCTCTGCTCCCTTCAGGGACTGGGAGGCTGCAGTGAGTTCCCCCCACAGCCTTCTCTTCTCCAGGCTGACCCAGCCCAGCTCCCTCAGCCTCTCTCCATAGGGGAGCTGCTCCAGCCCTCTGATCAGCCCTGTGGCTCCTCTGACCCCTCTCCACCAGCCCCACATCTTCCTTGTGTTGGGCCCCAGCTCTGGACACAGGAAGCTGAGATGGTTCAGTTCTCAGTGGAGGGACCAGTGCAGCTCCAGGATTCCCCAGCTCCCTGGGAATTAATACAAACACAAACCTGTTTGAAGCCTTCAACCACCAGGTACCCCTTTCCCCCCTCCCCATCAGCCCAGCTGTCTCTGTAGCAGAGCTGACAGCCACGTTTGTCACTCTGCCCCATCCTCCTGCCCACAGCATCAAAAGGAAGCACCTGTTAGCCCTGTCTTTGAGATCAAGATATAAGCAGACAATTGATTTTCCTCCCTCTTCTCGTTAGTGAGCTCTGACACTTAATAAAACATATATTTCCACTCTCAGGGTAAGCAGAACACCCAGATAGTGCCTGTCAGAGAGACCTGGGAGCAGGGATTCATCTTTATGGAAAATCAATAGCTGGAACAGAGAAATTGGCAGAACCCAAATTAAAAGTCGCTGGCAATTTCTGTCTTCATGTTTCATGGGTGCAGCAGTAATTCACTGTGAAGGAAACCACCCCAGGGGCAGGGAGGAGGATGGACGTGGTGCCCAGTTCCTCCTCTGCCCCCTCCAGATGGGACCTCGTGGGTGCAGGAGGGTGTCAGCCAGCGTGGGTTTGGAGCAGGGACACAGGGCTGGTCAACATGGACCTTCTGCCAGAGGTTGTGGCACCATGGCTGTGGCTGGCAGCGCTGTCATAGAAGTCTCCTGATGTCACCGTGTCCTCCAGGCTTCCCAACTGTGTCCCTGCAGCCCCCAATGGTACCCATAACCCCTGCACTTGTGTTTGCCCCAAGGGAGCAGGAGTCACCTGGCTGCACTGAGCTGCTTCAAGCCCCGTTATCACAAGGGGCTTATCACTGGTTTACTCACTGCTTGCTCCCAGTCTCACTGGTGCCTCATATACCTCAAATAAATTATGCATTCCAGATATATCCCCAATCTAAATCATCACCACACATCAGGGGACTCACTTTGCTCATCAGGCTGTGATTCAGAGGGCTCACTTTGAGAGGGAAGAGGGATTGAAGGTTTTGAAGACACTTGAGGGGGGTACTGCCCTCCTGAGATGGAAAAGCCCCAGCTGGACCAGGCCAGGAAGGAGTTAATTGTGTCTCCAAGGCAGCAATTATCTCCAGCTCGTTATATCCACTGATGGCACCTTAGGAGGGAGCCCCACAGCCTGGACCTGCTGGAGTTTGGGGTAAGCTGTTTGCCTACAGCAGCCTGAGAAGTTTGTGGGTTTGGAGGTAAAAAATCTTCTTCTTTGTGGGTTTGGGGCAAAAATCTTCCCTGGTCTGTGCCCAGCCATGAGATCTGCTCTACCCAGGGCTGAGCACTCAGGGTGTCCTTGGGGCAGGGAAAGGAGCCTTCATCTCTCCCCTGCTGAGTGTTTGGTGGCTGGACAGCCCAGAGAGGGAGTCCTAAGGTGGACAGACCCTCCGTTCTCCCAGGCAGGTGTGTGGGATGGGAGAGGTGAGAGCTCCTCTGAGCTGCAGGCTTCAGCAGAGGCTGGTTAACTGAGTGTGGTGGTTTCACCCCAGCTGAGAGCCGAGATCCACACAGCTGCCTGCTCTGTAAAGGAGAAGAGGAGGGGGAGAAGGGGGGTGAGGGAAGGGAAGGGAAGGGAAAAGGAAGGGGCGGATAACAACCCCTAAACCCAAGAAACCCAAAGCCTGTGGGTTGGGATAAGGATGGTTTACTAGACTAGCAGAAAGATAAAATACAACAATGCTGACAGGACTTTAGAGCACAATATCTATGGAACTGGTGATGCACAATGCAGTGTCTCACCAAACCCACAGCTCAGGCTTTGCCACCCAGAGCCGTCCCAGAACCCGACTGTCCCCCAAAGCCCCATCCCCTCCTCCTCCCATCAGCCCCCTTCACACTGAGCAGGATGGAATTGGCATGGAATAGTCTCTTTGGGCAGTCTGGGTCACCTGTCCTGGCTTCACCCCTCCTTTCTCATGAATAGAGAAACATGAAGAGCTGAGAAAGTCCTTGACTGCTTGAGCACAACTGAAAGCATCAGGGTGTAACCAGCACTGCTCCCATCCTGACACCCACACACAGCATCCCACCAGCTGCTGCAGGAGTTAACTCCATCCTGACCAAGACCAGGACCCTGAGCATCAAGCTCAGGAAGATGGAGGAGGGTCATGGAAGCTCATTTTTCTTTCTGGGAGCTCACCAAAGCCTGGTGAGCTGCCCTTGGGCTGTGCTGCACTTTACAAGGCAGACACCCTTGAGGTCAAGCAGGCTGCTGTGTCCCACATCCCATGAGGCAGCCTGTGCTGGCTCAGCCCAGCTGCACGTCCCCCTTTCTCCAGGAGAACTTCCCAGGGTGGGGGTCTCACTTCCTCAGGGAGACTGAAGATGGAAAATGGGAAACCCCAGAGCCTGCAGCCTTGTCCCCTGGTTGTCACCTGTGCTCAGTCCTGGCTTGGGGCTGAGGCTGGTGGGGAACACAGTCAGGATAACATCAGGACCTGGTGGTCCCAGAGAGCCTGGTGCCCACCCTCCTCAGAGCAGGGGACACAAAACCAGCCCCAAGGCTCCAGCATCCATCCTGCTGGGAACACGGTGCCCAGCACCTTTAGCCTGTCAGGCAGAGCTGGAGCTCTGTGTCCTGGGATTCCTCTCCTGCCTGGCTCACACTCCCATCCCTGGGGGCCGGCATGTTAATCTGCAGCACCAATGTCATGTGCTGGATGAAACCCCCCAAAGTGTGTGTTCCCTCCAGGCACAAGGGGCCAGCAGCCCCCCAGGGCACGAGCCAGGCAGGGGCTTGTTTTTCTTGCCACTGAAGGCTGGGGGGGGGGGGGGGGGGGGCTGGGGAACATCTGCATTCCCCAAACAGGGGCAGTACCAGGGCATTTCTGTGCCACAAGGAGGAACTGAGGCTCAGGGTAAGAGAGCAACCTGCCTGGGTTTGTGGAAGAGGGGAGGTGAACCCTGTGTGGCCAGCTTAGTGCCCCCTCCACAATGTCCAGAAGGCTTTGCAGGGGGACAACCAGCACCATTGGCAACACCACAGGCACTGCCCCTGCCTGGGCTAAAACAGGAGCAGCCGTGGCGCTGGATACGTGCAGAGGGAGCAGAGCTGGAGCCTGGAGCAGTGTGAGGCTGGGTCAGGCTCTGCTGCTGCTCCCAGGGATGCTCAGCCCAGGGCGGGGGGGCCTCATCCAGCCCTGACGCTGGGGCAGGGGGCTGTGGCACTGCATGGGGGGGGGGGTGGTCCGTGTGCTTGATCCGTGAGGATTGGCGGGGCTGCAGAGCAGGGACGTCACTCTGGGAATACTGGCAGCTCCAGCAGCAGGGCAGCGAGGCTGATGTCATGCCCATGTCAGCCCATCCATCTCCAGCGCTCCGCAGGCTGGTCCCCGGGGACGCAGAGGCTTTGGCAGCTCTGAGTGGGGCTGGAGGCGGATGCAGTTCTGGAGAACAAGATTCTCTCTCAAAAACCTGTGAAAAAGAAAAAAAAAATTAAAGTTCTTGGCTGAGAAGCTCGTTTAAAGCTCTTGTCTCTGGCAGAGGAAATAAGGTCTTCATTCCCTCCCTTGCTGCCTGGGTCCCCAGAGGAGCGCAGGCCATTAGCTCTGCCAGGAAATGAGCTGAAGTGGCTTTTGTGAGACTGACCTGAAAAAGCTCTGGGAGAAGCTGCTGCCTCTGCCACGTGCGGGCCCGGCGGTGGGGGGAGGCAGGTGGGCTGGGTGGGCACCCTGCCTGGCTCCATGGGTGTGTGCCCAGGGCAGTGGGCAGAAAATGGGTTTGGCTTTCTGGCTTTGCCACCTGTCTTTCCAGAAGCCTTGGTTGGGCTGGGGAGGTGGTTTGGGTGATGCTGCTCCCCCTGCTTCATCACCCAGGTCCCCCGAGCCCCCCCTGCAGCTCTGGGGCTGCTGCTGAGGGGTTTCTGCAGGGGGGAAGGATGGGGTGATCGTGACTGTTCCACACATGGTGAGGGCTGCACTGCTCCTGCCCAGGCTGGCACTGGAGAGCTGTCAGGGTGCTGTGGGCAATGGGATAGATGTGTTTAATAAACAAGAGCTCATCCACAGCCCCGGCTGCGGCAGAGAGGGGCTGGGAGAGGGGCTGCCCCCGTGCCAAGGACGCTCACAGCTGTCCTCCATCCGAGCGGGGAGTGGGCAGAGGGTCAGGAGGGTGCATCCCCCCTGCCTCGCAGCGCAGCGGCCGGAGGGGAGAGCGGAGCCCCCGCTCGCCAGCGCGCGGCTGTGGTACCCTCACACTTCAGCGTCACCTCCCCCCGCACCGAGAGCCGCCTCTGAGTCATCTCCCGGCTAAGTGGAGTGTGTGGGCTCAGCGCAGCTTTAGCTGTTCATCCTCTGCTTTGCTGGAGCCTGACACGGGGTAAAGCAGAGCGATGCATCAAGGTGGGGCTGAGGCGGCTGAATGTCCTGTGCCAGTAAAACAGACCTTGCTCGCCTCCTCCTCGAGCAGCTGGTGTCTCTCTGCGGCCCAGCAAGGGCTGCTGAAGTGGCTGCTCCTTGAGGAGCTCAAGAGGTCTTAAAAGACATACAGCCTGATGGTGTGTGCTGAACGACTTCGTGCTCTGACGGTGAAAGGCAGCGCCAGGGCCCCTCTGGAGAGGAGGCTCTTGGAAATGTTCTTACGTGTGACGATGCTGGGACGGGGGGGGGGGTGACGCTGCTGGCAGCATCTCAGGACTCTGGGACGTCAGGGCTCTCCGGGGTGAGGTTGGCCCTTGCCCAGCTGGCACCTGGGACCGTGCCTGGCCTCAGGACCGTGGTGGCTGCCATGGGTGTCCTTGTCTATCCCACCCTCGCCCCGCTGCCTGGCTGTGGCCTTTGCCACGTGCAGCTCCACCCCAGCACGTGCCCCAGGAGCAGCAGGGCAGGGGATGGCTGGTGCTGGGGTACTTTTGTCAGCTATCAAGTAATCGAGTCTTCCTGGAGCTTCACAGCCCTCTTTGCATATGAAACAGCAGGTCTCCAGAGAGCAAATCCGGAGTGAAACATTCCTCCTGGTGACAGACACCAACCTCTCCCCACTAATGATGTTAAAAGCTTTTTGGCTGTGCTGTGGGGCCACCTGCCCTTACCTGCTTCTTGCCTGCAGCGTGGTGGCACACGTGCAAGATGACCCAGGATCCCACCCCAAGCTCCTGCTGGATTTCATCTCCATCACAGTTTGCTAAGGAGAGCCAGGGAGCCCCAGTGCGTGTCACCAGGACAGGGACAGTCTCCAGGCTTGTCCCAGACCCGCTGCCAGGGCGACAGGAGCTGACAGCCCCTTCCCTGCCTGCAGGCAGGATGCTCTAGGCAGGCCCATGGGGCTGGGTTGGTTTCACAGCGGGTGCTGTGCAGCCAGTGCCCCTCAGATAACCCAGCTGGAAGCTGTGGGGATGGGGAGACACAGCCTGAGCCTCCCCCCTACCTACCTGCTGGTGAGTGGGGCAGCTCTGGCCCCTCAGCATCGCTGCAGCCTGGCTGGGCTGGACACGTTCCTTTCAGGCCCCTGTCAGCAGCGATTAGGGAGCACAATGCTGATAGCCATGGGGGTGGGGGGAGCCTGCACTGGGCAGCCAGACAGGGAGTGAGAAGAGACAACCCAGCACGTCCCCACTCGGTGCTGCGGCTGCCCTGGGTGGCAGGAGGCTGCAGCTCTTATGCAAGGGCTGGCAAGCAGCAGCACACGGCCCTGTGTGCTGGGACAGCGTGTCCCACACTGGCTTGGGGTGGCCCCAAGCTGCTCAGCAGCCCGGGAATCATCCCCTGCCCAAAGGAAAACTTGTCACTGCAGGATGCAGCTCAGCCCCACCGTGCTATGCCCATCGTGGGTGTCAGGCCAGCACTGGGGCTGCCAGCTGCTGGGACTGGCTTGGTTTGGGCTGTGCAGCTGGGATTTGGGGCAGAAAGTCTGGGCAAAGGGAGAAAGTATTCATTCATTAAAGCTGGAGCTGTGGAGGGTGTCCTCATTGCTGCTTTACAGCCACCTCTGGAGCAGGTGCCAGGGCCAGGAGCTGCTGGTCCTTTGGCTCCCACACGGTGGGGCTGCCAGGGAAGGGGCAGGATAAGCAGGGGATTCTGCAGCAGTGTGCAAGCAGAGGCTGAGCTCATCACCTTGGCCTGCGTGGTGCCTGCAGCGAGAACGGGGCTAATCCTAATCCAGGGCCAGATGAACAGCCCTGGGTGCTGTGTGCCAGGAGCCACGTTCTGCTTGGCACCAGCCCCTGTGCCTCGGTTCAGTGCCCTATGCCCCCAGGGTCAGGCTGACTAGTCTAGGCTTGGCTCAGCTAAACCCACCCTCTGGGCTGCCAGGGATATTGCTGTAGGGACCCCGCTGCTCAGAGACTCCCTGAGGACAAACACACAGAGTTCTTCATGGTTCAAGTTGGGTGTGTGGCTTTTCAACCCCATCACATAGCTTTATTCACACAAACGTCTCTTTAACTTACAAAGCCTCTGCCACTCATACACATCAGGGTATCCACAGTGTTCAAAGAACTTAAATAGAACGTCTCATACCAACCCCAGTAAACCAAGTACAAAAAATAGTTATATAAAGTTGTTCACACATAGGTCCTGGATTACCAGCTTCTGTGCAAAAAATAAAAGAAAGAAAAATACAAATTTATTTACTAATATAATTATCTTTAGTCTGGAGTCTGGGTTTAAGCCTTCTGCCATCACTAACTCAGCCCAGGGACTGCAGGGAGCAGGGGCAGCCCGGAGCTGGGTTCACCTCCCTGGCAGGGCAGAGATGCAGCTTGTGGCTGTGAAGCTGCTGGGATTTGCTGGATGAGTGAGCTGAAGGCCCAGGGTGGGCTGGGCAGCTGCTGGGGAGGGAACAGGCACTGGGATGGGGACACCAAGC
Organism: Gallinula chloropus; assembly: GCF_964237585.1. Lineage (NCBI taxonomy): Eukaryota > Metazoa > Chordata > Aves > Gruiformes > Rallidae > Gallinula > Gallinula chloropus. The sequence continues at coordinate 1,383,223 of NC_140101.1, read as the reverse complement.
ACAGCCACTCGAGCTCTTCCCACAGCCCAGACATCACCCTGGGGGTTACAGGCGCTTGGGCAGACTGCAGAGACACAGGGAAGGGCAGGTTGCAACAGGAAGGGAGCAGCTCCCTGCACTCTCCTTCCAGATGTGCCCAACAGCCTGCTCCAATGTGTGAAATGCTTTTGGATGGGACCAGCCACAGGCTGGGATGTGCCCAGTGACCCACCGAGCAGCCATCGGCACAGCTCTCCCCACCACAGCGCCGGCTCCTGGCAGCACCTCAGCACCAGCAGCAGCCACATCCTGCTGCCAAGGCAGACAGGGGGGCTCTGCCTTCCAGCTGCTGCCCCTCTGCCCAGCCTGGGACCTGCCCAGCCTCTCTGATGGCACAGGAGGCTCCAAAGAGCCAGGGTAAAGCACGTGGCCGCATCCTGCAGCACGGCTGAGCTGGCACAGGGCTGAGCCCCGCAGCATCACCTGCAGCATCACCCCCAAAACAGGACCAGGAGCATCTCCCCCAGCCCAGGCAGCTGTAATATGAGGTTTGGGCACGCCTGGAGTTGACAAGCAGCTGCGTTTCTGTGTTCCCCTGCTCTTGTGACCTGCAGAAAGCACAGGGGAAAGCATAGGAAGCACCTGTCCAGCTCTGTGCCCTGTGGCGTCTGACAGGCTTAAACCCAGACTCGGTACTGCACATGGAACTGTGACACAGGACACACACAACAGAGGATTTCCACAAGGATGGTAATGCTTGTTTGAAGTCTTATTGCTCCAGAAAGGCTCTGGGAGCCTCTGATATGTGAAGGAGCTGGGTCCTGAGGAGTAAAGGAAGACCACAGGGGTAACTCTTATCTGTCACTAGCACCGCTGAACCTCAAATACAGCAGCAAGGGGACAAGGGGAAAGCTAATCTAACCCCTCTGTGCTAGAGCCACCCTCTGCTTTCTCCTCCCCAAGGACCAAACCAGGCCAGGAGATCTCTGTGGCACCTGCACGATGCCAGCAGTGTCAGCCTTGCTGCAGGCTGGTGCAGATAACACAGTTCCCAACCCTCCAGAGGCTTGGCTTTCCCCCCCACCCCACCCCACATCCCTCCTGTAAACAGCATATTCAGAAGTAAACAGTTTCATACAATCATACAAGCACCAGCTGGGGCCCTGCAAGCACAGAGGGCAGCAGAGTTTCATGAGAGGGTGCTTGGTTCCCCCCACACTGACCAGGCACCCCCCAATCCCAGCTCCTGGCTGCTCAGCTTCACTGTGGCCAGGAAGAGATGAAGACAGCCTGGCCCTGGCTGGGCAACAGGCTGCAGGCTTGGTGCTGCTTTCCTTAGCTTGAGTTTTCCCAGCAACGCATCCTAATGCCAAAAACATCCACAGTGGTGAATGGAGAAGCTCAGCCTGTGGGAGCTGGGCAGGATCCAGCTGGGAAGAGAAGCCTAACCACCCTCCCAATCCCACAGCACGTGCAGTTTTGAGCTATTCTCTGTTCCCACTTTGTTCTAGAGGGAGTGCTGGGCTGAAGGAACTGGGAAGAGACATGCTAGGAGCTGTAAACATGAGGCAGGTTCCCCTATAGTACAGGAGTCGAGCACAAACAGCAGCAAAATCATCAGGGACAAATGCTCTTCAAAGGACAAACTAAGGAAGGGAAGCATCCACGTTGGCCAAGGGCTACCAGCCCTGGGACTCATCCTTGGAAGTGTCTGCTAAACGCTGGGTAAGGCACTACGGTCTAGCTCACTAACAGCAAGCTGCTCTACAACACACCTGCAGTGGAGACAGCCTGAAACAGTGGTGGACTGAGAGGGTTGACCCTCACAGGGCTTGCCTGGAGCCCCAGCTTGCCTGCTCTAACAGGAGCTGCTGCCTGCCAGGCTGGCCCCTGTCCCCAGAGAGGAGCGGGGTGCAGGCAGCTGGGGTCCTGGTGAGCAAAAACCCCTCCCTGCCACCTTCCCACCTCCTGCATTTCAGACTTGGTTTCCACACATGGAAACCTCCTGGCTAGGAAGCTCCCTGCAGCTGGGATGTGAATGCTGGGTGAGGGGCCCTTCCAGCAGGGAAAGCCAGAGAGCAGGGCTGGGGGGTGAAGCCCTCAGTGCACCTCAGTTCAAGCCAGGGTTCGGCTGTGGCAGTGGGAACAGCCAGGAGCAAAGTCTCTGCTGGGTGAGGGAAGGGTGGTCCAGTGATCAGGGCACTAACACTGCGCTTGTGAACTCACAGGGCTGGGCTCTCACCTCCCTGCAGCCCTGCTGAGGGGTGCAGGGCTCTGTGAGCCCCCCAGGAGCTGGGGGAGAAACACACCTACGGCTCCTCAGCACAGGGACCTGCTGCGAGTTGGGGAGAAAGGAGAGCAGCCAAAATGCCATTCCAAGCCCCCCCCCTCCAGTGCCCTGCTGAGCACAGGGCCTGTAACCAAGCCCCAGCTGCTCCAACCCCAGTAACCAGCCTGGAAGGAGGTGGTAGGGTCATGGTCTAGGCTGTGGCTGGCCGCAGCATCCCTGGGAAGGAGCAGGAGAGCAGCATGGGGTTGGGGGCTTGGTGCCAAATCTGAGCTGTCTGAACCTTCCCAAGTCACAGACAGACGGTTTGGAGCCTCCTGGCATCATCCTCCCAAGAGGAACTTGGCTTTCCTGTAGTGACAGACTTAGTTTTGTGTCTTGGAATAGATGGAAGAGAAAAAAATCCCTCCGCCCTCTCCCTGCTTTAGCTCTGCCTTCACCCACTGAGCTGATACAAGAAGTGCTGCCAGTTCAGGAACCTTCCAGTGATGACACATGGAGCCTGCCTGAGGCAAGGAGCAGTTCCCACAGCCAGGGAAAAGGGGGTCACAGGGACCCTCTTTCTGCCCTGGCTGGCTGCAGAAAGGGCTGAGCACCTGGGCAGCTCAAGGGCAAAGCTGGGTGAGGTCAGCCCACTCCCCCAGCTGCTCCCTGGGTGATTCTACCTTGGTGAGGAATGTTTTAGCTGGGTCAGAACCTGGAGGGTGGAGAAGAGGAGGTGCTTTACATTGCATTTACAGTGAGCAAAGTATAAAGACCATCAGCACAGGGTCAGCCCCAGAACATTAGTGTTGCTCTAAAAATAGGCAAGGAAATCAAGTATTAACTGCTCAGCCTGAGGTTCCAATCTCCTTACCTGAGCTGTACTGTAACCAAACCTAAACAGCAGCATTGCCTGTTGCTTCCTGAACATCGATATCCAGCAGGGAATATTTCATGGGAGGTGAGAATCCAGCCCATGAGCCACTTAGGCCAAACCTCCTCCTCTCCCAAGTACTGTTCCTAACACCTGAAGTTTGGCACTAAGGGAATCTGTAAACTACTTTGTTTCTCTTGTATATAGATGATGTTCACCTGAAAATGAACTTACAGGCTCCACTTTGCCTTCTGTGTTGGAAAGACTGGAACCAGCAGCACTAGTGAGGTCCAGCTCAGGGAGGAGGAAGGTGTCTGCCCCTTGCACCAGCAGACCTGCCTTGCCAAATGGCTTTCCAGCTTGTTTATGCTACAGGATCCTATGTCAACTGCTCAGAGCCTGGGCAGCACCCACCTATTACTCAGAAGCTGCCTGGCTGTGAAATGATTTAGCTGCTCTCAACACGTGGGCTGAGACCCTCGTTTCTCCCAACACACTGTGCTCCCAGTGCAAGCCCAGCAATCAGCCTTGCTCCTGTTCTCCCTAGGCAAAAGTAAAATAGCTTAAAACCCAAAGCTGAGCCCAGCCAGGCTCAGAGCTGGTGCCTGGCAGCACACCTCACTGCTGGGCTGCTGACTCCCACCTCCTTATAGAGACAGCAACTCTCTAGAAGCATCTACCGAGGCGATGGCAGTACAGGGGACACAGGGAGGGGTGTGCAGGGGAAGCTGTACCCTTCAGATGTTTAGAAGTCTCATGAGCACGATAGCTGGCAGCTTATGCTCTTCTACAGGCCCCAGCAGCCCCCTCCTGCACCCCCAGAACACCTCATCCCAAAAAAACCACCCCCAAAGTAACACCCAAAGATTTCACATTGCCAGAGATCCCGCAGACCAGGAGTCTTCTGTATCATCATCTTCCCTTATCTTTGACTTCCCTCCTTACATGTAAATAATGGAGATTATGGGTCCCTGGTAAATAAACCTGCAAGAAAAAACACAAAAGGAGAAAGAGGGGTCAGTTATGTCAGTGGTTTTGTCCCAGTTCACCAGCCCTCCCACCACCAGCCAAGCCAGACTGAAGGGGAACAGAGCAAGCACTTGGTGTGCTGGCAGCAGCTCTTCCACTCCCAAGCTTGAATTAAAGCATCATTAGAAGGCCTGGAGAATGATGAGTGTGTGCCTTCTCCTCAGAGCCCCAAACAATGACCACCAGCAGTGATGCCCACAAACTCCTGCACCAGGTAGAAGGTGGTAACTGGACTGGAGCTTGGAGTCATCCAGCTGCTGCATGGAAAGGCTGGAGGACACCACAGTGGAGAGGGTGTCACTCCCCACAGCCAGCTCACTGGTCCCAGTCAGTTTGAGATGGGTGTTGCCACATGTCTCCACAGTGCTTTTGTTATCAATCCAGATGCTGTCAGGGTGGGTACACATCCAGTCCCCCCCAAAGCAGGGGAGGGCCCTGCTTCACCTCCTCACCCCTCACGCTTTGCAGAGCTGGTTAACAGCAACTTCATTTCCCCCCAAACTTAAGCTCTGAGCTCAGTCTTAAACTCTTAACTTAAAATTGAAGCTGATGGAGAAAAATGTGGGGGTGGGATGAATTCATTCCCCCCCTTCCACAGCAGCAGGTCCTCTCCCACCAGGGAGGAGAGGGGCTCTGCAGAGACACAGAGCATCAGCGACAGAGCAGCGTGTAAAGACCTGCTGCCTAAAAACTGCCACTGCCCAGCAAATCACTCCAATCCCTTCGGCCCAGGAAATCTCATTAAAGAAATCCAGGCCTGAAGAACACGTCTCTGAAGGCAGAGGCTGCCTGGAGCAGAAGCTGTGGCCGTGGGCACGCTGCTGTTCAGCAGAGGTGAAGGAGGAGACGCTGCCTTTGCAGGCTGCGCTCAGAGCAAAGCCCTTCTGCCTGAGAAAGGGGGGCTTGGGACAGGCACCAGGACAGCAGGTCAGGGGCAACTGCACAAGGAATTTTCTGGAAGATTCCTCCTCATTAGCAAGCAGCTCCCCTGGAGTAGGAGCCTTTTCAGGGCCGGCGCCTGCCTGCGCAGCTCGGCGCTGAGGCAGGAGAGCGCGCTCCACTGACGCACGTCCTCTCAGGGGCTTGGTCAAGAGCTTTTAATCCCTCCACTGATGCCACTTACAGCTTTAATCAGCTCCAACGCTCCTTCAGCATCGGGAGGGTACGAGCCAGCAGCCCATGGAGCCCTCACCCAGCACCAAAGGGGGCTGGTGCCAACGTGTGGGTCATGGCAGGGATGGGAGGTGTCTGCATGGCAGCAGAGGACTCAGGGCAGGTGGAGATAACCCAGCACCTTCTCCTGCTAATCACATTGTCTGCCCCTTCGTGGGAACATGGGGAACAAGGGAAGGGGGCTGAGACTCTGCTTTAGCTCCCAAGTTCTTCCTCGCCCTCGGTACACACTCCTTTGGAGATCCCTAATATCCAGCTGCAGCTGCCTCCCCCAGGATGGAGAGCAGGGCAATGCTGAGCTAACACATCTGGCCAGAGGTGACATGGTCCAGTTCACCCTCAGGATCATGCTCCTCTCCGTGCAGAACCACCACTGCCCAGAAAGGTGTCCCCACTCTGCAGGGTGACCCTGCAAGGCTGCACCCTCTGCTATGGCCCAGAGGAACTGACTGTATTTTCACTGCCCCAGGGCTTGTTTTGACCATGCCAAGACTCACAAACCACACTGGAAACAGTCTGCAGTCAAAAACAACACTATATCAGAAAAGAAACCACCATCCTTCTCCCTGACTGGCTCACCTGACCCCATCCAGCAGGGCCAGGGCCCTGTTACCACACAGGAGGCAAGAGATGCCAACAGACCAGACCTTACTGGATGCCACAGCCCCACTAGCAGGCAGCTCCCCACACAAACACCACTACGTGTCTCTGACCCTGCCCTCCAGCTCTGAAATTCCACAGGGCAGCAGTTTGTTAGCACTGCCCAGGGTACCCCCACCACCAGGCAGGGAGAGCAGAGGAGCTTGTTCAGCACTGAGTCCAGCTGCAGTTTGGAAGTGCAGAGAGAAGAACAATGCAAATGCAGTTACTCACAGCTGAAACTGGAATGATCAAAACCAGTAACAGAGGAGGAGGAGGAGGAATGCTGAGTGAACCATGCTGGCCCCAGCTGGCAGACAACCCCCAGCCCTGAGATGCTGCATCCTGCACCACGCTGCACGCAGAGACTCCTGCTGCTCACCCTGAGCATCAACCCCAACCCCACTGTATCCACAATGGAACTATCACGGAACGTGATCTGCTAGAACAAGCTGCCTCCTACCCTGTGACCACAGAATCACACAGAATTTTAGGGGTGGGAAGGGACCCCCAGAGCTCATGGGGTCCAACCCCCTGCCAGAGCAGCTCCCCAGCTCATATTGCACAGGGCGGCGTCCAGACGGGGCTGGAATCTCTCCAGAGATGGAGACTCCACACCCCCTGGGCAGCCTGTCCCAGGGCTCCCTCACCCTCCCTGGGGAAAAGTTCTTCCTCTGCTCTAACTTGCAGCCATTGCCCCTTGTCCTGTCCCCACAGACACTGAAAAGGGGCTGCCCATTTCCCCCTGCAGCCCATCCTTCAGATACTGATAAACATTAATAAGGTCCCCCCTGAGTCTTCTTCTCTCCAGGCTGAACAGCCCCAGCTCCCTCAGCCTTTCCTCACAGGGGAGATGCTCCAGCCCCTTCAGCACCTTTAACCACCTGCCCCAACCGCTGCAGTTTGTAGTAAAGTTGCAAAGTTTCTCGATGGGCAGCAGCTGCCTCCTGCTCCTCTGGTTCTGTAGCCAAGCCCTGGGGCCACTCCAGGCAGCAGCCACATGCTCCTGCTGCACCTCACACCCCAGAGACCTGGCTGAGGGGCAACTCAACCCACCCTGCAGGAACCCACAAGGCCAGAGGGTCCCAGTGCCCGTGGGAGGCCCCTCGCCTGCCCCAGGGAACTCAGGGGGCAGGTACAGAACAGACAGGCAAGGAAAGAGATCTTTAAATCACGATTCTACGATGTACTTGGCAGGCAAAGAGGGGAGGAGCTCCAACCTCCGGATACCAACGAGGACGTGTGAAATACAGACACAGGGCTGGGCTATCCCAGGGCGATCAAGAGACCATCAGCAGGTACCCAGCACAATCGGCCACTTCCTAATGGTACTAGAAAGGCTTTTGTCCTCTTTGCCCCAAAGACATGTTCTTGGAAACAGAGATGTCTCTAGATAAACTCCTGTGCGGGAGGTGGGGCAGCACAGCCTCCAACAGAAGGAAGAGGAGATCTTTGTCTTGCCCAGGGCAACGCTGCCCACCTCTGCCCCAGGGCCAGCAGCAGCATGGAGAGGAGGGCACAGAGATAAGCAGGCTCTGGCTCCACACCCGGCAGGAAAACAAGCCAGGATCGCTCTTCTGGCTGAGAACTGACATTTAACGTCTACATTCTGGAGGGGTAGCAGAGCATGAAGCCTCTGACAGGCAGGTGCAGCAGCAGCATCCCCAGCAGAAGGAAAGGCAAAGCTGTGGGGACACGAAGCCAGAGTGGAAGAGCAGCCTGAAGAGTGAGCAGAACTGATTGCTGGGGCCAGGGGGGGGTTAGTTTTCCATGTGATGATGTGAACCAAGGCTGAGCAGGGCTGGAAGCTGTCCTAGGCAAGAGGAGCCCACTGTGTGACCCAGCAGCCCTGAGAGCTCCACCCCAGAGCCACACTCAGGGTTGAAGAGGTTACTCGAGTTTCTCGGTCAGCTGAAATCACCTGAGAGCAGAACTCAGGCCCTGCTCTAAATCCCATTTTAAGCTTCTCAGAGCAGGTTTCCGATTTTAGATTTGCACTTAACAGCACCACAGGGTGACCGACATGCACAGAGCCACAACCCACCAGGAGAAGAGCCCCTAGAGCAACGCACACCCCATGTTCTGCTGCCCCATAAAGCAGCCAGGAGAACGTTCCCCCACAGCACAAGGCTCGGGGTTTGCAGGGAACACATGGCCAGTGCTGGGCTCTGATCTGGGCCAAGCAGCCCTGCTCTGTGTGGAAGCCAGGCTGTGTTATATAAGCACATCCATCTCCCTGCAGCTGCCTCACCCACCCAGCCCATCCGTGCCGGCTCACGGTCGGCTCCAGCTGAGGATGGAGGGTGAAGGGAGGGGGGTGTGTGTGTGTGGGGGGGTCGGTTTGCAGAAGGCAGCTGGGTTTTAAGCAAACAGCCCCGGGGTAGGACTGTCCCCTCGGTGTTTGTTATCCCTGCATGTACTATTCTGCAGCTCTGCGCAGGGTGAGTTCTCCCCGGAGGGCACGGGGTTGGTTGCATAACCCAGCAGCATCGTGTCAGCACAGAGGCATCAGCAGAGGCTCTTCAGCACAGAGCCAGCAGCACAGAGGCAGCAGCACAGAGCCATGGCAGATGGAAGCCCCAGAACCCCCACCCTCAGCCCCCAACAGCAGAGCTGCTCCTGAAAGCCACTGGAGATCCATTTCCCTCACCCTGGGGCACGAGGTGGGGTGCCAGGCTCTGGCCCCAGGGCTTTCTCACACCCATCTTAAGGGCTGACATTTCTGCAGACTCACTCCCCCACCCTGATCCCCAGCCCACACCCACCCCAGGACCAAGCCCCAGCCCCAGGCAGGAGCAGTCACATCAGTTAGTTGGGCTGGAGATCTGAAGGGCGTTAAGTATTTCCCATCCGTGTGAGGAGGGGATGGTCTGGGGATGGGTTTGGACAGATGAGCAGTGACAGAACTACACCTACCCCACGGGCCCTTCCATTCCTACGCTCCTGTTCCTCTGCAAACAGCACAAAGCTCACCTGGGCACAGGCATGGAGAGGAGACAGGCAGCACATCGCTTTACGTAACATCAGGAACCCTCAGGTGGGCAGTGACAAGGGTTTTTATAACAAAACCTGCCCAAAATGCCCCAAACCTTCCCCACTAGCCTGCTGCTGGAGGCTCCTCTGGACCAGGACAGGCACAGAGCCATCAGGCATGAGGCTGAAGGCCGGGTGTTCGCTGGCTTGGGCAGCCAGTTTGTCCCTCTCTGCTCTCTTGTACATGTGGTCTGCTCTGGTCCAGCAGGATCTGTGTGGCTTTGGGGTGAGGTAAAGGCTGGGAGCCCAAGCTGCAGTGCCAGCACCAGCTTCAGAAGTCTCCTGTGACCAGCAAAGGGCTGAGATCTGCAGGAGCTGAAGGAGGACCTGGGCTGGGAAGGAGTCGGCCTCACCCCTTGTAATCTGTCATTTTCCTGTGATGCTGTTTGCCTGGCCAGGAGAATCCCTAGTAACAGCTCTTGTTTACAGGCAGCTTTGCCATGCAGGCAAGACCTCCCAGTCATTTGGTGTCACAGCTTAGTGACATCACCAGCCACCCCACATCCCTGAAGGGGGGGGGCTTCCAGACCATGCGTGACCACCCACATCTCAGGACCAGGACCTCTGGGCTTGGGCTATTTAGGAACTGAGCTGGAGGGTAGGAGGGAAGGGACTGTGCTTGAAGGGAGCTGAGATTAGTCTGGACCCAACTGTTTTGTAAGCTTCCTTCCTGAGCAGACACAGCTCTACAACCTCAGATGCTGGAGACCAAATCATCCTCCTGGGTCTGGGCAACTGCAGATGGCACCAAAGGGAAGTCCTGTCTTGAGCAAGGAAACGAAACGAGACAGATCCATGTGCCTTGGAGGTGAAAGCAAAGGGAAGAGCTTTGTCTGTGCTGAGATGGACCCATTGCTCCAGTCAGTGCCTGCTCACTGAGCCAGCTGAGCCCTGAGGTGTCCTGTCCAAGTCCCAGAGGGGAAAGGGACCCTGCTAGACAGCACTGACCACTGAAATACCCCACCCAGCCCAGGAGACAGAACTGGCAGCAACTTCCCTGCCCCTGGGAGAGACAGACATACCCAAAGCTGGGGTCAGAGGGTGCTCAGGGGTGTCTCTGCCATGCACCAGCCTGTCTCAGCCACTGGCCAGGGTCTCTGAGGAGCAGGGCTCCTGCCCAGCCCTGCCAGCCCTTTGGACATGCAGCTAATTCTGTTTCTCACCTCTATTTTATTTTTGCAGTAGAATAGGTGGGGAAAAAGCCCTCAGCAGCATTGCTCTGATGAGTCACTATAGAAATAGCTCCAGGAACATAAAAGACTCCTTTGTGTCACTACAAAGTACATTATTGGGCTGGTACAGCAGACAGAATAACACAAGAACTGCAGATCACTTACCCAGCTGCAAAGCACAGCAGTGCCCTGCCCTGAATTTAAGCAGCACATGTAACCTGGTCCATTCTGGTTTCAAGCTCAAAGGCATCGGGTCGATCCTGCGGGTTAGCAGCCAACATGTCTTTCAAGAGCTGCTTGATCCCTTCAGACATGGAAGTCCTGCGTTTCTGAGGGATGTGCAGCTCCATCTTTGGGTTTTCTAGCAGCGCTTCCCCAACGGGCACAATCTCAGTCCCCTGCTTGATGTAGGTCCCCAGCAACTCCTTCTTGGTCTCGGCGTCGATGAACGTTATCCTCTCGATCATGGCCCAGATGATGATGCCAAGGGCAAAGATGTCAGCCTTGGCAGTGTAGTGGCCCTCCCAAACCTCAGGTGCCATGTAGAAGTCAGAGCCACAAGCTGAAGACAGCCAGTACTTGTTGACATTCACACTTCTGTTCTCATGCCCACCCTCCTTGCCCCGAGCGGTCAGGCCAGCGCAGACCTTGCTGAGCCCGAAGTCGGCCACCTTGAGAACAGGGGTGCCAGACTTCTCTGTGATCAGGATGTTGTCTGGCTTCAGGTCCCGATGGACGATGTGGTTCTTGTGCAGGAAGGCGATGGCGCTGGTCAGCTGCAGCATGAAGCTCCTGGTGGTGGCCGGGTCGGGTCTCCGCGACAGGACGTACCGGTTGAGGTCTCCCCCTTCGCAGAACTCCATGACGAACCAGAGGTAGCAAGGCTCCTCTGCATAGCCCAGGATCCTCTCACCTGGCCAGGAGGGACAAAAGCAGGAGTAGGTTTTTAAGCCACATTACAGAGTCACAGAGTCACAGGGGTGGGAAGGGACCCTCCAGAGCTCATGGGGTCCAACCCCCTGCCAAAGCAGCTCCCCAGCTCATATTGCACAGGGCGGTGTCCAGACGGGGCTGGAATCTCTCCAGAGATGGAGACTCCACACCCCCTGGGCAGCCTGTCCCAGGGCTCCCTCACCCTCACTGGGGAAAAGTTCTTCCTCTGCTCTAACTTGCAGCCATTGCCCCTTGTCCTGTCCCCACAGACACTGACAAGGGGCTGCCCATTTCCCCCTGCAGCCCATCCTTCAGATACTGATAAACATTAACAAGGTCCCCCCTGAGTCTTCTTCTCTCCAGGCTGAACAGCCCCAGCTCACTCAGCCTTTCCTCACAGGGGAGATGCTCCAGCCCCTTCATTATCTTACAGAACATCCACACTAATTCAGCACAGACAAGGGATGGGTCTGGTTTATGCAGGTAGTAAAGGCCTTAGGAACATGACCAGGACCTGCAGGGTACCAGAGGTGATGCCAGCATTGCCGTGGCTTCAGGTGGTTTAGGATCCTGCTGACTGCCAAGCCCCAGCACCACCTTTCTCTGAGCCCACTGCCTGGTGGCCAGCTCAGGATCCCACAGCATGAGACCAAGCACCCATCTTCCCAAGCCTTTGCAGGGAGTGTGAAAGCAGGGGGTTATTATCCTCCACTACCACCACCAGACAACCCTCCCCAGGCTCCAGAAGCCAAAACAACAGACACTAAAAGCACAATTAGCATGACAACAATTACCAGGTCTGTGGGACCAGCAGCTCTCCCACCCCAGCTCTGCCACAGGAGGCAAAGACCAGCTTGTCCCTGAGACTTCAGTAGTGCAACCCCAGTTTGGGAGTAAATCACAGCCCTTCACACTGTGTAGTACAGCCTAACTGCAGTCACACCAGTGCCTCTTCTCAGGCTGTGTCTGTGCATCCACCTGAGCCCTGTGACTGTGCTGGGGCAGCTCTGCCACTTCACACAGCTTTTGTGAAGTGCCAACAAGTCCTTTGGAGAGGGGAAACTGGAGGCCCAAGTAGCAAACAAGGTTGAAGGGCAACCTCAGTCGTGCTCACAGATATAAACACTCTCTCCTCAGCGCTGCTGCTGGAGACCATGGGCCAAACACCATCCTCTCCTCACCACACAGCGACCTCAGACTCAGAGGACCTCAGGTCCCATTTGTTGCATCCAGGTTTCACTCCGCAAACCCCTTGCCAAGACAAACCCCTCTCTTGTACATAAACTGGCCAGGCTGGGGAAGAGGAACAGTGTGGCACTGGGTAACGGGGCTGGGGCTGCTGCTGGTGCTCCCCAGAGCATCCTGGAGTCGCTGGCAGCAGAGCCAGCCCTGCCAGGCAATGCCAGGATGCAAACCCTGCTGCCAGAGCAGCCAGGTAGAGCTGCACACACAACCCAGGGCATCATTCTGCTGGAGGAACCAGGATTATTTACTGGGGTTTTTTTTACACTCAAGCAGCACAAGGGAGAAGCTTGAGGACACCCCTGGCCTCTGGCACAGCAAACAAGTCACAGGGATGAGTCCAAGTGCTCTGAAAGCAGTTATATAAAACTCCACCCATCTGACAAAGCTGGGGGGTTGTTTTGCAAAGCCCTTGAGAGCATCTGGGAAAGCAAACTTCCAGCAGCAGGTAAAGCCAAGGACACCAAGCCCTGGGCTGCCCAGCACCCCTGTCTGCACTGGTCAGTGATCAGTGTGGGTGGAAATATTGGTTATTTGCACAAACAGTCTGTATCCATGGCTACTGCTATGGAAATGAAAGGCTGCACAACACAAGGGTTTGGCTGCACCTCCCTGCCCTGGGCAGGAGATGAAGGGTTAGGTCAGGGGGATGGGGAGGGAGGGAGAACAGGCTGAAGGTTCAGGGCACTTGGGTGGACTTTGAGGGGCCAGATGAGACCCTGCAGTGCTGGAGTGGGGCTCAGCCCATCAGCCAAAGGAACAACTGGGAGCAGGGCAGTTTGACTCTGGAGAGCAGAACGCCAACCAGGAATAGCAGCTCCTCCTGTGCAAGGAGGGTGAGACTGGCATGACAGCATGGAAACTGAAGCAGAAGCTGCTCATTTCGGGCACAGAGACCTTTGCACAGCCAGAAGAGCCCCAGCTCACACTGCTGCCACCACCTCAGGCCTGCTAAACCCCAGTGACACAGCAGCAGGGCACGGGGCTTGGCTCCCCCACTCCCCTCAGCATCCACAGAGCCCCAGCAATGGGGGGCAGGAGGGTTTGGCTCTTCTCAGCCAGGAGCTACACCACGATGGGGGGCACAGCAGAGCCCCCAGCCCATCACACAGGGCCAGGAGCATCAGGCCAGGACACAGAGGTGGGAGGGTGGGAGCATTCACAGTGCTGACAGCCCCTTCCCACGGGGAAGCTGCTCAGAAACCAGTTCACCAGCAGCCAGGACCTGCTGGCTCTGACAATCCAAGGTTTGTTTTTAGGATAAAAAGAAAGGCTCTGATTTAAAACTTGGCTCCTGAAGCTCAGCAAGCACAGGGAAGACGCTGCTGACCCAGTAGTAGCTGCAAGTACCATGCTCTCCACTCTGGGTGGAGCGCTGCTAGGAGAGGCTTAAGCCAAGAGTAATATTTCCTCATTTTCTTTCTATAATCTGAAAGTGTTTGAGCTGTTAAATCATCTTCCTGCCTTCAAAACAAACAGCTTGAAACATAAAGAGCTGGGGAGCCGCTTCCTAAAGCTGACATGTTAGCAAACTGGAGCCAAGCAGCCAAGAGATGAAGAGATGCAGCCGACAAGCCCGAGCCATTCCCCACCACCCCCCCTGTGCTCCCTGCCCCAGCACAGGACAGCACACCTCAACCTCCCCATCCCTGCAGCAGCCTTCCCACAACCTATCCTGGGAGCTCGTTAACAGCTTGCTAATTTGCTTAGCAACACAGGGAGGGGGGGGGGTGGGAGAAAAAAAGCTGATCTAATGGCAGCAGCAGCAGCATCCCACTGCTGCGTGTAACCTCTGCCTCCCTCTGCACTGCACACAGGGGCTGCACCAGACACCAGGGCTGGCTGATGCTGACACAGGGGGGTGATGGCAGGGCAGCCCACCCAGCGAGGCTGGGCATGGCTGGGAAGTTGGTGGCCCCGTGGGTGAGGTGCTGGGAAGGGAAACCTCACTCCTGCTCACTTGGTGAGGCGGCTCTGCCGCTGCTGTGGGTGAGGAACAAGCAGCACATGGCTGTGCACAAGCCTGGGAGGGGCACGTGGACCAGGGCACCAAGCACACTGCTCAAGGCTGTGCCTCTCTCCCTCCCCCCCAGGCTCTGTGCTGGGCTCTCAGTGTCCTTTTTTGCTGAAAAATAAATGATTCTGTCCTTAAATTTCTTCTCCCCCATCTCCAGCTGAAGGAGGTGCAGGCTCCAGGCTGGGGCTGGGACCCACCATCGCCTGGTAGCCCAAGAGTTGTGCTCCCCATTGATAAAAGCTCCCTGGCTAATCCCCCCCTGTGCCCTCAGCAGGTTGGCAGAGCATCTGTGCAGGCCCAGAAATAGCCCAGCTGCGGGCGTGCAGAGCGGCACGGCCGCCCCACGCACACAGCCCACGTGCTGCACGCAGGGCAGGGGGCAGCAGGCAGCCCTGGGAGGCTCACCCAGCTCCACACTGTCTTGGGAAGCTGTTTACCAGTGTTTTATCAGAGGCAGAGCTTGGGAAGGCAGCAAACACAGCCTCTGCCCCAGCCTGTGGCCAGGGCAGTGACTCTGAGCTGGGCAGTGACTCTGCCTCTCTGGCCTTGGGATGGAGAGCCCAGCTCTGCTCCCATCTCCAGAGGGCTGCAAGCAGGGCAGGGACAGGCAAAACCCTCCCCACAGCATCAAGTTGGGGGGGGTTTCTCCCCACCTAGAGACAGGGGGCACCCATAGCTGAGCCAAGAGCTTCTCCCCCAAGCCCTGCCACCTCTTCCCAGGGTGTGCACCATGAGAAGGGGGTCCCAGAGTCAGCTGCTCTTCCAGGGAGGTGTGCCCACCACAGCACATAAAGGAAGCACACACAGGCTGTACAGAGATCCCCTCTCAGGGAGTGTCTGTGCATGGAGTGTGGAGGGAGAGCAGGAGCAATCTGCATGGGGAAGAGCTGGGCAGGCACAGACATGTTCCTCCAGGACATGTTCCCCCCCAAAAGCAGGGCAGGGACAGGCAGGGCAGCCCAAGAGCCTGGCATCTGCTCACAGGATGCACCTCAGCATCCTCACACGAAGTCTGTGCCTCTCACACAGCTTGGAGGCTGCCTACACTGGGCTGGGGGCTGAGCTGGGGGGAGCACGAGGAGATGGAGCCCCCCGAGGAGAACAGAGGGGTCCTAACGCCCAAGTTACTGGGTGGGAGGGTTGGGGGGAGCTGGCTCTGGCTGTGACAGGCTGGTGGGCAGGGGGCAGTGGGGATCCAGGGCTGCAGTACTTTTCCACATCCTCACTGCACGTTGGCAGAGCTCAGGCTGACAGGCAGCCAAGGGAGCGTTTCGGAGATGTCACCACAACAGCCACCGACTGTGGCAGGAGAAGGTGACCCCTGGCAGCCCCATGCTGCTGCTGAGGGACCCCAGGGGGAGAAGGGGGTGTCAGGCCAGGCTACAGGCACTGCTGCTTCCAGGGCTGTCCCGTAGAGCCAGCGTTTGGGAGGGGGACAGGCACAGGAGAGCACAAAGAACAGTCCCACAGCTGTAAGAGCTTGAGGAAGCAGGAACAGCACCCTAAGAAGCTGCAGCCTCAGGGTGCTTGGAGGAGGCAAAAAGCAGGGACAGATGTCCCCATGGTGTGACTGGGGTAGACTGGTGAAGGTCCCCAGAGGAAATGCATGGGCTATGGCACAGGTCAGGATAGCTGGGGGAGCCCCAGGAAGGGGGGGAAATGGAGGAGGAGGAGGTAGGTGCTGGCAGAGGGTGCAGGGAAGGGCTGAGGGACATGCAGGGCTGGGTCTGAGCCAGGAGGTGCTAACAGGGTCCCTCAGGAGTAGAGGCACAGGGCTGGGGTGCCACAGAGCACAATGAGACCCACAGAGTCACGGGGATGGGGCTGAGGGAAGGGTGTCCCGGGGAGCAGCACGCAGGGGATGGGGAGTGGAATGGGCACACAGACAGACCCCCAGGGCACAGCGTGGTGCAGGGGTCCCACAGGGTTCTCTGGGTGTGTGGCAGCAAACAGGGGTGCTGTGCAGCAGAGGGACAGGACAGAGTCAGGGGACGGAGCAGTGGGACCCCAAGACTAGCAGTGGGGACAGAGGAGTCTGGGACAGCCAGAGGTGCAGTGGGGGGAGCTCAGGGGGGGCTATACCAGAAAAAAGGTGATTTAAGATGGAGAGAGGGGTGTTGTGAGAGCTGGGGTGGGGGATGGGGTCTTTGGGTGCTTCTCTGAGGGCAGGTGAGGCACAGGAGTGATCCAAGCAATGGGGGATGTTGTGAAGCAAGGGAGGGAAGGAGGGAGGGAGGGAAGGAGGGAGGGAGGGCAGCAGCAGCAGCACCTGGCGTGGGGGTGTCCAGGACGGGCATCCCCGGGGAAGGGAGACCCCAGGGCATCCCACATGGGGCACCCCCGACGACAGCACAGAGGCGGCCGAGCCCGAGTGCTGGGGGAATAACGGGGGGGGGGGGAGGGGGGGGGCAGGAGGCCCTGGGAACGGGGCGGGAGGGGGGTGCTTCCCGGGGGGTGGGGGATGAGGCTGGGGCGCTGAGGATGCTGCTTGGGGAGGCCTCGGGGAGGAAAGGGGGGAGGTGTGAGGGGGTCTCCAGGGAGAGGAGGGGCAAGTGGGGCCTCCTCAGGGCTGCCGGGGCGGGTCGGGGGTGTCGGTACCTTTGAGGGAGGTCTCGACGAGGCGCAGGTAGAGCTGGCTGCGCTTGTTGCCGTGGCTCATGCGCTGCCCCAGGCCGTGCCGCTGCAGGACGCACTCCTCGAAGCGCACCACGTTGGGGTGCTGCCGCCGGAGGCTCGTCAGGGCCCAGAACTCGGCCAGCGCCAGCTCCACGTTCTCGGGGGCGTCGCAGCGGATCCGTTTCACCGCCAGCCGGGCGCCGCTGCGGCCCGACACCGCCTCGTACACCACGCCGTAGGCCCCGCGGCCGATCTCGGCCAGCAGGCTGTACCGCGGGGCCCCGCCGCCGCCACCACCACCACCACCACCCGCGCCGGGCCCCGCCGCTGCCGCCGCCGCCGCCGCCGCCATAGGGCCCCTCCGGGCCGCCCGCCGCCTCGTCACCCTTTGTGTCCCGCGGCGGCCGCCATCCGCCGTCTCCATGGTGCCGCTATGGGGGGGGCCGCGCACCCTCCGGCCGCCCGGCCGCCCCCCCCCCCCGCCCCGCGGAGCGCCGCGCCGGCGAGGGGGCACGCGCCGCCGCGTCGGAGGGCGGAAAAGCGCGCCCTGCCTGCCCCTTTAAGCGCTCAGCCAATCACGGCGCCGCGGGACGAACCACGGCGGCGCCGGGGGGGGGGGGGGGGTGTGTGTGTGTGTGAGCGGCGGGGATGGCGCCGGGAACCGGTTTCCCCCCCCACCCCCCGCCACAAACTGTAGGGAAGGGGCCGGTGCCGGCGGCCCCGGTAGCGGCGCCGTTAAACGGGACGCAAAGGGCGCCTCAGCGCGGCGGGGGCTCAGCGCGGCGGCCGCCCCCGCCGCCCCCCTGCCGCCGTGGTACGCGCCGCCCCGGTGTAAACAGGCTGCTCATGGGGGTGGCGGCGGCCCGGGGGTCGCTCCGCTCTCCTCCTCCTCCCACCACCCCCGGTCCTCCCGCTCCCCGCAGGGCCCAGCACGGCACGGGAGAGGCGGAGCGGGCCCGGGACAGGCCCGGCACGGGGCTTACCTGCAGCGCGGCGGCGTGGGAACGGGCGGGGGGGCGGCGGGATAAGAGCGGGGCCGCGCGCCCTGACGTAACCCCTTATGTAACGGCGGGGGTGACCCGCCCCTCCCCCCCCTCCCCAACCCCTCCTCCCACCGCGCCGGGACGGCCGGTGCAGCGAGGGGGGGGTTGCGGGGGGGAGGGGGGGGCGGCGTCCGGCGGGGCCGTGCAGCCGTGCCCGGTGCACCGGGAGGGAGGGGGTGGTGCGATGGGGAGGAGGGGCGGTGCACCGGGAGGGAGGGAGGGAGGGATGGGGGTGACGCCCCGGGGGCCGCGCAGCGGGAGAAGGGACTCGGCGCACTGCGGGGAGCCGTGCGGGGCCGGCGCGCCGGGCTCGGTGGGCGCCGGGAATCCGGGGGGGGCGGGGGGGGGCTTGTCCCTCCTGGGCGCTGCGCTCATCCCGCCTGATCCCACTCCCGGGGCTCACCGGCGGGGGGTTCCCAGCTGGAAGCTGCCCGGGAAAGTGGCTGAGGTGCCGGGGGGCCGGTGCTGGGGGGTCGCTGGCATGGCGGGGGGGGTTGGGGCCCCGCAGACTGGCTGCCCCTGGGATGGGAAACACATCAGCCCCCAAAATTGGGGAAGAGCAGCCCGTGGGGCTGCAGTGTGTCCACCGGGATGCAGCATCCCCCGTGCCCCAGGGGCTGCCGTGGCACGGGGCCCGGGCAGGCGGGTGCCGTGCGATGGCTGTGCCCACACACAGGGGTCCCAAGCCCCCACATCGTCCCCAAACTGCTCTTCGCCCCCTGGCCGGGGATTTCAAGAGCATCCATCCACCCTGCGTGGTGCCAGAGGTCCCATCCTGGTGTGGGGCTGTGTGGTCTGATGCTGCCGGGGGTGGGCAGCCAGCAACACCCAGGGCGTGGGGCTTCCCGCGGGCTGCAGGGGGGGACGGTGATCAAATCCCACCAGGTTTTTCCAGCCGCTTCTCCCCGTGTTTTCCTGCCCCCCGTGTGGGTGATGCTGGCAGCGCTCTGCCGACAGTCAGGGACCTGAGCATCTGCAGAGCCCAAGGAGAGCATCTGCACAGCCCATTTACAGAGGAGCCCGAAAAATTACCTGTTCCTTGACTGGTTTCTGTGCTGTTCTGAGCACACAGCCTGCAGCTGCTCAGCGCTGCGTCATGCTGGGCTCCCCATGGAGGGGCCACAGACCCCCAGAGCCACCGGCACCCAGGGTTTGGCAGGTGGGCCAAGTGCAGCTGGCCCTTTGCAGCGGGGTGGCAGGGTGCACGCTGCCCATCCTTCACCTGGCTTTAACTCCATTTGCTTTCAAATGGAGCCACTCCACTTCCCAGGGGAGGGGGCGAGGTGTGGGGGCTGTGCCACAGCCCCGTGCTCCCGGTGCCGCTCACTCACTCGCTCTGCAGCCCGGCGCGGTGGCAGGGATGATGGCAGGGACATGACTCGCCCTGTTTACGTGGGCTCAGCTTTCTATCCCAGCCTCAAGTGGCCACTTGTGCCTCCTGCCCACGCAGGGAGGTCGCCGCGTGCTGGCACGTGCGCCCGCCTGGGCTGCGCGGTGACCTCGAGCCACCGTGGCCTGACGTGGGCAGGGGGCTCGGTGGGCTCCCAGCCCCACTGACCCTGCCAGTGGTGACCTGCCCCTGCTCAGTGCTGCCCACCGGGCATCCACCTGGCATCTACCTGGCATCTGCCTGGCATCCTCCTGGCATCCACCGGGCATCCACCTGGCACCCGCCTCCGCGTCGCATTGTCGCAGCCACCAGAGGTTTGGCTGCTGTGGTCAGTTGGGGACCGCACAGCTCCCGTGGGCAGTTGGGAGCAGACCCCCAGGTTTAGCCCCCCCAGTTGTCCCCACGGAGCTGTTGGGACCCATGGAGTGAGCCTGGCGCATCCCTCGCCCCGCAGCCCCAGCATCCCTCTCTGCCCCATCCCTGCGCCTGCCTGCACCTCCCGCCCTGCCCGCAGCAGCCTGGCTGAGCAGCGGGGCTGTGTCTGGAACAGCCCTGTCCTGCTCCATAGGATGGAGCGGATTGTGCTGGAGGAGCTGCCACGGAACGACTGCCTTCCCATGGGATGCTCCCACTGGAAGGGCTGGGTCGCGCAGTCCCCCCTGCTCAGGGGACATCCCAAATGGCTGGATGAGCTCATCCATCCCAGGACGGGGAGCTGGGTACCCTCGAGGTGCCCTGGCTGGGCTGGGAGCGAGTCCCCAGGGATGGGCTGGGGGCGTGGGGGGCAGAGTGGCAGCGCTGTGTGACGTGAGCTGCCATTACCTCCCACCTGCTTTCGCGGGCGCCGCACGCTCGTCCCCCTCGTCCCCCTCCCCGCTTTGCACTCCTGTAGTTAAGGAAACTTAACTTTTCTATTACTGCTCATTGCTCTTACCAGGGTGCTTAATTACCATTGTCCCAGGGAAATGTCAGTGTGACTCAGAGACAGTTTCCCATTAGGAAGCGACAGATGAATATTAATTAAAGTTGCTGGTGAGTGGGTTTGCTCCCAGCTCCTTTCTTGGGGAGCCACCCTGCCACCCTGTCACACACCTGCCTGGACCCCAACCAGCCCCAGGGAGGACCCTCTCGCCCATCTCTGTAGAAAATAAAACTGCTCCAGAGACAGGAGTAACTCAACCTCCCTCCTGGAGCAAAGGGTGAGGAAGGGACCTTATTACCAAGGACTTTTCTCTCTGGGCCCCTGGGGTTTGCTCCATCTCCAGAAGCTCCATCTCCAATTGCTCCCTCTGGTGCAATTACCCTGCACGGGGAGGGGGATGTAGCCCAGGCTGCTGGGCTCTGGGAGGATGCTGCAAGCTTTTGGGATGGGGGATGTGCCAGTGGCCGTGGCCACGCTGCTCTTCTCTGCGCTCCGTGGTCCTTGGGCAGGCACCAGCTTTTGGGGTGATGCTGTTGCTCTCACACAGACTCCTGGATGGAGCCGTTTGCCTGTATAATGACAGGTTAAATCAGGGAAGCTGGGCTTTAGGGGTGGACTTCATGGGTTTGGGGGGGGGGCTGGTTGATAGAAATAATGGGTTTAGTGAAGGAAATGCTCCTCCCCATGGTGTGTGTGGTGCCCCCAGGAGTGCTAGCCCCTAGCAGCAAGGATTAAACCTGCCTGGTGGGTCCCTCCAGCTCCTGGCCAGGGTGTCTGTGGTGGTTTGCAGCTGTTTTGTTCTCCTCAGCTTTGTCCTGAGCCCAGCACACCAAGTGAGGGGGGGTCATGGCTGCCCTCTGCCCATGCCCCCCCTCACCCCTCCAGGCCTGGGCTCCATTCCTCCTCCTCACAGCTCTGCCACATCCCAGGGAGGGTCCTGCAGGAGACATCTCTGTTGGATGCTCTGCCCTTGGCTCTCCCTGCTCCCTCAGTCCCTTTGTGCTGGCACAACCCCCACCCAGCTGAGCCAAACCCCACCTCCGAGCACAAGCTGCGGGGTCCCACGTGGGGAGCAGAGCCTGGCACCCCAAACGTGGGTGCTAGTGGAGGCAGCCAGCAGCCTTGGGGACAGGGGACCGTGAAGCAACTGGAGCACTCCATCCTGCTGGTCCCAGCTGAGCTAGAGGCCCCTCCTGTCCCTCACCAGCACTGGGAGGGCTGCGCAGGGGGCACAGGGTCCGGCAGCTGGTGTGCGAGCCGGGGAGAAAGGCAGGTTGCTGGGAAACATCCCTCTTGAGCTCTGATAAAAATAGCTGTGTCTTCAGAGCCAGAGGACGGGCTGCGCTGGCGGCAGCCTGTGGGATGTGCTCACACCTGCCGGGGCTGCAGGGGACGGGACGGGCCGGTCTGGCCCCGTGGGGTTGGTCCCCCAGCCCCTTCTTTAGCCCTGCATCTCCCCAGTGGGGTGGGTGCTGGAGGGGTGTTGGGACACAGTGCTGGGGGATGGTGGTGCTCAGGCTCAGGGGGTGCCCTGGCACGCCCAGCACTGCCCTCCTTCACCCCCAAATTTGGCTCAGAAATGGGTGAACAGGAATTGGGGCTGAGCAGGGAAGGTGTGTGTTGGGGTGGGGTTCTCTGTCACCCCGCCCCATTCCCCCTGCCCCTTTGGCTCATGTCGTTGGGTTTGCCCCCAGGAGTAGGGGGACAGAGAGAGGGCAGTGGGGAGAAGCCCAGCGGGTCTGAGCCCCATCGATGCAGAGGTTGGGGGTGGTTACCTGCAAGGACTTTGCTGCCTGACTGCAGCTGGGCTGGGTGGGTTGGGGGGTACCAGCCTTTCCCAGGGCCTGAAGACCCTCTCACCCTTCCCATCAGCTTTGGCTGGGCTTGCTCCTCTCCCAGCGTCGCCACGAGGATGGTGCCTGTCCTGAGCCTGGGGAGCAATGAAGGGAGGAGTTCAGAGCTTCATCCCTCCCTCCCCTTCTTGGGCAGGATTTGAATTTGGTGTACAGGGGGAATTCACACCCCCAGACAGCCAAACTTCTCCAACACACAGCTCGGGAGGGAGACAGACCCTGTCCCAGTCCCCTGCCACCTCCTGTGCTCGGGGCTTTGGCCCTGAGGACCGCGGCTGTGCCCGACGGGGGTCCCTGGGGGATGCAGCCGACGGCAGTACAGCGGCAGGACGTGCACCCCGGTCCCCAGGCCAGCTGAGGGGCTGCGGGGAGACCCCGGCGCGGCAGGAGAGCTGCTGGGGAGGTGGCGAAGATGCTGCGGGGCTGATTATTCACAGCTTCCCTCGCCCCGATTGGCTCCGCGGCGCCGAGCGCAGCCGGGCCCCGCTGCAGGAGGAGACTCCGTGGCCATAAAAGCAGGGTGGGAGCCGGCGGGCGCTGAGTCCGGTGGGCACCCCGGGCACTGCCACAGGGCCACCAGCCAGCGTGGCCTGGCCACCGATGACCGGCTCAGCCTGACACCCACCCACGGACGGACACCCACCCACCCACCCACCGGCCACGGCTCGTCCCCACTTGGCGCAGCGGGTGCTCGGCGGGACGGGGAGCAGCAGCAGGTAGGGCTGCCGGGGTCTCCATCCCGCTCCTCTTCCCTTGGGCAGGGGGGCAGCTCCTGCTCACCAAAGAGTCACCCCATTTAAAAACACACCCCCCTCCTCCCCCCGAAGCCACGGTGCCAAGAGTGGCTCAGGATGGGCTCCCGCCTGGCCACAGCTGCTCCTCTTGTCCCTCGAGAGGTTTCGTGGCTCATAAACCACTACCCAGAGCTTTGCTGGGGTTCGTGTGGATGCCGATGCCATGTCTGCCACCCTGGCAGTGGGGACACCTGGGGCTGGGAGAGGCAAAGGGAGCAAAGGGGAGGGCAGGTGGGAGGCTTCTGTCTCCCCCCACCTGGCTCGGGCAGCAGCGGTGGGCACAGTGCTGGGTTTTGATGCGATTCTGTTCCAAAAGTCATTGAGAAGCCCTGCCCTGAGGGCTTGCCCAGGTAATTTTTACAGGTGAGGAAGGTGATTCTTCTTCTTCTTCACCAGAAATACCTGTGGGATCCTAACCTGCCTGACTTAGACCTGTGTGGGAGGAGAGACCTGCTCAGCCTGGGAGATCTGTCCCCATCCCTCCCCAGAAACGATCCCAGGTTGATCATAGCTGGGGAGGTCGGTCCCTGTGTTGCTGCGCAGACACAGAGCCCCGATTCCCCATCCTTCCTTGGCTTACCGAGGCTGTAACGGGCTCCTGAGGTGCACGGACAGAGCTCAGGGCTTTTCCACACACGAGCAAAGCCTGGGCACCGAATACCTGGGGAAAGATTCAACAGGGAAAGAGGGGACCCCAGCAGATGCCTGGCCCAGGTAGGATGTGCTATGGGGCAGCCGAGGCAGCCAGGACCCACCGCTGGCATTGCCAGATGCTGCCACAATCCCGTCGTGTCTCTGCAGGAGGGATGGCTCCAGAGCCACGGGGCTCCTCCAGGTAACAGGGCATCACGCTCTAACTCTGCTTTTCTTCTTCCTCCCTTTGTGTGCTGCTTTCTGCTTTTGTCCAAAGCTTCCCTTTTGTCTTCCTCCCCTTTTCCTGCCCCAGTTTTGCCAGTCCCCTGCCCCGGTCTCAGGAGCAGGCAGAGTGCTGTGGGGGTATCTGTGGCACTGCCTGGACAAGGTACGTTTGCAGCGGTGTCCCAGGGTGCCTGGGCACGGAGGGTCCTTGGCCCCACTGTGCCCTGGAGAGACGCAGCTCCTGAGCATGTGAAGTCCCTGATTCTTCAGCTGCAGCAGGGCACGGGGCTGCCGACAGCGGAGTATGGCAAGGGAGGGAAAGTGGATGGGAAAAATAGGGGGAAAAGGTTCCTACCAGCTTGTTCTTGGGAGCTTCCTTCCCCTCGGTGCTGCAGCTGGCACCCACCTGCCGTGGCTGGGGAGTCCTCACTCATCGGTGCTGTCTTGGTGCTGGGGAGGCAATGAGGGACCATCACCTTGTCTCAGCAGCAGGGGAGCTCGCTGATGTCCTGCTGTGCCTGTGCCCATCCTGGGCACCTCCCTGCCCTGGGTCCTGCTGCTCTGCCAGGGTGAGTTGAGGTGATGGGCTCCGGGCTGGTCGGGGCGCTCAGTGCAGCTGAGGAACGCAGACAGCTCCACACACCACGGTGCAGATAACTCAAATTAAATTTTAATCTAGCATGAATTAATACTGTGGCATTAACATTTCTTCATCAGTGCCAATTACAGTACATTAGCAGATACTGCTGGAGAATACAATAGTCTCTGATATGCGTCATTAATGTGTAACAGATCCCTCTGGGTCATGCCTCTCCACCCCAGATAAAAGCAGCCACGGAGGCAGGAGGGGGCTGGCTGCCAGCGCACCCCTTTAGGGTCGGCTCTTGTTCCCAGGGCCACCGTGGTCCTGGGGGCATCGTGGTCCAGTGGCACCGCAGCTGGGGGCCCCTCCGATCTCGCCTTGGGGGTTCTGGAGCCGCACCAGGCTCTGCTGCTGGCACAGCCCCTCTCCCAGCCGTAGCAGGGGGAGTTCAGCACTCCCTGGCCTGGTCTGTGGAGGTGAGAGGTTCTGCCAGGGCTCCCGGCAGGCTGGGCAGTGATTGTGGCTTGTGGGGAGGCTCCAACCTGAAATCTGGCTGCTTTTCCCCCTGCCTCTTGCTGCACCAGCCCAGCAGAAGCGGCAGGTGGGATGGAGAGGAGGTGGTGCTGCCCTGGTGCACGGTGCAGCACCCAGGCGAGGCTGTGAGGCTGTACCAGGTGAGGCTGTACCAGGTGAGGCTGTACCAGGTGATGGCATCTTCCTGGCCCCGTTCTGCCGGCAGCTCTCAGCGCTGAGCTTTTCTTCCCCAAGGCCGAGGGGGAGAGCTGGTGATTCATCCCCTCAGTGCCACACCACGCGGCGAAACACTGCGGAGAAACTCGGTGCTGAAGGAAAAAGGGGCTTTTCTTTCTAACGGTGTGGAAGGAACAATAGGATGGGATGGGATGGGATGGGATGGGATGGGATGGGATGGGATGGGATGGGATGGAATCCCAGTGATTATTACCCTGGGGACCTTGGTGGCCCCAGAAGCCTGGCTGTGGCTCAGGGTTTGTGCCAAGGACCAAGCTGCAGCCCATGGTGTCCTCTTGGGTCACTCCCGTGCCCTTTTCTCCCTACCCTGGGAGCCAGCAGCAGCTCCCAAAGGTGAGTCGTGCAGGGACAGGTCCCAGTGCCCATCCCCAGGAGCAGCCGTGCAGGCGGTAGGTGCCCCATGCTGAGGGGTGGTGATGGACTCCCCGGGGCTGGCGCAGGGAAGGTGATGGGCTCTGTGCTGTCTTGCCCTCCCCAGGCGACGGCTGCGGGGTGAGATGGCACGGTGGGCACTGGCGCTGGCGCTCTGCCTCTCCCTGGCCACGGTGGCATCTGCGGACTGCGTGACCCAGTGCTCGCTCTGCACGGCCCAGGCCCGCGGCGCAGAGAGCAGCATCCGGCCCCTGGTGAGTGCCAGCCCCATGCAGCCAGGAGCAGTGTGGGGGTCACAGCTACAGGGGCATCGCAGGCACCAGCGCATGGCTGGCAGAACTGGGTGCTGCTGGGGCGGTGATCGTGGGGTGCTGGGAACGTGCAGGCTTAGGGTTTTCGCTGAGCTTGTCAGCAGAGTGCGTGCAGAGCTCCAGGCTTGGGGTGGGGACACGCCCGGGGTGGGTGGGAAGAAGGTGGGATGGGTTGGGGGGGGTCACCCCAAGCAGTGGGGTGATACCAGCGGGCTCCCTGGGGCCGCTGTCTTGCAGATGTGCCTGCGGGAGTGCGAGGGCTCCTCACCCCCCGGCCCCGAATGGGAGACGTGCAGGAAGGCACTGGCGCTCCTGGCCCCGCTGGTGGCCCTGGCTGAAGGGACAGACCCATCCCTGAGGGACGTGGAGGGGGACGAGGCAGAGCCGGGGCAGGAGCTGGGTCCTGGGGAGCTGCTGCCAGCACCAGCCAAGCGCTACGGTGGCTTCATGAAGAAGATGGCCAAGGGGAAGCTGCTCTCCCTCCTGCGCGAGAACGCCCACAGCAAGGGCGGCCTCAGCAAGAAGTTCGGGGGCTTTGGCCGCAAGCCGGGGGAGCGGGCAGCCCCCGAGGACTACCCAGGCCCGGAGCCGGCTGGAGATGGGGCTGAGGAGCCCACGGGTGCCGGGCCGGAGGGGCAAGAGCTGGCAGAGCTGCACAAGCGCTACGGTGGCTTCATGCGCCGGATCCGGCCCAAGCTGAAGTGGGACAATCAGAAGCGCTACGGGGGCTTCCTGAGGCGGCAGTTCAAGGTCACCACACGGTCGGACGAGGACCCCAGCGCCTACTCAGGGGAGGTCCTGGACCTATAGAGCCAGGCGTGGGACGGGCAGCACCCTGTGGTCCCCACGCTGCCAGCGTGGGCTGTGCCATCACCCCCGGCCCCATCCCCTACCCAGCCCGGCGTGGCTAACCTCCTCCCCGTCTTGTCCCTCCGGGTGACCATGTGTCCTCATCCCCCGTTGTCCCTCTCTGCCCATCCCTTAGGGACCCCGTGCGCTGAGGGGCAGTGCCACCCCCCCCCCCAGCTGCTGGCGGTGCGGCTGCGGGTCCAGCCCCAGAGCTCCTGGGGGCAAATCCAGAGGGGGAAGTGCTTATCCTTCCACCTCCTGCGGCTGCAGGAGCGCAGCAGGGTCTGGAAACCATCACAGCCGATGTACTAGGCAATGGCCTTTGAGCACCAGGAAGGATGAGCTGGGGCAGGATCGGGCCCTCTGGGCTGGGCCATGGCTCACGCAGCCAGCACTGCTGGAGGGAGGGAGAGGTGGCCGGGCAGGGCTGGCACCGTGGCACCGTCACCAGCACAGGCAGCTGGCTGAGCGCAACCCCGAGTCCCTTCCCCAAGCTGCTCACTGCATCCCACCTGCCCCAGCACCTGCCTGGTCCGTGTCCCCCCTCCCCCACAAGCTTCCCCTTCTGAGAACGGCCCCAGAGGCAGAGTCGGACCCACACCCTGTCCCCTGCTCCCCCCACCCCAGCCAATAAAAGGCAGATGCCAACCAAGCCAAAGCGGTGCCAGGTGCTGAGCATTCTCTGCAGGGCAGATCCACACCGACCCGGGGCTGGGGGTGGGCTGGGGGTGGGGTCAGGGGTGCCAGCTACAAAGCCTGCAGGCAGCATGTGGGGGTACCCTCCCTGCACTGTGGATGCTGAAGAGGATCTAGGACCCCCTGCAGCCCATTGCTGCTGCCCCTGGAGCTGGGTACTAGGGGAGGCTGGGCCCTGCAGCCAAGGAAGCGCAGGGATGCTCAGCCCAGGTGCAAGTGGGGTGCTGGCAGGGACCCCCCTGCAGAGCAGCAGTGTTGGGAGCTGCCCTCTTACCCCCAGCAGCACCCAGGGGAGGGTCCTTTAGGAATCCCAGTAGTTGCCCCAGCTGGGAAGCAGCAGCTGTGCCAAGGGCAGCGGCCAGGCTGTCCCCTTCCCACTCCCGCTTTGGAGGGTGGTGTGACCCCACTGGGAGCAGCTCAGGGCTGAGAAAGCCCAGCCTGGGCACCAAGCTCACTGTGGACCTTCTCCTTCATAGCCCCACCCTCCATGTTGCCCATCACCCCAGAAAACCTCTCCCCACGGTCCCTGGCCCAGGTATGACACAACCTGTGTGCCAGACCCAGCTGAGCTACCAGCTCCAGGGTGGGGAAGGAGGGAAGGCTGCTGCAGAGCACTGGCATGCTCAGCTCACCCACAGCCCAGGCTGCAAGTAGCACCCAGCCTGCGTGCACCCCAATTTGGGCACCCCAGCTCCCCGTGGGAGGGAAAGACCCAAAGATGCAGCAGGGCTGCATGGGGAGAGCTGCTCAGAGCCCAGAGGGACCATCACCATGACCAGCATCCTGCTGCCATCTCCCTCTCCCTCTCTCCCTCTGCAGCACAGGGTGGGGCTGTGCAGGGTAAGACCCCTCCCCATTCTTGCCCACACTGCAGGATGTGCTGATCCCCATCACACACCCCCGGGGCAGATGAGGTGACCCCTGAGCACTGGGACAGGCTGATGTGCAGGAGCAGCACAGGACTCTTCACTTTTATTATAAAAATATCTTGCAAGCAAAGAGAAAAAAAACCCAAAAAACCAAAAAAAAAAATAGTCTGTACAGGCAGTCACATCATTTCCAAAGCATCTTCAGGACCCCTCCCACCTCACCAGCCCCCCCCCCCAGCAGCTGGGGGTGGGGGGGGGGCAGCCCCACACGTGCCCACTGCTGCAAGGCCACCCAGGTGCTGTGGGAGCCAACACAGGGTGGTGGCCCCATGCGGCGTCCCAGGGAGGGGCCACATGGAAGACAGTAGCCCCCAGGGGTGAGGGGGGGGTAGGGGTTGGGGGAGAGCGTGCCTGGCCCCCACGGCAGAGCTGGGTGGTGGGGGGGTTGTGTAAGTCTTTTAAACTCTACAGGCTTTAGGGGACTCTTTACTGAGGCTTAATTTTGCACATCTTATTCTAGTGTTAGGTACACAGCAGTACACCCACAGACACACAAAACATCGGGGTTTAGCTCTAAAAATTAACAGTTACATGTCAAACAGTCAAAACATGTTACACGGTACCTGCAGGGAGCTCCCGGGAGGGGGAGCTGGGCTGGGGAGGGGGGGGAACCTGCAGCCCAGGCAGCACAGAGCTGCCACGCTGTGTACAGCCCTGGGGCAGCGCTGGTGGGTCCCGGTGTGGGGCAAAAGGCTGTGCGGATGAGGAGGAGGAAGAGGAGGAGGATGCTTGGTGCTGGGGAGCCGTTCCAGAGCCTCCCTGGGCAGCAGGATGGAGGAAAGCCCGCAGCAGGGTGGCCTCAGCTCTCCGGCCATGCCAGCCTCATTGGCCTTGGTGCGAGACGGAGGTCCCGCAGAAGGGACACTTGGGAAGAGAGGTGGACACTTGGGTCCTTCCTTTAAAGCCAGAGTTTGTTTTCCAGGTGCTGGCAGCAGAGACAGCCCAAAAGGCAGCAGAGGGGCTCCAGCCAGTCCCCACGGGCATGTGGGAAGCTCTGTGAGCCTGGCCAGGCAGCAGCATCCCCACGGGAGCCGGCGTGGGGTCAGTGTCTCCATCCCCCCTAGCCCAGCTGGAGCTTCCCAAGGAGCTGCTTGATGCTCTGCTGGCTTCACCCACTTGTGGGCAAACTGGGTGCACCAAGGCTGAGCAGCCCCCGTGGGCGCAGTGGGATCCTGAAGGGATGGAGCCAGCAGCCTCAGGAAGGAGCTGCCTCCAAAAGTCATGTCTCTGGATGGGAGCTGAGCCCCACAGTAACACAGGCTGCTTTTCCACTGTAAAACACAGGTACCACAGGGCATCTTCACATCACTCTCAGTGCTTCCAAGAAAGTCTTCCCAGGGAGGAGCTCAGCTGCTCCCCACGGGGCAGGGGGGGGGGTCCTGGCAGCCGTTGCAGCCCCCTGCTTACTTCTTTGCGATCTGAACACTGGCATACTCTGAGCCGGTCTCCTCAGGGTGCGGGGCCGGTCGCTTGGGTGCCTTGCTGAGGTGCACCATGTCCAGGTCAGCGTAGGTGAGGTTGTCATCGCTGGTGGGTGCCCGGCTGCTCGGGATGCAGGCGTACTCCGACTGCTGGTTCATCTCCATCCGGCGGATGGTCTTCCTCTCTCTGTCGAAGTTCAGGTCCGCGTAGGTCAGATTGTTGGGGTCGGACTCCTGCATGAGACACCAAGAGTTCCTCCTCTGGGAGCGTAAGTGAGGAGACCCCCCCCCCCCATCCACCAACACAAAGCCCCCCCGCTGCAGCTCAACCCGGGACAGCTCGGTCTCTGCTTGTACAGCAGCTGGCTGGGGTGACCCCACAACACTGCTTCACCCCGTGCTACACTGTCACACCACCAGCCACCACTGCCACACGACAGGCTGCAGAGCCACCACCACGATTCAAGAGCCACCACTGCAACCGCCCTGTCGCCCCATCCTGGTAGGGATGGGCTGGGGCCAGCCTGCCCAGAGATACCCACGCAGGAGCTGGCAGCGCCTGGGTGGGATGGACAGATTGCTGCTGATCACGACTTTGCTTGTAACTGCATCATCAAGAGCAAAAATAACTCCCCGAATAGCCTGGCTGGCTATCACACAGCTGGTTCTCCAGGCAACACAAACCCAGACTTTCCTGGGAGGAGAAGAAGGAGGAGGAGGAGGAGGAGGAGGGAGGGTGAAGGCAGAAAAGCTGCTGGGAAGTGGCTACCCCATCCTGGGGCAGCTTCTCTTCCATCTCCTGCCACAGTGTGGAGACACTGAGGTGTTTCACAGGGGAACCGTCACCCTCCACTGGAGACACGGAGATGTTTCCTGCAGGAACCACCACCCCTGACTCTGGCTTTTGCTGCCTCCCAGCTCCTCTCCCTCCCCAGGTCCCGGGAGCTGTGCAACGCACCTGGGTAGTGGCCTCACTGCTCTTCTCCGGCTCATGTAACCTGAAAAGGGGAACAAACCAAGTCAGACTGAGTTCCCTCTCGCCTCTTCCCCAGCAGTGGAACAGCTGGTGGGTTCAGATGAGTAACAAAGTCCTCACCAAGTGAGGATTTGCCCATGGGCTGGTCCAGCTACATCTCTGCAGGCTGGAGACCACTTGTTCAGCCTCACCAAAAGCCCAACATCTGAGTACCACCAAGGGGTGGTGGGGGGCAGAACCACAACCAGGAAGATCAGCAGAGCCCATGCTCCTGCTTCCCCTTTGACAAGAAGCTTTTGGGGATCCAGATCCCAAGGGACCCTGTCTGCAGACTGGAGGTGTCCAGCTCAGAGTGCCCACAGGTTACTCAGTGACTAGAGGAGACGGGCACTTACCTAGCAGACGGTGAGCTTTTACCTGCTGGAAGAGAAATAGTTTAGGAATCAAGTAGTTCAGGAAGCAAAATAAGGCCCCACCCTCCCCCAGGGAGCCCACAGGCAGGGACTGCTGCAGATACCCATCTCTGCCCAGAGGGAGGGGCTGCAATTTGCTGGGGTCTCACTCCATTTGCTGCAGGACTGCTCCTGGCAGGAGGTGCAGGGGGGTTGTCAAACATTTTAGGTACAAGGAACAATGAGCATGTTTGACCCTGCAACCAGGCAGAGCTTTCCCTGCAGCCTGTAAGCAACCTGGAGAGCTCTGCTCTTGTCTTCCCTTTCGGGCAGGAGCTGTGCACACACGGCTGTGAATTCAGCACCCAAGAGGGAGAAGGGTGTTGGGAGCAGCTGCTTCCCTGCACACATCTGGTTTCCTTACCCTTGCTCTGCTTTGCCTGGATGAGGTAAAGAATTGCAAACACCAGCAGGACCAGGATGCTGCAGACAATTCCCACCACGATATAGATGAGGTGATTGCCTGAAACACGAATGGGAGAGGTCACAACAGGCCTGAAAACACAGGTACCAACCCAGTCCCTGCAGCCTCACAGCTGGGAGTGGTCTGGTGATGCCTGGAGCACTGAGGATGACAGCGTGGTACCTGCCAGCATCACACACAACCATCCCCACCGGAATGGGGATTCTGTGTTCTTGAATCAGATTCTGGTGGGAGATTTCTCAAGGGGGTGACACTTTACAGCCTCCCTGGCAGGGACCACATCCCAGAAGCTCACCCAGCTTTACCTGGATTGGATGACACCCTTGACTCCTCACTGTTCAAGGTGATGATCTGCAGGGTGGTTTTCCCATCCATGGGGCTCTGGCCATCGTGCACCACCCGGCAGGTGAACACAGTGCCGCCCTTCTCTGCTGTTGCTTGGACCTCCAACTGGCTCTTCTGCTCAAAGAAGCCCGAGGGGAGCTCCTCTGGCTGGGAGGTGTTTCCTGCCTTCACCTCCGTCCCGTTCTCCAGCCAGGTGATGTTCACGTCTCCTGGGTAAAACCCTTCCACGTGGCAGGTGATGGTCACGGTCTTGTTCACCTCCACAGGGCTCGGTGGGTCAGAGGACACGCGGATGCTGGGGGAGACTGGGAAGAGAGGCAGAGCCTGCTGACAGGGTCCCCCAGCTCCAGTGCCCGCAGGGTGCCCCGGCCCCGCCTCAGGACCCCCAGCCCCACAGGATCTGGACACCCCGAGCGCCGGTCCCCACCCAGCCCTCACCTCGCAGGACTCGGCTGAGCTGGTACTCTGCCCTCAGCGGGTCCTTCAGCGTCGGGTGCCCCACGGCACAGATGAGCCGCGAGCGGACATCGTCCTTCCGCAGCGTCACCGTCACCGTGCTGGACATGCTGTAGGAGGAGTTTGTCTGCCCAGAGGTGATCTCTGTCTGCTCTCCTGAGATCCCAGACTCGTTCTTGAGCCATTTCACAGTGATGTCTTTGGGGAAGAACCCTCCGGCCGTGCAGGTGAAAGTCACCGACTGCCCTGGATTCACTCTCTGGCTGGGCCCGGACACGACCGGGTGGGTGGGTCTGGCTGCAGGGAGAAGCATGGGGCCATCAGACCAGGCTCTGCCACCCCTCATGGCCCCAAAGCTGCAGGGAGTGCGGTGTTCTGGGTGGGCACAGATGGGCCTGGGCATGGCCCATGGGACCCTCTCCTGGGACCAGCCCCTGAGCCCCTTCCCTGTCCCAATCACCCAGAGCAGAGCCCACCAGGCTGGGCTGGGCTGGGCTGTGCCCAGCTGGCTGGTTCCCTCTGGGAGCTGCTCTGGGAGCCCCACTCACCGTGTACAGACACCTCTGTGCCCTTTCCACGCTGGAACACCTCTACACCTGTCACTGTTCTGCGGAACTTCATACAGTAATAGGTGCCGGAATCCTGGGGTTGAGCGTTGCTGATGGAGATGCTGAAGTCTGTGTCAGACCCACTCACTGCCCTCGTCACACGGGGGAAGGAGCCCGTCTCGGCATAGACAGTCTCGCTCCCACTGCCCCAGCCCTTCAGCCACCTCACGGGACCGATGATGGTTTTGTCTCTGGACACAGTGCAGGTCAGGTTGATCATCCCTCCCGCAGTCACCACCACCTTGTCCTGGGGCTGCTCCACCTTGAAGCCCTGACCCGTCTCCTGGGCATCCACACCTAGAGAAATAACAGTCCGAGTCTCATCTGGAACCACACGCCCAGCCCAGGTCCCAGGGCCAGGCTGAGCACCCAGCTCTGTGCAGGCCATTTGAAGGGACCACAGGTGACAGGGCTGTGCCAGCACCAAGGAGCAGCTACGAGTCCAGCAGCGGGCACCAAGCTCTGCCTGCATGTCTCCAAACTGGAGCCAGACAGAGCTTTGCTAGATGACCACACGTCCTGCTCTGTACAGCTCGTACATCGAGCGCATCCCAGCTGCCCATGCCTGCTGGCACGCTGTGCTGTCTCCCACGGCCTCTTGGCTTTGTCCATCAGGAGCAAACAAGGGCACAAAATACAAGGCACTCCAAAAAGCAAGCTCCCCTCCCACATGCAGATGGGATACCATGTTTTCTGCACCCAATCTGTCCCATCTCTGCACTGAATCCAAGCCCCAAATTGTCCCAGTGGAGCCCAGCCATTAGTTGAATTTGGTACCAGTCAGGCAACTGCTATTCCTGTGTGTCACAGAGAACAGTTCCCTTTGAAGCACCTCAGTAGTGAGACTCCCTAACCCAGCTAACCATGCTGCACTTCACCACCCAAACAGAAAGCTGCCGTCCCAAGCGAGCCCTGCCTGTGCACCCATGGGTGCCCACCCACCTTCCTGCCCACACAGTCAGGCAGGGAAGACATCCCGAGGTCTGCAGGAAAACCACAGGGGCTCCACTCTCCCTGTGGGCAGGCAAAACCCAAACCCCACCACGAATGGACCTGCAGCCAGAGCTGGCAGGGGCAGGAGTGTCAGGGAAGGCAGCAAGCCTGCCAGCAGCCTAGCTCTCTTCACCAAAGACACAGGCCCTGACAACGTTCCCATGAGACAGGAAAAGTTCCCCATGCTGAGAGGATTTTGATCATCACATTCTCCAAACACACTGGCCTTGATGACAGGGGTGCAGACTGCCCTGAGCCAAGAAGGAGTTATGGGAAGGTACTTGGGAGTAACGGAACATGTTAAGAGCCAGCTAGAGTAAGATGGTCAGAACAGCAGGTGTGTGGATGTCTTTAGGCACCAAAGGTAAACTAAGGATATTTAGCTATCAGATACATTTATCAGAACTCGTTATAATCACTAACCAATCAGTGGGGTGTAAACAGTGTGTGTAACCAATTACCAGTGTTTTAGCTTGCCACGTTTGCAGTAAGAAATGTCTAGAATCCCTGTGATTTCACCCCATAAATGGCTTCACCTAAAATCCATATGGAATTGCGTGTT
Organism: Gallinula chloropus; assembly: GCF_964237585.1. Taxonomy (NCBI): domain Eukaryota; kingdom Metazoa; phylum Chordata; class Aves; order Gruiformes; family Rallidae; genus Gallinula; species Gallinula chloropus. The sequence continues at coordinate 1,348,639 of NC_140101.1, read as the reverse complement.
GCCCATCGCTGTGCTCCACACAGGAGTCTGAGCTCACGGCCACGCAGGAGTCTGAAACACACCCAGAGCTGGCTCAGCCCGAGAGGAACCGGTGATGCAGCTGCTCCCCACTCCCTAAAAACCACCACAGCAGCAGAGCGAGCTGGCCTGCAGCTGACACTGCTCCTCGAGGGGTTAATTTGGGCAATACTCTCCCTGCAAGTAGAGTTCCTCAATTCAGTCACACTGAGGTTTCCATACAGGTCACTTCGTAAAGGAACTTTCAACAGTGTGGGAGAGAGGTGGGAGAACCTCCTACACCCCTGGGCTGGTAGCAGGGGCCAGGCACTGCTGGCTCCTGTGATCCTGAGCTGGTGAGTGGCACACGGAGCCCATGTCACGGTCATGCAGGGACCATCATGTTTGAGCAGGTATCTTCTGCTGCTGAGTGGCTTTGGGAGCATGTGGACTACCATCCCACGGGCTGGGGGCTGTGTAAGCACAGCCTGCTCTTCAACCTTGTTGGCTGGGGGGCTGCAGCTGCACCCCACATCTCTTGCACCAGAAAGAAAACCAGGGCAGCAAGTCCTGCAAAGGCTGCCCTCAGCATCCCCACAGCCCCCACTGTAACCATCCCCAGGATGGAACAAAATCCTTGGCTCTGGATGCTCCTGGGAGGACCTGCTGTAGGACAAACTGCTCTGACCCCTCCTGGCCTCTGGCTTCCACAGAGACTGGAGAGGATTTTTGGCAGCTGTTAATCCCTTCTGACTTCCAGCAGTATTTGATGTACCCACAGATGTTCTCACTGCCTGCACAACTACTTAGTCCTGATGGCCAGAGTTACCAAGAGCACAGTTTTGCCAAAGTCCCCAAGTTAACGGCTCTTTACCCAGGGTATTAGTCTGCTGCATCCCCAGCATAAGCTGATGCCAATAGCCAAACCCTTCAGCCCCCAGTGTTACCCTTCAAAGCCACATCCAGGCTAACACAGTACCAGCACTGGACTCAGAGACAACTTTGACCCAGAAGACAAGCACTGAAGGACGGAAACCTGGTTTGTGTCACGTCCCAGTGCATCATCCATGCTGAGCCTCAGTCTTCTGCCTGAGCAGCAGCCGTCTGGGCTCCTGCAAAGCGAGCCCGTGTTTCTCAGGTGGCACCCAAATCCTTGGCAGGGACAGAGGCACTCCCTGTGCAGAGCACAGCGGTCACACAGGGCACACACAGCCAGCTCAGCTGCCTTGCTATCTCCTGAGATACTCCATCATCACCTGCTGCTCTCAGACCTTTCGCAAGAAGCAGCTGAGAAACGCACAGAGGAAGTTTGAAAGCACAGAACGATCATCCACCTCTCCCAGAGCCCCCACGCTGGGATGTGACACAGGCAAGGTACTGGGCTGCTCTGGGAACATGGACCAGCACCCCAACCCCCTGCCACATGGACCCTCTGGCCTCTTCACACACCCCATTAACTCATTAACTGCTCACTCCACCGAGTTGGCCAAATGAGGCCTGTGTTGCCTCACCACTCATTAGCAGGTGGCACTGCCCACGGGAAGTGAGTGGCCATGAACGACGTCCCCTCCCTGCCACAGGGCCTCTGCACCCTGGGATGAACACACTGCTCACTGCTCTCCTCTGCAATCCTGCAGAAAAAAAGACTTCTACAGGCTGGTGAGCCCCAACATCCCCTGCCCTGCTCCACCCCGCAGCGCCCAGCCCAGCCTGCAGCAAGCCCAGCCCTTCCTCTCCATCCTCCCTCTCTCCATCTGTCCACCTCCCTGCAAGGCACACGTCGTGCCGGAGTGGTGAGAGCAGGCAGAAGTACCTGCTTTGGGGTCCCAGACATAGCCCCACCACCAGACTGTGGTCAGGGCGAGCGGCAGGGACGTTGCTCAACCCCAGAGCACGTTTGTTGGTTGCAGCAACAGGATCTCCGAGCAGCATCCGCAAAAGCAGTTAAACTGAGCGTGGTTGGGTGCCTGGTGCAAAGTGGGGGGTTGTAGCTCGCCATCACCTCGACACAAGCCTCCTGCCTTCCTGGGGTCACCCAGGATTTATCCTTGCAGGCAGCAGGGCTGCCTCTCCCAGAGCCCACGCTTGCAGCAGGGCTGCAGACGGTCTGCGTGCAGCACTCACTGCTGAGCCCGCATCACTCCTTGCCAGGCAGCGGCGTGTGAGCACCCTGCCTGCTCCCTGCACCAAGGGATCTGCAGGCAGTGCCTGTGCTGTCCTCCAGCGACAGGCTGCCCGACGTGCCGCTGCAGCGGGGCCACCGACTCCCAGGGCATTGCTAATGGTGTTGCTGCTCCCAGAACGGCCCTGAGAGCATCCAGGGAGCAAAGGGCTTCCCGCTGCTCATGGTGCTGCCTGCCAGGAGGCTTCACCAACAGCTTTCTCTCTCTCTCTCTCGGTCACTGCAGACAACACTGGGTGGCTCTAGGCAGCCTCTCAGGTCCAGCTAAATTGGGGCTGTGGTGTATTTCTCCCCATGTGAGCCACCAAGCTACTCTAGACTTTCACACATGGCTCTGCCCAGCCAAGACTCCTCAGATCACCCTGTTCAGGGCTGGCAGGAGACCTGTCATACACGATATGCCGGGTTAACATCACCCTGGCACAACAAGGCCAGCTCACACCTCCCAGCACGAGTCCCCGTCAGTCCCACCAGCCCCCCCACCTACTTACTCCGCACCCAACAGCCCCACGCCAGGACCAACGTGACCCAGCGCGTGGCCGAAACCTCTCCAGACTCCGTCACCAGCCTTCCCCGCACCCCCCGCATGATGGGAAAGCAAGAAGGGGAAGTTGAGACAAAACCCCAGAATATGCAAGTTAGAAAATGCAAAGTTTCCACTGAAGCTCCTTTCCTCTCTTCCCCCTGAACGCAGCTTCTCCCTGCACCCAGAGGATCTTTCTCTCTCCCTCTTCCCCTTTCTGGGTGCTGGACCTGAGGAGCGGTGGGACCAGCCCCCTTCCCAGCAGGTATTTGCTGGCAGCGTGAGCCCTGTTTGCCCAAGACCTGCTTGTGCACCACGAGGGGGGGGAAGTCGTCTCCATGCTGCAAACACACAGGACACGCCACAATTTCAAACTGCAAAGCACCATTTCAGCGCCAGCCTCTGCTCCCCACCTCCACACTCCCACTGCCACCCCATGACACGACTGTCTGAGGCTTCAAACCACCCAGAGTCCGAGTGCAATCCCTTTGCCCCCAAGATCAAGGGGAGTTTAGGTGCTCTGACCCGCTAATCTGCTCTATCCTACACTCCAGAATTAGCAAAGGGGTTTTAGAGCCCTGAAAATCATCACCTGACAGTCCCCACGTAGGTGGGAGCACCCTCGCTACGCGGATCCAGAGCACTTCCAGCCCAGAGAAGAGACACGAGCACAGGCATCGTGCTGCGCCTGGCCTGGCAGAGCCTCCCTCCCCTCATCCAGTTTAATTTGAGAGCAAAATAATCCCCAGCTCTCTCTCCCCGTGGTGTAAGTTTTTCCATCTTGGTGACACATATTTTTTTCCCCCCCTTTATTCCACCTTTTGAAGTATTTGATACCGAACAGATTGCAAGGGACTGGGGTTTAATTCGGGAGAGGCTGCTTGGATGCTTCCTGGTAAAAATAGATGGGTTTTTTTTTTTCTCCCTACTGAAGGAGCCAGATAAGGAACTCCAGGGATGGCGAGGGAAGGGCTGCATGCTCCAGAAGCAACACGCAGCTGGTCACCGGCATCCACAGCCCCCACGGTCACTTGCCAAAGGGACAGACTGATGGCCAAGAGAAGCCCCAAAATAATCCTGCTGGAATTTCACCTGCAGCCCGGGCTATCTGCAGGGAAAACTAACAGGTGCTGCCTATAAAAAGGGGCCTGGAATCTGCAGCTTGGGGGGGAAGACAAGGAATAAGACCCTGGGATAGCTGTTGAGCACCACGCAGATCCCGGAGCGGCTTGGGGATGGTTATAGTAGAGGCTATATTTTCCATACGTGCCATCAGAGGATGCCTGGGATCACACACAGCCACCATTTGTGAGCTTCCCTCCTACAAGCATGAGCTGGAATTCAGCTTGAAAGCCAAAGCCCCACAACCAAACTGATTTCCCCTTCAGAGGAGGCTCCGGAAATCGCAGCCGAAACGCTCTGTCATGACACACCAGCATGGAAGGGCTCTGCAAGCAGCAGACTTTGCAGCGGGGTTTGCAAGCCAGCTTCCCAGCACCTCGCTTCTCTTTCCCTACTTGAAGATCTGCAGGACTTTCCCCCTTTGCTTCTGCAGAAGGGCTGCCAGAGCAGCTGCCCTCCAGGAGCAGCAGCCTGGGCCAGCCCCTCTGGAGTTGAGGCTTAGTTTGAGCCGTAGCCCAGGAGGGTTCACTGCAGGGTCTCCATCTCATGGAGGAAAAAAGAAGAGGAACAATAAATAGTAGTAGAAATAATAATAATAATAAAAGCCCTGCATGCTTGCACCTGAAATCAGGGATACACATCACCTCACAACCCAGAGCTCTCTGTCCCAGGATGGTTCTTTTCCTATAGCTGGCTTGGAAAAACAGGGTTCTTACTCCAAGGGCATGTTTAATTAAACTCAACAGCTTTGCTGGAGCCATCCTTTCATGGCAGGAAATCGCAGCGGTTCTCTGAGGAGCTGTGCTTGCCGCCAAAGCCTTCTTGGCTCCCAGCAACCAGGAGTTTTCAGCTTGGGGCCAACACTTCTCAGTTGTGATCGGGCAACTCAAAGCACGGAGTGTTGTGCTGGAACACATTTGCTTTCTGCTCAAGTTTGTACTCAACTCTCTGCTCAAGTAAAGCTTCAGCAGTAAATATTGCTGATGGGGCTGGAAGAGCACGGCTTTCCCTCCACACAGGACGGTGTCTCACCCATGTGGGAGCCTGGGCTGGGCTATTTACAGTGGGATCCAGCTGGAAGGCGTGAAACTTGGACAGACCAGGCAAACACCTCAGCAGCAAGGTGCTCCCAAATGTGCACTGCTATTGCCCCAGGGGGTTTGCACAACCACCCCCCCACCCCATCCCTCTCCAGAGGCACAGGCACCGATGGGAAGGAAGGAGACCAATTCCTGAGTGGTATCACCCGAGATGAAGAGCACTGAAATGAAACACCCTCGAAAGGAAACATCCTTGAAAGCAGCAGCCACCGCAAGGGCTTCGTTCTTGGTAGGGAGAGAAACTTCCCGCTGCTGGCGAGGGAAGGGAAGCAGCCAGGGAGCAGCTCGGGCTCTGATCACCCCTTCTCATGCTGTACCCCCCCAAGCTTTTGTAAGGGACCAGAGGGGCCACCAGCCGCGGGGAGGGATGAGGAGTGACCCAGGGTGGGTGCTCACAGCAGGGATGGGTGGCTGGAGGTCCCTGGCAGGATGGTGGGTGCACAGTCCTATCGCGTTGGTGCTCGATAGTTGGGTAGAGCAGCAAGAGCTGCACACTGGGGAGGGGGGGTAAAGCAGGGGGGGTAACAAGCAAAGCAAGGTCCTGGCTGAGGAGACGGGCAGCCATCCCCAGAGCCTCCCCTCGCCCACACCACCACCCTCTCCATCTCGGGGATGCCTCCGGAGGGAATTCGGGCTGTCTGCAGAGATTCAGCTCTCACGTAGCTGGCAGGGGGTGCTAGCAATGGGTGGAAACAACAAGCCTCTTCATGCCCCTGCCTAATTCCCTTGTCTTGCCGGGAAGGGGAATGCCTTGAAGTTTGCTTCAAGAGCCCGGGGTGGGGTGGGGGATGGGGGGGTGTGAGGGAAGCCCCCCTCCCCGCTCCCCTCTGCCATCACCGCGCTCTAGGTCATCCCCCAAGAAAGGTCAAACCAAGCGAGACGGCACCATGTCGCGTCCCCACGGGAGGTGTGCGGGGAGAGGAGGGGAGAGAAGGGGGTGGGAAAAGACGGCAAAGCAAAGCCCAGGGCAGAGGAGCAGGGCCGGGGCTTACCTGGGCAGCCGCGCAGGGAGAGCAGCACCAGGCAGGTCAGCGGCCAGGCGGCACGGCCGGGGCTGCGGGGAACCAGCTCCATCGTCGACCGTTTCTGGGAAGCAGAGATTACAGCGGCTTGAGCGCAGCCCCGGGGTTTATTTGGGGGGGGGGGGGGGGGGGGGGGTTGCTTTGTAAAAATTAAATAAGATTTTAAAAAAAACCAATAAAAATAAAAGGAGAAGGGGCAAAAACAAAGGGAGGGGGGTGGGAAGGGCAGAATTGCGGCTGGAGAAGGAAATCAGTCGTCTCAGCCCCAAAATGAGGAAGGAGGGCTGGGCTCCCCCCCCCCCTTACCTCCTCCCTCCCTCCCTCCCTGCTTCCCTCCCCGGCGGAGAGCGCAGACACACGGCCAGGCGGAGAGCGCGGCCCCGCCGCCGCCCGCGGGCACTGACCTGGCCGGGCCCCGGTTCCGCCACCGGGCGCTGACGGGGCCGCCGTGGCGGGGCCCGGGGCGGGCGCATGCCCCGGTGCCGAGCGGAGCCGCGCCTGCCTCCCCGCCGCCGCCGCGCCGCCTCCCGCCGCCGTTGCCTTGGCACCGGGGCGGGATGGGGCCGGCCCCGGCTCGGAGACCCCCACACACCCTCCTCCCACACCCCCCGCGGCTCCGATTTAAGGCCGCTCCCCCGGCGGCGGAGCCGAAGGCAGCAGCGCCCGGCCCCCAGCAAACTTGCTCTTGGCAAGGTCACCCCGGCGTGCCCGGTGTGCGGCTGCCTTAAGGTGGGCTGGGGGATGCCCCCCCACACACACACCCCGGGCAGGGCTGCCAGGACGCCCCGGGTCGAAGCCGTGCCTGTGGGGCAAGCAGGAAGCAGACAGGACGCAGGGCCAGGGCAGAGGAAGCAGCTGGGGGGAGAGGAAGGATGGTTCAGTGGCCGTAGGGCTCACCCCGGGGCTGCGAAGGGGGTGGCGGGGATCCCACCCGCTCACCCCAGGGCATCCTGAGCCAGGGTCGGCACAGCCACGGCCGCAGCACCCAACCCTCATCCCTGAGCCAGGGAACACGCAGCCTTGGAGGTCCTGAGTTTGTGCCACCCCAGGACTAGCAGCTGAGCCAGCAGAGCCCATGGCAGAGGCATAAGTGGCATTTTGGAGGGGCTACACGGACAGACCAGCTGGGGTCACAGCAAGGAGGAGACTCTAGAGCAGCAGAGACAGTGGGATGGAAGGGAGAGGAGAGGATGAGACAGCTACAACTGGAGATAGGGCTGAGGGAGAGCATCCAGGCATGAGCACCCATGGGATGCCAGTCTGTACCACCCCACTTCTCCCTGACAAAGTCCCTCCCAGGGTAGGCACAGGGACATGTTCTCCTGTGGCTGCTGGGAGCTTCTCACACCACCTGTGAGCATTTTAGCAAGGCCAGGACAGGGACAAGCTTGTTCCCCCATGCCTTGCATGGGCACGTTCACATGCAGCCTGATGCGATGCTGGCATCTCACAGCTCTGGCAGGTCCCAAAACCACCCACCTTTCCCCTCTGCCCACCCCAAGACAGGGTAGACACTCTGCAAACCAAGGCTAAGCAGGGACTCCCAGCACACCCAGTAGCACCCAGCCATACCACAGCATCCCAGATCACACCCAACTACCCTCCCACACCGAGCCAGGCCCTGAGGCCAGCACTGGGTGCCACACTGGGGGACTGGCTGCTGGCTTCCTCCTCCTTCCCCAGGCAGGCACTGGGGCCATCAGCTTTATTTAGAGCTTCTCACAAACAAACAGCAAAGATATCCAGAGAGACTTGGTACCATCAACCCGCACACAGTGTCAGCCTGAGCATGTTCCCATCCCCACCAGCCTCCCCCTCAGCCCCAGCTACGCCCGTGTGTTGTATCCAGCCTTAATTTAGCTCACATTGCTGCTGGGAGCTGGGACTTGCCTCCTTCCCCAGTCATCTCCACTGCACCTCCCTTTGGGACCCCCCCAGTGCAGCTGGAGGCTGCACTGGGGGGGTCCCAAAGGGAGGTGCAGTGGAGGCTGCACTCAACTACACTAGCCAAGCGCTGCTGCTACTACTTGTAGAAGCACTCAAGGCCAGTGCTGCTCTTGGGGAGCCCAGTGCAGCAGTTGCTTTTATTTCCCCTTGCACAGCTGGCAAGAACATGAGCAAACAGCAGGGACCCAGCGGAGCAGTTGGGTTTGGCCTTTGGCACACACAGCGCGGTGTGGAAATCATCACTTGGGTTGGGATGTGGGATTAGCAGTAGTAACCTTGCAACTACGCTGCCGTGGGCAGGGCATCCCCAGCTAGCCTGCATCTGGGAGCACCAAGTGGGAGCCCAGCAAGAGGGGGAAGGTGGTGGGGCCACGCCGCAGCTGCTCACCGCTGCTTTCCTGGTTGTTTTTCTCCGTCAGCACATTTCCTGGAGACCTGGCCGACTGCAGCCTGCTTGGGCTGTTCTCCCACTCAGCACGGAAGGCTCAGGCAACCTGTTTCGAGGCGATTACGAAGCGCAGCCAGCCTGTACGTAAGGAGCCACCACAGAGCGCTGGGGAAGGAATGTTAGAGCTTGAAAAAAATAAAGCAGGCAGGCTCTGTGAGAGAAGGTGCCGCAGCAGAGCAGATGGTGCGGCGTGAGCTTCCCAGCAAAGGCTGCTACTGCTCCCCATTAGGAAGCATATGGGCAGGCTCAGCTGCCTCCCCTCCTGCCCACGGCCCTTCCACTCGGCATCACGGGGACCTGCTCACGCACGGAGGTGGGGAGGGGGATTTGGAGGCTGCACCCCAGGAGGGCAGCCCTTTCCCCCTCAGGCTGGCGACGAACCTCAGCGAGAGGAGTGCTCCACTCCTTCGCTAGCCCGAGCCAGAGGGAGGGTGCAGCGTTTTGGGAGACACGCCACCATCATTAGCAGCTCCCTTCTGCACCAAACACCCACCACGAGCAAGGGGCTGCTGTGTGGCCTGGCAGGGCGGGCAGCACTGCCAGGCTCCAGGTGCTGCCAGGCCGCGCTCGCGGCCTCTTCACGCTGCAGATCAAAGCCGCCGCTCCCGCAGGGGCCATTTTGGAGCCCGGGTCTCCCTGGCCCCAGGAGCTGCTCAGCAGCACACACAGGGAATCTGGGGCAGCGTTTCAGGAGGGATTTTTTTAAGGCCAGGCTGACTGTCAGAGCTTTGAGGCCCAGTGAGGAACTTGCACGGCGCTGACAGCACTTTTTCAGGGAAGGCACATGCTGCGGGTGGTGTGGGCTGGGCTCACCCACCCCCACAGGGCTCTGGTCCACTCCTCAGGGTCCAGCCAGAGCTGTCACTGCAGGAACCAGGGTCCAAAGGGTTTTTCCATTTCCCCATTTTCAGCTGGGAAGTTGTGCATGGGCAGCAAGACCGGTTGTGCAAACATCCTTCCCCACATAGAGACCCCCAGCCAGGGCAGCAGCACCCCCCATCCCAGCTGAAAGTCTTGCAGCACTGGTTTTGCCCAGACTGCTTTTTAATCTCCCTAATTAACAACCTGTCTGATCCCCTCCCAGCACCTATAGCCCGAGGTGGCTCCTCTGCTAGACTGGGATTCACAGGCGCTGGAAATGGGAGAGGTTTCAGTTCCTGCCCTGCAGAGCCAAACCTGGGCCTGTTAATGAGCCACTAAGAGTGGATGGAGGTAACCGTGGTTTTCCCTGCCCAGAACATCAGAACATTTCCCCTCAGGATCCCTGCTCCCCCACCCAGCGTTGTGCAGCACACTGGGAAGGTTACCTATGGCCTGACCCCCCAGCTATGTCATACCAGCTGAACTGTAGAGCTCGTGGGCTCAGTTCAGCCTCAAAATCCCAAGCAGCAAGGAAAGCCTGGGTATCAACATAGAAAGAACAGCAATGCTCTGGACATCGGTCTAGAAAGCTCCTTAAATCCAGCATCCAGTAGTGCTGGTCTGGGGCCATGGGTGGGGAATCCTGCCCAGGCACCAGTGAGCAGCAAGCACCCACAGGAGTCCTCCACAGCAAGCCTAAATAACCCACCCCACACCCCCATGAAGGCAGTGCTGCCCTGGGGAAATCCAATCTCATCCAGTGGCCCAGCACCCAAGAGATGCTGCTTTCATAGTTCACCCAACCAAACAAGGTGCGAAGCCACATCAGAGCGGGAAGCTCAGCCTCAGCACCCACATGAGGGCTGCTCCCATGCACAGAAGCCAGCACACCCTCCCCACAACCAGAGAGCTGCACATGCCTGGGGCTGGGGACACTCACCCCACCTATTCCCCCAGCTCCAGAGCCACATTTCAAGACCACTCCAACCTCTGAGCCAGGTGAACACATCCTACAACCCTCAGGCTTCAGAGTCAACGCCCTCACAGGGCTTTTAGCTGGGGGAACAAAAAAACCCCACACAAATGTCTTGTAAAGTAGGTAGCACCAATTACACTGCTGATATTTAGGGCTTCCAGCACAACAAATGGAGCTTCAGCTTCATTAGGTACCATGCCAATTTAATCCAAGACATCCAGTACAGAAGGAGCTTAAATTAGTTTATCTGATGCTAACTCGTAACAAGCAATATGTTAACAGAGAACAGAAAGAAGTGACCCACAGCCTGTTCATGAGGAGCAGCCAGACCAGGACCTGGGGAAGGGGCAAAGGCACCCACAGCCAGAGCACCCCAGCCCTGCAAACACTGGTTTAGGAAAGGTGTGTTTCATACCTGTCTGGTCACCATGTGCTGGTGCTGCTGCTGCAGGACCCACCACCACAAACACCTCACAGCTGGAGGTGGAGGGCACCCAGCCACCCCTTTATATGGGAGAGGCCCTGGGGGTGGGGAACGAGCTGCAAGTGCTTCGTTAAGGCTGTGATTGCCAGTGAAAGGGCAGTGGGGGCTGCTGGATCTTTGGGGAGGGGGCAGCTGTGCTTGTGGGAGCTGCCTGTGGTTGCTTTGGTCAAGCTTTTATTGCACGATTTGGGGCTGAGCTGAGATGTCTCCAGTCCTTGTCTGAACTCTTGGGCCTCGGTGGTGCAGATGGTGCTGGGGACGAGCAGGGAGGAGACCCTCCTGAGTGCAGGGGATTTACTGAGGGGCCCACCTCTGCCTGTGCTGGTAGGACCCACCGCCTGTTACCACAGGCTCCTTGATGGGGGGTTCCTAATTGCAACCCACTTGATTTTAGTGCTCTGCTGGCATCAGTCGGTCCTCTCTAAGTCCATAAACTGACTCTCGGGGAGGACGGAGGATGGATGCCAGCACTGCCTGCCTGGAGCTCACCTGCACTGGGGCAGAACAATGCTCCAAGTGCCTTCGTGGCATTCACACACCACTGCCCAAAGCCCATTTGGCAGCGGTGGCAGAGCCCAGCTGGCACCAGACCATCTACCACCATCCACCGAGCAAAGCAAGAAGCACGTGGGCTGCAGTGGGGACTATTTCCTCACTGCAGCTCACCTGTCCCAGGGCTATGCAATGCTCCTGGGCTGCTCCTGCTCAGCAGCAGCACCCCGCAGGGAGCTGCAAACCTGGTAACTCAGCCAGGCTTCCTTAACACAGCCCTGAACACTTCCGACTGGGGGGGAATTCCTCCTGGCTGTGTCAGAGCAGGAAAGGTGGTTTATATCCTGTGCCTGGTCTGGGAGCAGCCCCGGTTGACCTGAAGGTGATGGGCAGAGGGACAGGGGTCTAGGGGGAAACTGCTGACAGGCTGGGAAGCCCTGGCTGCGGGGGGGGGGGGGGGGCTCGGAAGGATGGGGCCTGGCAGGACTGGCTGTGCTGCCCAGTTAGCTGCAGTCAGTACTTGGAGGGTTGTGATGACCTTTGTTCACAGGCAGGGTCCTGCCCCTTGCTCTGGAGGACTGTTTGCTCACTGGCCATGGGTGCAGCAGCTGAGCAAAGCCCAAGCAGTCCCACACTGCAGCCTCCTGTGTCTGCAAAGTGTGTAAGGTGCAGGGATGGGGACCAGGGCATGAGGCAGCTCCCACCCAGGGCAACTCACTGCGGGGCACAGGGTGGCCCCAATCCTGCACCCCTTGTGTCAGCAGATGCAAAGCTTAGGGGTTGTGGGGGATGCAGTGCCTGGGGGCATGGCTAGGGCTTGTCCCAGCTCTCGTGGGGTCCAGAGCCACAGGCAGCCCCCGTGCCTGCTTTGGGACCCTTCCCCTCCCTGGGCTGGGCAAGGAGGGGGTGCTCAGCACCAGGAGCAGTGGTGCTGTGGAGGAGAAAGTGGTGGGGAGAGGAGGGCAGGCAGGGAGCTCCAGCCATGCAGGGGACATTTCAGAGCTGGGTGTTCATTGCTGGTGGGCTCCTAGGAGCTGTTTGGGCTGAAAGCTCCATCCCTGCTCTGGAGGGGCCCAGCTCTGCTGGGCACCGTGCTGCCCCGTGGGGCTGCGGTGGCAGTGCCGGTACCCAAAGTCTCATGATGCACAGGCAGCTCCCCACAGCCAAATTTGTGTACCAGGGGCTAACAGGACTCCTTGTCACACTGCTACCAGGCAAACTGCCTCCTCCCTCTCCAGCCCCTGCAGGGCTGGCTCTCCCCAGCAGGCCAGGTCCCTGCTGCTGCTGGTTCCCTGTGTCAGACACAGCCCATCCTCCTCCAGCTGCCCCCTGCTCTTAACGCAGGCGCAGGCATGCACCAGGGACCGGTGGGTGCCTGGAGCCTCACAGAGCGATGCTAGAGAAGACCTTGCTCTCCCCTTGGCAGCACTGCTAGGACCGTGGCAGGGTGAGGAGCCTGGCCAAAGGAGGAGTGATATCATCTCAGCTTTCTTCTGCCTATTTCTTCCTTTTTTTTCTGCATCATCTCATAGTTCTTTGTTGATTGCAAATTGTTATCATGAAAGCGCATCCAGTGCTGCAAGAGCAGATAATGCTCTGCACGCTCCCAGGCAGGGCTGCTCTAACTCATTGCAGGCTGGGCTGCCTGATAAGTCCTGCGGCAGCTGCAGATGGAAAGAAAAATGCTAATGTGAGGGGATTTATCAAGTTAAGCTATCTCAGGGCATCGCTTCCTGCTCATCACAGCTCTGGCTGGAGGCACCGGGGTGGCTGTGGGGCTTTGAAGCCCAGGCTGGGGAAGGGGGGAAATGAGATGGGGGGGGAATTTGTGCTGTTGGACCTTGGTCAGCGAGGCACTCGCTGCTTTGGAGGTGGGAAGACTGAACTGGGTGTGGGGGATGTGGTGCTGCTGACAGTGATGAGAGATAACAGCCTGGCTGTGGGCCAGTGAGGGCTTTTACTGAGGTTATGTGTGAAAGTTGCTGTATGTAACATGTCAAAGCAGAAACCACAACTGCACAGCACCTGGGATGTAGGGGGGAATCCCCCCCCCAAAACGGCCAGCCTCAGCCCTGGAGGGAGGTGATGCTGTCTTGACCAGCCTCCAGCACTGCCAGGACCAGCCCCAGCCCTGACACTGGGCTGTCCCTGTGGTGGCTGTCCCCATGCTCTCCCCATCCCCATGCTGTCCCTGTCTACATGCTTTCCCCATGGTGCCTGTCCCCGTGCTGTCCCTGACCCCATGCTGTCCCTGCAGCAGCCTGGGGCCGTGTGCCAGAGCGTGGGGCTGTTTGTTTTGGCCCCATTGAGACCAGGCACATCCATGCTGCTTGAACCAGCACTGCCATCTCTGCGGGACTGGGGTCATGCTGGTCCTGCTGCTGGGAGCTTGAGGATAATGCTTCTGCAAGGCCCTTGTGTCGCTTTGTCCTTTTTTTGGGGGTTGTTTGGGGTTTTTTTAAGCTGCAGGCCACAAAAAGCACAAGAATTAATTCCGGCTCCGCGAGATCCACCACGCTGCTGGTGCCTGCAGCGGTCCCAAGGGTCTGGCCTGGCCTCGATAAGGAGCTGCAAATCCGAGTTGTGAAGCGGTGCCATCCTGCTGCGGAGCTGGGCCTGGAGGCTGGCGGGGCCAGCACAGCATGGGGCTGGGCAGCGGAGGGGGGTCAGGGGGCTAGAGGGTCTGCAGGGCAGAAACTATTGCCTGGGATTATCTACTGGCAGTGGTGGGCAGAGACATCTGAGCTGAGGTACGCGTCATCACCAGCTGATGTCTGCTAAGGGGAGGGTGCACGCGTGTGGCATGTGTGGGCACGCATATACACGTGTGTGCACACGCATGTGTATGTGTTTGCATGTGTGTGCACACATGTGCATGCCTGCGCAGCGGGGCAAGGTCTGAGCTCTGGGCTCTGCAGGGTCTGAGCTCTGCGCAGCCTCCGGCAGCCGCCAGCACCGTGCTGGGTCTTGGGTGCCAAGAGGGAACCCGGAGAACCGGCGGCAAGGCACCTCCTGCGACCCGCATGAGGGATGCTCCAGCCTTCACTGCAGCCCTTTAACAGCAGCTCCTGACCGCCAGCATTAATGATATCCACCCAATTAGTCCCTGCGAGCCCTGCCTAGCCTCAAGGATTAGCAAACGAAATCATCATCCCAGGGCCTAAGCAGTTAACACTACTAATTAGTCATTGGGTGAATCCCAACCCAAACACTACCCCAGGCACAGGCAGCCAGGCCATGGCAGCGCCGCGGGCAAGGGGCTGCTGCTGCCCACCCAGCCAGGGACTCCCTGGGCTCCCAGAGCTGTTTACGGAGAATCTGCTGGGCTTGGGGATCCGTTATTTTTACACGTTGCCATGGTTACCGGTGCCATTATAAAATTAAGGCTGAAGCTTGCGGAAGAAATGGATCTGTCAGGAGCAATTATTTTAGCAGGCGCGTTGTTGATCCTGCCGCACTGCCCACCCCATGGCCCGCAGCACCGGGCCGAGCCGGGCCCATGGAGCTCCCTGCTGCAGGGGCCGCATCCTGGTAACGGGCCTGGCCATGGGCCTGGTCGCTGGGCCAAGGCGCCGTGCAGGCTGCTGGAGCAGCGGGCTGGCCTGGCCACACCATGCTGGGAACCGCCGGCGCCGGCACAGCTCCTGGGTGCTGGCAGCACCGCTGGGCACGTCCCGGGTGAACAAAAGCCAACTGAGAGTCCGCTTTCAGGCCGCGCCGTGACTCCCTCCTGCAGCGCCTGCTTTCCCCCTTCTCCTGTCTCTCTAAATATTTTTTCCTTTCCCTGCTCTTCTCCTCAGAGCGATGCCTGTGCCGCGCTCAGGCCGCTGCCAGCACCGGGGCTGTGGCCAAGCGCAGCTCAGCTTTAAGGTCGCTCTGTGCCGGGAGGAGTGGGGAGCCCTGGGGAAACCCACAGCATCCTGCCCTTGCTGGCACCCTGCCCTGCACCACCACAAGAAGGGGCACCCCCAAAGAGTTTCCCCATCCTGGGAGGCAGCCCCTGTCTCTTTCCCCGCCCCCCCCCCCAGTGACACCCACTGGAGCATCCCTGGGAGCACACGTGGCCTGCTTGGGGTGTGATGCATGTGTGGATATCAGGGCACCAGGACCACTCAAATACACCATCGTTGTTTGATCCAACACGAGAAGCCCCCAGGCATCCCCAGCACAGGCAGGACACTCTTCCTGCCCACCCTGGGACTCTCTCTCAGGTGCTGGCAGCACCAAGCGTGGCAGCTGGATCTGCTCACCCCGTGCCAGCTCTGGAGGGTGATTGTCCCTGAGCAAAGTCCTGTCAAACACCAAAAGCACAAAGCGAGTCTTTGTTAAGCAATGGATGTTCCTGTTCATCCCGTGGTCCTGGAAATCCCTCTTTAATCATTACCAGAACTTTGGCCTCCACAACATCCTGCAGCGAAGGGCTGCATGGGCCAAAGGAGTGTTGGGTGCAAAGGATTTCCTTTTCAATCTGCAGGTTTAAAATGCCTTTGACACTTTTCATTTTCACTGCCTGCGATAGGAGAGATGGGGAATGGGCAGAGGGCAGCTCCCAGTCTGCCCCGTGCCCCCCTCAGCTCCAAGGGTTAAATGGAAATGATGCCAGGTGGGGCAGAGGGGTTCCCAGAAGCAATGCCTGTGATACCACAACCTCCTATTAGACACCAGAGAATCCACACGGGCAGGCAGCATCCTCCACACACCTCCACCTCTCTTCCACTTAAAGCCCTGGACTGCAGCCTGCAGCCTAAAGCCCTGGTTCACTTCCCAGGGCCAGGCTGCAGAGAACCCCCTCCCCAGGTGGTCTCACAGGCTGCCCCTGTGCCAGGCCGTGATTGTCCCATAATTTGGGCAGCCAGAGAAATCTCTGCTCTGCTGCTGAGAGCCCTCACTGCATCAGGAACCCAGGGAAAGGACAGGGCTGGCAGGGAGGCTGCGGCACCGAAACAGTTCCTATGACAACCCCAAATCCCAGACCTGTTTATCCCCTTTAATAAAAATCCACCATAACCATGAAACTGGGGAATAAGATTCAATAAGTAAGACGTGAAATACATCAGGAGCAGCGTAAAGCATGTCACCGTTTTACTTCGTCCTCGTCCCTTGCCTTCTGAGGGAAAGTAGGAGAAACGGGCATCTGCAGAGGGATGGGATGAGCTGCTGGGTTTGGAACTGGTGGGGCTGGAATTGGTCTGGCCATGCAGTGTCCCAGGGCTTCTCTCTCCAGTTCAGCTCAGAGCAGTCAGCAGGCACAAGAGAGACCCGTGTGGCATCTCTTGGAGACATTCGCAGTGTCCCTGTGACCCTCTTGCCCTTTCCAAACCCCTTAAAGCACCCCAGGCATTCCTCCAGCTCCTCATGCTGCTCCCATCAGTGTCCTGGCACAGTCAGAGCAACCCCCTGGGCATCGTGGGCTCCCATGGCATTACCTGGTCCCCATGGCATGTTAGGGTCCCCACGGCATCCCCTGGTCTCCAGTGGCATCACAGGGTGCTCAAGGTGTCACTGGGTGCCTGTGGCATCATGTGGGCCCCGTGGGGTCCCTGTGCCATCGGATGCTCTTGGACCCATGGCTGTTTGGCCAGTGCTGATGTGCAAAGGGACCAGCCTGTCTGTCCCTGGGAAGGGCTTGTGGCCACCATGGTCTCACAGTGGCAAGGACAAGGATGGAGACAGGGATGGGGACACAGCAGGAGCACAAGGGCATTTGGGACAACTGGAAACTACGCTCAGGCACATGGAAAGAAAGGAGGTGATTGATGACAGCCAGCATAGCTTCACTAAGGGTGCCTAACTAATTTGGTGGCAGGTCAGGGGAGGTGATTCTGCCCCTCAGCTCTGCTCTGGTGAGACACCCCTGCAGCACAGCATCCAGCTCTTGGGTCCCCAGTACCAGATGGGATTTGAGGTCCCTGCCAACCCAAAACAGCCTGTGGTTCGCTGACAGAGCCACACGCCCTTGGCTGGGTCACTGGCTGGGGGGAACAAGCTGAGGCAATACTGGGAGACACGATGGCCCCTGGGCACCCGTCCCTGTGAGAGGCACTGCCAGTGTTGGGGGGCTCTGCTGCTTGCCACGGAGCTGGAGCATCCCAGGGCAGGGCATGAGGCATTTATCTCCATCTCTCCCCTTTTCTCCTTGCTCAGCCCTGGCTCCAGCACAAGCTCAGCTTTGTCCTGCTCCCCAGTGAGCACTGCCAGGCCTCTCCTGTTGTCCCTCCAAACACCAAGGAGACACCCACACCCTCCTGCTTCAGCCACCCCACATGCTAGGTGAGACCATGCTCTTTCTCAGCATTAATTAAACCATTGTCCCCCGTCCCTTGGTGCCAGGGCCAGCCTCATCCACCAGTCACACTCTCCAGACTAATCGCTCCTGTTGTTCCATGTTTTCCATTTGAGGCTTGTGCTCCCTGCTGGCACAGCCTGTGTCTCCCACGCCAGCTCCCTGGCACGGAACAGCATGGCACAGCATGGCACAACATGGCACAGCACGGCACGGCACAGCATGGCACAGCACAGCATGGCACAGCACGGCACGGCACAACATGGCACAGCATGGCACAACATGGCACAGCACGGCACAGCACAGCATGGCACAGCACAGCATGGCACAGCACGGCACAGCACGGCATCACATGGCACAGCACAGCATGGCATGGCACAACACGGCACAGCATGGCACAGCACAGCATCACATGGCACAGCATGGCACGGCACAGCACGGCACAGCACGGCACAGCATGGCACAGCACAGCATGGCACAGCACGGCACACACCACCACTTCCAGCCTCCACCAGCCCTCCTGCCTTGGAACTTCCAGGAGCCACCTCCCACCTCCCAGCGCTGGGAGCGGGCAGCCCCTGAGCATCCCCTGGCTCTTCCCTGGGTCCCACTCTCTACCTCTCCCTGGGATGGGGCCACGCAGACCCCTACCACAGTGCAGCCCAGCTCAGCCTCTTCCCAGCCCTTCTGGTTGACCACAAGGTCCCATCCCTTCACCCAAAAGCCCAGCTAACCCCCCCACACCACCCCCGTGCCGGGAGCTTCTCATCGTGGCAGTGGGCACTGCCAGGCCTGTTTTCCAGACACACCACCACGGCCTCACCCATTCCACTGTACCCTGGCCCAGCACAGCACTGCTCCGGGGTGCCCATGCAGGGGGTCTGGTGCTGGGACACAGCCCAAACCCTGTCTGGAGCTGGTGTGTCCCTCCCTGACTGGGACGCTGAGCCTCTCCCCACCACATGTACAGCCACTACCGCTGCTCCACACGCTGAAGCTGCCTTTTCCGGGTCCCGGCTGCAGGCAGGAGGAACCCATCACGTACCAGCCCCACCACTGCCCCACGCCCACCCCAGCCACGGCAGCTCTGCACACAGCACAAGCTCCTGCCCTTCTCGCTCACGCAGCCGGAGGGTGACTCACTGGGACGGGACAGCCAACGGCACCAGGAAACCAGCATGGACAAAGCAGTCAATCCCCAGCCCTGGCACCACCCGGCACTGCCCCCAAAGAGAGGTGTTCCCCCCGAAGCCAGGTGCCCCCCAAGCGAGGTGCCCCCCAAGCCAGGTGCCCCCCCAGCACACTCCTACCTTGTGTCCACGCTCAGGCGCCTGTTTGTGCTTTCACTGCCGGCACACCCCGGGCTGGTGGCTTAAAGGATTTTCCTATAATAACCACCAAATCCCTCCTCTGGGCAGTAAGCTGCAGACCTGGGCCCTTTCCTAGGTGCAGAGCGCTCCATGGTGCTCTGCTCGCTTTGCATATGCTTATATCAAACTGGATTTCCCCCCACCCCGCCCCGCCCCAAGCCAGACGGTACTTAAAAAGTCCTAAATCCCCCTGAATTTCAGTTCCCCATGCCTGTGAGGTCTATCCCTGGTTTCGTCTCACCCACCTATTTTACATACTCCCTCTTGCAAGCCTGACGTGAGCTTTGTGCCGGCTTCGGTGTCCTGCCCTCCCAGAGACCCATCAGCCACCGCCTTGGACCAGCAAATGAATCACTTCCCAGTGGGGTTGAGGCTCCGTTTGGGATGCAGCACTGCTGGGGGCTTCACGCTGGTATCCCCACACTGCAGCCCCTCTGCTGGGGCTGATGCAAGAAGGGACCAGGCTTGGGAGTGTGTGCTGAGGGTGACAAATCCCTGCCCTCACAAACTTCCTCCTGCCCCGTTCCCCACTGTCCCCACGGGGTTCTGAGTGCCCCCCTCCAGAAAGAAATGACTCAAAACTCTCCCCAGGGCACGTCCCCCCCAGAGCAGGGGACACTTACCCAGGCATGCAAACGAATTTCAGTAGTGACTCCTCTCCCCTGGTAGGAGCTCTCTGAGAGGGTCTGTGCTGGCAGACATGGCTCCCCTGGGTTCACACACGCTATTTCACGCTGTCTTGTTTCACTTCTCCTTTTTTTAATTTCATGGTAAAAAGTAGCTGAAGTTGGGAACTGACAAGAGCAGCAGCTTTCAAGGTTACGGGCAGCAGCAGGAGGAGCAGCTTCCTCTGCCTGAAAAGCAAGGTTCACCCTCAGCCCACACCCGCAAAGGGGGGTGTCTGCGTGCGGCGGGAGCACCCACCACCCCGGGTGGGTGTGTGGGAGCCCATCGTGCTGGGTTGTGCCTGGGTGCTGCAGCGGAGCCTGGTGTGGAGCGGGCAAACCCAGGGTGTCCATCCTCAGCCAAGGGCCTGCTCCTCTTGGAGGTGAGGACTGAGGATGTCTGCAGGGAGATGTGCACGGGGCAGGAGATGTGCACGGGGCAGGAGATGTGAGCAGGAGACACGCATGGGGCAGGAAATGTGAGCAGGAGACATGCATGGGGCAGGAGATGTGAGCAGGAGACGTGCATGGGGCGGGAGATGTGAGCAGGAGACGTGCATGGGGCGGGAGATGTGAGCAAGAGACACGCATGGGGCAGGAGATGTGAGCAGGAGACACGCATGGGGCAGGAGATGTGAGCAGGAGACATGCAGAGAGCAGGAGATGTGAGCAGGAGACACGCATGGGGCGGGAGATGTGAGCAGGAGACATGCAGAGAGCAGAAGTGCACAGAGCAGGAGACGTGCATGGGGCATGTGATGCACACGTGACAGATGTGCACAAAGCAGATGTGCATGAAGCAGGGGAGGAGCACGGAGCAGGGGGTGTGGAGCAGGGGATGAGCAGAGAGCAGGAGATTTGCATGGAGTAGGGAACATGCACGGAGCATGCCCCTTTGGGAGGGCAGGCAAGGGCTGGTCCTCCTCCCGTGAGCAAAGCAACACCAAGGGCTGTTCCCAAGAACTGCCCCACACATGGTCAGAAGATGCGGGTTTGGTGGGAGCCGGGCAGCTGCCCTGCCCCAGGGACAGGCTGGGAGGGGGGAGCTGCCCGTGGGGCTCTGCACAAGCACAGGGTGAGCTGGCACGGGGCTGCAGAGGGCATGTGTCTCCCAGGACCCCAGAAGACGAGCACTATTGCTCTTGCTCTGAGCACAGTGCCAGGATGGCATGGCTGTTTGCTGGCTGTAATGAGGGTGGGCTTGATGCAAGGACAAAATAGCAGAAATTATGGGCAGGTTGAGCTGGGAAGGTGCCAGTGGTGGCTCGTGCTGGTAGAGACAAGGCATACCTGGAGTCCTCCTGGAGCCACTGGCACTGCACAGCTTGCACAAGGCAGAGGTGCTCATCCCTACGGCCTGATCCTGTGTTGGAGACAGCCACTGTGTCCTGGGAGAGCTGCTGCTGAGCCCCAGCGTGGCAGGTCCAGCCCCCAGCCTCACCCTGCCCTGCGCAGCCACCGAGACGGCAACAAATGGAGGGAGTTTTGCCAAGCGTGACAAGCTTGGGCAGGAGTATGCCATGCAAACAGATCTACATCTTTATTGCCCCCTGCAGAAACGGCCCTGCCTCCTCCCCGAAACGGGCTCTGTGGCCGCGCAGGCTGCAGTGCCACACATCACTTGGCAGCTACCATGACGCTGGCGTACTCGGAGCAGGCTGCGCCGGGGCTCCTGCCGTGCCCTGCAGCCTGGGGCAGGAGCTGGAGATCGGCATACTGGATGTCACTGTCCTCCTTGCTGCGTTGCTGCAGAAGTGCACACGAATGGTTAGTGCTGGCCCAAGATAAATCACGCAAAAATCACCCTAACAGCAGGGTCGAGCTGTGACAGTGGTGCCACGGTGCAGAGCATGCCAGGGCCGCTTGCTGCTCAGCCAATGCCCACCCTGGCCCCAGAGCCTTGCAGAGTCCCTGTATGGCAGGACATCAGCACAGGCTGCTCTTCCCCTCTACTGACAGGCAGCTCATACCTGGCTGGGTTGATGTGAGGTCTCTGCATCCAGGACTTTGCTGCTGGGAGAGAAGGAAAGCTGTTAGAGCTAAAGGCAGCTGCCCCCGCTCTGCCCCTCCCAGCCCCCTGCCACTCAGCACAGCACTCCTCAGTTGCCCTCCTGAGTTGTAGCTGGGCTCTGCAGCACGTGGCCACACATGACACCCACACAGAAGGCAAAAGAGAGGGACAATGTCTGCATGCCTGTGCTGGGCTCAGACACTGTGGTGAGGGGCTAGCAGGGAGCTGCCTGGTGCTGGGTGCTCCCTGCTGTGTGCTCCTGTGTAACACAGAGAGAAGCAGGAGGAGCACAGTGATGCACCTGTGAGTAAAGGACCATTTCTAGGGAAAATTACTGCTCCAGAGGGAGAGGAAACCAAGATAAGGCAGGTGGATAAGGTAGATCACACATCTCAAGGTGCAGAAGGAAGATGAGGTAGGTGTGAACCTGGGGGTGCTGGGTACAAACCTGGGGGTGCCGTTGGTCTCACGGCGCTTTGGCATCGGGGAGAAGTTGCGCACAGCTGCTGGACTGGCTGGACATGGTCTCTTTGCCTTGTCCCTGCACTTCCTCCTGTGCATGTAAAAGACGGTGCAGAGGACAAGGAGGAGGAAGAGAAGTACAGCTGCAGCCACCATAATGGGAACCAGGGCTGACCCTGTGGAGATACAAGGCAGAGCAAGGAGAGGGTGGTGGGTGTAGGGCAGCGTGGGACCCCACCGCAGGCAGGGTGGGGGCCGTGGGGAGGGGTCCTCAGGAGCAGTGTCCTGCTGGCCTGCGCTCACCATGCAGGGACACCTCTGTGCCCTTTCCACGCTGGAACACCTCATCAACACCATCTGTCAGTGACTTGCGGAACTTCACACAGTAATAGGTGCCGGAATCCTCGGGTTGAGCGTTGCTGATGGAGATGTTGAAGTCTGTGCTGGACCCATTCACTGCCCTCGTCACACGGGGGAAGGAGCCCCGATCGGCATAGACAGTCTCGCTCCCACTGCCCCAGCCCTTCAGCCACCTCACGGGACCGATGATGGTTGTGTCTCCAGACACAGTGCAGGTCAGGTTGATCGTCTCTCCCGCAGTCACCACCACCTTGTCCTGGGGCTGCTCCACCTTGAAGCCCTGACCCATCTCCTGGGCACCTGCACCTGGCAGCAGCGACAGGAGGGCAGGGGCTGAGCGATGCAGCGAGGTGAGGGCTTGTTGTACTCCCCCCGAGTGGCACGGGCAGAGCAGCCCCAGCTTGCTCCGAGCTTGCAGCAGCTGAGATACGGCAGACACAAGAGGCAGGACTGGGAGCTGCAGAAGCCAGGTTAAAAATGAACAAGGGGCTAATTTGCATCCCCTGTCGTGGTATTAAGAGGAGTCACTGCAGCTGTTTGTAGTTCAGAGCGGTATAGAGGGAGTCAAGGGGAATTCCAGGCAGGGAAAAACTCCCAAGCGCTGTTAAACATTAATACCCCGGCACTGAGCTAACAACACGAACCAGGATCACCGGGGTCTGCAAGGAAAGGGGGTTCACAGGCCAGGGCTGTGCTCAGCCCGCCAGGAGCCATCTCTCAACAAGGATGAACAGCCCGAAAGCTCCGTCCCAGCCCCCAAAACCCTCTGCCCCAAGCAGAGCCCAGCGGGGCTGCGCACCCCGGGGCTCGGCGCTGCGCACGCCGCCCGCCCGGGCCCCGGCAGCCCCAGCAGGGGCCGGAGGAGGAAGGAAAGACCCCCCCTCCCCAACCCCGCGCCGCTCTTTCTCTCTCCCGGCCCGCCAGCACGGCGATCTGCTGCGGCGGCCGGGCCTCTGCCCCGCCATCCCCCCCGGGCAGCAGCGGGCAGCGGGGCCGGGGAGCGGGAGGGCTGGCGGGGGGCTGCCGCCGCCGCCCCGCCCCGGACTCACCGGAGAGCGGCCGCGGGAAGAGGCTGAGCTGCCCGAGCAGCGGCTCGCCAAGCGATCGGCACTGCCCCGACTTTGGGCTCCGAGGGCAGGAAAAGGGAAAGGAGAAGCTGGGCAGGAAGTGGAGCCGAGCGGCCGCGGGCTGGTCCCGCTTCCAGCGCCGGCCCCGGGGCGGGCGGAGGGCGACGGCAGAGCCGGCCGGGAGCTGCGCCCACCGAGGGCATCGTCACCACGCGAGGGCATCGGCACCCGAGGGCATCGTCACCCGAGGGCATCGTCACCCGAGGGGTCCGTCCCGACCCCGAGGCGCTGAGCGGGGCACGGGGCAGGGCAGCGGCTCCCCCTCCCTCCCTCCCTCCCTCCCGCCCCGGTTCCGGGAGCCGGCCGGAGCTCCCAGCTGGCTGCAGGGGGCTCAGCTGAAGCCGTCCTGGGCGAGCTCTGCTCCACGGCTCCACCGCAGACACCAGCCCGTGTCCCGCTCCTGCCGGCAAGGGCTGGGTGTCCCCTGACACCCCTGGGTGCTGAGCTGCCGCCTGGCCACGCCGGGGGGAGCGTGGTGCATCACTGGGGTCCCGCTCGCTGGCTGCCTGGTGCCCGTGGCCCTGGCAAACATCCGCAGGGGAGTGGGACTGACATCACTGCTGGGGACCAGCATGGTGCCACAGGGTGCTGGAAACACTGGGGTACTGACTAGGACCTGTGCAACGGTTCCGTGGAGGAACTCAGCCAGCGATAAGCCCCTTCCTTCCTCTTTGCCAGCAGAGAGCACAGCATCCCACCCAGCTGAGTTAACCCAACCGAGCTGTGCAGAGCCGAGCCCAGCTGAGCCAGTGGGGAGCACAACTTGGCAATCACCATGGCTCCGGTGCTGGGGACACTCTTCCTCACCAGCTGGATGCTGCTCCTGCTCCAGAGAGCTCCAGGTGAGTGGGGGCCCTGCAGAGCCCCAGCACCTTTCCCACGGCATGCTGCTCTGTGCAACTGGAAGACAATCCTCCCCTGTGCCTGTGCACATCTGGGGCTCTTCTCTCTGCCTCCCTTCCAGCTTGCTTGTATCCCCAACCAACCAGAGTGAGGTTTTCTCCAGCAAATCCCGGGAGCCACAGGCCCTCCCAGTGCCCAGCACTGCTTGAAGCAGCGGGGAGTGAAGGACAGGGACATGTCTCTGTCCCCTGCCCTGAGCTCCAGTGCCCCTCATCAGACCCCAGACCTCCTGTTCCTGTTCACCAGGTGCAGGTGCCCAGGAGACAGTTCAGGGCTTCAAGGTGGAGCAGCCCCAGGACAAGGTGGTGGTGACTGCAGGAGGGATGATCAACCTGACCTGCACTGTGTCCAGAGACAAAACCATTGTCGGTCCCGTGAGGTGGCTGAAGGGCTGGGGCAGTGGGAACGAGACTGTCTATGCCGAGACGGGCTCCTTCCCCCGTGTGACGAAGGCAGTAATTGGGTCCAGCACAGACTTCAACATCTCCATCAGCAACGCTCAACCCCAGGATTCCGGCACCTATTACTGTGTGAAGTTCCGCAGAACAGTGACAGGTGAAGAGGTGATCCAGCGTGGAAAGGGCACAGAGGTGTCTGTACACGGTGAGTGGGGCTCCCAGAGCAGCTCCCAGAGGGAACCAGCCAGCTGGGCACAGCCCAGCCCAGCCCAGCCTGGTGGGCTCTGCTCTGGGTGATTGGGACAGGGAAGGGGCTCAGGGGCTGGTCCCAGGAGAGGGTCCCATGGGCCATGCCCAGGCCCATCTGTGCCCACCCAGGACACCCCGCTCCCTGCAGCTTTGGGGCCATGAGTGGTGGCAGAGCCTGGTCTGATGGCCCCATGCTTCTCCCTGCAGCCAGACCCACCCACCCAGTCGTGTCTGGACCTGCCCGCAGAGCAAGGCCAGGGCAGTCGGTGACTTTCACCTGCACGGCCGGAGGGTTCTTCCCCAAAGACATCCGTGTGAAATGGCTCAAGAACAAGTCTGGGATCTCATATAATCCACTCAAGGTCACTGCTGGGCGCTCAAACTCCTCCTACAGCATGTCCAGCACGGTGAAGGTGACGCTGCGGAAGGACGATGTCCGCTCGCGGCTCATCTGTGACGTGCGGCACCCGACGCTGAAGGACCCGCTGAGGGCAGAGTACCAGCTCAGCCGAGTCCTGCGAGGTGAGGGCTGGGTGGGGACCGGCGCTCGGGGTGTCCAGTTCCTGTGGGGCTGGGGGTCCTGAGGCGGGGCCGGGGCACCCTGCGGGCACTGGAGCTGGGGGACCCTGTCAGCAGGCTCTGCCTCTCTTCCCAGTCTCCCCCAGCATCCGCGTGTCCTCTGACCCACCGAGCCCTGTGG
Organism: Gallinula chloropus; assembly: GCF_964237585.1. Taxonomy (NCBI): domain Eukaryota; kingdom Metazoa; phylum Chordata; class Aves; order Gruiformes; family Rallidae; genus Gallinula; species Gallinula chloropus. The sequence goes on along the minus strand of NC_140101.1, from coordinate 1,322,957 downwards.
AGGTGAACAAGACCGTGACCATCACCTGCCACGTGGAAGGGTTTTACCCAGGACGCGTGAGCATCACCTGGCTGGAGAATGGGACAGACATAAAGGCTGAGAACATCTCCTGGTTGCAGGACCCTCCTCAGGGCTTCTTTGACCAGAAGAGCCAGTTGGAGGTCCAAGCAACAGCGGAGAAAAACGGCTCCCAGTTCACCTGCCAGGTGGTGCACCATGGCCAGAGCCCCATGGATGGGAAAACCACCCTGCAGATCACCACCCCTGGCAACGAGGGACCGAGGGGGTTGTCCCAGCCAGGTAGAGCTGGGCGAGAGCCGGTGGGTCCCGGCGGTGTCAGGGGGCTGCAGGACGCCTGTCCTGGAGCCCCGGCCACTCAGGTCCCCTCTCCCCACCGCAGGTGTGAACGTCCTGTCCAGCCCGGTCCTGTGGATTGGCATCCTGCTGGAGAAGGGGCTCCTCGGCGGCCTCCTCCTCTTCCTCTTCAAGCGCGGGGGGGCATGAGGAGGGACTCGCCAGGGTCGCGCCCCCGGCCCAGCGCTCCGTGCCAGCCCCCAGCCCCTCCAGGCTCAGCGCCGGGAGCGTGTCCCGGGGCTCGGCTGCCGCCGCTCTTGTCCTGCGCGCCGGGAAATAAAGCGGCTGGGCTGCACAAGCTGCCGTGGGCTGCACAAGCTGCCGTGGGCTGCTCCGCGCCGCCGCTCCCGCTTGCCCGCTGCTGCCCGCGGCTCGCACGGCCGCGCTCGGCGGGCTGGGCGCTGCGCACCCCGGGGCTCGGCGCTGCGCACGCCGCCCGCCCGGGCCCCGGCAGCCCCAGCAGGGGCCGGAGGAGGAAGGAAAGACCCCCCCTCCCCAACCCCGCGCCGCTCTTTCTCTCTCCCGGCCCGCCAGCACGGCGATCTGCTGCGGCGGCCGGGCCTCTGCCCCGCCATCCCCCCCGGGCAGCAGCGGGCAGCGGGGCCGGGGAGCGGGAGGGCTGGCGGGGGGCTGCCGCCGCCGCCCCGCCCCGGACTCACCGGAGAGCGGCCGCGGGAAGAGGCTGAGCTGCCCGAGCAGCGGCTCGCCAAGCGATCGGCACTGCCCCGACTTTGGGCTCCGAGGGCAGGAAAAGGGAAAGGAGAAGCTGGGCAGGAAGTGGAGCCGAGCGGCCGCGGGCTGGTCCCGCTTCCAGCGCCGGCCCCGGGGCGGGCGGAGGGCGACGGCAGAGCCGGCCGGGAGCTGCGCCCACCGAGGGCATCGTCACCACGCGAGGGCATCGGCACCCGAGGGCATCGTCACCCGAGGGCATCGTCACCCGAGGGGTCCGTCCCGACCCCGAGGCGCTGAGCGGGGCACGGGGCAGGGCAGCGGCTCCCCCTCCCTCCCTCCCTCCCGCCCCGGTTCCGGGAGCCGGCCGGAGCTCCCAGCTGGCTGCAGGGGGCTCAGCTGAAGCCGTCCTGGGCGAGCTCTGCTCCACGGCTCCACCGCAGACACCAGCCCGTGTCCCGCTCCTGCCGGCAAGGGCTGGGTGTCCCCTGACACCCCTGGGTGCTGAGCTGCCGCCTGGCCACGCCGGGGGGAGCGTGGTGCATCACTGGGGTCCCGCTCGCTGGCTGCCTGGTGCCCGTGGCCCTGGCAAACATCCGCAGGGGAGTGGGACTGACATCACTGCTGGGGACCAGTGTCGTGACACAAGATGGTGGGAACACTGGGGAACTGGTTCTGACTTGTGCAAGGGGTCTGTGGAGGAACTTGGCCTGCAATAAGCCCCTTCCTTCCTCTTTGCCAGCAGAGAGCACAGCATCCCACCCAGCTGAGTTAACCCAGCTGAGCTGCGAGCCCAGCTGAGCCAGTGGGGAGCAGAATTTGGCAAACACCATGGCTCCGGTGCTGGGGACACTCTTCCTCACCAGCTGGATGCTGCTCCTGCTCCAGAGAGCTCCAGGTGAGTGGGGGCCCTGCAGAGCCCCAGCACCTTTCCCAGGGCACGCTGCCCTGTGCAGCTGGCAAGACAATCCTCCCCTGTGCCTGTGCACATCTGGGGCTCTTCTCTCTGCCTCCCTTCCAGCTTGCTTGTATCCCCAACCAACCAGAGTGAGGTTTTCTCCAGCACATCCCGGGAGCCACAGGCCCTCCCAGTGCCCAGCACTGCTTGAAGCAGCGGGGAGTGAAGGACAGGGACATGTCTCTGTCCCCTGCCCTGAGCTCCAGTGACCCTCATCAGCCCCCAGACCTCCTGTTCCTGTTTACCAGGTGCAGGTGCCCAGGAGACGGGTCAGGGCTTCAAGGTGGAGCAGCCCCAGGACAAGGTGGTGGTGACTGCGGGAGGGATGATCAACCTGACCTGCACTGTGTCTGGAGACAAAACCATCATCGGTCCTGTGATGTGGCTGAAGGGCTGGGGCAGTGGGAGCGAGACTGTCTATGGCAATAGTGGCTTCTTCCCCCGAGTGACGAGGGAAGTGAGTGGGTCTGACACAGACTTCAGCATCTCCATCAGCAACGCTCAACCCGAGGATTCCGGCACCTATTACTGTGTGAAGTTCCGCAGAACAGTGACAGGTGTAGAGGTGATCCAGCGTGGAAAGGGCACAGTGGTGTCTGTACACGGTGAGTGGGGCTCCCAGAGCAGCTCCCAGAGGGAACCAGCCAGCTGGGCACAGCCCAGCCCAGCCTGGTGGGCTCTGCTCTGGGTGAGTGGGACAGGGAAGGGGCTCAGGGGCTGGTCCCAGGAGAGGGTCCCATGGGCCATGCCCAGGCCCATCTGTGCCCACCCAGGACACCGCACTCCCTTCAGCTTTGGGGCCATGAGGGGTGGCAGAGCCTGGTCTGATGGCCCCATGCTTCTCCCTGCAGCCAGACCCACCCACCCGGTCGTGTCCGGGCCCAGCCAGAGAGTGAAGCCAGGGCAGTCGGTGACTTTCACCTGCACGGCCGGAGGGTTCTTCCCCAAAGACATCTGTGTGAAATGGCTCAAGGACGAGTCTGGGATCTCAGGAGAGCAGACAGAGATCACCCCTGGGCAGACAAGCTCCTCCTACAGCATGTCCAGCACGGTGAAGGTGACGCTGCGGAAGGACGATGTCCGCTCGCGGCTCATCTGTGACGTGCGGCACCCGACGCTGAAGGACCCGCTGAGGGCAGAGCACCAGCTCAGCCGAGTCCTGCGAGGTGAGGGCTGGGTGGGGACCGGCGCTCGGGGTGTCCAGATCCTGTGGGGCTGGGGGTCCTGAGGCGGGGCCGGGGCACCCTGCGGGCACTGGAGCTGGGGGACCCTGTCAGCAGGCTCTGCCTCTCTTCCCAGTCTCCCCCAGCATCCGCGTGTCCTCTGACCCACCGAGCCCTGTGGAGGTGAACAAGACCGTGACCATCACCTGCCACGTGGAAGGGTTTTACCCAGGAGACGTGAACATCACCTGGCTGGAGAACGGGACGGAGGTGAAGGCAGGAAACACCTCCCAGCCAGAGGAGCTCCCCTCGGGCTTCTTTGAGCAGAAGAGCCAGTTGGAGGTCCAAGCAACAGCAGAGAAGGGCGGCACTGTGTTCACCTGCCGGGTGGTGCACGATGGCCAGAGCCCCATAGATGGGAAAACCACCCTGCAGATCATCACCCCTGGCAACGAGGGACCGAGGGGGTCGTCCCAGCCAGGTAGAGCCGGGTGAGAGCCGGTGGGTCCCCGCGGTGTCAGGGGGCTGCAGGACGCCTGTCCTGGAGCCCCGGCCACTCAGGTCCCCTCTCCCCACCGCAGGTGTGAACGTCCTGTCCAGCCCGGTCCTGTGGATTGGCATCCTGCTGGAGAAGGGGCTCCTCGGCGGCCTCCTCCTCTTCCTCTTCAAGCGCGGGGGGGCATGAGGAGGGACTCGCCAGGGCCGCGCCCCCGGCCCAGCGCTCCGTGCCAGCCCCCAGCCCCTCCAGGCTCAGCGCCGGGAGCGTGTCCCGGGGCTCGGCTGCCGCCGCTCTTGTCCTGCGCGCCGGGAAATAAAGCGGCTGGGCTGCACAAGCTGCCGTGGGCTGCACAAGCTGCCGTGGGCTGCTCCGCGCCGCCGCTCCCGCTTGCCCGCTGCTGCCCGCGGCTCGCACGGCCGCGCTCGGCGGGCTGGGCGCTGCGCACCCCGGGGCTCGGCGCTGCGCACGCCGCCCGCCCGGGCCCCGGCAGCCCCAGCAGGGGCCGGAGGAGGAAGGAAAGACCCCCCCTCCCCAACCCCGCGCCGCTCTTTCTCTCTCCCGGCCCGCCAGCACGGCGATCTGCTGCGGCGGCCGGGCCTCTGCCCCGCCATCCCCCCCGGGCAGCAGCGGGCAGCGGGGCCGGGGAGCGGGAGGGCTGGCGGGGGGCTGCCGCCGCCGCCCCGCCCCGGACTCACCGGAGAGCGGCCGCGGGAAGAGGCTGAGCTGCCCGAGCAGCGGCTCGCCAAGCGATCGGCACTGCCCCGACTTTGGGCTCCGAGGGCAGGAAAAGGGAAAGGAGAAGCTGGGCAGGAAGTGGAGCCGAGCGGCCGCGGGCTGGTCCCGCTTCCAGCGCCGGCCCCGGGGCGGGCGGAGGGCGACGGCAGAGCCGGCCGGGAGCTGCGCCCACCGAGGGCATCGTCACCACGCGAGGGCATCGGCACCCGAGGGCATCGTCACCCGAGGGGTCCGTCCCGACCCCGAGGCGCTGAGCGGGGCACGGGGCAGGGCAGCGGCTCCCCCTCCCTCCCTCCCTCCCGCCCCGGTTCCGGGAGCCGGCCGGAGCTCCCAGCTGGCTGCAGGGGGCTCAGCTGAAGCCGTCCTGGGCGAGCTCTGCTCCACGGCTCCACCGCAGACACCAGCCCGTGTCCCGCTCCTGCCGGCAAGGGCTGGGTGTCCCCTGACACCCCTGGGTGCTGAGCTGCCGCCTGGCCACGCCGGGGGGAGCGTGGTGCATCACTGGGGTCCCGCTCGCTGGCTGCCTGGTGCCCGTGGCCCTGGCAAACATCCGCAGGGGAGTGGGACTGACATCACTGCTGGGGACCAGTGTCGTGACACAAGATGGTGGGAACACTGGGGAACTGGTTCCGACTTCTGCAAGTGGTCAGTGGAGGAACTTGACCTGCAATAAGCCCCTTCCTTCCTCTTTGCCAGCAGAGAGCACAGCATCCCACCCAGCTGAGTTAACCCAGCCGAGCTGTGCAGAGCCGAGACCAGCTGAGCCAGTGGGGAGCACAACTTGGCAATCACCATGGCTCCGGTGCTGGGGACACTCTTCCTCACCAGCTGGATGCTGCTCCTGCTCCAGAGAGCTCCAGGTAAGTGGGGGCCCTGCAGAGCCCCAGCACCTTTCCCAGGGCACGCTGCCCTGTGCAGCTGGAAGACAATCCTCCCCTGTGCCTGTGCACATCTGGGGCTCTTCTCTCTGCCTCCCTTCCAGCTTGCTTGTATCCACAACCAACCAGAGTGTGGTTTTCTCCAGCAAATCCCGGGAACCACAGGCCCTCCCAGTGCCCAGCACTGCTTGAAGCAGCGGGGAGTGAAGGACAGGGACATGTCTCTGTCCCCTGCCCTGAGCTCCAGTGCCCCTCATCAGCCCCCAGACCTCCTGTTCCTGTTCACCAGGTGCAGGTGCCCAGGAGACGGGTCAGGGCTTCAAGGTGGAGCAGCCCCAGGACAAGGTGGTGGTGACTGCGGGAGGGATGATCAACCTGACCTGCACTGTGTCTGGAGACAAAACCATCATCGGTCCCGTGAGGTGGCTGAAGGGCTGGGGCAGTGGGAACGAGACTGTCTATGCCGAGACGGGCTCCTTCCCCCGTGTGACGAGGGCAGTGAGTGTGTCCAGCACAGACTTCAGCATCTCCATCAGCAACGCTCAACCCCAGGATTCCGGCACCTATTACTGTGTGAAGTTCCGCAGAACAGTGACAGGTGTAGAGGTGTTCCAGCGTGGAAAGGGCACAGTGGTGTCTGTACACGGTGAGGGGGCTCCCAGAGGGAACCAGCCAGCTGGGCACAGCCCAGCCCAGCCCAGCCTGGTGGGCTCTGCTCTGGGTGAGTGGGGACACGGAAGGGTGGGTCCCCGCGGTGTCAGGGGGCTGCAGGACGCCTGTCCTGGAGCCCCGGCCACTCAGGTCCCCTCTGCCCACCGCAGGTGTGAACGTCCTGTCCAGCCCGGTCCTGTGGATTGGCATCCTGCTGGAGAAGGGGCTCCTCGGCGGCCTCCTCCTCTTCCTCTTCAAGCGCGGGGGGGCATGAGGAGGGACTCGCCAGGGCCGCGCCCCCGGCCCAGCGCTCCGTGCCAGCCCCCAGCCCCTCCAGGCTCAGCGCCGGGAGCGTGTCCCGGGGCTCGGCTGCCGCCGCTCTTGTCCTGCGCGCCGGGAAATAAAGCGGCTGGGCTGCACAAGCTGCCGTGGGCTGCACAAGCTGCCGTGGGCTGCTCCGCGCCGCCGCTCCCGCTTGCCCGCTGCTGCCCGCGGCTCGCACGGCCGCGCTCGGCGGGCTGGGCGCTGCGCACCCCGGGGCTCGGCGCTGCGCACGCCGCCCGCCCGGGCCCCGGCAGCCCCAGCAGGGGCCGGAGGAGGAAGGAAAGACCCCCCCTCCCCAACCCCGCGCCGCTCTTTCTCTCTCCCGGCCCGCCAGCACGGCGATCTGCTGCGGCGGCCGGGCCTCTGCCCCGCCATCCCCCCCGGGCAGCAGCGGGCAGCGGGGCCGGGGAGCGGGAGGGCTGGCGGGGGGCTGCCGCCGCCGCCCCGCCCCGGACTCACCGGAGAGCGGCCGCGGGAAGAGGCTGAGCTGCCCGAGCAGCGGCTCGCCAAGCGATCGGCACTGCCCCGACTTTGGGCTCCGAGGGCAGGAAAAGGGAAAGGAGAAGCTGGGCAGGAAGTGGAGCCGAGCGGCCGCGGGCTGGTCCCGCTTCCAGCGCCGGCCCCGGGGCGGGCGGAGGGCGACGGCAGAGCCGGCCGGGAGCTGCGCCCACCGAGGGCATCGTCACCACGCGAGGGCATCGTCACCCGAGGGCATCGTCACCCGAGGGGTCCGTCCCGACCCCGAGGCGCTGAGCGGGGCACGGGGCAGGGCAGCGGCTCCCCCTCCCTCCCTCCCTCCCGCCCCGGTTCCGGGAGCCGGCCGGAGCTCCCAGCTGGCTGCAGGGGGCTCAGCTGAAGCCGTCCTGGGCGAGCTCTGCTCCACGGCTCCACCGCAGACACCAGCCCGTGTCCCGCTCCTGCCGGCAAGGGCTGGGTGTCCCCTGACACCCCTGGGTGCTGAGCTGCCGCCTGGCCACGCCGGGGGGAGCGTGGTGCATCACTGGGGTCCCGCTCGCTGGCTGCCTGGTGCCCGTGGCCCTGGCAAGCATCCGCACCTCCTCGCCGCAGGGGGGCGCTGTGCCGGAGCGGGGCGGGCGCGGTGTTGCAGCCCGGAGGCGCTGGCGGCGCGCAGGGGGCGGGGCCGGCGCGGGGCCCGGCGGGGTTTGGGCGCTGCACCGCGGCAAGATGGCGGCCAGGGACGAGGCGCTGCGGGAGTTCGTGGCCGTGACCGGCGCTGAGGAGGAGCGAGCGCGCTTCTTCCTGGAGTCCGCCGGGTGGGACCTCCAGGTACCCCGCGGCCCCGGCCCGCTCGCTCCTCCTGGGCTTGTCTCGGCGGGGCGGGGCGCGGCCTGGCCGGCGGGTGGGCGCCGCGGGCCTGCAGGCCGGTGGCGGTGGCGGAGCGCTGGGCCGGCAGCGGGGAGTCCCGCGGGGTCAGGCCTCGCCCGGGCCGCCCCTGCTCGGTCTGTGGCTGGGCCGCGGCGGGCGGGCCCCGGTGGCCCCGCGGGCCGGTGTGGGCCGGAGCCCGTCCCGGTTCTGCCGTTAATTCGCCCCTCGCTGGCGCCGGTCCCGCCGCAGGGCGCCTGGGCTGTGCCGGGCTCGCCGTGCCCGGCGTGGCGCCTCCTTCGCGCTGCCGGCAGCCGCCCCAGCAGCCCCGAACCTAGGAGGGGAGCGGCCGCCCCTCTGCTCCACCCCTGACTCCCACCCCCTCCGAGGGCCCTGCCTGCCTCCCGCTCCTGTGCGGCCCCCAAGCAGCGGTTCCAGGGCGGCGGCTTCGGCACAGCCCCAGTCGAACCGGGGCAGAACAAGGGTGTCGGGCCGGGGAGGGTGCTGTGGCTGCCTGTCCCATGGGGTGAGCGGCCTGCTGGAGAGAAACATCAGGCCCTGGTGAGGCCTCCTCTTTGCTGGGGCCTCCAGAGGGGGGATGACATGAAATACCTTCAGCACTGACGTGCCTGAAGAAATCCAGCAGGGCAGGAGCTTTGGCTGAGTTGTTTGAGTTGCTCCTGGTTTTCTGGAGTGCCTGCTCTCAGCCTGAAAAGCGCCTGTGCTGTTCCTTTCCAGATTGCACTTGCCAGCTTCTACGAGGACGGGGGTGATGAGGACATCCTGACTCTGCCCCAGCCAACACCCAGCTCTGTATCTAGAGGCACTGCAGCCAGGTGAGGTGGGAGCTTCAGCTCAGACCTGTTTCTTTCTTGGCAGCTTGTAGACCTGGTGGTGGAAGCTATTTATGTCCAGACACAAGGTCCATCTAGAGCATGGATGTATGTTAATTTTCAGGAGAAGCAGCTCTGTGTTTGGATCAGCCTCCCCTCCTGTGGCTCTCTGGGAGTTGTGAAAGCCTCAGCCTTTACACACTGCAAGGGCAGATGTGATTGCACAACTGATCCAACTTGCATCATTGCTTGGGGAAAACTTGATTTGACTGTTAAGGCTAGAGGCCTGCCAGCTGGTGATGGCTTCACTTGGGCAGGTTAATGGTAGGGAAAGTATTTTGTATGAAGCCTGATCTGAGCTGTTTGGGCATTTTACAAAAAGAAGCTGTTTTTGCTGTATGGAATCCCTGTGCTGTAGGGAAACGCTGCCTGGAGTGAGAGAGAGGGAGTTACTGACCATCCTGCACAAGAAGTACTCTCAGTTCAGGCTTTGGTAGATAAGAGTCCATGTTGGAGAAGAACCCTGCTCCAGTTTGTAACAGCCTCCAGAGAAATGACAGGAGGGGAAGGGTGAGCAGACTGGACTGCCCTGGGCTCTGGAAGAGAAACCTGTACTTGTTTGGAAGTGACAGCTCTTCCAGAGGGGTGACAACACCCAGAACCACGAGCAGGGAAGGGGACTGAGGACTCACAGCTCTTGCTGTGTCTGCAGCTGCTGCCTGAGCCTCCTCCAGCCTGGCCACTCCTGTTTGCTGCTGGCTCAGCTGGCAGAGAGGAGGGAGCTCCATTCTCCACCCAGTCTCCCCAGCACTGACCTGGCATTTCATAGAGTAATGAATCAGACTCTAAAAGTAGAGCAGAGTCAACCTAATTGCTGCCTTCAGAAGCTTTTGCTTCTCCAGAGGGATTCTGACAGGCTGGAGAGGTGGGGCCTGGGTGAACCTCATGAGGTTCAACACTTGGGCTGGAAGAATCCCAGACAGATAAACAGCCTGGGAGAAGAGCTCCTGGGGAGCAGCCCTGCTGAGCAGGACCTGGGTGTCAGGGGGATGAGAAACTTCCCCTGAGCAGCAGTGGCTCCTGCAGCTGGGAAGGGCGATGGGATCCTGGGCTCCATCAGCAGAGGGGTGGCAGCAGGGACAGGGAGGGGATTGTCCCTCTCTGCTCTGCCCTCCCCAGCTGGAGTCCTGTGTCCAGAGCTGGGGCCCAACACAAGGAAGACGTGGGACTGTTGGAGAGGGGTCAGAGGAGCCATGGAGATGCTCAGAGGGCTGGAGCAGCTCCCCTATGGAGAGAGGCTGAGGGAGCTGGGCTGGGTCAGCCTGGAGAAGAGAAGGCTGTGGGGGGACCTCACTGCAGCCTCCCAGTCCCTGAAGGGAGCAGAGGAACAGGAGGGGAATCAGCTTGTTAAAGGGCAGAGACTGGCAGGACAAGGGGGATGGAGTGAAGCTGAAGGAAGGAAGGGTTAAATTGGATATTAGGGGGAAGTTCTTTGCAGAGAGATTGGTGAGGGGCTGGAACAGGCTGCCCAGAGAGGGGGTGGGTGCCCCATCCCTGGGGGTGTTCAAGGCCAAGTTGGCTGGGGCCCTGGGCAACCTTGTGTAGCTCCAGGCCTGGAGGTTGGTGTCCCTGCCTGTGGCAGGGGGTTGGAGCTCTGGGACCCTTGGGGTCCCTCCCAACCCAGACCAGTCTGGGATTCTGTGATTCTGAGTGGTTGAAACGAGTCACAAGGCTGACACACTTCTCTGATTGACTTCTGCAGTGACCACAGAGTCACATCGTTCAGAGACCTCGTTCATGCACAGGAGGATGATGATGAAGAGGAGGAGGGACAGCGGTAAGTTTCCAGTTAAAGACTTCAACCCCCTGCACGTACCCCTGCCCTTTTGTGATGGCTTGCCACTGGTGCATGCTTGGGGGGGGGGGGGTTGAAGCAGATTGGAGCTGATACAAAATCCCTGTAGTGAAAAACACCAGGTTTGACATGGAGAGGTTGAGTCTGTGCACAAGCACGTGCTTGGTGTGGCTGTACAAGCCCCAGTTATCAGCACTGGATTGTGCTGCTGAGAGAAAGCCTGAAGTGGGGTGTGGAAGCCCTAGGAGAACAGAAAGAAGCCCAGGTCGTTGTTGTGTCTGTAGAGAATGGAAACGTGGGAGTAATGTGGGGATTGGTTTTCTTCCTGCTTAGGGTTTTGGGGGCTGGGGTTTTTTGGTAGGGCTGTTGTGGGTTTTTTGATTGTGTGGGGTTTTTTTTAATGCTGGTTAAGGGTAATGTAATGAGATAATAAGGATTGTGGTGGTGGAAATTAAAATGTAGGTCCCCTTTTCAATGGGAATGTGGCACGTGAGTCATCTACAGTGTCAGCTGTAAGTAGTTAAATGCCCTTAAGGTTAACAGGCAAGGTAAATTGAATGGAACTGATGCATCTTAAGGTGGCTCAGCCTAGGCAGACTGCCTGGTTTTCTGCAAACAGCTGTGAGCCTGCTCTGTCTGTGTTACAAGGCAGCTGGAAGCTAATAAACCCAGCCTTCCAGAAGGGCTTAATTGCGCTTGGCTGCCTTTCCATTCACTGCTTCCAGTTCAGATCCATCCTGTGTGTGTGTGGATCTTTCAGTGTGACATGAGCACGTGCCTGCCCCCAAAACACCTCTTTGTTAGATTTTCTTCTACCTGGCAGGTCAGAGTCTTGCTGGAAGCTTTGTCCAGCTTGGTAGTAGAGCTGGTACTAGCATTTGAAACCGAGCTTTGTCAGGCTGGGCTTTGTTTTGCTAGGTCTGAGAGAGTTACTAGCACTTCATTGCTGTTGCTCAGTGGGTAATTTTATGATAAGTGATGTAAAAAGGAAGCCTCTGCAGTACAGGAGCTCCTGAGTGGCTGGAGTAGGAGCTACACTGGTGGCAGCTGTAGCTGGTGTGCTGGGTGCAGTCAGGGGCACCCCTGGGGAGCAGTGGTCCAGCCTTCCCTGAAGCCCTGTGCCTCCTGGCAGGTTTTACGCCGGCGGCTCGGAGAGGAGCGGGCAGCAGATCGTCGGTCCCCCGAGGAAGAAGAGTCCCAACGAGCTGGTGGAGGATCTGTTCAAGGGGGCCAAGGAGCACGGGGCTGTGGCGGTCGACCGGGCGGCCAAGAGCGGCGGCGAGACCAGCAAGCCCAAGGTGAGCAGCTCCCTGTTCCAGTGTGGCTCCCACCGTGACAGCACCCTGCTCGGTGCTGTGGGGTCCTGCAGTGACCCCAAAAGGATTGCTGAGTCAGGACTCCCCTAGTCCTTGTGTCCCAGTGGCAGGAAGAGCTGCTTTCTTGGGCTGTATTTCTTACCTATGACCAGTTCAAGCTGGTCGCTGTGCCTGCAGGACGATAGATGCCGCTGATGCCACGTTATGTTCACCCATGACAGTGCTGGGGAAAGGGGAACAAGCTGGTTGGGGTTTGTGTCATTCTGTAACCACTCTGCTCTCCCCTCTCTCTTGCAGCCTTTCGCCGGGGGAGGGTATCGCCTCGGGGCTACTCCAGAGGAGGAATCTGCTTATGTGGCAGGAGAGAGGAGACAGAACTCAGCTCAGGATGTGAGTATCTCTCTCTTCTGTTTTGTAGATGTCACCCGAGGGAATTCCCTGCTGTAGCTGCACAGCTTGTGAGCCCAGAGAGTTATAAAGCTTGATAGAACCTGAAGAGGACAGAAGCATGGTAAATCCTGCTTCTCCTGGGATTTCTGGCTAGAAAATAATAGTCTTGGGTAAGCAGTTTCCTGATCAACTTCTAATTGAGAATCTGAGTGTTCCTTAGGAGTGCAGATAGTGAGAAATAGCATGCAAAGAGCACTGGGACATTAACTTTGTCCATTGAAGAGTTGTGGAGCCAGCAGCATCAGTACAAGATTCTGTTGTCCTTGGTTTGTGAGTAAATACCCATCTAGGCCTTGGTGGGAGCTTGGTTCAGGCTCCTTGCCTAGCATGCTCCTGGCTCTTCAACCACATCTATCAAAAAAGGGTCTGTGATGCCACCTTCTGGGAACTGATGTGTGGTCATTCCACAGCCAGTGCCTTGGGTTTTCCCTCAGCCCAGAGGAACCTTGCTGGAATGTTTTGTGCAGCTTGAAGTGCCTCTGCCAGTCAGGAACTTGGCACTTTGCATCCCTTGTTCTTACTGAGATGCTGATTGTTGTTTTGGGGGTTGCTGCAGGTGCACGTTGTACTGAAGCTCTGGAAGAGTGGATTCAGTCTGGACAGTGGAGAACTGAGGAGCTACCAGGATCCATCCAATGCCCAGTTCCTTGATGATATCCGCAGAGGGTATGTAGCAAGGGGGGAGAGTAAAATAGCTGTTCTCTGAAACACAAAACGATTCTGGAATTCAGGGTGCTGGATCAGTGGCACCTGAGCTTTCTTATGAGAGCTAGGTTCTTCATGTGGAAACTCTGGGAGACTTGAACATCTACTTCAGATAAATGGGAAGTGCCCTTGGTTCATTTGGGGCCCTCAGAGTTGGAAATGAACCGACATTTATCCTTTGGCTGGGAATTTCTAATGTCCTATCACTCCTGGTGAGGACTGGGGAGAAGTAACCTTCAGTTCGTGCCTGCTGATGGGGAGGTGTGGATCTGCCCTCTTAATTAAGGAAGTGCTCGCTGTGATTCCTGAAACTCCAGAGGTCTGTGGCTGATGCTTTTGCTCTGTGCTTTCCTGGCTGCTGCTTCAGGCAGCTGCCTTATGCTGCTGTCTTTGCAGGGAGGTCCCAGCAGAGCTGCGCAGGTTAGCGCGGGGCGGGCAGGTGAACCTGGATATGGAGGATCATCGTGATGAGGAGTATGTGAAGCCTAAAAGTGTCTTCAAAGCTTTTACTGGAGAAGGACAGAAGCTGGGCAGGTGAGAAGACAGCAGTGTGGGTTTGCTCTGTGTGTAATGTGTGATGCCTTTTGCTGTGTTGTTCTGGAGGAAAGGTGCTCGGTGCCTGTGGTGTGGGTGGTGTTCCTCTGAGAGGGCAGGAGGCTTCCTGGTGTGTGCTGGGAGATGGCTCAGCCTCTCATGGCCAGAGGCAGACCCCTGGTTTGGACCCACTGGGGTATGTGACGTGGAAGCAGTGTTTCCAAGTGACACTGCCCCTGTTCCTGCAGGTGTGTGGAGACCTGTGACACGCTGTGACAAAGGCTGAAGTCTCAAATTCCTGCAGACTCCTAAATTCTCCCTTCCAGCTTGCGTTGGTGCACTGGGAACCCTGGCAGTGGGGCCCAGCAGATGATGAACTCGCTGCCCGCTCCTGGCACCCTCAGCCAGGTGAGTCCTCTGGTTTTTAACAGCTCTCCTTGTGTCTCCCTGTTCTCAGCACTGCACCCCAGGTGATGGGCACCAGTTCCCCAGCCCAGCAGGCAGAGAATGAAGCCAAAGCCAGTTCTGCCATCGCTATCGATGAGTCGGAGCCCATCACCAACATCCAGATCCGTCTTGCGGATGGAGGGCGCCTGGTCCAGAAGTTTAACCACAACCACAGGTACAAACCCAACAGGAAACACAGGTCACTAATGGCACTGCCAACTGCACAGATGGAGCAGACATTAAAATCCTGGGTAGCCTGCTAAAAGGAGCTCTGGGGATCCTTCCATATAGGTGAAGAGGAATAAAATTACTGTGAGGTTTTAAAGCAGTCATTAAGTGGTGGAAGGATGGGATTTGCTTTCCAAGTAGCGAAGGATTACAGCTAGTGATAGTGCACCTGGGAGCTTCAGTATCATCCGTGGATCTTTTTCTTAATGTCAGCTATAAAAAACTGAATCATTTCTAAAAAAACCCTGTGAGATAATCAGGAAGATGGTTCAGTTGTTCTGACTCTCACGCAAGCCTTTTCTCCCTGTGCTGAGCCCCAAGGGATCTCTTACAGCAGATTAGCTCCCTTGGACAGGGAAAGCTGGCTTGTATACCCAGCTGCTTTGTTAGACTTGCCTCCTGAAGTCCTTCTCCTCACTGTGGAGAGCGTGGCTGTTTGTTCATACCCACTCCTCCAGTTCCTGTAAGAGGATTGAGCACAATGCTACAAGTTTAAAAACAAAACACGACTTTCTGTGATTGGGTGCAGGGAGTAGATCTGGTGTGGCTGTTGTGGCTGCTCCTGGGAGTTAAGGTCACCTAGCTTCCTCTGTGTGTGATGAGCTCAGTCACCTGCAGCTCATGCCAAGCAGTTTATTAATCCCTTCATCTCGAAGGATTTAAACTCTTCAGTTTAAATAGCTGCCTTCAACCCAAAGGCTCCAGAACCGAGCTGAAGGTCTGTCACTTAGAGAGCAGCTTGTGCTGTGTCACTGAACGAAGCCTGTGGAGGAGCAGGTTACATCAGGCTTGCCTGGCTGCAGCCTCTGCTGTTAGCTGAAGAGCAAGTGCAGCAACTGAGCACTGTGTGCTCTGGGAATGGTGAATTTAGGTGGTTGCCCTGTGTTCCTCTAGATGTTCAGTAACAGCATCACCCTTGTGTGTTTGATCCCTCCGGACAGGATCCGAGACATCCGGCTCTTCATAGTCGATGCCCGGCCGGCGATGGCTGCCACCAGCTTCGTCCTCATGACCACCTTCCCAAATAAAGAGCTGACAGATGAGAACCAGACCCTGAAGGAAGCCAACCTGCTCAATGCTGTCATTGTTCAGCGGTTAACATAAAGGAACCCACCTCTGGCCACACGCCTGCCCGCACGGCGCATGTGTCCTCATCCTGTGCGTGCGACACAGGCTCACATCTACTTGTAGCTCTGGGTTCTTAGGTCTTGGTTGGACTTTTTTTTTTTCCTCTTTAGTTGCATTTCCCATGGGGTTTTTTTTTGTTTGTTTGTTTGTTTTTTGGGTTTGTTTTTTTTTGTGATGATGATCAGTGGACTTTAAAATAAATAAACCAAACGAATCCGTTTTGAAAGGAGCTGCAGCCTATTGTGCCACAGACTCTCCCAGGAGAGTTGAGTTACTTCTGATGATTACAATACTGCACTCTTTAGAGGGGAGGAAGGCAAGGGGGAAGGGAGCTCCCAGGGAGTCATTTCTGCCCATTGCCAGTCGACTGCTCTCCTCTCTCCTCCAGGGACTGCTGCAAAGTACTCCCTGTATTTTCTCACATTAAATAGAAACTCCACCAGGATGGGTGATCCGACTGTCAGGATAATGGTCACACTACTGTACGAGCGGTCAGGGGGAAGTCTTTGTGAAACAGCTGTTGCTCAGCGTGGGGAAAACTCCAATATGTGTGTGCAGGTGCAAGGTTTAATGCTTTTCTTGGGCTTTTCCAGAGAGAAAGTGCTGCCTTTCCTTCCCCCAGCAGATCTGTAGGGGTGTTCAGCGCCGTGCCCACCTGCTGTGCCTGCACTTTCTCCAGACTGATGGCAGTGTTAATTCCCTGTGCTGCATTTCTCTGAGAAACCCAACTTGCTGCTGACTTTCTTTCCAAGAAGGCACAAAGCTGAATCAGCTTCGATGTGACTGAAAGTTAAACAGTTTCTCTTACTGGAAAGCAGGTTTTATTTTAAGAGGTGAATTCTTGGGGTGATGGAGATGGCTCAGGTGGAAAAACTCAAGGCTGTAGTACCCTTTGATTTATTTCCTCTCCTCTGCTGAGGACTAAACTAGCTGAACACCTGGAATTCTCCAGCTTTGGTCTGTTCTGTTGTCTTGTGTTTTGGGTTCAGGTTTCCATGTCTGTCTTTCCTTTGAACAGAATCCTGTGGGTGAATTCCTTACACCTAGGTGTGAGGGCCTGGTAACAGCGGTGCAGCTGTTACACTTAGGAGTTGCCATCTAGCGTTGTGCCACGGCACTTTGCACCAACCCAGCCTCAGCCCAGGGGTTTGGGGCAGAGCTTGTTGCTGTGCTGAACCACGGGCCTCCAGGCACCAGCTCACCGGGAGCTGCGCCGCACCGGCCGCGTCCCTTGGGAGAGGCTGGGTTGGAGCACACTGCCCACTTCCTGCCTTAGTTACGCTGGAGCCCTGCGGCTGTAAGGCTGCTCTCCTGCCCTCTGAAGCTTCCAGGCCCTCACCTTGGTGGGAGAGTGGAGAACAGGGGAGGTGGAGGCTGGGGAAGGCCAGCAGGTCCCACAGGTTCAGCGTGAGAAACTCGCTTGGCTGCCTGTAGTAACACAAACCTGCTGGAGTAGCTCCCAGAGCTTGGCAAGGGCATTTTTACAAGAGTTTCTCAACTGAGAGCTGAGTTAACTTAGGTTTTTCGTTACTGAATGGATACATAGTGTGTGTAACAGCCAATCTGTAAATGATTGTGAAAATTCCCATTAAAAGCCTGCAAAACAGGAACCCAGCGTTCGACCCTTTCTAACAGCAGCCGCCTTCTGGTCTCATGTTTTGGGTGATGCACGTGTGGATGTCTGCTCTTCCTGTGTTGGGTGTGAGCAGGCAACCCAGAGCTGAGCTGGCTTCAGCTAAGTGAGAAGAAGAAAGCTCAGGAGTGTTTGTAAAGGTCTCTTCTGACAGGTGGGCTTGGGGGTTGCCTGCCTGCAGCGCTGGCTGGATGGATGTTGTGACAGCTTAATCAGAACGGGAATTTCCCTTGGAGCTAAGGATAGTCACTGCTGCCTTGTGGGAAGTCACTTCATTGCTCAAGAGAGGAGTTCTTGTATCCTGATCTTCTCCACGTGTGCCATCTTGGGGACCTGGGACAGGATGTAGAGTGCTGGCCAGGATGCATCCCTAGGGCCAGAAAGTTTCTCTAGCAGAGAAAACACAAAAGGGTTGTGTCCTGCTTCTGCCTGGGCTGGCTGGTGGCACCAGAGGAGTGAGGTGGTGACTAGCTGACATCTGCAGGCTTGGGCTGGGTGAGCTGGCTGCACTGGGTTCCCCAAGATTAAATGGGGGTTGGCAGCTAAATGCAACTCCTCTAGCTGCTGACCTCAAGGGGGTTGTGGTGGAGATCCTGCTCACCCATGGAAGTTTCGCCTCTGAGTTTCCTCCCAGCTCTTTGCTTGCCAGTGGGACGGAAAGGTGCTGAATTCAGAGGGCTTCCCAGATGCTTTGCCAGGAAAAGCGACTTTCCCCTCAGCCGGAGGGTGGCAGTGGTGCAGAGAAGCCTCTCTCCACCTCGAAGGCTCCAGCTGAGGAACTCTGCCAGGTCTCAGAGGAGCTGTCTCAGAGGAGCTGCACCTCTCCTCCTGTATCTTCGAGCCCCTCTGGGGTGCTGCTGCCCGGCTCCTTCTTCCTCTGATCCTTTCCTCGTGGTTTGTTTTTGTAAGTAATGAGCAGTCCTTATCTCCTGGGGAGCAGGACCTGCTCTGCCCTGCGCCAGCCTATCTGAAGCGTGCCCAAATGGAGCACTGAGGCGCTATCAGTAACCAAGATACACTTATCTTCTTCCCAAGCTGACAAGAGCCTGTGGAACAACCCGAAAGCAGCCTGCCTGCAACCTCCTGTACTGAGCTATCTCCTCCTGCTGGGATGTTTTGTTATAAAAACAGGCTAATTAACAAAGAAGGGGGATAACACACCAGAACAGGAAGAAGGGGGGTGGTGGAAAGAGATAACTATTTCTGTAAAAAATAGCACCTTCCTTGTCACTTGTGCTGCTCTTTGGTGTGTCGCTGCTGGAAGGTAAGTGCTCACTCCTTGCACTCCTATAGTTCCTTAGTGAATTTGCCTTTCTCTCTAGTAAAATCTCCTTCCTTTGTCCCAACAGTCACAGCCTGAGCTTGGGCTTTTCTAAACACTGACACCTTGATTTTACTCTATTTCCCTGTGATTTCCCCCCCCAGCCAGGGAGACTTGCCTGTCTTCCCGGTCTCAGGGGGTGCTCAGGCAGTGCTCCACATCTCAGGGGAAAACCTGCTTCTCTTCAGTTTCTGTATGGTAAGACACAGCCTGGTTTGCCAGCTCTGCTGCCCTATCTGGGGCTGATGCCTTTCACTGCCTGAGTGCTGTATTTTAACAGTTTTCCTTTCCTCACACTGGCAATCGTAGCACTTCCTTGGATTTTTATCCTTTGCACACAGTTCCTTCCCCCCCCTTTCCTTTACACGTACCCTCACTGCCAAGATTGAGCTCCTGTGCTTGCTGATAGTGTTTCCTCACTGAGGGTCTGGTTTGCTTCCTGGGAACTCTGCCTCCCCTCTGTAATGCCGCCTTTGCCGCGGGGTGTTTCCTGCTCCCTGTTTCTTTCCATAAACAGAAGCTGAGTGACAAGATAAGGAGCAAGAAATCTCAGTGCACACCTGCAGCTGCAAGAGGGCGACTGTAAATGTTGGGGTTTGTTTCTTTTTCCTCGATGCTTTTGGTTTTAATCGGTTATTTAGTTGTGGTGGTTCAGCCCCAAACACGCTGCTCGCTCACTCCCGGAGGAGAAACAGGCAGAGCCTCCGTGGGGTGGGATAAGGACAGTTGGCTGACAAAATCACCATGAAAGGGGAACAATAATAGCCTGTGGGAAATTACACAGAGAACTGCACTGAAGTGAGGACTGACTGGGTGCCCTGGACACCCTCAGACTGCCCTGGAGGTACCCAGGAGCACCCCGCTCTGACCAGCCCCTCTTATGGGGAGTGATGCCAGGTGGTGTAGAAACAGCCTGGGGTAACTCAGCTCACCTGTGCTGGCTGCCTGGGGAGGTGAACTCTGGCCTGGCCAGAACCAGGACTTTAATTATTATTTAATTTATTCTTTGCTTCTCACTGATGGACAAAGCTAAACCTTTCCAGAAGGAGAAAACGACCTTTGGGCCATGGCAGCTTCGTGAGTCTTCATCTGCCTGGTGTCTGTATTTAGAGGAGTGAGCAAAAGGATGTCCTTCTGCTCCTGGGATGTTCTTTGGGAGTTCAGACAGGAAGGTTTTCCTTTGAAGGCAGCACTGCTTTACCAATTATTTCTTATCAAGAAAAAGGACTTCGAGTTGACGTTTCTTCTGGCCATGCTGGTGGAACATGAGAGCTGCTGGCCGTGCTCAGAGCAGCCAGGGAGGGGTAAACCTTCAGAGGACTCACTAGCAGAATGTATTCCAATGCTGCTATTTGTTTCTGTGCCAAAAAACCCTCCAATTTTCTGGCTTTTGACATCTTTGGGGGTTTCTTTCTTTGTTTTTTATTGGGGCTCCCTTGCCCGAGCAGCCCGACTCCAGGTCACAGTACCCTGAGAAAAGCTGTTCAGGGAGCATGGCTGGGACTGGGGCTGTTTGTGTCACACATTCCTGGGCCCTGGGCTGCCTTGGGAGATAAGATGTCACACTCTTGAGGCAGAGAAGGGAATTCTGGGGAAGGGACCTTTCCATTGCAGTGAGTGAACTCCAGCACGACCTTAAACTGCAGAGCTCTGGCTTCTCCAAGAGCCCTTCGATGAGTATTTGTGGAACAGAGAAATGGGTGTAGCTGCAGTGTTGCAGCTTCCCTAAGCTTTCAAAACCGATTTCTAAGCAACAGAGAGCAAAACAACAGCGTGGTGGTGGACAAGGGACCATCCTTCTGCTCCAGACCCCTGGTGTGCAGCGTGCAGGGAGCTGGGTTGGTTAGATTTCAGGCTTTGGTGCGTGTTGTTATTAGAAAGCTGGCTGCTTGCAGCAGGTAGCCCGGTGTATAGCTGTGATTGACAGCCAGACTGGTGCTTTTCACCAAAATCTGCCTTTCCAGCACAAACCTCTTGTGCAGAGGTGGGCTGAGAGCTCCCCGTGCTGCTCCAGCAATCGTGACATCCTGCCTAGACCCCCAGGGTGATGCTCTCCTGTGTAAGGCACTGAGCCACACGACAAAGGGCTGTGGGAGGAGCAGAGCAGGAGTAAAGCTTTCCTGCGTTGAAGATAACTGTGTGCTGAACTAGCCAGGGAGCCAGAGCTGCGCTGCTGCTCCAGGAGGTAACTGTTGGTCATCCATTGGCTTTCTGTCTGTGAGCAGAAAACGCAGCTATTTGCACCTGGGGAGTAAATTAATGCCACAGAGCCAGAGGATTAAGTGCTGAGTACAATTTCCAAAGGTACTTTGTGTCTGACCAAATGAAAGTGTGAGGGGTGAGTGGGTACAAACTGGCCTGGGAATTAAAAAAGAAATGAATTATTTTCTATTTCCTTTTGCGTTTCCACTTTTCTCTTGGGTGGGGAGAGAGCTGGTTTGTTTTCTTACAGAGATGTGTGCTTAGATATGCTGGTGGGAGACGGGGATTTGGCTCCGGCTGCGCTGGCTGCGGCCCAGCGCTGAGTGATGCTCGTTATCTGGGGTGACAGGAAAATAGCAGTGAGGAGAGATGCCACTGACTCAGTTGTAATGTGGCTTGTTAACTTCTCAGCCTGTGAAATTCGTGGGGTTTTAGATTAAACCCCACTGGACAAGGCAAGGCTGAGCTGAAGGTGTTGTGAGGCAGCTTGTGGAATGGGTGCTGGTGTTTCCCTTGGGTACCAGGGGTGGTGCAGAGAAATCCCATGGACCAAACGCTCCCAGCAGCTTTTCCCAACTGGGGAGGAGAGCAGGGAGAGCGTTTTGCATGTTTTCTGCCCTGGTTGGTGCAGGTAAGTTCAGTCTTGGAGACCTGAGTTTGATCAAGCCTGGTTTTAGAGAGCCTGCAGTGCCACAGGGATGATCAGCAGGCGAGGGGCAGCCTGATCCCTCTCCTGCCAGCCTGATCCCTCTCCTGCCAGCCTTTGCTGTGTGCCTTCTGTCTTCTGAAGCAGGTTTCTCCCTCTGCCTTTGCTTTGCTGAGTGCCTGTAACGGTGAGGAGCTGTGTGCTGTGAGCACCGCTGCCTTGGGAACTTGGCTGCTCCCACACAAGCAGCACTGAGTAACCAGGCTCCAACCACTCTTAACGTAGGAGTAATTTGTGGTTTGTGGTACCAAGACTGCTGGGCTCTGTGGGCTACGAAGGGTCTGTGAAAGGGGACTAAGAAAAGCATGGCTCTTGTCACTAAGCTAAAACATACTGTGTGGGGTCTGCATTGCCATGGGAGAGCTCTCAGGAGCTCAGGCACTGAAAGTGGTTGATAATTCCTGATCTTACTTAATTGAGAAAGGAAAATGTATCCCACGCCTCCTACTCCCACTGATGTTGTTCTGGGCTAAGGCTGTGCCAATGTTTTGTATCCTTTAAGGAGACAGCAAAGCAAAGGGTCAGGGAGTTTTCACAGCCCCAAATAAGGAGCTGAGCTCCTGGGCTTTCTGGACTGCATTGGGAGAGAGGAGCTTTGCTGGGGTGAGAACTTGCCTGTCCCCCCTGCCCTCTCCCTGGCTGCTCCGGCCGCTCTGGCTGCCCGCTCTGGGCTTTCCATGCTGGCTCTGTGCAACTGGGTGTTGCTGGTGCTGAGGCAGCAGTCCTGGGCTGGCTGGAACGCGTTCCTGCAGTCATCTGGAGCTCTGGCTAAAGGCTTCTTCCCCAGACTCCTCAGATCTCAGTGTGGGAGTAGCCCTTGGATAGGGTGGATGTGCTGGACCCAGCTTGACGTTTGAGGAGCGTTGGATTCCTCCACTTGTCTTGCACAGCCTGTCTCGTGTCCAGCCTTTATAGCCAGGATTTGGCCATACAGGACCCTCTGTTAGGAATTTCCATAAGACCTGAAGTAACTTCCTCACCCTGAGCCCGGAACCAGGAAGCTTCTGAGAGCTGCCGACAGACACCATCATGTCTGAAGTCACACTTCCAGAAGGTCACGAAGACACCGAGCTGCACAGCTCAGACCAAGAAGCTGACCTTCCAGAGAGGACCGTGGTCTGCAGGGAGGTAAGACCCCTGCCCCAGGGTGCTTTTCCTCCACGCAGCCACGCGCCCCGCGTGCGCACACGCTAACACAAGTGCACCCGCCCACGCAGAGCCTGCCTGCTGCAGGCTGTGGGGGTGTCACCAAGTGGTTGTGACTCAAGCTCAGGAACACGTTGTTACAGCCAGGCTTTGCCTTTTGGGTTGGTTTGTCGCTGCTGGTTTTCTCTCCCAAGCGCATCGGGCAGAGGCGTGCGGAGCGCTGGTCCTGCCTGCTGAGTGTGAAGAGAACAAAACGCTGCCACAAAAACCTCACAGCCCAGGGAGTCTGCCCCTGTAATTTTAGAAAAGGAACTGCTGTGGAAGCAAGATGCTGTATGAGTAAGTGCTCCTCAGGGGTGGTGCAACCCTAACGCTTCAGCCATCCCTCTGGGGCAAGGTTGGTCTGGAATTGGATGTACGAGGGTCCCGGCTCTCACTGTGCTGTAAAAAGGCAGAGAAAGAGCTGGAAGGAGAGGTATGAGCAGGCTGCTGTGGGTACCTAGCACGGGGGAGAGCTGGCACTCTGCTTCCTGGCTGTGCAGGGAGAGGCTGGGCTCCCAGCCTGCTGTGCACAGCGGTGTCGGGGTGTTTTCTGTGACGTGGGCTGTGCAGGAGTTCCTGCTGAGCGCTGCAGGAAGGAGACACACTTGGTGCTTTCTGGAATGCTGCTTTTTGGGGTTGTGCCTGTGCTTTTGGAAGCTGCTCCAAGTAGTGTCATGGTGAAGGTCTGTCATCCCTCCAGGGTGGCTGTCACGTCAGTGGTACAGCAAGCCACCTCAGCCCAGACAGCTGGGGAACCGGCAGGTTGCCCCCACACCCCAGGAGAGATGAGGGGGAGTGGGAATTTGAAGCAATCCCTGACTCACTTCCCGGTGACCCTGCTGTGGATGTGAGCCTGCAGCCTCTCCCTCCACCCAGCCTCTTGTTGCCTAACCCATGCCAAGTGTCCATCCCTCCCTGTTCTGCTCTTGAGGGAGGAGCTCACAGCCTTTTACAGCCATGCCTGGACCAGGCTTGTCTCCTGGGATGGACATCTGCCCCACGTGCACAGGGGAGCCTCCCAAACCTTTCCAGAAAGGGCTGTGTGCTTTTTTGGGTGCAGGACATCAACCTGCCTGCCACACTCTGAGCTGCAACTGGGAAAGCTGAAACCTGGTGTGGGCCAGGAACCTGGGTGGCTGATGACTCTGACAGCCCCAAGCATCATCCAAAGCAGCCTGTGCTGAGACAGGAGGTCAGCCCTGGTCTCCAGGCAGCTGCTCTGTGACCCCACCACTGCCTGCCCTATCCTGACAGGAATGACCATGACTGGTCTGCTCATAGGAAAGCTGAGCTGCAACCAAGGCCACACGCTGCTTCAGGCCAGTGGAAAGCCAAGCCCAGGCTTGCTGCGTGCTCTCACCTTGTGTTCTGCAGGATGCTCCCTGTCCTGGAACGTGTCAGACAGCGAGTTCATGTCAGGGCTGGGAGGAAATCAGTGCTGTAGGTAGCCTCTGGGAACGTGCCAGGTTTGAGGCTTGGTATGGTGTTTACTGAAGCCAACCACATCCAAATAAAATAGAGGCTTTGCCATCAGCCCTTTCCCTGTGCAGAGATGTTTCTTGTGTTTTCCCTGGTGATCTATAGAAATCCCCTGGGCTCTGGCCTTGAGAAGTCCAAGAGTCTCACTCCTTGGACTGCTCCTGTTACCATCACTGTAACCCTGCTGCAGTTTGTGCTTTTTAATATTAAAGAACTCAAACCACTGGATTGTGGCTCAACAGAAGAGGAAAGAAGAAGTGTTAGCCCAGCTCAGCAGATAGCTCTGTGCCTGGCATTAGATCTGGATCTCACTTAGGGTTGCAGTCTGTGAAGGAGAACCAAGGTGAAACACCAGGGATGTGGTCCTGGTGACAAGAGGAGCAAACAAGACAGATGCCAGCTGATCAGCTCCTGCCTTAGGGCTTTGGGTGGAGGAGTGGATGTGGGCTGGGGCTGGAGTGAGGAGGGAGGCTGAATATGAATATGAAATCTATATTTCTATATCCTGAGGAGGACCTCAGGAACCACTCTGCTCTCCAAGGGCAGGTTGTGTGTAGGAAGCACTGTACCCTCACCTATCACAATTACCAGCAGGTGGGGAAGCACCCTACAGCACCCCAACTGTCATTTCCACCTTGCTTGTAGGTATCAGATGGAGTGATGTCCGGCCAAAGGACAGGTATGTGTGTCTTGATGAGGTCTGAGGTGAGAGTTATCAAGTGACTTGGGGTTGAAGGAGCACTTGGAGACTTCAGTGGCTGGGACAAGCAGTGGCTGGAGGTTTGCTGTCAGCCAGAGGTGTGCATCGTGTCTCATGTGGGCTTGTTCCCTGGTGTCTCAGCTGCAGGAGAAGCCAGGACTGCCACTCTGCAGGAAGATCTGCTATGCTGTTGGGGGCATTCCCTACCAGATGACAGGAAACACCCTTGGGTTCTTCCTCCAGATCTTCCTCTTGGACGTTGTGCAGGCGAGTGGCCACGTGAGATGGGGTTACCTGCAGAGGGGTTTAGCATAAGCCCAGCAGACTGGGGCAAGGGTAGAGTTTGGTGGGTGGCTTATCAGAGTTAAGCATTCAAACTGGATGTAAATATTGGTGGTGGGCGTGCAGGAGACATTTTCAGGCCATTCCAATGCTTGGAGTGGTCTCCAGGGGATGCAGATGAAGCATCAACTACAGCAAGCTGTATCATGCTGTCTGTTTGCAGCTTTTTGCCAGGACTTCTTTCCCTTCTGAGCTGTGGTTTCCATTTCCCCACCAGCTGGAGCCATTCTACGTCTCTTTGATCATAATCATTGGGAGAGCTTGGGATGCAGTTACAGACCCTACTATTGGCCTCCTGGTCAGCAAGAGTCCGAGGAGAAAATACGGCAAGCTGGTTCCATGGTGAGTGTCAGAGCTGGAGCCTCATGAGGTCTTTGCTGGGCTCAAGTTCCTCAGTTCTAGCAGGAGCAGGTAGCTGGGCTGCCTCACCAGAGGCTGACGTGCCTGTGGCTTGTGAAGGATTACAAAACCTTAACGTCACAAGGACACTTACAGATAACTTGTGGTGGGGTCTGTATGTCGTCACAGTGAATGAGGGGAAATGTACTGCAGACCTGTACACTCGCTGGTTTGGAGGCTGTGGGGTTAAATGCTCTGTGAGGCCTGTGCAGTGGCAGGTACAGAGCTTGGCAGCCTGCTGTGCCAGCAGGTCTCCACCAGGCTTTAACCAGGGGCAAATCCTGCACGCAGAGGGTTAGGGCTGCCCCCAGGGTGATGCTACAGGGCAAGGGCTTGAAGTAGTTAAGCAAGAGAATCACAGAATCACACAGAATCACAGGAGTTGGAAGGGACCTGGAGAGCCCATGGGGTCCAACCCCCTGCCCAAGCAGCTCCCCAGCTCATATTGCACAGGGCGGCGTCCAGACGGGGCTGGAATCTCTCCAGAGATGGAGACTCCACACCCCCTGGGCAGCCTGTCCCAGGGCTCCCTCACCCTCCTTGGGGAAAAGTTCTTCCTCTGCTCTAACTTGCAGCCATTGCCCCTTGTCCTGTCTCCAGCAATATGAACTGTTGTACAACCTGGACATTACTCTGTCCCAGGGTTTGTGTTTAGCCACCCCAGCTTGACTGATGGACGCTCACTTGAGCAGATCTCGGTATCTTGGCTGTGGTTTGGAAGATGGGGAAGAGGCCGTGTCACGTAGGTCAGCTTATGCAACGAGAAGTGCGGCCACCTTATCTGAGGGTCACATCTGACCAGCTCTGCTTCTTCCCCAGGGTTGCATGGTCCACACCATTTGGGGTGTTCTGCTACCTCATGACCTGGTTCACGCTCCCGGATACCACCCCCACCTCCCTGAAATTCCTGTGGCACCTGTTCATGTACACCTCCTTCCAGATTTGTATTACTGTAAGGAACACGCTGCCTGGGGCCAACTGCCTTACACATCATCCTCTACAGCAAGAAACAGGGGCAGCTTGGGGGGGGGAGGCTCAGCCTCTCCAGGAAAGGACCTGGAGCAGAGTCTGGGGGAGATTTGCTGGGGAGCGATGAGGGTCACAACCCCACAGGGATGGTGAGATGCAGAGGTGCACTTTAATGCTGGGGGTTTGGCTGGGCTGCCTGTATGTGATGATGTGAACTTCTCCATCACTGGTTTGTGGGAACAGAGACAATCACACAAGAGGGTGAAAAGCCACCTGTGTGCAGAGGTGGCAAGGAAAGGAGCAGTACCTGCCCTGTGTAGGGACAAGGGGGGTCAGAACCAGACAAGCAGGGAAGCAGCAGTGGGAGCTGTGTTTGAACTGTGCTCTCCCTAGTGTCACCATGTGCCCTACACTTCTCTGACAATGTTCCTGGGAGGAACCCAGAGAGACCGTGACTCAGCCACTGCCTACAGTAAGTAGCTGTGCCCTGCAGCCCTGTGTGCCTGCGCCCCTGAGAGACGCTCCCCAGAAGAGAGGTAAGTTCCTCTGGTCTTGATCATGCTGAAGAGTGGATGGAGTAAACCAGGAACATGAAGAGGGATGAAGCCAGTCATCTGCTGCACCAAATTCACCTGCAGAAACATTTCTTAGATCTGTATCATCCCTACAGGACTCAGGCCCTGGATTTATTGTTTCCAAACGTTCCAGCATTTACTGCTGGAGCCAAGGGAAACAAATCAGAGCAGGTAGAAATAGCAGGTATCATCTTCTGCAGCAGGTCTGGGTGTCGGTGCCTCCAATTCCATTCCCAAAGCTGGTCTCTTCCCCTGTCAGAGGGATGTGTCCTATCAGCCAGAGAGTGGGACTGAGGTTTCTCTCCTGGTTTTCCTGGCAGGAATGGGGATGGAAGTCTTCAGCACACTCCTTGGGTCAGGAATCCAAGGGCAGATTGTGGGCAGGTATCATGCCCGCATGGTGATCGACTGTTACTTGTCAAACGCGACTGTGCTCAATACCAGCACCTACAGCCTCATGGACTCTCTGGAGAACACGGTAAGGGCTGGCCTGGCTGCCCCTCTGCTCCTCCTGCAAGGTCTGGGGAGGTGCTGCTGGCCATGCTGCCAGCTCTGGGCATGGTGCCTGTGTTGTCACCGTGTACTGCCTCTCCTTTTCCAGCGCATGGCCTATGTATATGCAGCCCTGGTGCTGAGCTCAATCTATTGCCTGTCCTGTCTGATTCTCATCTTTGGCGTCAGGGAGCAGGCTGGTAAGGCCCATTTCGGTGTGATTTGGAGGGTGCCCAGTGGCAGTGCATGGTGAGGATGTGGATGCAAAGGAAGGTGTGGGGCAGAGGGAGCTGGGCTCCCTGGGTGTGGGGCTCAGAAACACAACACACGTTTGGATGCTGAGACCATCCTCGGGTTGCGCTGGCAGCATCTTGCCTGCAGAGAGGGGAGATGGTCTGGAGGAAGGAAGGCTCTGCCTGCCTGGGAGCTCCTGTGAGAAGACGGCCAGGGCCTGCAGCTCAGTGCCTCACGCCAACACATGGCCTGCAGAGCTGGGCCAGCCAGCCCGGGAGCGCGGTGTACGGAGGGGAAACCCTCCCTGGAGCTGACACCACGGCTGCTGTCTCTGTGCTGAGATGTCAGAACCCAATAGCTCTGCACCCACCCGAGCTGCACCCCAGACACAGCAGCACGATTCCCCCCCTGCCTCCCACCCTGC
Source organism: Gallinula chloropus (assembly GCF_964237585.1). Lineage (NCBI taxonomy): Eukaryota > Metazoa > Chordata > Aves > Gruiformes > Rallidae > Gallinula > Gallinula chloropus. Next base: position 1,295,243 of record NC_140101.1, on the reverse strand, counting down.
TGCATTGGTTTGTGGCAGCTCCAGTGCGAGCCCGGCTGTCTCTCCTCTCAGGACCCCTCAACCCCCTGGGGAAGGTTGAGCTGCCTTTTTCCACCTGCTTGAGGATGATCATGAGACACAAGCCCTACACCCAGCTGCTGTGTGGCTTCCTCTCTGCATCCCTGGCCTTCCAGGTGCGAGACTTAAGGCATGAGACGTATGGGCAAGTCCTCCGGTCAGTGAGCTCAGGGACCCCAGCCATGAAACCCTGCGTTGCCTTCTTAGATCACACAGGGGATCTTTGCCTTCTTCTGTACTCATGCTGCGGGGCTGGCAGGGAAGTTCCAGCATTTAGTGCTGATCATGTTGGTAAGTGAGCCCCAGGCAGGCCTTTCTGGGGGGCTGTTAATCCCCAGGTCACCCCAGCCCTCAGGCGTGGGCAGCTCAGCCTCGCAGAGTCACACACTGCTGCTTATGCCCATCAGCCAGGACATCACCCAGGTAGAGACTGGGTAGTCCTGGGGTGCATTGTTAAGTCCCCCCTACTTTCGTTGCCTCTTCAGGTCGCAGCTTCCCTCTCTGTTCCCTCTTGGCAGTTTTTTTTGAGGAGATTTGGGAAGAAAACAGCAGCCTCAGTGGGCCTGGCGGTGAGTTTGCCCATGGTTATGGCTGTGGCTTGAGAAGCCCTGTGAAGAAATAGCCTTGCCTTGCCCAGCCACTCTGGGGAGAAGAGCTGGCTGAGGTGGCCCCAAGTGCGGTGCCCTCTGCACTGTAGGTGACCAAGACGTAAGCCAGCAGTTGACAGCAGTTCTGCACTCCTTGTGCCTGGCCACTGCTGTGGCAAGAGTGGCCTTTCCTTGGGCAGGTGCCTGCAGGCTGCCTGCGAGCAGCACGAAGGGCCTGTGTGGTTTTGGTTTTTACTTTCCCTCTTGCAGCTGATGATCCCAACCCTGGTCGCCGTCACGCAGGTGAGGCACAACTTCCTGGCCTTCGTCTTCCTGGTGATGATGGCAGGCTGCAGCATGGCTGTGCTCTACCTCTTACCATGGTGAGCAGAGCCACCTCTGAGCCACGGGCCAGTTGGAGAGGAGGGGAAGGTTTTGGGGAAAGCACCACCCGTGATGTGCCAAGACTGACCATTTACTCAGCATGGTGGCTTTTCAGCTTCGAAGGGACATGTGGAGGTGGGACTGGAAAGGGATGCAGATGTGGTCCGTGGTCCACCAGCACCATTGTTCCAGCTGGCAGTGTGGCCAGTAGGTCTGGGGAGGTGATTGTGCCCTTGTACTCAGCATTGGTGAGGTCACACCTTGAGTACTGTGTCCAGTTCTGGACCCCTCACTACAAGAAGGGCATCAAGGTCCAGGAATGTGTTCAGAGAAAGGCAACCAGGCTGGGGAAGGGGCTGGAGAGCAAATCTTATGAGGAGTGGCTGAGGGAGCTGGGGGTGTTCAGCCTGAAGAAGAGGAGGCTGAGGGGAGACCTTCTCCCCACCTCCCCTGCCCTGCCAGGAGGGTGCAGAGAGGTGGGCGATGGTCTCTTCAGCCAGGGGCCAGGAGATGGGACAAGGGGCAATGGGCTCAAGCTGCCCCAGGGCAGGGTCAGAGCAGATGGGAGGGCAAAGTTCTTCTCTGAAAGAGTTGTGGGGCTGTGGCACAGGCTGCCCAGGGAGGGGCTGAGTCCCCACCCCTGGGTGTGTTTAACAGACAGGTAGATGAGGTGCTCAGGGATATGGTTTAGTAGAGGACAGGTACAGTTGGACTCAATGATATTAAAGGTCTTTTCCAACCTGGTCATTGTGTCTCTGGGATCTGCGATGGAGTTCAGCAGCAGCACAGGCATTGAACGAGGTGCTTTCTCTTTCTGAAGCAGCTGACAGCCTCTGCCTACAGCAGAGGACAGGCACAACACGGTCTCCAGGGTAGGGTTCTGCCAGGGATTTCTGTCTCTCTGCCACCTGAAGATGCCTTGGAGGGGCTGCAGCTGGGTTCAGCTAGTGTGGGTGGGTGTCACCAACGTGTCTGTGGGGTTGGTTCTCCTTAGGTCTATGCTGCCGGATGCAGTGGATGACTTCATGCTGAGGAACCCCAGTTGCCTCAACCTGGAGGCTCTCTTTTACTCATTTTATGTCTTCTTCAACAAGTTTGCAGGTGGCCTTGCTTTGGGGATATCGACAATGAGCTTACAGTAAGCCCCAAACACTCCCTCCCCTATTTTATCAGCTCAGCACGGGCACTTCCTACTGCTGTTTTCTAGAGTGACAGGAGGTGCTGGAATTAGTCACAGGGGTATCCAAATTTGCCTTTCCAATATCTACTGGGAGTAAGAGGACCAAATGGTTTTGGTATTCCCCAAAACTGGGCCTTTTATAGACTCTAGAGGAGAGCAATGGAGGTGCCTGCTTGCTTTTCTGCAGTGAGCTGGTGGGTCTGGGGGCAGGAAGCCCATTCTCCTCTTTAGTTTTGCAGGTTACCGTGCTGGAGACTGCAGGTACAACCCCACTGTCATCCTCACCCTAAAACTTCTCATGGCTCCAGTCCCAATAAGCCTGCTCCTTATTGCCATAACCATCTTCTGCCTTCATCCCATCAATGAGGAGAGGAGGGAGCAGATGAGAATGGAGATGGAGGCAATAGGGTAACTTTGAGCTGCTGGAGGGAGTCAGGTCACATCACACTATTCTGGGTGCCGACCTTAGTCCCAGCCTGACACAGAAGTGGGGTACAGTGGAGGGAGTTTGCGTGTCCCATCCAGGTCCCCAGGGCTGGGCTACAATCCTCTCCAGGGGTGCCTTTCCCAAAGGACTGGGGGTTATTTGGGGGGGGCTGCTGACTTCACACCAGATTTCATGAGCGCTCCTGTGCCTTTCTACAGGCGCCGGGGGCAGCACAGGAGCCAAGAATTAACCTAGGCCTGGAGTGGGTGAGTTCATCGGGAAGGATGTGGATTCGCCTGGCTGTCAGGATGTGCTGCTCTCAGGGAATGTCATTGTTTCCTGTTGTTTCCTATCCAAAAGGCCTTGTTTGCATCCTGACCCCTTCCCTCTCCCAGCTGGCAGGCACAGGATGGCTGGGGGGGTGGGGGGGGGATGTCCTGCCACCTCGCCAGAGCTGCTTTCTCCAGGGCTTGGTCACAACAACCTTCTGGCAGGTCTGGGCAAGGCAGATCCATCCTCTCCTCCCGGGAGAGATGGCAGTGCTGGGGAGGAAAGCCCCCCTGCCCCCCAGCCTGGGAGCAGTGCTCGGGCACACTGGGGTGCGGAGGTGTTGCTATACATTGTGGGGAAGCACGTGCAGAGAACTCAGGGATTGTTTTGGAGAGGAAACTATTTTTGATCAGGTTTTAGGGGAAAATACTGTGGAGACAGTGCACGTCTCTGTGTTTAGACTAGCATTTCCCAGGGAGCAGTGGAGAATGTCTTTGACTGAGGGTGAAGTTCATGCCAGCGGTGTTTCAAAGCGTGTGCGGAAACAATGACACCTGGCAGAGGGCTGGTGGCAGCCATCTCTGTCCGTCTGTCTGTCTGTCTGGGCCTCGTTAGCCAAGTCACTTCAGAGGAAACACGGAGCTGCTTGGTGCAAGAGGCCATTCCCATGTCCTGTGCTTCCTCCCGTTCAGCAGCTGGGCGGGTTCCTGGCAGCCTGTCCTGGTGTTTGCCAGGTTGGGAGGTTATGGCAGAAGCCTCAAATAAATATGAAGAAGAGCTGAGTTGCTTTTTAATCGTAGCCCGTTGCCTCATCTCCTACAGCAGCATCTTGCAAGAGCTGCTCAGCACCCCCACATCTCTCCTGGCAACAGCGAGGGGACAATGGAGGAGGGGGGGAGAGAGGAGAAATCAGCCATGCCGTGGCTGGTAGTGCTGAGCCGGGTTCAGCCTTGTGCAGAGGCAGCGAGTGAGGCTGGTTATTTTTAGGGCTAGAGCTATATCTGACCATTGGTTGACCTTGCAGCTCCCCAGTCTGGTGCACACTGGCAGGAGCTGAGCAAATTACTCCCCAGTTGTGCACTGACTCAGCTTGAAAAGGGTAAGTCTGGTGGTGCAGCTCTGTGCTCAGTGAGGGACGTCGTGTTTCAGAACTGCCTCAGGTCACCCGCACAATCACTCCAGCCCTCTGGATTCAGAACGATTTCTCAGGTGCCTTTTTAATTTCTTCCTTTTCTTTCTTTCCCTGTGTGTGTGATGTTTTGTTTCCTGGAGTGTGAAGGATGCTCCTCGGGATCGCCTGACTGGATGTGCCGTCAGGGGATGCGATGCGCTGCCCTCCGCCACGCCGCTTCCAGCCTCACTGCCTGCGGATTTATGAACAAGCAAGTACCTTTGAGCATCCCTCGCGCTGCTGAGAGCTGAAAGTCCTGCAGAAGGCTTGAACTGACTTCAAAGGCAATCCTTGGGAGAGAGGTGAGGCCCGTGAACGCACCACGGGCCGTTGCAAAGCGAGACCTGACGCAGTGCAGCGCAGGGAGCTGCTGCTGACGCACGCGATGCCTGCCAGCTCCGCTGCTGCCTGGGCTAATGCTTCTGTGTATCAGCATGCCATTTATTTTTTACTATAAATCTGAACAGTCATGCTTTCCCCTGTTGGGATTTCTTGTTTCAGGAGTTCTGCAAATGATCCAGAGGGCGGGGAGCATTTTGGGCAGAGTTCACTTGTTTTTTTCCAAGTGTTTTTGCGCTTTCTCCACAGTTCAGACACCTGAACCTGACCTCAACCTTGCCTGGGTCTTGACGAGCTGGACCCTGAGCAGTGAGGGGGTGGTCAAGCCTAGCTGAGCTCCTTGGCCCTACTCATGTACTCTTTGTTGTGGTGACCTCGCTTGAGATGAGCAGTTTATGCCAGGGAGCAAAAAAAAACCCCACCAACCCCAAAACACCCCACCCAGGGTGAGAGCTGCCATGTCTGACTGGCACAAGCATGCCTGAGCGAGCGTGGCAGGGGCTCTAGCATGGGCATACACCCAGCAGTATCTTCAGATCTTTGTTTATCACTGTCCCTCAGCATTCATCAGGAGGGGTGAGATTGTGCCTCTTTTTCTCCTGCTATTTTTCATTTCACGGGTGTGTTTGTGGAAAGTCAGGGACCACAGGCACCATCTGTGTGTTGCAGACTCACCATAAAAAATAATGCTTTTCCATAAAGAAGGGGGGGAAAATTACCTCGATACTTCAGTATTTAAAAGATACAAGCAAGGAATAGAGGCAATTAAAATTTGCTTCATCCCATTATCTGTTATTTTAAGACTCTCCTCCTCTTGTGTCCCATTTAACGCCCTTGCTGAGAATACTGACTTTTTATTCATCTCTTGGCTGTCCTTGGAACTTCTGTTCCCTTGTGAACACTCGAGTTTGTCTCCTTGAAGTAAGGAAATAGGACGCTTTGAGGGAAAAAAAGCCTGAGCCTGCAGCAATTCTTTATTTTTACCAAAAAAAGAAAGTGGTTGCCGTTGTTCCCAGAAGAAAGGCCCTTTGGATGCAGGAGTGTTCGAATCTGCAGGTCTTCTGCTGAAGAGGGATGGAGCTGACCTCCATCACCAGGAGCAACGTGGGCAGTGGTGTTAATGGTGATGGTTCCATTATACTTCTGCTCTGGTGAGGCTGCACCTCCAGTGCTGTGTCCAGCTCTGGGCCCCTCACTACAGGAAGGACGTTGAGATGCTGGAGCACGTCCAGAGGAGAGAGAGGGAGCTGGGGAAGGGGCTGGAGCACGAGTCCTGTGAGGAGCAGCTGAGGGAACTGGGGCTTTGTAGTCTTGAGAGAAGGAGGCTGAGGGGAGACCTCATCGCTCTCTACAGCTCCCTGCGAGGCGGCTGCAGAGGTGTCGGGGTCGGTCTCTTCTCTGGGGTGACCAGTGACAGGAGGAGAGGGAATGGCTTGAAATTGCCCCCGGGGAGGTGCAGATTGGAGATCAGGAAGAGTTTCTGCACTGGAAGGGCTGTCAGGCACTGGGACAGGCTGCCCAGGGGGGTGGTGGAGTCCCCATCCCTGGAGGGGTTTAGAAGGTGTGTGGATGAAGTGCTTGGGGACATGGTCTGGAGGTGGGCTGGGCAGGGGGAGGCTGTGGTGGGACTCCATGCTCTGAAGGGGCTCTTCCAGCCCAGCTGGTTCTCTGATTCTAACGCAGCTCCACCACGCCGCATCTCCGCTTCTTGCAGGCTACATGTGCCCCACACTCTCCACTTAGGCTCAGCCCAGCCTTGGGGACTGTTAAAATCATGAAAAGCCTTGTCTGGGGCCCGGGCGCGGCCGGGGTGCGCTGGCGCCTCAGGCTTCCCGCGGCCTCCGCAGCGGCCTGCGCTGGGCCAGGCACCCGAGGCCGGGCTCGCTCGCTGCCGCCAGGCCCCGCGCTCCTCGGGCCGATAAACGGGCAAAACCCGCGAGGAGCGGAGCTCAGCGGGTTTTCCCGGGGCGCTCGGGAGGAGAACCGGCCGGGCGCCGGGGATGCGGCTGGCCCGGTCCCGCCGCTGCCTCCCGACGGCAACGGCCGCGTTTCCACGGCAACTGCGCGTGCCAAGATGGCGGCCGGGGCCGGGCAGGAAGGGGGGTGGGGGTGCCGGGGGGGGGGTGGAGCGGGGAAGATGGCGGCGGCGGGGAGGAGGGGCGGGGCCCGCCGGGGCGGCGGGCGGGCGGGCTCTATGGCGGCGCGGCGGCCGAGGCTGCGCACACGTGGCCCCTCCTCCCTCGGGCTGCGGGCGCTGCGGGTGCGCGAACGGCACCGGCACCGGCATGGGTGTGCATGTGGAGACTATCGCCCCCGGCGACGGTGAGCAGCCGCCTGCCCTGCCCTGCCCTCCCCTCTCTCCCTCTCCCTCCTCTCTCCGGACCGGGCCCTTTCCGGTGTCGGTCCCGGTTAACGGGCCGGGTCCCGGTCCCGAGCTGACGGTGCGTTCTCTCCCCGCAGGGCGGACGTTCCCCAAGCGCGGCCAGACCTGCGTGGTGCATTACACGGGTGAGTGCTGCCCGCCGCGGGCCCTGCGGGGCGGGGCTGCCCGGCCGCCGCCGGCACACGGCGGGAGGGTGGCGTTTGGGCCCGACCCGGAGACCCAGGGGCGCCGTGGGCGAGCGGGGTCGGTTCCCCCGCCCCGACGGCCTGTAGGGACCCCGGGCCCGGCCCGTCTGGGCGGCCCGATGGGGCCGTGGAGCTCCCCGGGGAAACGGGGGAGTCCGGCCTGCCCCGCCCTGTGGGACCCGGGGGGCAGGAGGCACCTCCCGGGGGGAGGCTGGGGCCGGGGGCGGGGGTCTGGCCGTGCCCTGTGGCCGTGGGTGGGGGGGTGCCGGTGGTCGCTGTGAGAGCTATCTCCAACTGCCCCATCGGTGGGGGTGGTTTCCCACCGAGGAAACGGCTCAGGGGTGGGCAGGGGTACCCCTGGTAGGCAGCCCACCTGCCCAGCACCCCACGGGGGGGTCCTGGGGCAGCGGAGGTCTGCGGGCTGTGGAGCGGCTGAGCTCAGAGCCCCCACGTTGGGTGGTCCCATGGGACACTGGCAGCCCCCCGGGCCCCCAGTGAGCCAGAGCCCCGGGAGCTTTGGGGTTTGCTGTGTCAGAGCGGGGCCCCCCCGCCGGAGATAGCTGCAGGGGTACAGCCCCTCCCCAACACTGTCCCTGCTCCCCAGCCCCTTCTCCCTTGGGGGGGGTGACACCAGGGGTGTCTGTGGGGCAGACCCAGACTCACAGACACCCCCCGGCTGTTTCTAGGGCTGGGCAGTATGGGGCACCGCTCTGGCAGAGGGCCCCTGGTGTGGGTAATGCGGGCACTTCTTGGGGTTCAGGCGTGGTATTTTGATGAGGGGCTCCCCAACAGCCAGGGAAGCTCATACTCTGCACAGTGTCCTCCAGCAGCCCTCTGTGAGCTCAGAGGGGAGAAGAAACCAGCCCTGGGATCCCCCAAAAATGCTTTGGGGGTCTCCTCTTTCCTTAGGCCGCCCTTCGAACAGCTCCTGCTCATCGGGGTAGCCATCGTCCTCTGGGTTAAAAACGAGTCAACCCATTTCTGGCTGCTCCTGCTGTAATAACCCATTCCCATTCCCAGCCCAGTGCTTTACACCCTCCCCTCGCCCACGGTGGGAGGCCAAGGGTGCCCCTCTCTTGGGGGGAGGCAGCCGGGGCAGCTTTGCCTGCTGGCAGGGCTGGGTGGGCATCCAGCCCATCTGCTGCTCCTCCATCTCCCCCCTCCCCACAGCCTGTTCTGCGTCGTCAGGAGGGGGAGAGGAAGCGACTCGGTCTCCCCGGCCGCCCCGTTTCCTCCGCCGGTGGAAGAACAAAGGGAGGCTGGCAGGCAGTCAAGAGGCTCCCGGTGGGCCAGCCCTGCCGCCTGCCAGCTCCGCCGGCTCCCAGCGCCGGCTCTCCGCTCCCGCAGCGCTGCCGGAGCTCGGCTGCTGCTCCCGGCTCCAGCCCCCAGCCTGGCAGAGCTGCTCGTGGGTCACCAGGTCCCATCCCCACGCTTCGGGCGAAGCGCTGCGCGGTGACTGGCTCCTGAGAGCCTCTCCAGCAGCTCTCCATCCGCTGGGAGCGGTTCTCTAGTTTCCTTTTTTTGTTGTTTGTTGCTATTGTCTCCTTTTGTCCTTTATCCCCCCCCCCCTCCTCCCCCTCCAGTTCTCTCTGCAGGCAGCTTCTGCCCCCCCATCCCCCCCTTCTCGCCTCGGCAGGCAGCAGAAATCAAACACCTCCAGGCCCTGACGCTGTTTGGGTTGCTGAACGCTGCCCTGTGAGAGGCCAGAGCCGGGCTTTGCTCTCAGGAAGCGTTGGAAACCTTTGATTCCCCAGCCCTGTTACAGTGCCCGGAGCAGCATCGGGGCTGGGAGGTGATGTGCTGCGAGGCTCTTGCTAGAGCCCTGTGTCAGCTCCATCCCCAGCTGCCCTTTGCTCCCGCGCGGAAACGTGCTGGTGCTGGGGAGATGCAGCCCGTGGTGCACTGTGATGGGTGTGTGGCTGCTCAGCTCTGGCTCCTGCTGCCTTGTGGATGTGCAGTGACTTGGTTAAAAAACATGTTGGGGGAAAACCAATCCTGCTGACCCATCATCCAAAGGCTGCTGCTGCTTCTGGCTGTGCCCAGACCCCTGCTCCGTGGGGTCTCTGCCCACAGGGAGCAGCCATTTCATCCCAGGAGTGAGGGACAGACAGACAGACAGCCCCAGCGTGGGGAGGGAGGTGGAGAGCAGAGCAACCTCTGGGGAGACACAGGCTGCTCATGCTGGGGGTTGCAGTGGTGGAGGCGTGTGGGGGGAGCTGGGGGAGTTGGACCCTTTCCCCCTCCTTCAGGAGGTCGTGCCTGCAGCCTGTGGGGAGCAGGGGAGCGCTGGCTGCTGGGGAGCTTGCACGGTGGGGTGCCCAAAACAGCCTTTGATGTGAGGTCTGCTGCGAAGGAAACTCAACCAAGGGGGTGTGCAGCCACCCTGGTGTGCTTCTGGAGGGGGAAGTGGGGGCCTGTGGCCGTGCTGGGGACTGCTGAAGTGGGAGCAGGTCTGACTGGGCTTAGCCAAATGGCCTTCCCTGAACAGCAAACCTCACAGCTCGTTGTGTCTCGGGGAGGTGAGCTCGCAGCAGGGGGATGGAAAGGCAGAGGGGGATGCTCAAGAAAACTGCCTTTCTGTGACAGGGTGGTGCAGAGGGAACCACCGTCCTTGCCCAGCACCTGAGTGCAGCCCGGGTGCAGCCTCGGCTCTTCCACTTGTCCTTTCAGCACCTGCCGTGTGACTGCCGCCCCGCTGCACAGCAGCTCGACAGCTCTGCGGTCGAGAGGCGTTTCCTACCCAGGCACACGTGTGACTGCTGCTTCGGTGGCTTGTGGGAGCTCTGTGCCTTCTTCTGAAGCATCCCTCCACCTCCACTTCAGGGGAGAGGGCAGAGCCCCCTCCTGCGTCCATCTGGAGGTGGCAGTGGGGGTGGGTTGGGTGATGGGTGCAGGTACCTTGCTGGTGCAGGCAGGTTGGGCCCTGGGATATAACTCATCTGGCAGAGGTTGCTGGTGGAGGCAGGACTTAATCTCAGCTGGGCACCCCTGTCCTGACATGGATCTGGAGCATGCTGGGTATCCCAGGGCTTTTGGGAAGGGTTTCCCATCCTCCCCCTTCCTCCAGCTGGAGCAGAGGCACCTGTCCAGTGCTCCAATCTCTCCCTGTCCCGGGGAGGCCAGCAGGTACCCCTGGGCAATGGCTGGGCCATGGATCTGGGACCCTGGGTGAGGGGGGATGAAGAGGGGTGCGGGTGGGGCTCTGCACCTCCAGCAAAACCCAAACCTTCAGGTTTTATCTCTCTGCCTGCTGCAGCACCGCTCGCTGCTGCCTCTACCCGCCCGGGGGGGACCGGAGCCAAGTCGCACGTTGCAGCCGGCGTCTCCCGGCTGCTGCCTGCCAAGTGTGGCAGAGACCTGGCAGGGCCCTGCTGCCTGCCAGGCTGGAGCTGGGGCTGCTTTTTGGAGCCTCCCACCTCGCACAGCCCTGGCTGTGCCGTTCCTTGCTCTGGTACCTCCAGGACTGGAGAAGAGAAGGCTGTGGGGGGACCTCATTGCAGCCTTCCCGTCCCTGAAGGGAGCAGAGGAACAGGAGGGGAATCAGCTTGTTAAAGGGCAGAGACTGGCAGGACAAGGGGGGTGGATTAAAGCTGAAGGAAGGAAGGGTTAAATTGGATATTAGGGTTGGATGGGGCCCTGGGCAACCTTGTGTAGCTCCAGGCCTGGAGGTTGGTGTTCCTGCCTGTGGCAGGGGGTTGGAGCTTTGTGATCGTTGGGGTCCCTCCCAACCCATCCCATTCTATGATTCTATGACTCCCTGGTGTCCGTATCACCCAACCAAGACCTCCTGGGGGAATCAGATCTTTTACTCGGGGTGGGAGCTGTGTCAGGTGGGTCCCTGTAACCCACCTCAGTGGGCTCTGCCCTCCTTGTGGGGCTGGTGTCGGCCGTGGGCAAGGGGCCCAGCCAGGGGCTGCAGTCATCAGGATGTGCTGGGTGCTGGCTGCTGCTCCCAGGGCTCTGGCCAGGCAACTGCTTTTGCCAGAGGATGCTTTGCCTCCATAATAGCTTTAATATCTTGTTATCTCCTTGTTCGGGGATGGCAGGGATGAGGAAATGTTGCTCATACTTGTGTGGGGCTAGAGAAATCTCCCGGGAGCCTGGCAGGCAGAGGAAGTGCCTGAGATGAGGATGCTGTCTCTGGAGCATCAGAGCCTCTTTGTTTTCCCTGCTGGCGTGGTGGGGGGAGCACAGCAGCCCCACACTGGGGAGTGGGGCTGAGCACCCACGTGCGACCCCAGGGGACGCCTGAGTAATCCACCTCCTTGGGCTGCTGCAGCCACCTGTACTCTCTTAGTCCCTTTCTTCTGTAGGCAGGGTGCTGCCAGCTCTGAAACGCTTCCCGAGGCTGGATTTGGGCAGGTGAGCTCCATGGCAGGGTTGGGAAGTGCTCTCTGCTCCAGCACGAGGTCTGCAGCATCTCCTGTGTTGCTGATGGGCATTACCCCAGAGCCCTGCAAGCACCCTGCAGCTCCCCGTGTGCTGTGGCAAGCGGGGGGGGTTGTGCAGCGTGGGACCCCCGGGGTTTTTCCTCGGTGGGTGCCTGGGGGAGGAGGGTGTCAGGCACAACCTGTCCCCTCTGTCCTTCTGCAGCCACCCTGGCTCGTTGTGGTGCCTGAGGGCTCAGAGCTGAGCTCAGGATCAGCTCATGTCCCAGCCAGGCAGCGCTGCCTGTGCCAGCCGGCACGGGCAGCCCCGTGTCCCTGCTGCCAGCTTCCCCGCCGGGTGGGAGCAGGGCCAGTGGACAGGAGTGGGGAGCAGTGCCAGACAGAGCTGGAAGCAGGTTCAGCCACAAAGAGGTTTATCCTGGAAGGAGGAAACGTGAAAACTCCAGACTTACCATTCCAAAGTCCAGGGCTGCAGCCCGACCGGCTGAGCTGGTGCTGATGCTCAGAGCCCAGGCGCAGGATTTTTCCTTTCTGGGAAATTCGGAGCTTAATTCCACCCCTGGACTGAAACGTGGGGCTGCTGACCCCCACCCCAGCATCTCCAGCAGCCCAGAGGTTTTGGTGCTTGTTGCCCCTGCAAAGGGTTTTATTCCCCATTCCCTTCTTTCTGTCAGCACCTCCCATCACCGTGACTGTTCCCTCTGGTGACTGTTCCCTCTGGTGACTGTTCCCTCTGGTGACTGACTGTTCCCTCTGGCCACTGTTGGAGCAGGAGCCAGGGCTGAGGTGTCCTGACCCATCTTCAGCACAGATACATTTTCTCTTGCCCAGGGGCAGTGCCCTGGTGAAGGGAACCCACTGTGCCCCATGCATTGCTCAGCAAGGTTGGTTATTCAAGACTCCAGAGCTGTTTCCAGCCACATAGACAGATTTTTGGGCTGTTTGGGGAAGTGAAGAAGTGAGAAGCATTTGGAGGAGAGTTTAATGTTGCTCTTGCTGCACAGGACACTTGGCTGTGTTAATGCAGAGCAGGATCTGCCTTACAAGAGCAGCAGTTCCCCTGGCCAGTGGAGTTGCTGCTCCTATAAGGCAGCTCCAGCTCCAAGATTCCCCAAGAAGGTCAGGCAGGGAGCAAGGGAGGGGAGGAAATTCCTCCTTTGCTCATGTTGAGGATTTATATTTAGCCCTGGGGATATCAGCCTTGCTCAGCCCTCCCTGGGTGCCAGGGGAACACCGGCTGCCCTGGGCACATGTGGCCAGCACTTGGTGCTGCCTCTCCCCGTCATCATTCCTGGGTATGGGAGCGATGTGCCTCTAGATCAGTGGGGTATAGTGGGGCATGGGAAGGGCTGGAGGCCAACAACAGCCAAACTGGGGCAGTGGACCCTTGGCTTGTGTTTTGGGTGCCTGAGGACAGATGCCTGACTGTGGTGAGGAATGGGGGGTGCATTTGCTGGTGGGATGGGAAGCACCCAGCTTGATCCTGCTGCCTGCAAAACAGTTGACAGCAGCACTGAGGTGGGGATGTTTCCCTCTGTCCCCCACCATCTGCTTCCCTCACCATGAGAGGCTGAGGGAGCTGGGCTGGGTCAGCCTGGAGAAGAGAAGGCTGTGGGGGGACCTCACTGCAGCCTCCCAGTCCCTGAATGGAGCAGAGGAACAGGAGGGGAATCAGCTTGTTAAAAGGGTAGATAATGGCAGGACAAGGGGGATGGAGTGAAGCTGAAGGAAGGAAGGGTTAAATTGGATATTAGGGGGAAGTTCTTTGCAGAGAGAGTGGTGAGGGGCTGGAACAGGCTGCCCAGAGAGGGGGTGGGTGCCCCGTCCCTGGGGGTGTTCAAGGCCAGGTTGGCTGGGGCCCTGGGCAACCTTGTGTAGCTCCAGACCTGGAGGTTGGTGTCCCTGTCACCAACCCAGACCAGTCTGATTCTGTGATCTGCCCTTGGTCCAAGCCCAGAAAAGCACCTCTCTCCACAGAGCAAAGCAGCCAGGAGCAATCCTCCCCTGCCCCAGGGCTGCTCCTTCCCAGAGGGATGATGCCCCGGGGTGGGGGTGCTGGTGGGGATTTCCACCCCCCTGCCCCAGGCTGCCCTGTGCAGGTGTTTCCCCAGGGGAAAGCAGCCTGAGCTGAGAAACACCTTTGACTCACACCCGTGTGAGCTCTCCCAGGGGTGACTGTCACCCGCTCAGGCTGCCAGGTCCCAGCCTCCTTCACGCCGGCGCGCGCTGGCTCTGTCCCCGTGTCACCGTCACCACGTCTCCCTCTCTTCTTCCCCAGGTATGCTGGAGGATGGGAAGAAGTTCGACTCCTCCCGTGACAGGAACAAGCCCTTCAAGTTCGTGATGGGCAAGCAGGAGGTGATCCGCGGCTGGGAGGAAGGAGTCGCTCAGGTGCCGGGCTCCTCCCCGCCTCCCCGCGCACAGCCAGGGAGCTGCGGCGTGGGCAGAAATCATCACTCTCTGCAGCTCGTTCTTTGCTTTTCTGGTTGTTTCTTTCTCATTATCCCCCCGTGTTTTCCCCCCTTCCCTCCGCCCCCTCGGCGCTGGGAGCCGGGGGTGTGAATATCACCTTCTGCAGTGCCACCTGCCAGCTGGCAGGCGTGGAGCAGGGCCGGGCCCCAGCAACACCTACAGCACGGCGGTGACTCAGCGCTGACATTTCTGCACTGAGTCAGCTCTGAGTTAAAGGCGGTGGGGGGATGCTCAGCCCCCCCTGCTCAGCACGGAGCAGTCTCCTGGGCTGCGGAGCCCACGCAGAGGGGAGGGCTGGTGGGCACAGCCGGGCTTGGGCTCCTGCAGACGTTGGCTGCAGCCGGCTCCGCGTGCTGCTGGGCATGCTGGTGGCTGTCAGGAATGGCCTGGCACTCCCTGCCTGTCCTAGAAAGCGCTTGGGGAAAGGACACTTCCAGCTCTGCTTTTCCAGCCCCTGATGCCAGCGTTTCCCAGCCAGCAGGTTGAAGATGGGGATCCTCCCCCCTCTGCTCTGCCCTGGTCAGGCCCCACCTGGAGTGTTGTGTCCAGTGCTGGGCTCCCTGGGATCAAACAGCCAGGGATCTCCTGGAGAGAGTCCAGAGGAGGGACACAGATGCTGAAGGGGCTGGAGCATCTCCCCTATGAGGAAAGGCTGAGGGAGCTGGGGCTGTTCAGCCTGGAGAGAAGAAGACTCAGGGGGGACCTTATTAATGTTTATCAGTATCTGAAGGATGGGATGCAGGGGGAAATGGGCAGCCCCTTGTCAGTGTCTGTGGGGACAGGACAAGGGGCAATGGCTGCAAGTTAGAGCAGAGGAAGAACTTTTCCCCAGGGAGGGTGAGGGAGCCCTGGGACAGGCTGCCCAGGGGGTGTGGAGTCTCCATCTCTGGAGAGATTCCAGCCCCGTCTGGACGCCGCCCTGTGCAATATGAGCTGGGGAGCTGCTTTGGCAGGGGGTTGGACCCCTTGAGCTCTGGGGGTCCCTTCCCACCCCTGTGATTCTGTGTCCTTCCTATTCCTTTTCTGTCCCCTCTGGCTTGTCCAGCCTGGGTCCTGCTCTGGCCCAGTGTAGGCAAAGGAGTAAGAACAGGTCTTGTCTCTTGCTGTCTCTCACGGGGTGCTTGTGCACATCTCCTGACATCCCTGTGCTTCTTTCCTGCCCCCAGATGAGTGTTGGTCAGCGGGCAAAGATGACCATCTCCCCAGACTACGCCTACGGCTCTACTGGCCACCCAGGGATCATCCCACCAAACGCCACTCTAATTTTTGACGTGGAGCTCATGAAATTGGAATGACCTACCCCAGCACCCTGTCCTCGGGTAAGGAGGGGCACCAGCTGCTGGGGGGGGGGATTTTGGGGCTTGGGTGTGACTTAAGGCCCCCCATCTTTTGCCTCAGGCTATGGGAGATAGAGGCAATGGTGGTGGGGGGTATGAAAGAGATAGGGCAGGGTTCTGGCTGTGGGTAGAAGCAGGGGGGATGGGGCTGTGCTTTGGGAGGTGTGGGGCCTGCAGCACAGGCAGGATGAGGTTGTGCTCTGGGGGTTGTGGGTTCTGTGGTGCAGGCAGGATGGGGCTGAGCTCTGGGGGGTGTGGGGCCTGCAGCACAGGCAGGATGAGGTTGTGCTCTGGGGAGGTGCGGGTCCTGTGGTGCAGGCAGGATGGGGCTGTGTAGGTCCTGCTCTGGAGGGGGTGTGGGTCCTGCAGCACAGGCAGGACAGAGCTGAGCTCTGGGGGCTGTGGGTCCTGTGGTGCAGGCAGGACAGGGCTGTGCTCTGGGGGCTGTGGGTCCTGTGGTGCAGGCAGGACAGGGCTGAGCTCTGGGGGCTGTGGGTCCTGTGGTGCAGGCAGGACAGGGCTGTACTTTGGGGGAGTGCGGGTCTTGCGGTGCAGGCAGGATGGGGCTGTGGGTCCTGTGGTGCAGGCAGGATGGGGCTGTGCAGGTCCTGTGGTGCAGGCAGGATGGGGCTGTGTTACCCCTCTGTCACTGGGGCTCGCCTTCTGCTTTAAGCAAGCCGTGCTTTGCAGTGGGACGGCCTTTTGGTGAGCACACTCCCTCCTCTGCCAGGTCTCCTCCACAGGCAGGGTGATGACCCTGCCCCTCCTCTCCTCTCTCCCAGCAGGTTTGGCACATGGAGGAACCCAGAATCTCAGCTTCAAGAAGAGTGCACATGACTTTGTACGGAGCTTTTCCTGATAGTCCACTACACTCATTGTATAACCTTACACCCCGATTGAATGCCTTTGGTCACTAAGCTTTGCGTCTGACTCTTCCTCCTTGTATCGTGTTTTTATGTCTTTTTAAACTATATGCCGTAAACCTCAACTCTTTTTGGGTCAAGTTCTTACTCTTATTTTCCTTCCAGGTGTAGGCAACGTTTTACTGGTAGCACGCAGATGGGCTGACCTTAGATAGGAGTCACTGGAACAAAAGGAAACCTGGTAGTTACTCGGTTTGGTGCAGATCTCTCTGATGTTTTCAAACCAGAAATTGCTGCTGCTGCTGCAAAAGCCATAGCAGAGTGAGGCTGGTGAGGCTGGATGGATGTGGAGAGCAAAGTAGCGCTAGGATTGTGTGTTAGGGCCCCTGCCTGGAACCGGGGCAGCGCGGGAGCAGCGTGTCCTCTCCCTGCTTTCCAGAGAGGGTGCAGCAGAGCAGCCCGATGGGCACGGTGGGTTTGCTCCTGAGAAGGAGGAGGGGACTGCTCTGCCCTTGCTTCACTCTGCCATCTCACGCTGGACCTTCCTTCCCTGCCCCAGCCCGCTTTGGGATTTACGGAGATGGGTTTCCAGCAGGGTTTTCTTTAAAAACAAACGGCAGACAAAGGGAAGGTGCTGTGTCCAGGGCAGGTGGCAGGGCTGGTGGGGAGTCAGCTCAAAAGAAAACACCCCCATCCCCTCTTTCCCCCCCCTCTTGGAAAGGAAACATCAGACCCCAGTTGTCCCCGGTCTGAGCACACCTGACCGTTCTCTCCTGACACCTGATGCTGGTCATCGCTGCTTGCTGGTCTCATACGATGCGTAGCTTCCCCTGCTGCTGCCCTGTCTGCCCCCCTCTCCCTGCCTAGTGAGTTGGTAAGAGAAACCGCCGCCGTTCACGTCCCTCTCCACCGCAGAAAAGGTATCGAGTTTTATTACTGCAATAAAAACGCTTTATGCTGGCTTTTCTCAGCCCTGTGTCCCGAGGTTTGTCCTTCACCTTCCTGCCGCTCAGCGGGGCCCGCCCGGGCTCATGGGGTGCTCTGGGTGCTGTGCTGGGGGTGCCGTGCTGGGCTCACGGGGTGCTGGGGGTGCCGTGCTGGGCTCACGGGGTGCTGGGGGTGCCAGGCCGGGCTCACAGGGTGCTTTGGGTGATGTGCTGGGCTCATGGGGTGCTCTGGGTGCCGTGCTGAGCTCATAGGGTGCTGGAGGTGCTGTGTTGGGCTCACGGGGTGCTTGGGGTGCTGTGCTGGGCTCATGGGGTGCTTGGGGTGCCGTGCTGAGCTCATAGGGTGCTGTGGGTGCTGTGTTGGGCTCATGGGGTGCTGGAGGTGCTGTGTTGGGCTCACGGGGTGCTGTGGGTGCCGTGCTGAGCTCATAGGGTGCTGTGGGTGCTGTGTTGGGCTCATGGGGTGCTGTGGGTGCCGTGTTGAGCTCACAGGGTGCTGTGGGTGCTGTGTTGGCCTGACGGGGTGCTGGGGGTGCTTTGTTGGGCTCATGGGGTGCTGGGGGTGTCATCCCAGGCTCATGGGGTGCTCTGGGTGCCGTGCCAGGGTTCTGGGCTGGGCTGAGTCGGTGCTGTGGCAGGAGCAAGGACTGGTTTGCTTTGGTGTGAGGTTGGGGTGGTGCTTGGCCCTGGGAGCAGAGAGGGATGCCTGGAGCTCACTGGGTTCTCTGGGGAGATGATGGTGGCCTGCTGGAATCTGCATAATTAATTGCCTTACTCTGAGCTGTTCAGCACTGCCCTCACAGCCCCTGCCCACTGCAGCTGTGACTCAGTCCAGCCTGGGAGCAGCAAGGGCAGCCAGACCTGGGGTCCCTCCGGCTCCACAGCAGCACATCGATACCTCCCTCCATCTATTTCGATCCTCTTTGCAGGCTGGACATCACAGTGGGTGATGTGGCAGGGTGTTTTCGGTACCTCAATGATGCCCAGTCAGTGGGGGTCCCCAAGCCCCCCCTGTTTTGGCAGCCTGGGCATTTTCCAGCTGGTGAACGTGCGGTGGCCCCAGCGTGATGCTGCTGGGGCAGCTCTGAGTAGCCAGCACACGGCCACTGCTGGCCTTTGCACCACCAGTAGTGCAGCCAGGATCAATACCGAGTCCCAGCTCCCCAGCAGGCTGGTTGGGATCAAAGTTTATGTTTGATGGGAGGCTGGGGAAGGCGCTGGAGGGGCTGGGGGCCGGAGGGCAGGAGCAGCTCTGGCCCGTCCTGGGGAGCTCCAGCCCTTGCTCAGGGTCGTGCAGGACTGGGGCCACGCTGTGCAGATACCAGCACTGCCCTTAATTGCTGGTTAATTAAGCAGAACAGGGAGCTGCTGGGGTGCTGGCATCGGGCTCTGCACGTTGCTGCAACCACTTCTAGGCGGAAACTCGAGGCGAGCTTGGGCTTCTCTCCCTGCAAAGCTCCTTCTTTAATTATTAACCGGTGCCAGGCAGTGCCACGGCTCCTGGCTGGAGATAAGCAGGGCTGGCAGGAGGCTGGGGGGAAGCCCTGCTGCCCTCCCACAGCACCCACCCGTGCAGATGGGCTGCAGGTCCCTCTGGCTCTGGTTTGGTGGGGATGAGGGTTTCAGGGCAGGCACAGAGCCCCGGGGACCATCCTCTGGCTCCTGTGGGAGGTTGTCTGGCTGCTCCTGGCTGTGTTTATCAGCGGTCGATCTGCTCTCCTCCCAGACTGGCCGAGGCACTGGTCGGGCTAAAAATATCCCTGGTAAATAAAACACTTCCTCCTGGGCTGGCACAGGGCAGCCCAGGCCCAGGAAACTGGGACGTGCCCGGCTGCTGCTCTGCGGAGGGGCTGGCCCCGTGCCCCTGAGCTCCTGCGCTGCTGCCACCAGCTTCAGGGCCAGCTGGGTGCCCACAGGACCCCCCTGCCCGGCTCCTGGGGACATGGTGGCCTGTGGCATCCTCAGTGTCAGCCTGGGATGTGGCAGGTGGGTACTGGAAGGCCAGGGTGACACGATGCTGTCCCATGCCCTGTGCCCTGACTCAGCCCAGCTCCGCGCTCACGCAGTGTTGCCACCTGTGGCACGGGGCTCCCACGGGGCCGTCACGCCTGGCCTGTGCCCCGGGGCCACCCGTGACGCCTGGGAGTGTGTGGGACACGGCATCCCTGTCACGGCTGCATCATCCCCACGAGCCTGGGCAGCAAGGTGTCAGCAGGAGCCAGCCGCCCACGCAGGACTGCTCACAGTGGGGGACCCCCCCTTGAGCCCCCCCCCCGCCCAGCAGCACCCTTGGTCCCCAATCTGTGGTGGCCCAGTAAGGGCTGTGGTGGGGCCAAGCTGTGTGCTGGTGCTGGCAGGAGTGATGGGGGGTACAGTGGGAGGGGGGGGCCACCACGGTGACTGGGGGGGTGGGATGGACACCAGCCCCGTCCCAGCTCACCCGGGATGCCCGAACCCACCGAAAGCCATTGCAGTCCCTGTCCCCATCCCTGCAGTGCCAGGGCCCTGTGCAGCGCTGGCTTCACCTTCCTCTTCCTCACCTGTGCCCTACCTGCGGGGGTGGCTGTCAGCTGAGGCTGCCTGGCCCCTCCCTGGGCTGGGCACAGATATAAAATCCCAGGGCTGGGCAGAGGGTGACACAGGAAGCTGGGAGCTGTTGACAGGTGAGTCCAGGGGTGCCAGGGTTAGGTTTGGGGGGGTCTTACCCATTGTGGGGTGCTGCTGGGGTCCCTGGGCTGTGTGGGGATCCTGCTGGGTTCCTACAGGACTCGGAGCTGGCTCTGGATTTGTCCTGTACACATTGAGTTTTGGCTGGTGCCCTTTAGGGCACACGATGCTGTGGAGCAGGGCTGGGCAGCACAGCCTTGCCTGGGCACTGTGTGAGGGTCTTTGGGGGACAAAGGGGACTCATGGGGGGCACAGGGGACTGCGAGGAGTGGTTAGAGGGGCTGTTCCCGTGGGACATCCTGCTCTCGTGGGACAAGTCCTGCTCCTGTGGGACATCCTGCTCCTGTGTCTGGGTGATGCTGGAATGACCCCGCTGGGCAGGTGGACATGGGGACCAGGACCCGCTGCCAGCTGGGCGATGCCCGGGGTGCCTGTGCCTGGCATGTGTCTGCCCGTGTCCCAGCTGCCAGGAAGTGTTGGAGGTGGTGACCCTGGTGCCATGGCCCTGAGTCACACCACAGGCCTCAGGTGACAGCAGACGGAGCCAGGCACGCAGGCTGGGAGGGATGCTCAGGGAGAGACACCCCATCCCTGAACCGCTCCATCCCCAGGCACGGCCGTGGCAGCAGCAGCGATGGCAACACTCTACCCATCCCTAGAGGACATGAAGGGCCACCAGATCCTCCAGGTCAGTGCCACCTCCACAGCATCACGGGGTGGGTGATCAAACCCCAGTGGGTCTCTCCCCTCAGGGGGTCCCCAGGGCTGGGGGGAGCAGAGCCTCAAGCAAACCCCATCTCTCTGCAGGCACAGGCAGATGCGGGGGTGAGGACCCCTGCCACCACGGTGGTCACAGACAAACCCAAGCTCGACTCAGGCGCTGGTAACACAGGTTGTGGTCAGGTCTCCCTGTTAAAGGGCTGTCTGAGGGTGGGGGGAGTGATGCTCACTGTGCAGGGGACCTCGCCTGCACCCCTTACAGCTTGGTGCATGGATAAGTGAGGGGATTTGGGGGTTTCTTCCCCTGTGGCGCATGGTCCCAGGGGGGTCCCAGCAGGGGGGAAGCCCTGGCCATGGGCTGGGACCCCACAAGCTGAGGCTGCCCTTGGTGTGTCCCACAGCGCCGCCTCTGCTGTACCCCAACCTGGCCGAGCTGGAGAACTACATGGGGCTCGCCCTGTCCAGTGAAGAGATCCAGAAGAACCTGCACCCGGAAGGCAGCACCGTAGGTGTCTGGGCTGGTGGGTCTTACCTGCCCTGCACAGCGTCCCTATTGCTCCCCTGGGGGCTGCATCCTGCCCGGGGAAGGGATCCCACCTCCCCCCAAGGGTTGATGTGCGTAGGGCCACGTGCCCTCAGCAGCCCCACTGACCCCAGCTCCACCACAGGCACTGACCCCCGCCGGGCCGGCTCCGGGACAGCTGGTCGCTCCCCTGAGCGGGAACAACGCGGGGATGCGCCGGGCAGAGATCAAGCCGGGGGTGCGGGAGATCCACCTCTGCAAGGACGAGCGGGGCAAGACAGGACTGCAGCTGAAGAACGTTGACCAGGTGAGGGGGGCATGGCACGGCATGGCACAGCATGGCACAGCATGGCACGGCATGGCATGGCATGGCACAGCATGGCACAGCATGGCACGGCATGGCATGGCATGGCACAGCGTGGCAGGGTGCCCCACGGCATGGCACGGCACAGCATGGGCGTGATGTTGCACAGCAAGGCACAAGCCTATGAGGAAAGGCTGAGTGAGCTGGGGCTGTTCAGCCTGGAGAGAAGAAGACTCAGGGGGGACCTTATTAATGGTTATCAGTATCTGAAGGATGGGCTGCAGGGGGAAATGGGCAGCCCCTTGTCAGTGTCTGTGGGGACAGGACAAGGGGCAATGGCTGCAAGTTGGAGCAGAGGAAGAACTTTTCCCCAGGGAGGGTGAGGGAGCCCTGGGACAGGCTGCCCAGGGGGTGTGGAGTCTCCATCTCTGGAGAGATTCCAGCCCCGTCCGGACGCCGCCCTGTGCAATATGAGCTGGGGAGCTGCTTTGGCAGGGGGTTGGACCCCATGAGCTCTGGAGGTCCCTTCCCACCCCTGTGATTCTATGATGGCACAGTGCAGTGTGACATGGCACAGTGGATCATGGTGGGGCAAAGCCTGGCATTAAATGGCTTGGCACGGCACAGCATGGCTCAGCATGGTGTGGCACAGCATGGCGCATGCCATGGCTGCCCAGTCCCCAAACCATCGCTTCCCCTTCCCTCTCCATGTCCCCAGGGCATCTTTGTGCAGCTGGTGAAGGCCAACTCGCCGGCGGCGCTGGTGGGGCTGCGCTTCGGTGACCAGATCCTCCAGATCGACGGCAAGAACTGCGCGGGCTGGAGCAGCGACAAGGCACAGCGGGCGCTGAAGAAGGCTTCCCCGGAGAAGATCGTCATGGTGGTGAGGGACAGGTGAGTAGGAGGGCGAGTGGTGCCGGTGCCGGTGCTGGTGCCGGTGCCGGTGCTGATCCTGCTCTCCCCTCAGGCCGTTCCAGCGCACTGTCACGGTGCACAAGGACAGCAGCGGCCACGTCGGCATCGTGGTCAAGAAGGGGAAGATCGTGTCGCTGGCCAAGGACAGCTCTGCTGCCCGCAACGGCCTCCTGACCCACCACTGCATCTGCGAGGTGAACGGCCAGAACGTCATCGGCATGAAGGTAGGGGCTGCACACAGCCAGGGGGTGTGGGGGTGGCTGGGGTCCAGCCACCGAGCTGCCGCGGGGGGTGGGCAGAGCTGGGCACCCCCAGACCCACCTGTCTCTCCCACAGGATAAGCAGCTCACAGAGGTGCTGGCAGGGGCAGGGAACGTGGTGACACTGACCATCATCCCCACCGTGATCTACGAGCACATGGTCAAACGGTGAGACCGTGGGGCCGCAGTGCCCACCCCCACCCTGCTGGGGCCTGTGGGGTCCCTGTGCGACCCCCTGGGCTCCCCCACTGAGCACCCCTCCCTCTGCCCAGGCTCTCAGCGGGGCAGGTCAAGTCCTCCATGGATCACTCCGTCCCCGACCTCTGATGCGATCGCTGCCGTCCTGGGGGGCCACCGCCGGCGTTCTCCACAGCCGAACCTGCACACGCGCCTGGAGGGGCCGCTGAAGGTACCCCCGACGCACAAACCCCTCCATCCCTACAGAGGCCGCCGGGTGCCACGGGGGGACCACCAGCCTGTGATGCCCACCACGTCCCCCTGGTCCTCTCCTCCCTCTCATGAGCCAGGACGGGACACGTGCTTCTCCCCATCCCTGGGGTCCCTGTGTCTCCTCGTGTCCCCCAAGGCCGGCTCCAGCCAAAGCAGACACAGACCCAGCGACGTTTATTACATCCACCACAGACACAGCGAGTACAGGACAGGGGAAACAAGAAAAGGGGGGGTACAGCTTTTTCAGTTCTGTATTTAAAAAATATATTATATAGATTTGTCTTTCAAATATAATAGTTACATTTATTTCTTGGCAAAGCTTTGGATAGTCTAACAGACGTGTACACAGATCCACAAATACATTGCACGAGAGGCGTATATCCTAGCTCCACTTACACCGGCCACCCTGGCTGCCTTGGCACCCCAAATTCTTCACCAGACACCCAATTCGGTGCCAGCAGCTGCTGCAGCCTCTGCCACCCCCCCCCCCCCAGCAGCACAGGTAGAGCCGCTGCCCCGTGCCCCAGCCGCAGGATGAGGCGAAGCGCAGGGCATGTGGGATGCAGCACTCGGCCCCTACGGGGACCGCTGGATGCAGGAGCATCACCAGCTCCCAGGGCACCCCATCAGCAGCACCCGTGGGTGGGGGAGCGGGATGGTGGTGGGGAAACACCGTTAGTTCAAGTCACAAAGAAGCCACAGACATTCGTTGGGGTGGGAGCGCTGGGGGGAGCCCCAGGGGGAGCCCCAGGGGGAGCCCCAAGCCCCGCCAGCCCCGCTGAGCAATCATCGCTGTCTTTGCTTTCCAAAAGAAAGGAAAAAAAGGCAGAATTATTAATTGGGTTTCTTCCTGGAGGCCACCAGCAAAGCAGGGATTTGGCTGGGCTGAGGGCAGGACACAGCACCCAGCCCTGCCCTGCCCACACTGCATCCCAGTAAAGGCATCACCGGGCTCCAGCGCAGGGCAGGATCGTCAGCATCACTGGTACCACTGCTGCCAAAACACCCCGAGCCCCCAGTCCCACTGCAGGGCGGCCAGAACCAGGGCTGGTGGTGGGGGGGAATACCAGCCCTGCTCCCTGCTGCATTGCCCCCCCCAGCAACAGGGTTTGAGTCTGTACTGAAAATAAAAGTGAATATAGTGCAAAGCAAAGGGAGGGAGAGGCCAGAGGTCCCCGTCGGTCTCGCTCGGGGCTGCAGGAGCCACAGCCCAGTTCTGTCCGGAGCGGGGAGGCGTCTCCCAAGCGATGGGCAGCTTGACGAGGGGCTGAGCAGGGCTCTGTCCCGCTGAGGGAGGAAGAGGATGGCTGCCAAAGCCTGTCAGCAGGCCAGGGTGAAGGTGGCCCCACCAGCTCCCCAGCCAGTCCCTGTGCCTGGGTGGGATCCCCCCTCCTCCTGCCCGGCGCCAGGCAGTGCTGTCCCAGCGCAACCCGCCCCTGGCAGGGGGTCCCACTGTGGCCCCCCCCAGCTCTCCCCGATGCTGGGCAGCTCCTCGCCCTTGCCTGCCCGTGGCAGGGGTGGCTGCAGGGCAGGGTAAGGACAACTGGGAAGCGAGTGCAATGAAAGGAAAGCCCACCCCGTGGGGGTGCATCCCCATAGCCCCCCCCCCAGCCAGAGGCACCGCAGCAGCAGCCGGGCAGGGGGTCGCAGTGTGACGCTTGGGACCACATCCCACATCGCCGTCTGGTACCCCCCAGACACGGTCCTGTCCCTCCTCCAGGACAGAGGAGTTTGGGGGGGGGGGGGAGGGCACAGCACCCCCTGATGCACCCACAGGTTCCCTGGCCCCTTCCCACACCCCGGGGCTGTGCAACGAGCCGGAGCCAAGGAAGGGGGCTGGGGCTTTACAATCAGCAGTCGGGTCTGTGGGGGGGCAGGCGGGAGGGGGGGTGTCTGGGGGCTGGATGGGGATGGGGGTGTCAGGGCTGGGCGCTACCCCCCGGGCCGGGGCTGGTGACGGGGCGACAGCCCATCCTGCGGATGGAGTGGAGAGCCACGGTGCAGCAGCCCCGCAGCAGCGAGCTGATGTTGTAGATGGGCTGGCCCTGCCGGCGCTGCGAGCGGCACAGCCAGGCGACCGTGGGCACGGCTGGCACCACCACGGCCAGCAGATCCACGATGAAGTGGCGGCTCCAGTAGCTCTTGGCAGGAGCAGCCTCGCACCCCGTCGCCTCGGTCGCCGCATCCTCCTCCGCCACGCAGGCGATGGCCACGGACGGGCCGGCGCTGACGGGCTGCCGCACCGCTGGGTTGCAGGGGGCACCCACCTCGGCACCGGCGGTCGCGGCATCGGGCTCGGCCACCAGCAGGTCCGTGGCCCCAGCAGGGTTGGGGAGCTCAGGGCCCGGCATCACGTCTTCCATTTCGGAGACCCAAGCCGAGGTGGGGCTGCCTAAACTGCAGGCCTGGGACTTCATCACCTTCTCCAGGATGGTGTCCAGGTCGGGCTGGCAGGGCACGAAGTCCGTCTGGATGGCCCGCTCCTGCATGCAGCTGGCCTGCACCCCAGCCTCCACGCCACCCCGCAGCCCCAGCAGCTTCTCATAGGTGGAGCTGGGGGGCAGGCGGGCACCCGGCTCACCGCCACCCCCCTCCAGCAGGTCCGTATGGCCGGGAGCATCCTCTGCCCCCACGAAGCCGCTGTCGGCCCCCTCGTCCAGCGAGATGGTCTGCGAGCCCCCCACGTTGCGGTCCCCGGCCCCCTGGTCGCTCAGCTTGGTGTAGGTGGAGCTGCGGGTGAGGGAACGGGCTGGGGACCCCCCAGCCGACTCTCCAGCCCCCTCCTCCTTCAGCGCCCCGTTCTGTGCCACCTCCATGCTGTGCAGCAGCGTCTCCAGCTTCTTGTTCTGGATGTTGATGTCCACAAAATACTTCTGGAGGCCCTTGTCCTTCTCCAGCAGGTTGTTCTTCACCGTGTCGATGACCTGCTTGAGCTGCTTGATCTCCTTGCGGGCCTCCTTCAGCGCCAGCTGGGCTTCCACGCGGTGGCACTCCTCCTCGATCCAGTCCTCCTGCATCCGCGACAGCTGCGTCTTCAGGTCCTCGATCTCAGCATCCCTGTGAGAGATGGAGAGGGACCCACCACGGTGCTGGGGGGGGGGGGGGCTACAGGGCCAGCCCCATCCCTGCATGCCCAGCACTGAGCTGGAGGCAGCTCACCCAGCAAAACCCACATTTGGGACCCAGGAAGGGACCCTCAGAGGAGCAATGCTTGGGGGGGGGACCCTCAGGAGTGATGCTCAGCCCTCTCCCAGAGGGGCTGCAGAGCCCAGGGCTCCCAAGGGCTGCGTGGGGACAGGCAGGTGCCCCAGGCGGGCGCGTGGCAGCTGGCACGCCGGCATGGCCGTGCCTAAGCCTGAGAGGAGCAGATGGGGATTAGCCAGCCTCTGAGGCTGCAGTTCAGAGGCAGCATGGCAGAGCCTCAGCGGGCAGCTCGGCACTGCAGGTGGGGCCCCCGAATCCATTGCCCCCCTGTTAGATGGCCAGCAGTGCCAGACTGGGCAAAGCCATCAACCTGGTGCCTGGGCACAACCCCAGGGACAGGATGGGGTGCTGGGAACTGAGAGCCCCCAGAAGGGTCCCATGCAGGACCTGCCAGTGTGGGTAGTGATGGCTGGTGCCAGGACCCTCCCCATGGTCTGCTCACCTGTCCTGCAGCCGCTCCTGCGTGTCCTTCAGGCGAGCTTTCAGGTGCCTGATGCAGACCTCCTTCTGCTGCAGGGGGGTCAGGTACTGCTCTGGTGTCGGTGGTTTTATCCCATGGTTGTCACTGCAGAGGTTGTACTTGGCCGAGCGCCTGTGGGGACACAGCTGTGTCACCCACCCACCAGAGCTGGCACCGGCACAGGCTCAGCGGAGGGACCCCAAGAGAGAGGGTGTGCAGGGGGGGTGCAGACCCACAGTGCACCCCAAAGGCGCCCTGGGGGCAAGAGGGGCTGGGTGGGTGTCTCAGGGTGTCATGCTGCTGGCAGGAGAGTGGGTGCAGCTCCTGACCCCACTGGCAGAGGCAGCAGCTTCACCAGGGCAGCGGGTGCATGAGCAGAGCTGGGAGCAGGCAGCACTGCGGTCTCTGCGTGCCCACTGCCAGCTTCCTGGGCAAGGGCAGATGTGAACAGAGACCCCGGGGTGGGAACAGCCCCACCAGAGGCAGCGATGGAAGATGGGTAATGGGAGGGTTTGGGATGGAACCAGTCTGGAGTCAGTGAGCATCCTGCCCATGGCAAGCAAGCTGGGGCATCCAGCATCCGCTCCAGGCTGGGACAGCAGCATGTCTGGACCCTCCTCTTGCTGAGGCTGGGAGGGTGAGGTGACATCTGTGGCCCAAAGCCCAGGGCAGCATGGAGAGCAGGGGCTGGCTGGGAAGGGGGCTGCACATGGGGGCTGGGAGGTGCACGGAGAGCTGTGTGCAGCATGAGATGCTCCAGCAGTGCAGCAGGCTGGACCGAAACCCTTGTGTGCATCACGGTAGGACGGAGGGGTCCCCTCTGTGGCTGGCAGCAGGGCAGCCCCCGACCCCCGTGCGTGGTGGCAGGCAGCACAGCAGCCCAGCAGCCTCCAGCCAGAGCCATCCTGAGGGAGCAGCAAGGCAGGACCGTGGCTGTGCAAGGCCCAGCAGCAAGAGGACACCCACCCGCTCCCGCTGCGGTGATGCACGGGCTCCCCTGCGCCCATCGATGCTCCCACATCTGGTGCCACCTCTGGAAGGAGGCAGGAGCTCAGCTGGGGATGGCCCAAAACGCAGGTGCAGGCTGCTGTGCCCACAGGGCTGGGGCCAGTGCCTGGTCTGCAGCTTGGTGCCCATCCTGGAGCACACTGGGAGCTTGGAGCAGGGAATTCAGGCTGCCCCCCCCTCACCAGACCTCTGCTAGGCAGTGCAAGGGGATGGAAGCGAAGCTCTTGCCCGCTGCGCCCCAAAGTCCCCCCGCTGCCCCTCAGGTTGCGGGGAGGGATGCGCGCAGCGTGCAAGCCACAGCCATGGCAGGACAGAGGGAAGGGGACGGGCACCAGGCTGGCAAGGTGGCAGGGGGCACAGGGAGGGGGAAGACACGACAACAGCGGCAGAGAGGTTTGGAGGAGGATAGCAGGGGGGTCTTTTCCCCCCCAGCTTGGGCTCCCCCAGCTGCCAAGTGCACAGCCTCGCTCCTCCAGCCCCTGTGCTCCTGTCCCTGCCGGGGCACCAGCAGCAGGGGTGCTGCTCCCCCCTGCCCGGGGGGCACCCGGCAGCCGCCCTGGGGCCACGGGCGATGGGTTACCTTGGGGTGGGGCTGCTGTCGCTGCCCTTGCAGGAGCCAGAATTGCTGCTGCTGCTCAGCGAGGAGGTGCCGTAGGTGTCCCTCCCGGGGGGCGAGGGGCGCCTGGAGGCAGGGAGAAGAGGCTGTGTCTCAGGCCGAGTGGCTGAGGGCGGTGAAGACTTAAAGAAGGAGGCAAAGCCACTCCGTCCATAAACCCCGCGACTGCCAACCGCCACACCGAGAACACACAAGACAAGAGGACAAAACAAACAGCAGGGATCAAAATGGCACGGACACGGCAAGGGGGGCAAAGGCCGGGCTGCTGGGGGCTGCCCACCCCCTCACCCCTCCCCAGCGGGGCATCCCCAGGCTGCCAGGATGGCAGCCCCACGCCCCGAGGACCGGGAGACCCTTTGGGAGCCCCCTGGGAGCATGGCCCTGGCAGAGCTGGGGCCACCCCGCTCCAGATGGGTACCCACACGTGGGTACAGCTCTCCACCCGTGCTGCCAATGACAGGCAGATCCCACATGGGGCAGCCCAGGTCATGGAGATGTTTGGAAGGGAATTAATGTTTTGGGGTTGGGTTTTTTCCCCTCTCTTGCTCTTCATCACCACAGCTCAAGGAGAAGCTTTTCAAGGGCTAACACCCCTCCCAGCTGCACATCCCAACCCCAGCACCCCCGTGCCTGGGGTCCACCATCGCCTGCCTTTGCCCAGACGGACAGAGGGGTTGGTCCCAGCTGTGGCAGAGACAGACAGAGGGACAGGGGGGTGCAGTGCTTGGGGGGGGGTGGACACTTCATGCATGGACTGGGAAGTGCTGTGCAATGGGCAGCAACATGCGACCTCCCAGAAGCCGGGCTGGGGGCTCATGCTGCCGGTGGCAGCTCGTGGTGCTGGTGGGGATGGTTCCCTGCCTGCTGCCAGCCCAGAGGAGCGCTGGGCAGGCGCCGGTGCCCGACCCCAGGGGCCAGAGGCTGAAGCATATTCACCTTCGTGATCCGGTGGACGAGCGTCTGCTGCCCGGCAGGGACATCGCTGCGGTGCCACAGGGCCTGGCCGGGGGGGAACTGTGGGCAAAAGGCAACAGAGAGAGGGGGTGAAGGCAGGGACCGGCCCCAGGGAGCCGTGGGAAGCACCAGGAAAGGGGTGAGCCCCACCAGGGCATCAGTTTTAGAGCCTGCAGCCAGCTGTGTGGGGACAGATGTGGGCTGCATCCCCTGCACATCTGGGCTCTGCTCCCTTCCAGGGTCCAGGAACGCTGGGATGCTGCATGCCCAGGGTCCTGCCTGGATGCAGGGTGACGGCTTCCTGGTAAGGCAAAGGTGCCTGTGCTCCTGCTGCTCATCTTCCCGCCCAGCTGGCAGCTCCCCACAACACTCCTGCTCCATCCTCAGGGTCTAAAGCCCCTTTCCCACCCACCTCCAGGCACGGGACAAGCCCAGGTCCCCATCCCCAGCAGGAAGGGAGGTCTGATGCCGGGAGAAGGGTGTCATTACTCAGGGCAGAGGTGGGCTGGGGGCTCTGACACCCAGCCCCAGACCTTGCTGAGCTCCTGCCTGGGCAGGCAGCTGGCTCTGCAGCAGGCTGGGCACCTGCTTTTCCTTAATTAAATGAGAATCACCCACTCGCCAGTGGGATCAGGTAAGGAAGCACAGCTCACAGCACGATGCGGCAGCAGCAGCAGCAGCTAATCCCTCAGGAAACACAGAGCCCCTTTTCCTGTAAATAAATAGGCCAGATCCAGATCCAGAGGCTTGTAGGAGCCGCTCCAGGGGGCAGCAGCCCGGGCACACGCAGGGACAGGGAGCTGCTGCAGCACATCCATCCCACCGAGCATCCCCCGATGTCAGTCACAGGCTGCGGCGGGGCCGGGAGCACTGTACAGGCTCCTTCCCCATCCCGCAGCACATTCACATTCACACTGTTGCCCCAGATTTTGGCAGCTCCAGCCCAGAGCAACACAAGTGATGGGACTGGGAGGCTGAAAAATCGATGGGTGATGTGAAACGTGAAGCGCTCCCTCTGCCTGTCCTGAACCCCACGCTCCCCCTGTCCCCAAGAGAGGAGGAGCAGGACAGGCAGAGGGAGCACAGCCAGCTCACCCCACTGCAGCCTTGGGCATTTGCCACCCCAGAGTTGCCCTTTCCAGGCTACCTCCTGCCTGATGCCTGACGCCCACAGCAGCCAGCCCAGGCCTCTCCTCCCCCCAGGATTTGCCACTCCCTGCTCCCCAAACCAGGGTGCCAAAAAGCCCAGAGCCGGTGATGTGCAGCCACAGCCAGCCCACAGCCCCAGTGCCCCTCACCAGGGGGGTACCAGCACCACTGGGACGCCCAGGCTGGGATTTAGGGACCCTGCTGCTCCCCTCCCGCATGGATGTGCTGGGGGAGGAGCTGGGCAGGGGGAAGCAGCTCTCTGCCCTGCCAGATACCCGCTGCTGGCCCGGCGGTTGGTGCAGCCGGGGGGGCTGGAGGCTTCCCTGGCGCGGCAGCGTGAATCAGCAGCAGCGGCAGCATCTTCCCCCGGCAGCGCCAGGCGGGGCTGCGGCACGGCCCCGGCCCCGGCCGCGCAGCGCTGGGCAGCGACCACCAGCCCACCCTGCTCTTCAGGCCGCCCGGGGGCTTCCCCAGCAGCTGCCGGGCGGGGATTTCAGGAGATTCACAGCCCACAGTGGTTAACCCCTCACCCCTCGCAGCCCCAAGCCCTGTGCCCTGGCCCGAGGCAGCCCCAGCAGCCCCCAGAGCCCCTCCTGCTCCTCCCCAGACTCTGCAGAGTCACCCACACATCACACGTGTGTCTGGTACCGTGCTGGGGGGCTCCTGCAAGCACCCCAGGTACCTACCCCAGCATCCAGAGCCAGGAAGGGCTCTGTGGGTTCGGCCTCGTGCCTGGGGAGCTCGGTTCCTCCTCCTCCTCCTCCCGCTGCCGCAGACCCGCCTGGCGCCCACGTCTCAGCTCCTCTCATGGTGCCAGCAGGCTCAGGGGGTGAGAAACCCAGAGCAGCCTTGAGCTGCTGCCACAGGGAGCCTGGCTGAGGTCTGCCAGCAGGCACCCAAATCCCTCAGAGGGGAGAGCACCCTCCTACCCCCCTGCCCAGGTCTCACAACCACGACAGGCTGTGCACCCCCATCCCAGCAGGTACCACAGCTCTACCTCACTGCCTGCCCCAGGGTGGCTTGAATTTCACCACTAGCAATAAATCATCATTGTCCTTTCTCCCAAGGACCCATGGCCCATGCCAGTCTCCCCAAAAGAAG
The DNA here is from genome assembly GCF_964237585.1 of Gallinula chloropus. Classification (NCBI taxonomy): domain Eukaryota; kingdom Metazoa; phylum Chordata; class Aves; order Gruiformes; family Rallidae; genus Gallinula; species Gallinula chloropus. The sequence goes on along the minus strand of NC_140101.1, from coordinate 1,263,922 downwards.
CCTCACCATGCCCAAGGGCTGCCAAGGATGGGCAGGTTGGGTGTGCTTGGCACCAAAGCTGGAAACACGGGTGGCACCTGGTTGCTTTGGGTCTCAGAGCAGAGGGAACCACTAATTTGTGCTCAGGGCAACCACCACCACACAGACCAGGATGAGCAGCTACAGAGCAAAGGGAGCCTCGACATAGGAACATGAGGAAAGCCAAGATTATCTCCCCAGGATGGAAGCACGAGCCAGGGAGCAGCAGTGAGGACCTCTGCCTCCCTGGGGGTCTGCAGAGGGCTCCAGTCCTGCAGCTCCCACTCAGCAGGGGGGACAACCCCCCCCAAATGAACATCAGGACCCTCAGCAGAGGAAACCCACAGGGCTGGGGAGTGATGTGCCATGGCCAGGGCTCCTGCTCTGCAAACCCCAGGGCATCCAAAGGGTGGGTGAGATGAAGCCAGGGCTCCCCTGCCAGCTGGAAGCCCATGTGGGGGAAGGGATTTCTTCCACCTTGTTTTCACCTTTGCAGAATGAGGAACATGGGGAACGTTTTGCAGGACAGAGAAGAGATGCAGGAGAATCCCCTGCTGGTGTGGTGACCCTCATGGAGCTGATGACAACAGCCTGTGCCCCAGGAGAGGGGACGTGTCCGTGGCACAGGCTCCAGAGACCCCAAACAGCATTAACCCTGTCTCAGACAGCGGTGCTGAGCCCAGCCACACAAACTGCAGACACTGACCCCTCAGCCAGAGTTCAGCCCTGCACCGTTACCCCACCATGATGCAGAGTCTCCCAGGCTTGCAGCTCCACAGAGGCTCCATCAGCTACCACCAGGCACCAGGAGCCAGGGCAGGGTGATTTTGGGAGTGCTGCCTCATCCCCACACTGGGGGAAGCCAGCAGGACCCTGCTGAGCACAGCCACTCCCTGGGGATGCTGGTATGGACCAGGGTCCGATGGTCCAACCCACAGCAGACCCAGAGCTGCAAACCACCCAAACACGTTCCAGCACCTTGCCAAGCACCCCAAAATGCTGCTGGGGGACAAGCAGGATGGACGCTGCCTGGTGCAAGGTGTGACACTCTCCTGGAGCCACTGAGGGCAAAGCTCCCTGTGAATCACCTGGCCCACAGCAGAACAGAAAGGCAGCTGCTTGAAAGACAGCAGCAGGGACCAGTGCTTGTCCTGCACCATGGGACCTGCCAGGGGAGCTCAGGCTAAATAAAAGCAACAGCCCTTGGGAAGGGAACAGCTGGAGGTGCAGCATGACAAGCTGACACCCCGTGCTGGGTGGGATGGGGCACAAGATCCTCTCACCCCCAGCACTGGAGACCCCCCATCAGACAGCCACTGCTCCCTGTGCCCACACCAGCAGCACCAGGCAGGACACATGCCCAGTCCCCACCAGCACAGGTAGCTCAGATGCCCCCCCACTAGCACCTCAGCACATCTCCTGGGGCCAAGAGCCCCCCCAGTGCCACTGCCCTGGGGTGGGTGACACTGCAGGGCTCCAGGAGCTCCCAAGCTGCGTCCCACAGTGGGTGCCCAGTGCCCACCGGCCACAGAGGGGTCTGGGGCAGTACTGCCCCACAGATCACACCACGACAGCAAGGCAAAGGCAGGTGGGTGGCAGAGCCATGGCAGAGTGCCATCAGAGTGCCATCAGAGTGCCATCAGAGCGCCCTGAGGCTCAGCCCAGCACCCCAGGGGAGGATCTTCCCAAGAACAGTGGTTCAGCCATCGTTTTGGTACTGCTGCCCTGCAGAGATGCTTCAGCACGAACACTGCTGCGTCCCCACACCACGCTCAAAGCCCTGGCTGGGCCAGCAACAGACAGACACTCCAGTATGGCTCCTTCTAGAAGCCTCCTGCATGGGAAATGGGGCCACAGGACCCCTGGAGAGACCCTCACCGTTGGCTCAGGGAGCTCTGATGATGATGATGATTCCTCAGCCTGTTCCTCCCAGGGTTTTGCCACCACAGGCTCTTTCCTCTGAGCCGTCTCTCTTGGCTCGACTTCGTTGGGGTTCAGAAGGAACCAGCTCCTGTGCTGCCCGAGCTGCCCCACCAGCTCATCCCGTCCCGGTGGGGAAGGTGCAGAGAAGGAGCAGGAGCTCGTTTGGCAGCCCCAGCCCTCGGCACGCAGCAGACACGGGATTTGCCTGGATTTCTCCCTCTCTGCTTCCTTTGCAGGGGCTCCTGTCCCCCTGTCTGCTGCCACATTCCCTTGTTTTCCTCACTCACCCCATGACAGGAACGTTTGGTGATGGTGGCACCAAGCCCAAGCGTCTGAGAGCAGCTTTGCCAATCCCAAACGGTGCCTTCCCTGCGCACCCTCCCCGCTGGAGGGGGGAGGGAGATTTCCAGCCTTCCAGTACCGACAAGATTAAAAGCAGAGAGCAGCAGGGGGAGGGAAATCACAGCTTCAAGGGCTCCTGAGGAGACCCCCCCCAGCCCTCCCCCTGCCTTTCTGACACCAGCTCTGCTTTTCCTTCACACTACAGATCAGCAAAGTGCTGAGCGAAGAACCAGCACCCTGATTTGGGACAAGGTGCTTGAGAAGGGACTGAGGGTTGGGTGGCAGCAGGAAGAAGCTGGGGCCACTGCTGAGGCCCAGAGAGGTCCAGCCAAGTTTGAGGTCAGCACTGGTGCAGGGTGGTGGCCATGCCCACACCCCTCCTTCCTGGGAGTCCTAAGGAAAGTCTTGAGGCTGATCTGGCACCCACTTTGCTTCCTGCTCCTCAGGACCAGGGGCTGCTCTGCTCCTGCTTGGGAGCTTTCAAGGGAGGGTTGGTATCTCCAGGCGCTGGGAACCCCAGCTCCCTGCTCCTGCAGAGCTTCACCTGGCTGCTGGGCAGAGGGAGATGCTCCAGCTCCCATTGGATCAGGTGCTCAGGGCAAGAGCAGGGACAGGGTGTTTATGCAACACCAGAAAACTCCATTGCACTGGGAGCTGTTGTATCACATGCTGGAACAGAGGAGCACCTCCTTTTATCCTCCCCTTTGGAATAACATGCTGAGTTGACACCCAGGGATTACAGGAAAAGAGAGACCATTGGCAAAGATCAGGTTATGCAGCTCATCACTTTTCCAGCTGACCTGGCTGTGGAGGTGAACAGGGAGGTGGTGATTCCTGGCCCTCATTAGCTAAAAATAAGGTGCCCAACCAGAGGGAACAGGCTGGTCCCTTCCTGTGACCTCAGGAGGCAAAGGGAAAAGGGCAAAGAGCTCCCTGACAAATGCTGTAGCAGCAGCAACTGCCATGAAAGTAGGAGCAGGATACCCAGGATGCAAACCCTAGGGTCTTACCCCAGGCTGGGGATGCAGGTGAGATCACACCACACAGCCCATCCCCTGCCAGGGAGCTGAGCTGAGGGCTGGCAAGCAGAAGGAAGAGCCCACTCCTTTGGGATACACAGGCAAAATCCTGGAGGAGCCCCCCAGCTCGCAGCACAACAGCCACTCCTCCCCTCTGCACCCTCGTGCCATCTCGGCACGGCGGAAACTGGTCTCCCCAAACCTCCCACCCACCTCAAACAAGGTCTGGGAGAGATGATGGTCACAGGAGGATTATCCCCAGGTCTCTGCACTGCCAGAGTGGCCTACTTACTGTAACCACACACCACATCTCCCCGCTCAGCCCCACCGCAAAGCTGCTGAGGTGCGAGCACGGGCGTTGTGTCCTCCCCACCCTCCACCCAGCCTCTGCAGCCCTGGAAACGGGGGGTTGCACCTTCCCACCTCAGGTCAAGGCACTTCAAAGCCCCAGTGCCCAGGGAGGGTGGGACCACCAGGATTTATAAGCACCAGAGATGCAAAGCACCGGGCGTCCGTGCGACAGCCAGGCAGCACTGACCTTGTGGAGAGGAGAGGGAGAGGAGCACCCGGCTCATCAACCAGCACCTGCACTTTCTGGGTCCCTTCGGAGACGCAGCCTTAAGCCATCAGATAATAAAACCTCAATTGCACAGCAGCTCCAGCTCCTGCAACGCCCCACGGTGCCGGGAGACGCATTGCCATGCGGGATGGGATGGGATGGGATGGGATGGGATGGGATGGGATGGGATGGGATGGGGGGCTGGTGTGTGCAGGGAGGGGCTGGTGAATGGGATGTGGGGATGGTGCATGGGATGTGGGGATGGTGCATGCAGGGAGGATCTGGTGCATGGGATATGGGTCTGGTACATGGGATATGGGTCTGGTATATGCAGGGAGAGGCTGCTGCATGGGATGTGGGGCTGGTGCACGGGATGTAGGTCTGCTGCATGGGATGTAGGGCTGGTGCATGCAGGGAGGGGCTGCTGCATGGGATGTGGGGCTGCTGCATGGGATGTGGGGATGGTGCATGCAGGGAGGGGCTGGAGCATGGGATGTGGGGCTGGAGCACGCAGGGAGGGTGCAGTGAGTGCACTGCAGATCTGGTGAGCGTGATGCCAGCCCGACGTGTGCCGTGTGGGTCCGGTGCGGGGCCGGTGAGCGTGCCAGGGCTCTGGTGCATGCCGTGGGGGTCTGGTGCATGCGGTGCGGGTCTGGGGAGGGTGACGTGTGCCCGGTGCATGCCATGGGGTTCCTGTGCATGCAATGCGGGTGTGCTGCGGGCCCGATGCGTGACACGCCCCGAGCAACCTCTACCCTGTGGAGCCCCCTCCCATCCACCCCCATGATACAGAGCAGCGCTGGCAGCACCATGCTGGGGTCCCCCACCCCTCCCAGAACCCGCAGCCAGAAAGGGATGAGTCACGGCGGCCGCCGGGCCCCGCCGCCCCCCGCCCGCCCCGCGCCCCGCTCACCTGCGCGGGGCCCCGACGATGTCCGGGGCGGCAGCGCCGGCGGGAGGGGGGGAGGGACTCAGCGACCTGGCGGGGAAGGGAGAGAGCGGGGGATGAGCGGCGGGGCGCGGTGCGGTACCCCGTACCCCCCCCACCTCACCCCCCCGACCCCCGCCCTCCCCCGCCTCCATCACCTGCGCCGGCCTCCATGGGTGCGGCGGGGCGGCCGGGGGCAGCGCGGCGGCGGAGGGATGGAGGGAGGGATGGAGGCAGGGAGGGAGGGATGGATGGAGCCAGGGAGGGAGGGAGGGAGGGATGAGCCTTGCAGCTGCGTAATTTGCCTCCCTCCTCTGCGCTCTTAAAGCGACGGCGGCGCGGCGGCCCCCCCACCCCCCAACCCCCCGCCTCCCTCCCCGCTTCTCTCCCCGCCGGGTTTCCCCCCGTTTCTATGGCAACTCCAGTCTGCCGGGGTGCAGCACCGGGAATGAGAAAAACAAAAAAGGAAAAAAGCCGGTTTTTGAGGTCCCTCCCCGGCGGCGGAGCCCCGCGGGCCGGGTGCTCCCTGCGCCCGGGCTGGCGGCGGGTCGCGTTCGGCTCCTCTCCCCGCGTAACCCCGGAGGAGGAGGAGGAGGAGGAGGAGGGGGAGGAAGGGGGAGCCGGGGCAGCCTGGCGCTGCGGCCACCCGGCCTTTGGAGTCCCTCCATCGTGGCGATTTTCACCGAACCCCTCCAGTTCTGAGGAGATCCGTGCGCCTGCTCCATGACGCACTTTTCCCGGGGACAAGAAATGAATAAAAGAGCTGAGGAAAACCTTCGCCTGGTTGAAATACCTGCGGGTCAGCGCGGCGGCGGCGAGGCCGCCAGCTCCGGGGCTGGGCTGGGAGAGCAGCATCAGCACAGCCCACCCGCTGCGCAGGGCTGGTGCCTGGAGCAGGTCGGCGTGTGTTTCCCAGCGCCCTCCCCGCTCACTTGATGGGAAATCGTGCTGGTAATCACTGGCACGGCGTGTCTAATCTCTCTGGTTACTCATGGTGCTGCCTACACGTTTCCTTCTGGAGCGATCGAGCTGAACCTTCCCAAATTATCTAATGAGCAAACATCGAGGGCGACGCTGCTGGGCGCTCACTGGGAGCCGCCGAGCCACTTGCTGCAGTCCCCGCGGCGAGCAGCAGGGCTTGGGGCTCCCTCTCTGGTCGAGTACCCGAGATGGGCTGCAGCCGCCCCTCGAGAGACTGGGAGAACTGGGAGGTGCACATATACCTACATCACCTACGTGCACACGTGTGCACACACACAGAGACTCGGTTCCTGGGTCAGCAAGGTCAGAGCAGAAGTTACTCCTGGTCTGGCTCTGGACCGGAGTGTGGCCGGTGGGGACGCAGAGCCCGCTGCTCACCGAGGCGCTGTGCTCCCCCTGCCTGTGCAGGCTCCCTCTGTAACTGCCCCCTGGGTATGTCAGGGTGCTGGCAAACCTGTTCTGTGAACACACCAAGTCTTCCTTCTAGGGCTGTTTCCTCCAAGATCCTGGGTTATTCCCATACACAGGCCGGCTTCAGTGTATGTATGTCCCGCCTCTCCTTTATTCCTGCCTCCTGTCTGCTTCCAGCCTCCTTTTGTTTCCCTCTTTCCCGGTGAATCCCATGCTCAGCCTCTCCCCTCAAAAGAAAAACTAATGGATTCTTGCATCTGCTGCCACTGGAGCTGCTCCTACCATGGCAAAGGCAGACGTGGTGGTGCTGGCAGCAGCCCTGGTGTGGGATGCAGAGTCCTTTCGGATGGCTCTGAGGGAAGAAAAGCCTTTTCTCCTTCCCTTCCCTCCCCAGCCTGCAGCGCTCGGTTGCCCAGGATGCTGGGCATGGCACCCTGACCCACAGAGCAGGGGGCTCACCAGACACACACTGCACACTGGTGGGGGATTAGATCTGCTGTGGGAAATGGGGAGGGGGGGGACGACACAGGTTTTCACTCCCCCTGCCACAGGTTTGTTCCCAAGAGGCTGAGGACGAGATGTGGAGAACAAAACCCCTTCCCCACTCCAGGCTGGAGCTCCAGAACAAAACCACCAGGCCTGACCCGAAGGGGAGATGCTCAGAGAGTGTCGCTCCTGTTCACAGCAGCAAAGAATGTTCCTTTTGCAGAAAACAGGGAGGTTTTTATCAAACAGGGTCACTCACACCCCAAAACGTAACTCCTCGGAGAACTGTGGCTTCTTATTGCTTATTTCACCATGTATTCCTCCCAAACAAGGCCCGCAGCCAGCCAGCCCAAACCCCAGCCCATCCCTTCCTGCCCAGCACGGGGCCCTCCGGCGTTTTAAAGCCTTTTTACTCCTCTGGACAGACCCCTCGGAATCAGTTCCTCACCTTCGCTAAGCCCTGCACACCAGTAACACGGATGCGCGGCAGGAGCAGCAGGACCAGACGCACGGGGCGCCACTGAGGTGAGCGAAAGCCGGGAGGACGAGGATACCGGTTTGGGAATAACCACGGACAACGCTGGCTCTGAGGAGGCGACCCCAGAGGGCAGCTTAGGCGGCTGCCAGGTCTGATCCTCAAGAACAAACACCACCGAGCTGAGGGAACATCTTCTTGTGATTTTTATTGATTTCATATCAGGAGGCACCAGTGTACCCACAGCTGGGGAGCTGAACGCACACAGCCACCCCCTGCGGCGCAGGTATGATGCAACTGAAAACCACCAACTTTACAAAATTGACAATAAAAGTGTTAAAACATCCTAAATTAGCTAAAAAAGAGCAAGGAGCTACTAATGTTTCAGCTTAACATCCAATTCTAAACAGGCCTGCAGGTAAACATAAGTGTTAGTCTTCAAGGGACCATGCTCCATGAAAGCCAGACTGGTGGCAGTTCTGGGCAAGAGGATTTCTTCCTGGGGTAGCAGAGCTGCTCTCTGCCTGAACACACTAAACCCATGTAGCATCCCAGACCTTAAAGTATCAAGTAACAAACATTCATCAAAAGGAATAGTTTAAAATAGACTAAACTTCTGTATAGAGCTTAACAGGCTTCTCTTATGATGGTGTTAGATCATTAACGCACAGGAGCCTGGTTAGGAATAATTTAACCCACAAAGAAAGGTTCTTGAGGGCTTCCATAAACCCCCTCACAACGTAAATCTCTTGTGCAGAAGATGTATTTTAGCTCTGTTGTATGCACAGAGTATCTGCTTGGTACACAGAACAGGCTGGTGAATCCCTCAGAAGCTGAGCCCGAGGCAGCTCTCCTGCACCCGCCCTGGGTGGGGATGTGAAGGAAGGAGCTCTGCTCGGTTACCACAGCTCAGCAAGTCATTTTTCAGTCGTGTTTCCAGGGATTATATGTGCTGAGAAGTGTAGAATAAGCTTTATTTTTATTAGCTTCCCTGAATCCTAGGGATCTCAGGGAGCGTTGGACACGGGGTGGAGGGTGGCTGTGATGTCAGCAAAGGGGCCACGCTGGCTCAGCTCAATCAGCGCCTGTTTCTTCAGCACCAGGAGGATGTAGAAGGTGACTGCGGCTTCTTTCCGGCTGTTCTTCTGACACAGGCTCCCAAAACTGACAGAGGGCACACCGGATTTCTTCAGGTGCTACAGGAGGGAGGTGAGAGAATCAGTCAGTCCAACCAGATCCCATAGAGTCCAAGCTGGAGAGCACGGCTCAGAGTATTTTCTGCCTGGATGCCCCAAAGAGGTTCCTGTCTCAGCTCTGCACTCATGGAAGTGGCTCTGAACATTGTCTTGCTGTAGCACTGCTGATGCCTACACACGTTACCGTGCCTGCAGCTCAGTGGGGTCAGTGATATCTACTGAGGAATGTGGTGAAGCACATCTGCAGCAGCTTCCATGGTTCAGAACACTAAAAAAGTCCTTGTGTACCCTGTTCTTTGGAATGGAGAACCCACTATGGTGCAGGCAATTTCAGGCACACCTCGTTAAGGGTTGTTATTGCTTGGGTTTTAATGGCTACACTACATGTAAGGATTTATTCATGGGAACTTGGAAATATCATAGAATCCCAGACTGGGCTGGGTTGGAAGGGACCCCAAGGGTCACAGAGCTCCAACCCCTGCCACAGGCAGGGACATCAACATCCAGCCTGGAGCTACACAAGGTTGCCCAGGGCCCCAGCCAACCTGGCCTTGAACACCCCCAGGGATGGGGCACCCACCCCCTCTCTGGGCAGCCTGTTCCAGCCCCTCACCACTCTCTCTGCAAAGAACTTCCCCCTAATATCCAATTTAACCCTTCCTTCCTTCAGCTTTAATCCATCCCCCTTGTCCTGCCAGTCTCTGCCCTTTAACAAGCTAATTCCCCTCCTGTTTCTCTGCTCCATTCTGGGACAGGAAGGCTGCAATGAGGAGCTGCTCCAGCCCTCTAAATATGTTCATGTAAACTAATTTTTTAAAAACCCAAGGCCTCTCTGACAGCCCCCTTGTTTGCCCACACTGGGATCTCCCCATCACCTTCCTCCACTCTCCATTCAGGCAGGTGGCACTTTGGACAACTGACCTGAAAGAAAATAGCTTTTTACTCTGTTTTTTCCCCACTCCCCCAAACCAGATCAATGCTGAAGCCCCAAAACGCTCGTCCAAGGCAGACAGGGAGGAAGAGCACTGAGCTGTTAGGCCAAGAGTTTGGGCATTTGGTATTGGGGCAGCCTGTGCTGGCTCCTGTTACTGTCCTGTTGATACAGCACATGATACCATACACTACAGTTCTACAAGCTTCTGCAAGGCTTCCTGGCACAGAGGCTATGCTCTGTGCTAAATTTCAAGCACCCTGAAAGCACCAGGGCATGGAAACCTCCTAAAGAAAGTGTTACCAGCCTTCTTTTTGGCATAGCCCTGCCTCTGGTCCCTAGCCTTCATCTCAGGAACAGCTCAAGCAGATGAATGGCACCCTGCAGTGCTCAGCTGAGATCTGGCAGACCCGTAAGCAGCTAGGAGTTGGGTTTTGTACAGCTATTTCAGAGCGTGCTCAGAGAAGGGAGGGAGCAAGGGCTTAGTGTTACAGCAAACGCTGCCATGGAATCGAGTGTTCAGAAAATTCTAGTGATTCCAGCAGTTCTGGGGGAGGAAACCATGTCAGGCACTGAGAGTCCTGGTTTCCTACAGAAATACCCAAGGCAACGCCGTTCTGAGCTGTGTGTGAGAGGCAGGGATACGATCAGCACTGTAAGAAAGACATTTTCTGTTGTGGTCCAGCTGAAACCAACACCCAGTTTTAGCATCTAGTTACAAAATCCAGCACTGGTACCTGTAAAGTTTTTAATAACTGGAGAGTTCTTTTGCTCCATCTTACTTCTTCTCGGTCTTTCACATTCCTTCTTGGGTCCTTGAAAGGGAAAGAGAACAGTAGGTAAGACAGCATGCTAGAGTCACACTCTGTGATGATCAACAGGACAAGAGTGCTAGCCTAACTGAAAACCCAACTGGAGCTGGGCATTTTGATGGCCACACGCCGAATATTGGGGACCCCTGACAGCTCTGCAGTCATACTAGGCTTTGTGAAACAGAAGCAGCCTCTCTGCAGGGGGAGGAACACGGCTAACATTGCTACAGAGAGGCAGATCAGGTGCAACAACACAGTTAGTACTGTGGAAGTGGCTACAGTGAGCCTTGGGGAGGCAGCTTCACAGCAAGATACTGCCCTGCACAACAAGGATTCTGACAGGACCTGTACTGGTCAGGGACCAAAAAGGATGCTCAAAAATTTGGGTTTAGATTTTGGGCTTCACCTCTGAAGTCGACAGGAAACAAGACTGTTTCAGAGCATCTGAGCATCTTCATAACCAGTACGTTCAGGAAAGGTTTCCTCCTGACAGGAACACAATCTCTGTATGCAGAGCTGCTCCCTCCCAGACTACAACCTCTGAATGCTGGAGCACACGTGTGCCCGACTGCCACGCTGTACAGTGGCACTAGGGATGATGTTTGTGTGCCAGAACTCACTGCAAGGTCACAATGCAATCACTCTCACAAAGGCATTTCTGAGAAAGAGCACAGCTTTGTTCTGAAATAAGTCAGAGCTGTCAGCTTGGGGTTCACATACGTTTGTTAACTCAGCCTGCTGTGGTTCAGCCTCTTGGTCCAGTGGGTTTTTCACCAGTGAGGAGCTCTCAGAGAAAGCTGTTCCATCCTGCTGTTGGAACAGAAAGGACAATCAGTGGGCATTATGATTTATGCATACAGTAAAATTCTCAATTCATAATTCTGCTCAAAGAATTTATTACAATAAACGTTTTGCCAAATGACTGAGCAGCTGCTATTTCTACCCTGTCTTTTGTCACACAGGAAAGGAGTTGCTGTGGTATTTACCCTACAGCCAGGCTCAGTTCGGGCACAGACACTACATTTTCTGCTGCCACTAGGCCTGACTTTGTCATTCTTTTTCAACTTTAAATCAGCCTCATGTTCTCTAAAGAACCCTCTCTTGTTTTGGCTTCAGAACAGGCAGCAGAAATAGATAATTTGGTATTGCTTAAGGATTTCCTCAATTTGAGACACAAAGGATATGTTTGATCCCTTCTAAAGATGATTACATTTATAAGCACAAAGAGGTGTTTCATATTAAGGATCCACTTATACTTAGTGATTAGCCTGTAATCTATACTGATTAACAGAAATTTTAATTAATCATTCAGTCATTGTGAGGGTCTACCAAAAGTGCATATAAATAAACTTTCATGACACAAGCTACTTAATCCACTGTCTCCAGCATCCTTTTCAAACACTTCTTGGTAATTCCCTGAGGTGTTTGAAGTGGAACCCTAACATATAATGAACCCAATAAACACATCCAGGTCTCTGAAATGTACAGAAGCTGCTCACTATAGTCTGGCCACAGTCCTCATCCATTTCATTTCTACTGTTGTGTGATGGCAACAGAAAAGAATCATTTCTAATTTTTCTCCCAGTCTCTGAATGATCTGACTCCTGCAGGTAACTTGGCTCCTCCACTATCAGCATTTCTGTATTAACAAAAAAACCAGGTTTAAGAGGGAATTACTGTGAAGCTCTGTCCTTAGAATAAAAAGTAGTAATAATAATAATAAAAAAATCACACCCTGTTTAGCAGTTCTTGAGAGTAAGAGCCAGAACGAGTAAATATAGAGTAAGTATCATTCCCAAAAGGACCACAGGAAAGAATCTTCTGAGAGATTTTTTTCCTGGGAACATCTAAAAGTTGACATTTATGGACTTGCAGGAGGTGGTTTTGTTGGTTAACTTCTGAGGCAGCCATACAGATGATGTTTCTAGTGGAGCAAAGGGGTGAAAGCAGCTACATCACCTTCTCAGAAGATCTAAAACGGGACATTTCTCCTGGTTTGATAGTCACCAAACCACAATCCTCAGGTTACAAAGAGAAGTTATTTACAGGAAGCTGGGAGTTTGGAGAGCTTGTTTGACTGAACTCAGAAAAAGTGGGAATGTCTTTTTCTTTTCTCTTTTTTTTTATTTTAAATCTGCAGTTTGGTAGATAATTAGAGAAACCAAAGGTGAAACAAAAATATCTCCTTATGCCACAAGGAAGAAAAAGACTTGCATTTCATTTCTGATCTAAGGAACAAAAGAACAGCTAAATATTTATAAAAACAAACAAACAAAACCTTAAAGAATATTTAGTTGTCTATTTCCTTAATATTTCACTTTTTTGGCACATAAACACTGTGCACATCTCTCAAACATTATGTAAAGTAGAAAACATTTTCTAACAGCTAATTCAGCTACAAAAGAATTAAAATAATACCTGTGGTATCTTGCTCCTGCCTTATTTCTTCTATTTCAGGCACTCTTTCTATTCCATTTCCTCTCATCTTAATTCTGGGAGTCTTGAAGCATCTTGCAAACAACTGAAAAGAATTAATTTTTGTTTTCTTTTAGAAGATCCTGTTGGCTGATTTGCAAACATCAAGAGAAAGGGAAGAATATGAGCTGTATATTCATTAGTGCAACCCAGGATTTAGAGATTTGAATTAGGTCACTCCAAAAATTTGCAATTTTTTTTTCTTTTAAGAAATTATTTCCTTCTGTGGCTTCAACTTCAGCAGAGAACTCTGGGAATAAACATCTTAGGATGTTTTCCCTTGAAGCCAGCCAGTAAGGAAGGATGAAAGAAGGAAACACCCAGTTAGCTGTGTGTAGCTGTGTGCAGATTCCTCTCCCAACACAGTAGTGTATGAGTATTTTTCACCCTGGTGAAGTTGCAGTTCTGCGCCTCGACTCTAAGTGGTGAGGCTGTGTTGCTGTAACCAGCCGCGGAGCTGCCTGCCTGGAGCCCCTGCCTCCCAGCTCTTTCCCAGCTCTCTCCCAGAAGGAACAGAGCAATGACCACAAGGCTGCTGCACTGATTTTACACCGTCTCTGTCACCTTGTATAGGTGTTGATCTCATTCATCTTATCACCAGTGCTGAATTTAAAGCTTCTTTGAATGATCTGGCAGGGAGATGAGAGGCTTTGGCAACTCATCTTTCTGTGGAACAGGTACTCCTTTCTTGTGCAAAAGGAGCAGTTAAGGGGGTCTGGCCCACCCTTCTAACCAAAGCAACAGAGTCATCAGGAACTTTTTGGCCCTCTGAAAGGCAAGCCCTGACTGCTCTCCAGCTGGAAGCTTAATGTCCAATTGGGAAAGTACAACAGAAATTGGCATTCCCAAACCCATTAACAATACAGTAATAATATTTACGCCTGATCTACCTTTGGAATGAAAGCAGAAGACAGATGTGCTCTTGTGTTGATTACAGAGCAGAAGCAAAGCAGACAAATCATAAAGTAGGAAGTAGGAAAGGAATTAAGAGAAATCTCTCAGGCTGTGGATCAGTGCAGAGTCAGGGGCCTGTATGTGAAATGAAGCACCAGCTGGCAAGTTCCTTTGTCAGTTTCTTACTTCTTGTTGGAGTGCAGGAGGTGAAAGCTGTGAGCTCTGCAGAGGAGCTTTCTGATGGAGCAATTTAAGGGGGAGTGTGTAAATAGTCAGGTACCCAGCTGATCTGTACTGCACTCTGAAGGGTGCTGCACACCCGACCAAGCCTGCAAAATCTCTCACAGTCAGAGCCAGGAGGTGCAGCAGTCCCATAACCAGCATGAAAACCTGCAAGGAACTGATCGTTACCATTTTCAGCTCATCATGGAACACGGGCTCTGTGGCGTGGGACAGGAGTTCATCCACCCCTCCTGACTTCTTCCACATCATTGTTTTCTTGGTTGGGGGTGCGAGGTCTAACGTAGCAAGGATGTCTGCACAGTTGTTAAGCTGGTTGTATATGGTGCTGCAGCTGAGTTCCTTGACTACATCCACAAGCAACTTCCTCTTCCTTTTGGTTTTTTTCCTCTGGTTGACAGCTAAATAGAACAAGTATAAAAAAAGGGAAGGAGGGAAGGAAGGAGGGAGGGAAGGAGGGAAGGAAGGAGGGAGGGAAGGAGGGAAGGAAGGAGGGAAGGAAGGAGGGAAGGAAGGAGGGAAGGAAGGAGGGAAGGAAGGAGGGAAGGAAGGAGGGAGGGAAGGAGGGAGGGAAGGAGGGAAGGGTGGGTGTAATAAGGTCTATTTGCAGAACACTTCAGCACTGTGAATCAGACAGGCTGCTGACCTCCTGGAACACCACACAGACTTGAAAACCAAAGCACCAGTGCATGGGCCTTTTCTCCAAAAGTCTTTGTAAAGTCTATTCCCTGTATTCTCATACAGGAAATCCATGTGTGTTTACTCACAGCAGACAGATGATTACTGCAGTGACTATTGCAGGGAAGAAACAGGAACGTGAAGCCTTCATGAGAACACGTGATGTGCCAACAGGGCTGAATAAACCATCTTTAATCCATCAGGAAGTTAATTGTTCCAAGAACTGCTGATGCACTCAACGGGTATCATTACCTCATAATTAATATCTGTATTTTTCAGTTTAATCCTTTAGCAATTTAATATGTACATAGTGATCACAGGAGAAACATGTGGTTTGGTTATATAGCCACAGCTTCCTGAATGCTATTTTGTCAGGCTGGAAAATTCCAGTATTCTCAGTATTAATGTCAACGTGAACTTGTTTATTTGCTAACAGCCACTAACATGACAGCTGACACAGATTTACCCAGAGAAGAAATGAAACATTTTGCTTTCTGGATCTTATTAAAGCTCACAAACTAAGATTTTACGAAGGCCTGGAAGTTTCAAGATTGTTAGTTTGCACATAAAAAATCACTGATGTGTCACTGGCAATAACAGTTTTTCAGCTGAAACTTTGGTAATGCTCATAGAATCATAGAATCCCAGACTGGGCTGGGTTGGAAGAGATCCCAAGGGTCACAGAGCTCCAACCCCCTGCCACAGGCAGGGACACCAACCTCCAGCCTGGAGCTACACAAGGTTGCCCAGGGCCCCAGCCAACCTGGCCTTGAACACCCCCAGGGATGGGGCACCCACCCCCTCTCTGGGCAGCCTGTTCCAGCCCCTCACCACTCTCTCTGCAAAGAACTTCCCCCTAATATCTCATCTAACCCTTCCTTCCTGCAGCTTCACTCCATCCCCCTTGTCCTGCCAGTCTCTACCATTTTAAACAGTTGATTCCCCTCCCGTTCCTCTGCTCCCTTCAGGGACTGGAAGGCTGCAATGAGGTCCCCCCACAGCCTTCTCTTCTCCAGGCTGAACCAGCCCAGCTCCCTCAGTCTCTCTTTGTAGGGGAGCTGCTCCAGCCCTCTGAGCATCTCTGTGACCCTCATGAACAGGTCAGGCTCACACTGCTAGCAGAACTGCAGAGCAGCAAAACTTGGTTTGGTGCACAAAAGAAACTGTAAGCAGAGGTCTGGGCAGATCAGATGAATAACCCCCTGCTGTTTTTTGTATAATAGTTTCCATAAAACAGAACTCTGACAGCAGGAGCAGATGAAATGTAAAGTGAGAGTAATCTATTTTGCAAATATTTTCACTAACAAGAAGATAAACAAACACAGTAATGTAAACATTCAGCAAGTAACTGATCAAGTTCTGACCTGTATCATAAACTGGCTCAAGCACAAATCCTTCTTCTTCTTTCAAGAAAAGTGTTGTTTCACTCGTTAGGTGACTTTCTTTCTTCATGTTGTCTGTGCAGTTGGACTCAACTGTAAGAAAACCCAGCAAATAATTAAAAAGACCCCAGGTTTACAAGATGGAATAATGTCTCAATCTCATGACAAATGACACCAGACAAAAAAAAAAGATCAGAATTAGAAGGTTTTGTCCCTAATCTCACAATCACTGTAAAAACCAGCACCACTGCTGCTCCTGTTCTCCACTGCACACTTCCCTCTGCCAACACCAGAACTGGTGTGATCAGGTGGTGGAACAGGCTGGAGAACTGATCTGGAGGAAAACCCACCTGACAGAAAGTGTTTAGGAGGAAAAGTGTTTAGTTTCAACAGGTACCTGTTTCCAGTTCCAAACAACCACTTGGCAGCGTGGGCACTTCAGAAAAGGAATCGGTAGGACCAGGACCAGTGCAAGGAGAGGTAAGTGCCACTGGTTCCCTTTAAAGCTGTTCCAGAATACTTGATTTTAAGTAAAACTGGGATGGGTGGATAAGGGTTTAAGATATTTAAACACAAAAACACCCAGAAACACAATTAATTTCACTGATACCAAATCAAAAGAAGACTAACAGCTTTATGAACTGCTGAGGTGCCATGTGCCACTGAAACAGGGAGCCAGAAATACTCTTAGGTAAGATTAAAAGTTACAGCACATCCACTCAGTTTCTTTTCCTCTACAAATCTGGTGTGGTGCTGCCTCAGCAGCAGGGTGGATCAACAGCGTATCCAACAGGAGGTGGTGTAACAGTGTCCCTCAGCAATGCCAGGGCACACATCTGGAATCCCTTGGTCAAATGAAATTGTACCTGACATGGTGGGTGAAGCATCTTAGCAAAAAAGCAAAAGGCATGAAGAAAGGAGAAGGACAGTGTGGAAAGCTGAAGATGGGTAACTTCAGGCATTGATAGAGGAACAGACGGTCTGTGTGAGACAGAGCAGACACTGCAGACTCACTGGCTGTGCTGATCTCCAGCAGATCTTGTGACAAAGGGTGTTCTTCCTCCTTATCATGAGTGGCTTTATCTAGGCCATTTTGCTCATCCCTCAGCAGGATTTCTTAAACACAAAATGCACAGTTTTAATCATTCTAAGCCCTGGTAGTCATGAAATAGCCTGATACAGCCTGATGTTACTTATTTAAGGTTAATTCTGTGGAAACAAAAACCCCCTCGGCTTCTGCAGATGGCTGTCAATGCTGCATCTGCCTTCACCAGTACAAACAGGAGGTTAGTCTTAATTTTGCAATTCCCACCTTTTCTTTGGAAAGCAGGACGTTGCTATATCATTTAAAAGGTGTAAATCTATAAAGGTCTGTGTAACTACTCTAAACCATACCGACGTGGAAGCTACTTTGCTGCCTTTGCTATTACAACAATAAAGATAAAAATGCTGAGGTATCTCCTCTTTGAAAATATAGACTAAATTGTTAAACATCAAGTATAAACAGAATGCCTAAAAGACTGAAATATTTTGTTTAATACAATTTCACTTGGCAATGTCTAAGTGATCAGAGATTCAGAGGCAAGTAGTGGAAAAAAAGGAATTATGAAAACATTTTAAAAAATCAATATCTTTTTGTTTGAAAACAATCATTTTCCTGCTGTCTTGTTTGTTTCCCTGTAAGAATAAAAATATTTGGAAAGAAACTGACGCTGTTTATCTGTGGCAAACCCTACCAATCATATCTGCAGCATCCTCCTCGTCTCCGAAACAGTCGTGCTCGAAGCAGTAAGCGTCTTCCTGCAGCACAGACTTGTCTCCACTCGTGTTCCCAGAGTTGTGATCAGCTGCAAGGCTGTTACTGCTCGTGAGGGTTCTGCATTCAAAGCAGCTCTGCTTCCACAGCACATCCAGTTCTTCATCTGAATAAACACAGAATTTCTGATGCTTCACCCACATTAGTTTTTGAGACGTGTTATTGTGTCCATTTCCTAATGCTTCAAATGCTTTTTAAAAAGCTCTAAGGTGTCCCATCCCTCAAATGGAATTAACAATAAACATTTTTTTGATAATTAAGTAAAAGGCAGAAAATGCTGGGGTTTGTTCCCAGTCTCTGATATCATATTACACATTATATTAATTAGGTGGAGTACTTACATGAAAAATTAACCATGAGATGGTATGAAAGGCCAGTCAGCACAAGCATGAAACATAGACACTTTGAATAATAGCCTTTTCACATCTGGAAAGGGCTCAGACTGTACGAAATGTTGCATAAACCCACACTTTTCCTGACAGAATACTTCTGATTTCTCAACTTCTCTCACCAAAGTTCCTATCACAGAGAAGTACATTGCTTTCGTAATCCTCTGCAAGTGTGATGTCCTCAGCTCTGCTCTGATTCAAGGTAAAATGCTCAGCAACATCAATGGCACTGATGAAAAAAACATTATACAAAACAGAGGGTGAACTGAAACCCATCTACAGCTGGAAGGTGAGAACTTGTTTTTAAACACTCTTCAATCCTAATGCTTCATCTTAAAGCCCCAAAAGATGATAGCTACTGCCTTCTACAGCATTGGAAGCACACGGGCTGATCCTCACTTCTGTGGAGGGAGAACAACTGTTTCCCAAAGCTGTTTGCTATCAGCTGTGAACCAAACCCCCCACACCCTTTGGGTAGGCAGGAAAGGCTGGCTTCACAGAGTTAGCACACAGAGGGGCCTGAATAAATAATGTCACATGGCAGCTGCACCTACAAAATAGCAACACTTACAGATCCCATCAAATTTGATGAGCTACGGAGGAAGCCTCAGTGGAAATCTGTTACCCTGAACCTTTGGGGAGCATCAGAACCAACAGACACATGCCTTGGCCTTCTGCTTTTTTATCAAATTTTCTACATTAATGCTGATTCGTGTCAGAAGAGCCAAAGAAATATGCTGACTTTTCATTGGAGCCAAGCTGACTCCTGCTGATAAAATACCCTAGCCCCAAAGAGCAACGGAGCAGAAAGTAGATGCAGTCACACAATGGAACGGCAGCGGGTGTGAGGTTACTAGCCAAAGCTTCCCTGGCCTTACAGCAGGATTTATACTAACTGCTCTATCTGCTCTTGAGGACAATAAGTCATTTGCAGGCTTCACTCAATTTCAAATTTTAAAAAATCCCAAGGTTTAAATTCAACACATTATTTCATTGCAATGGTCTGTTGATTAACTGGACTGTGAGGAGCTCTACAGAAGCATGGCTCCTGTGATGGCAGCCTTGGAAAGCTGGCTTGGAATTTAGGAGAATTCAGTCATCAAATCAAGACAGTTTAATTTGAATCTTGGTCAGGTAACAGCAAGGATATCTCTTACATCTGAAAATACTAGAAATAATGAATAGAAACTAAGGAAGCATTTACTTTATATCTGGTAGTGGCGTTTCAAAGTCATGAAATTCTTCAGGCAATGTAATGGACTGGTAAGCAGCCTCAAAGTTCTCTTGTGGGAGGTCAACAAGTCCTAAAAGAAACAGACAACATAACCCAAGTGAATATCCATAAAATAAAAGCCATGTTCTCCCAAGTACGCCTAATAAACCTATAAAGCTGTCAGGAAGGTCTGCTGCCATTCTAAATGACAGAGAGGTGAAGCTTCAGCACTTGGTCCACAGGGCTCCAAAGTGGAAATAAAATCCTTTATTTACATGAACTTTAGATGCCATATTTTTTTTACAGACAGATATGGAAGTGTGTGCTGCCACAGAACCCGAAACGCCATAAATACATCAGGCTTATGAACAGCTACTGAGAGATTTTCACAGCTGACATTTAGCCTAGAGTCTTTCATGCCCCTCCCAATGAATTACTGCATTTTCTTTCTCTCTCCAGTGCCTGCACAACGCTGTTCTCCAGCATCAAATAATTATGAAGTGAGACTGCGAATACTTGGTAGCCAGAGGATCCGAGAACAACTCGGGTGAGAAAGGATTTCTGAAGGTCATCTAATCCCATCTTTTGCTCAAAACAGAGTTAATTTCTAAGTCAGATCACTTCTGGCTATTTCTGCTGATGGAGATTCCACAGCATCCCTGGACAGCCTGTTTCAGCAGTTTTACCACTTCCACTGAGATTCCCCCTCCTCCCCCCCACCTTCTATCTGTCAGAGCCTCTGTTGCTGCAGTTGTGCCTTGGGTTGGTGCCATACGCTCCTCTCTAAGCTCTTACAGTATCTAGTCAAAATAGATAATTCTCTGTACTTCAGTGGTTTTTCTAGAGACTTCCAAACGGTTACAAACATTAACTAACTAATGTTTGTGTCCTTGAGAATAAGGTGCAAAAGGACCCGGCTACAAAGCACATAAAGCTGGCAGTAAGTAGTCGCTGATGTCCTGTTTTCAGCCTTTTTTTAGGCAACAGTGCCTCCCTGTTTGGTGCTTAAGTATGACAAACATACGGCCGGTGGAAAAGGCTGCAGTCATCTCTGTTCCCTTCTTGCTGGATACATGGCTAGAGCTCAAAACACACTGTCAGATCTGGCACTCGCACACTGTTAGACATGTTGTTGGTGTCATCAGAAATTAAAAGTAATTATCTAGCAATAGAAGCTAAATTCAAGCTTCTTATCAGAAGACCACTTAAGATACTGCTTCTTTTAAAGAGTTAAAAGACCTGAAATGGCATTAAATTAAACCAGGGTAAACCTCAGCAGTAGGGGTAGTATGTCCCATTTCCTTTGGGATCAATAAAGTGTGTTTAACAGAAATACCCAGAATTAACTTTTCAAATGTCCTCTGAAGGACACAGCTGGGAAAAAAAAAAACAAAACCATGGAATTCTGGACATACCTGGGCGAAAGGCTGTCTTCATTTTTGTCAAAGCTTCGCTGCAGTCTGCCAAGAGGTACTTTGTTTTCCTGTGATAAATCCTCACCACTCCCAGGAGCAGGTGTCCAGAGGTTCGCAGGGCTATTGTAAACTTTGATGGGTTAAAAAAAAGTTGTGCAGGAGTTAGTATTTTTGGCAAAAACATTGAGATGAAAATACTATGCTGTAGTAAGAGGGTTCCTGTAACATACACAGGTACAGAGCTCTATGAAATTCAACAGGGCTTTGCACTGATACAGAGGATCATAAACAGAAATGAACTGTCAGAACCAGGAATTTCTAGTTGCTTCTGCTCCTAAATGTTGCCATGCCAAAGTGTGAGTCCTGAACCGATGCTCTTATTATATCTAAAACATCCCAGACTGCCAACAAACAGCTTAACACATCCTGAAACAGACCACAGCTGCACATATTCCCGTATTTCAAGCTTTGTTTATTGAAGTAAGCAGACACCATACCTCTGCCCTTATTTATGCCCAGTCTTACCGCACCAAGCACACTTCAATGTGGACAGGCTGATGCTTGACAGGGCAGCATGCAAGGGAAAGCAAAGGATACTTAAGTATTAACCTCGTAGAAAACACTTTCAAATAACACCAAGACTATTTTAGCAGCATTCAGTTAACCAGAACCCATGCAAGACAAGGAAATTCAAGCAATGAAATATCAAACTGCTATTTTCATGGAGAAAAATGAAAATAAAAAATCTGCTTGCACCAGCTGAAAACCTTGGATCTCCTCAGGCATCGATCAGTGACAGTGCAAAGCGTTCCTCGCCGTTCCCTAGGATGCAGTTGGAATGGTGAGGCCAAGGACTGAGTCATGGGCACTTGTCTCCCTCCATCTGCACTTGCTTGAGTCATACCTTCTGTGGTACGCAGAGGACTCGCAGCCTCCAGGACTGATCAGAGTCTCTCACAAGCACTACGTATGCTTAATTATATATTTAACAGCTTATAATGGGGGACCTGGAAGAAGTCCACCCACAGTGGAAGGATGCTTACAGTGTGTCAGGAGTTATTTATCACAAGGTCAGCAAAAGCATTGTCCTCAAATGATCTGCCCACAATTTCAAGGCAGTTTTTTTAGTCCCTTGACTTCGGTTAAGCAGCTGACTTTTCAATCTTTTTGAGTCCATTTCCTCAAATGCCAGCCTTTCCCAAATGATGTTGAACAAAACCCACAGCTGGCACTCAAAGTCTCTGAAGAAAAGACCGGTGCCACCAAACCAAACCTCACTGATGGGCTCATGCCACCTCATGAGCAGCACAAACCCATGTACCACGATCCCTCAGTGCTCTCTGGACCTCGATCAGTGTGCAGAATACTACATCTGAATACACTGTGGTAACATTTTCTTACTCTATGCAGAAACGTATGCCACAGATCTCCAGGAGTAAAATAGCAAGTAAAATATTTATGTAACTGTCATTTAACAGGATGGATATTTTATCCAAGTGAGAACTGAATAAAATCAGTAGGAGTTTACCTCACACCGGATTTGAAAGAGCCACAAATGTGTCCTACTAAGTCAGTCTCCACCACAGCAATAGCCCTGTGCCCTACAGAAAATCTACCCCAGAACTTACCAGGAGATACCTCATCAATGAATTGCATACCTTGGGTGAGATTATCTTTTCAACGGTAGTCTCTAAATTGCACTCAAATATATGAGCTTTGGTGAGCTTCTTCTCCCAGTGGGCAGCAAGCCATATTTTGGCTAACGGCCCGCGCTTGTTCACAAGCAAATGCATGTAGAACATGGTGCCTGGGCTGAAGCTTCGTAGGACAACCCTGCTGCCACCTCCCTGGGCTCTTCCCCTTCCAACAGGAGAAAAATCCTGGGACATGAAGAAGGAAGAGAGATTTAGTGGGACCCTGAGGAGATGGGAGCACCCAGCCAGGCACTGAGGGGATGGGGGGGGCGATGTAGCAGTATCTGAGGGGATCAGAGGATCCAGCCAGGCCCTAGAGATGGGAGGATTTGTCAGGACCTGAGGCGATGGCCCCAGGGCCGAGGGGATGAGAGGACTTAGCAGGACCCTGATGGGATGGTGGGATTTGGTGGGACCCTGAGAGGATGGGGCAGGGGGGATTTAGCGGGGCCTGAGAGGATGGGGGGAGCCAGCTGGGCCCTGAGGGGATGAGAGGATTAGCAGGACCTGAGGGGATGGGGGGGGACACAGCTGGGTGCTGAGGGGACAAGGGGGATTTAGGGGGATCTGAGGGGACAGGGTACCTAGGCAGGCACTGAGGCCATGGCGGGTGGGGGGCTTAGCAGGCTCCTGAAGGGACAGAGGAACCTACCCAGGCACCGAGGAATGGGAGGGGGATTTAGCGGGGGCCCCGAGGAGATGAGGGGAGCCAGCTAGGCACCGAGGGGATTGCAGGGGGATTTAGCCGGTGTTGAGGGGACGGGGGAGGACGGGGGGTTTAGCGGGACCTCAGAGTACGGCGGGACCCGGCCGGGCGCTGAGGGGACGGGGGGATTTAGCGGGGCCCACGGGCGAGCGGCGGGGCGGGCGGGCGGCCCCTCCTCAGGCGCGGCGGCGGCTCCCTGTGCGCTCCCGCCAAGACGAGGGAGGGCGCGCGCGGCGGGCGGGACGGCGGAGCGGCCGGGGCCGGGGCCGGGAGGTGGGGGGGGTCCCGGGGGGCTCCCGGGCCGCGCTGCTCCTCGCCGGGACGGGTTCCCTGTGCTCGGAGCCAGCCGGCAGCCCCTCGAGGGGCCCTGCGGAAGCCCCTGGGCAACTCCGCGGGGGCAGCGCTGCAGCTCCGGGCCGCGGCTCCGCAGGGACCGCGCTCCCTTGGGTGGCTGCAGAGTCCCGCGGCGGGTGAGTCCCGGAGCCGGGGAGCTGCCGGTACGGCTCCCGGGGTAAATAACACACACACACCCCCCCCATCCCGTCCCCGAGGCTGACAGGGAGCGCGGCACCCTCACACCCGCGGGCGCGGGATGCTGCACGCCCCGTGTCGGGTCCCTGCGGCCGGAGGGCACCTCCCCAGCATCTCCTCCTCCTCCTCCTCCTCCTGACCCCTTGGCATTGTCAAAGCGCGCTCGGGACTCGCAGAACACAGAACGTCAGGATCTGGACCGCCAAAGATCATCCAGTCCAACCCCCTGGCAGAGCAGGGTCACCAGAATCCCACAGGAACGTGTCCAGGTGGGATTGAATGTCTCCAGAGATGGAGACTCCCCACAGAGTCACAGGGGTGGGAAGGGACCTCCAGAGCTCCTGGGGTCCAACCCCCTGCCAAAGCAGCTCCCCAGCTCATATTGCACAGGGCGGCGTCCAGACGGGGCTGGAATCTCTCCAGAGATGGAGACTCCACACCCCCTGGGCAGCCTGTCCCAGGGCTCCCTCACCCTCCCTGGGGAAAAGTTCTTCCTCTGCTCTAACTTGCAGCCATTGCCCCTTGTCCTGTCCCCACAGACACTGACAAGGGGCTGCCCATTTCCCCTGCATCCCAACCTTCAGATACTGATAAACATTAATCAGGTCCCCCCTGAGTCTTCTTCTCTCCAGGCTGAAACCTCTCTGGGCAGCCTGTCCCAGCACTCCATCACCCTCACAGTGGCAAAGTTCCTCCTTACGTGGGACTCCTCTGCTCCAGCTTGCATCTGCTGCCCTTTGTCCTGTCTCTGCCATCTCTGGGAAGAGCCTGGCTCCATCCTCCTGACTCTGTCCCTTTACATATTTATAGACATCAATAAGGTCACCACCTCATCTCCTCCTCTGCAGATGGGCAGCTCCTGTGTCACTCCAGGCATGTTTGATAGAACTGTCCTGCTGAAGGAAATTTGCAAAAAGAAGAAAAAAAAAACATAATAAAGGTTTAAAAAATGAGTTTCAGATCTGATTTCTATGCAGAGGGGTCAGAGTAAAGGTGTGCAGCCACCCCCCTGTGCCAGCCACCACAAAGAGCACCGTGTTTGCATGCTTACCTGTCACCAGCCAAAAAAAAAACCCAAATAAAAATAGCTTACTAGCCCTCCACGTCATGCTTTCCATGCTTGGCTTTGTATGCAGGCAGAGCACAGCAAGACTCCCAGTGCTCCTGTGCCACAGCCCAGCGCATCAGCTGTTGCCATATCACAGGGCACCTGTGGTTTTCCCTGTCTCCCTGGCAGCCTGGTGTTAGCTGAAGATAATTAGATCTCAATTATCACCAGGAAAGTTTTGAGTCTCTTCACAGTTGGCCTTAGCAGAAGGCAAGGCTCTGTCCCCCTGCCCTGGACTGGGGTGGGATGTTGCTGCATTGGGACGGAGAGGGGTTTCTGCTATAAAACACCTTTGGAGTGATGCACCCCTGATGGGGATCTGGAGGAACCCCCCCAGAAGCCCCCAAAGAAGCATCTACTGCCCTTGCAAGGGCACTGAGCCTGCCCTGGCACCCAGCACCCAGCGAGAGAGAAAAGACTCATGTCAGTGCCAGGCTGTGCCAGCTCCAGCCCTCCCTGGTGCCGAGGCTGATTTCCAGCCCCGGGGTGCAGAGCCAGCCCTGCCTGCCTGGCTGGTGCCAACAGCTCCCAGGGCAGTTTGCTGGATCAGGAACCCCACGGGCAGCCAGCACTGTGCATATGTCCTCATGTGCATGGGGAGTGCTGGGGTGCTGCATCTGTGGCATGCAGGGACCGGCCGTGCCAGGGAGGGATGCCACGGTGTGCCAGGAACCTCTGGTCCTCACAAGCTGCTGGATCTCCCCGCCTGTGCGGAGCCAGCAGCTGGCTTGTGAGCTGCCCAGCTGCTTTTTCCCTGACCTCTGAATCACCTTGAGCCGTGCAGGCTGCGGGCGTTCGCTCTGCCACGGGATGCTCTGAATACTAAGGAGGCAGGGATGAAACTTCACCTCTGCGGCAGGGCTGGGTCAGGGTCAGCGCGGGCACCGGGCAGCCACACCAGCTGTGCACACCCCAAAACCGGGCTGTGCTGCACTGGAGGGGCCTGGAGGGACAGAGGCATGTCCACAGCCCTCCCAGCTCCTTCCCATTCCTGTTCCTGCTGTCTCCTGGGCTGGCTTGGGGCTCATCCCCATTTCACCACTTCAGCCACGCAGCGGCACGCTCCCATCACCTACAGCCCTGTCCCGCTCCCTGGCCCTGCTCCATCTCCCAGGCTCCCTCCCTCCTCTCTCCATTTCTTTCCAAGCCCTCAGTCTCTCTCCTCCAGTGCTCCTGCAGATTCATTGTGAATTTTGGCAGTGTTGTCTCTGACCTTGGCTGTGTCCCTCCTCTCTTTGGTTCTGTGCTGGCAGCATCAATCTTGGCTGTCTCCATCTCTCCTCCTCTTCCCTCAGTGCCAGCACCCTGGGGATGGAGTGGTCCTTTCCAGCTCCCAGCCCTATGCTCACTCTGCCCGGGGCTGGGCTGGCAAAAACTTTTGGGGTGCCCACCCCACACCCTTCAGCTCTTCAAAGGCACAAAGCCACCTCCCAGCTCCCATCCAGCAAAGGCACTGGGACCCAGGGACAGCACACGTTCAGGATGTGACCCTCTGCACCCACTGCAGATGTCCTGCCAATCATGTCTGTGGGTTTGGGGTGCAGGAGCAGCCCCCTGGGCATCACAGCACCCTAACCCCGTGGCATAGCATGGTACACACCCCACTGATGCATCACCTATGGGCATCTACGTAGGAAGGCAGGTGGGAGCTATGGCACTGCCTTTGCCCCCCAAGAATCCAGCCTCAGCACCCCAGGGTGCCCCAAAACAGAGAAGGCTTGACCACAGCTCTGCTCAGGAACAAACTGGTGGCATTTCTGGGTTTTTTTCCAGGGAATTGGGCAGTGCTAGAGGCAGCAGTCCCTGGTGCTAGCGTGCTCTCCTCCCAGCCCTGCTCCTGCCTGCCCGTCTGTTCGCAGGGATGCGCCTGCCTGCTCCAGATCCATCTTTTCCTGCTGATTCGGGACAATCTGTGTCCCATGACCTACTTGTCTCCAAGCATCTCTCCTGCCTTCCTGCAGAGTGGGCTGGTACTAAAGCCTCTCTAAATGTGGTTAACATGTCAGGATGCACTTACATTTATTTTTAATTCTGCTTCTTTCTCAGCCCACTTCTGGCTGCATCCCTGGGGATGCTGCGCTGGGAAGCACAATGAGAGGAGATGGGAGGGTTGCAGCTCACACAACCCCCACTGCAAACCTCAAAAATAACAACATTATGTGTGTTCCTGCCCTTGACACAGCAAAAGGTGATGGGAGACCCCAGCCCATCCCACAGCCCCCAGCCCTGCCACAGCTTGGGTACCGGAGGCCCCGTGGGTTGGTCCTGCGTGACCCAGGGTGGGTGGTCAGTGTCAATGTGAGCACATCACAGCGGGGAAAAAATGCAAGAAAATGGCTAAAATTTATCCAGACATTAATTTTTAACAGAAACTTTATAGAGTTTAATGAGGGAGCTGCTGAAGAGGAAGGATAATGTCACCCACCATTAACCTGGCTGAGCAGCAGTGGCACAAGCCAGGCTGGCCCTGCATGGGTGCTGGAGGGGTCTGCCCAGCCCTCAGAAAATACAATGCACCTCTTTCTTTGTGCATGCACCCCCCAAAAAATTCTCTGAACCTCTTTGATCCGTTTTAGCCATTATTTAACAGAGTCTTCAGACAAAGTCCCTACCTGTGGCATGCAATGGGTGGTAGGACACTTCCATCTGCTGTCCCCACGCAGGAAAATGCCCCAGCAACCTGGGTTGCGTGGAGCTGAGTGTGACTGCAGGAGGACTCACTGTGCACTGGGGGGGCTCAGGACATCAGCCACACATCCCTGCTGCGAGTCCCAGCGCTGCGAGCTCACCCAGCACCAGCAGCAGCATCGGTGCATCATCTAACAGGATCAGGGGCGAGCTCGTGGAGATGCTGGAGGATGTGAATGTGCTGAAGGGAATGGCAATGTGATGGGCAAATCTTCCCGGCAGCTTTCAGCAGCCCACCTGCTATGGCTCAGGATTTATGGCCACAGCCCCATCTCCAGGCAGCTCTCCAAAGGCAGAAATAGCACAGGTCTCATTAACAAACAAGCTAAAAGCATGCTGCTGCCAGCAGGTCATGGCTGGGGCTCGGGCCCAGCTCCAGTTTCAGGTCAGGGAGAGGCAGAGTGTGGCACTAACACAAATGCTCTGGGAAAAGATGGATTACATGGCAGGGGGAGAGCTGAGGGTGAAGTGTGGGGGGCTCTGTGCTATGGGGCTGTGGTGAGATCTCAGTGGGACTGTGGGGGGCAGCTGGGCTGGTCCAATGGCTCTGGGCAGTGAGCACGACCACGGTCCCTTCTGTCCCAGGCTGGAGCATCTCGTGCCTGGCCAAAACCCACATCAAGCCCTGAATATTTTCCTGGGGATTTGGGGGGCAGGCTTGGCTTGGCTGGGCTGGAGCTCTCCCTGTTGCACTCAGGGCAGGGGGCTTGTGGGGGTTTGGGATGCCATCCCAGCATCCCAGCCCAGCTCTTCCCTGCCCGGGATGGATGGTTGAGGGGTGCCCAGCCAGCACCCCATGGGCACACCCCCCCCCAGGCATTCCCCACGCTCTTTCCTGTACAGAACCTGCCACGCTGCTCTGTGCTCTCCACCTGTGCCCCTCCCCATGCAGCCCCCAGCGGGGTGCCCCCAGAGCATCCCGTTGCTGTCCAAGGGGGCACACGGAGGGGTCCCTGTTGCAGGTGGGGTGTGTACAGAAGGTGCCGGTGTGCAACCGGGTGCGTGTGTGTGCCCCCCGGGGCAGCCCGTTGTGCGTGTCTGTGTGTGTGTGTGTGTGCGTGTGCGTGCGGCGGCTGTGTGCACCGGCGGGGCCGGCAGCTCGGGGCACCTACCGCCCGCCCCGCCCGCTGCCGCCGCGGCACCGGCACCGGCACCGGCCCGGGGAGCCCGGGACGCGGCGGGGGTAGGCAGCCCGGCGCGGGAGGCAGCTCGGTGCGGGCACCGGAGGGACCGGAGAAGGGGGAGCGGAGCCCGGCGCGGGCACCGGGGAGCCGGCGGGGTGCGGGGACCGCGGAAAGAGGGCGGGGAGCGGCTGAGTGCGGGGACCGGGGAGACTGGGTGCGCTCCGGGGGACCGGCGGGAGGAGCGGGTCCGGGAGGGACATCCCGACGGGGTCTCGGGGACACGGGTCCCCCGGGAGGGTCAGCCCGGTTCGGGGTGGTGGGTCGCGCGGTGGGAGCCCGGTTCGGGGAGGGGGAGAGGTGGGGAGGGGAGGAACCCGCTTCGGGCAGGCAGGTGCCGGTTCCGGGAGCAGCCCGGTGCGGCGACCCAGCTCCGGGGACAGCCCGGTTCGGGTAAGCGGGAGCCCGGGCGGAGCAGCAACCCGGTTCGGGGACCCCGGGGGTGGGATTGGCATCCCGGTCCGGTGAAGCGGTACCAGGGAGGGAGGGGGGGGGGGGAACAGCCCAGTCCGGAGGGGGGGGGAGGTTCGGCTCCAGGGAGTGGCGGACATCCCGGTTCGGGAACCCGTCTCCGGGGAGGGCGGCGAGCATCCCGCTCCGGGTCCGCCGCTC
Organism: Gallinula chloropus; assembly: GCF_964237585.1. Classification (NCBI taxonomy): domain Eukaryota; kingdom Metazoa; phylum Chordata; class Aves; order Gruiformes; family Rallidae; genus Gallinula; species Gallinula chloropus. Next base: position 1,234,819 of record NC_140101.1, on the reverse strand, counting down.
ACCTCTGGCCACGCAGGCCGGCGGCGGCTCCATGGCGTCCCCGCGGGCGGCGGAGCTGAGGAGCCCGGGCGAGGCGGCGGCGGGTGGCAGCGGCGGCGGGGGGAGCCCGGCGGGTCCCGGCGTGGGCCCGGGGCTGGCGCTGGCGCTGGGCTGCGCGCTGAGCGGCGCGGCGCTGGTGGTGCTGGCGGGGGCCGTGCCGCGGGCGGCGCGTCCCGACCCGGCGGTGCCGGCGCGGCAGATGGAGCGGCTGGAGGCGCGGGCGGCGCGGCTCCGCGCCCGCCTCGACCGCTGCACCGTGGCCGGGCTGGCTTTGCTGGCCCTGGGCGGGCTGCTGCTCGCCGCCTTGCTGCTGGCCGCCGCCGCCGCCCGCCGCCGCGCCCGGGCCGCCCGCCGCACCGGCGGCACCTACGGCTCGGTGCGCCTGAGGATGCGGAGGGTGTCGACCGAAGGGACGCGGGCGCTGCTGGAGAGCCAGCTCAGCCCCCCGCCCCAGCCCCCCGAGGGGCCGGACTCCTAGCCCCGCATGCCCCGGGGACCCCACGCCGCCGGCAGAAGCGGGGCTCCCCTCGCCACACCCCAGCACCGATGCCACCTGGTGAGGCTTCGTCCACGCCCGCCTGGCAGCCTTCAGCCACCTCCCTCGGCTCCTCGGACGGTGGTGCCATCCAGCAGCACCGCGGAGATGTGATTTTGGGATGTGCCGCTGGACTTCACGGCCTCTGCCTGGGCTGCTCCCCACCGCTGGCTCCAGGACAGCGTGGTCCGCAGACACCTTGCTCGCCTCCCTGGCACTTTCCTGGATGGGGTCCTGCCCGCAGGCATCGGGGCAACGGCACCTTGGAGACACCCTTGGGATGCCCGTGCCATGGGCAGCTGCAGCCTGGGATGGAACTTCTCATCTTCTGCCATCAGTGACCTTTCTTAGCAATAGTTCCTTGTAAAACTCTTGTGGCGTAGAGTCTGTGCTTGCACCGCTCTGGGGAGAAGAGAAGGACACAGCAAGTGTAGCTACCATTGCTGTGGGGTGGGGTCCAGCCCCCCACCACCCCCCAAACACTCTCACCCCTCCAGCCCTACTCCAGAGAGCGGGATGAAGGCTGGGACACGTGCCAGCACTGTACCGAGCATCCTGCTCCCACCAGCAACCCCAAAACAGCCTACTCAGAAATCATGGTGCTCTGTCTGTAGGAGAGAGGACGATTCCCAACGCCTCAAACGATGCGTTTCTTCCCTTCCCGGGTTAGACAGGGAACTCTGCCCATGGGGCGCCCGTGCTTGAGCCTTTGTGCTGATGGGGAGAGGCATTGTCTGCGCTGTGAAGGTAAAATCGCGTCTCGGGAATTAAACATGAAGCATCATTAAAGCACAATGCTCTGTGGAGAGAAAAATGGGTCTGAGCAGGATGCTGAGAACGGGAAATAATTATCCCATAGGAAAATGCAGAGCCACTGAAGGTGGTGTTTGTCATGAACTGCCACCAGGTTTTACTCCAGCCCATACATTATTCACTTTAAATGTTTCCAGACAGACAAATCTCTCTGGACAGCCCAGCACAAGAGGAAAGTCATTTTTACACATGGTGCAATTGCCTGGGTCAGGTTTTATTTCAGGTCTTCCAAGCATCCCCCTTGGATGCTGGGCATGGCATCCTCTGCCTGGTGTTTCCATCTCCAGTGCTTCGCAGCCGGTCCCTGCTGTTGCTGTGAAGGGCCACATGTCCCTCTCCCTGTCACCACATCACCAGTCAGTGCTCTGTATTTATTGCAGGATCCCAGGAAACAACTCCAAATGGCCTCACACCTGCAGCCCAGGCACCTTTCCCTGGCATTAAACCACATGTGGGGTGAAACAGGGCGGCTGGGCTGTGCTGCTGTGCCCCACAGAGACGTTCCCTCTCCCCACATCCCGGGAGTGAAGGGCTGCAAGCAAAGCCTGCAGCGGCAAGGGAAGGGCCAACGCAGGGCAGGGGGTGCCAGTGTCATCACAGCTCTCATGGAGGGGCTGATCCCAGGGGGACCCACCCCAGGAAAGGGAGGAAACCTCCCAGCAAGGTCTGCTGGGGGACCCAGGGGTGTTTGCAAGGAGACTCCCCCACAGAAGGTAGGAGTCCCTCTGCGACTCCCAGCGCTGGCCCCACAAGCCTGGGTTAGAAAATAAACCCATTAGAGGGAGAAATCACCCTCATCCATCACTTAAAATAAGATGAAAACACTCTTTCTAGGTAGAAAGGCTGAGCCTGTTTGGAGGTTTCGCCTCCCAGGCACCTGCTTTATGTGGGTGTGAGAAACACTCCTGTGAACTGGGGCACAAGGATGCTCCAGACAGTCTATGGGAAGGGGCCACGTGTTGTCAGCGTGTTGCTGGGTGTCCCTCAAGGCCCTGCAGGACTGAGGGGAAGCCTCCTGGTTGAGGGATATATATATTGAAGGTGAATGAAGTGTGTCAAGGAAGGAGTGCCATTAAAGAAGATTCCCCCATCAAGAGCTCCAGGACTGGGAAGTGATTTTGTACAGAGACCAGCCAGGGCTGAGGCAGAGGGTGGCTGTGGTTGGGGGGGGGGGGGGGGCATGGAGCTGCTGGTGGTGGTCCCAGAGCTGCTTTACCTCCTCTTGCAGCTGGCTGCTCTGTGCTCCCTCCCTGCACTGGCCTTGCCACCCTTCAGGGGCTGGGGAAGAGCAGTGCAACCAGCTTGAGGCGCTGCCCTGTGATGCCTGATGTGCAGGGGTGTGTTTAGGAAGCAAACCAAATATTCCAGGGTGGTGAGAAGAATCTGGCTGGGAAAGGTGACCTGATGCTGTGCAGCTCAGGTGGGATGAGGGTCGTGGAGGGGGGGGGTCCAGGTTCTTTACGCACCCATGGGAATTAGGTGCTGGTTGGTGGGTTGTTGGCACCTTTGAGATATCCCAGAATAAGCCCCCCCCCCCCCCGTTCCCTGGAGGTCCAGTGAAACCAGCCCGTTTCTGGAACTTCTCTGGTTTCCGTGGGAGAAGCCGGAGTTGCAGGAGGTGTGGGGTGAGCACTGGGGAGGAGCGGGTGGCACCCTGCCCAGCGCCGAGGGGAAGGGTCCTGCTGAAGGTGCTGGACAGCAGCCCAGGACCCGGGGCCTCCGGGCAAAGCAGGGCCAGGGGCCACTGCCCTGTTCTTCGCACGGCTGCACCTCGGGCAGGTCGTCCTGACACCACGGGGATGGGCAGCACGGCCGCAGCAGGAGGCACAAGGCTGGTTCCCCCGGCACTGCCACTGCACCATCCTCATCCCCTCGCTTAGCACGGAGGTCTCCAGTCCCCCAGCTCCGGAGCTTTGAGGGTGTCTCTGCTCATGCCAGCGGTGAGCAAAGGGGGAACAGCCCAGCATGCCTTTCCCAGTCCCATATAACACGGGATGCTTTGTCTTCCTGTCTGTGCAATAGACACCGGTCCCTCCCTCGCGTCACACACGGGATCCCGGGGACGGAGCATCGTCTGCGGGGTAATTAGCAGCACCGGGGGCTCTGCCTCTGGGGCTGTGCAGGGCAGATGCCACTGGGCTGGGCGGGCTGGCAGATGGCCTGAAGGACTCTCCAGGGATCTGAAGCCATTACCGATAATCCAGTGTCTTTCTTCAGACGTGCTGTGGAAGCGCCTCGCCGGTGCTGTGGGAGGGAGGGAGGGCTGTGCCTGTGCCAAGACCGCACACGCCAGCCCCAGCCTCCCCAGGAAATGAACTGGAGGTGTGTGGCTTGCTGTGCTCCCTTGCATGTTAATGTGTTACATCAGTTAGGTTAGCAGCAGCCGTGCCAGGGATGGGGACACACGGCCAGGGAACGGGGACATCCCTTCTCGCCCTTGCAGCCACCATGCTCGGTGTGGTAGGAGCCCTTCAGCAGGGACAGCTGCCCCCAAACTGTGCTTGGGGAATGGGGTCTGTGCCCCACCACCAGCCCTGCAGATGGAGCAGGGAATGTGCTTGGGATCACTGGCACCCAGGGAGCCACCTCCGCTGCACTCCAGGCCCTTTGGTGTGAGCTACGCCAGCCGCAGGGATGTTCTGCCATCCCCAGCACCCTCTGACCTGGAGAGGATCCTCATCTCCTTTTACCCATCCTCCGAGCAGAGGACACAGCCCCAGGGAGCCCGAGGCTCAGGCACGGGGCTGTGGTGGGCACAGCTCAATGCTGGGCACTTACCCCCTTCACAACCCTCCTCCTTTTCCACCTGCTCCCCCAGCTGCACGGCAGCTCCAGCCCACTGGGGCAGAACGCTGCAGACAAAAGCTTGTTTATCAGGACCCGGCACAGCCTCTCCCGGCGCTGGCTCGCTTTAATTAGCCCCATCAAAGCCGTCTGCGTCTCTCCCTCCTGAAAGGTTGCAGAACATGATTAATTCAGGCACAGAAAGCAGCCGCCTCCTGCAGAGAGGGGCCCCCCTGATAAGGCCAAAGCCGTTTCCTCGCCCTGCAGCACCCTGTGTGTCTCAACCCCCACACAGCAAGGCTGGGGGGCTTCTTTCTCTGGGGATGAAGCTGTGGATGGGCTCAGCTGAGGGGCTGGAGGGGACAAGCAGGAGGAATGGCCCAGGGTCTCTCTGCCCATCCCACCCATCCGCTCTCAGCCCTGCTCAGGGGCACCGTCCAGTGCCCGTCTGTGGGTCTGTAGTTGGGACCGTCCACCAAAGGGCCCAGGGACACGCAGCAGGGATGGGATGGGATGGGATGGGATGGGATGGGATGGGATGGGATGGGATGGGATGGGATGGGATGGGACATCCCTGCCAGACCTGAGCTCACACTTCTTTCAAACACAAAGGGCCACACAGGAGCCCTGGGGAGGGGCAGGGGATGCCCTCAGAACCTAATCTCTACAGCCAGCCCTCCCCACTCCCACCTGCATGCAGCCCCGGGGTCACACTCACCCTCTCTCAGCTTTATTAGCTGTGTTGGTAGGCAAAGGGGTTTGAACAGGAAAAAGCCTTTGGGGAAAATAAAGGGGAAGGGAGGGGGGGGGAAGGAATCACTTCCCCCTTTTTATTTCTGCCAGCAGGGCTGCACGCAGCGTACCACTGGCATCCAAGACCCTGGAGAGCCAATTACCACGAGGAGCACAGCCAGAGCCAGGGCTGGGCTGTTCTCCACTTCATCTTCTTAATACATCGTCTGGGAAAAGCATCACTGCTCTGGGGAAGGTACAAAGCAGGTTCCCAGCAGGAATTCCTCCCAGGAAAGGCAGGCAGGGGCTGGGCAGAGCTCTGGGGTTTCCTTTGGCAGGGTGGGGAAGAGAGGGGCTGGGAGACACCCCCAGCAAACACGAACACAGCACTGATGTCAGGTTTTTATTTCCATCTCATGAATATCCTTCCAAGAAAGCAAGCCATAAGAAGAAAAAGAATAGTATGAGCCCTTCAGAAGATGGATGAGCTGCAACCCCAAAATTAACTGACCTGGGGGGAGCTGTGGGTAAGGGAAATGGCTCGCAGAACTCAGGAGCCTGAGCCCACAGAGCTCAGCCATCCTCCACGAGCTGCTTGGCAGAGTCCAGCCAGGCAGAGCCACACCAGCCTTGTGCAACAGGACTGAGGGCAGGGAAGTGTGTTCCTGTAAACCCCTCCTGCACAGCGAATGCCCCAGCCAAGCTGAACCCCTGGACACAGCAGGACTGGGTGGGTACCAAGCACCCTCCCTCCCATCGCTCCGACATGGTGCTGGGTGGGCAGCCCTGGTCACTCTGCTGGCAGAGCTTCACCTGTACCCCAGGAATGCAAAACCATCACAGTTCCAGGAGAGAGGGCACAACGTGGGGACTGTAATTCAGTTTCTCTCTTCTCATGCACACGAACAGCTTTGCCAGGGATGCTCTTTAACACCAGTGGGCACAGCCACGGGGAAGCTGATCTCGGCTGCTGCTGGGGCTGTGCCCAGGGAGGCAGGGGTCCAGCTCTCCACTGCACAGATCAGCCCCTTGCTTGGGTAAAGAGCAAGAAAGAAACCATCTCTGGTGGGGAGGCCACTCCAGCTGGCACCTTCAGTGAGGTGACTACAGCTCCCCAGCACAGGAGCAGCGAGAAGCCAGCTCAGCCCTCCCCACTGTCAGTGTAACCCCAGGGACGCCACCTCAGAGAAGCAGAGGGAACCCCACAGCACCCAGATTGTTCTCAGAGGGCCAGGACGCACCCCACACTGCCACCTCACATGGGGCAGGACCATTCCAGCTGGGTGCAAACAGCTGGGCACCCTCAGAGGAGCACAGAAAGAAATGAACCTGCTGCCTCGTCTTCTGCCCTGCACCCAGGGAAACCTTTATAGCTGCTGTGACACACGGGAGAAGCAAAACGCTGCTGAAAAGAGCCAAGTCTAAGGAAGGGGGAGTGAAGAGGGGAAAGTGCTCCTCCTTCCCAGGAGACCACTCTGTCCACAGCCACGGGAAGCCCTGCGGTGACTCCTCACATGAACATGTCATCATAGCCTGGAGGGGGAAGGTGGTCGGGATCCGGCCTGGAAAGAAAGAGCAGAGTCAAACGAGGAGAGAGAGCACCAGGGAAGAGCCAGGAGATCCAGGGGCAGCCCAGAGAGCAGGCTAGGGATGGTAGGCACAGCCAGATACCCACCCAGATCTGCCAGCCCCTAATGGGCCAAAGGGGTCGAATCTGGCGCCTGGTGGAACCGCTCCCCGCGGCAGCCGGCCGGGAATGCCCGATGAGGGGTCAATGCCAGGCTGAGGGATGCCAGACCGGAGAGGATCCACAAACATTCCCCCACTCTGACCTCTGGGGAGAAGAAAGGGAGAGAGAGAGATGAGATTGGCACTGGTGAGAGAAAAGCAAAGTGTGCCCCTGTGCCAGAGCCCTGCTGCAGGAACGCTGAGCACAGGAATCATAGAACCCCAGACTGGGCTGGGTTGGGAGGGACCCCAAGGGTCACAGAGCTCCAACCCCCTGCCACAGGCAGGGACACCAACCTCCAGGCCTGGAGCTACACAAGGTTGCCCAGGGCCCCAGCCAACCTGGCCTTGAACACCCCCAGGGATGGGGCACCCACCCCCTCTCTGGGCAGCCTGTTCCAGCCCCTCACCACTCTCTCTGCAAAGAACTTCCCCCTAATATCCAATTTAACCCTTCCTTCCTTCAGCTTCACTCCATCCCCCTTGTCCTGCCAGTCTCTGCCCTTTAACAAGCTGATTCCCCTCCTGTTCCTCTGCTCCCTTCAGGGACTGGGAGGCTGCAATGAGGTCCCCCCACAGCCTTCTCTTCTCCAGGCTGAACCAGCCCAGCTCCCTCAGCCTCTCTCCATAGGGGAGCACAGGGAAACAACAGCCCTCACCCACCTTCCTCAGAGCCCCAACAGACACTTGGGAGAAGTGGAGAGGCAGCTTCCCTCTCCCTGCTACAAGGAGCCATTCAGGCCCTCAGCAAAGGCTGGTAAATCCTGGTGTGGTGCTGCCCATGCCCTGGGAAAGCACTGGACCTGCTGGTCTATACTCCTGTCCCTGCTCTCCCAGGCCAGCAGCACATCCTCCCCTGTGCAGTGTCACAAGCTGTGGGTCCCAGCAGCCCTTCCCAAGAGCTGCCTGGAAGTCAAATGCTGCCCAGGGCAGCTCCCACGCTGCGAGTGCCATTCATTGGCTTTGTGCAAACTCAGCTGGAGCCTCTGGACACCACTGCCATCACACAAGTCATTAAGATCCCTGCTAATGAGTTCCATTACGCCAGGCTGGCTGCCCAAAGTGCCCCAGGACAGTCAGGGCCCGTGAGGATGTGCCTGGGAGTCTGTGTCTCCAGCCCCAGCGCTGGCAGGTGTCACCACACCGACCTGCTGCCATTTCCAGCCTCCTTTTGTCATTTACAGAGCGACTTCTGATGAAGGGCTGGAGGCAGCAAAAGAAACAGGGTTCCCCCCCCACAACTGAACCCCTTCTCCTCACGTTACTGGGTTCCCTTCCAGCCACCCAGGCTCCAGGCTTCTCCTTCCAGCTGGGCAGGACATTTTCAGCTGGCTCGTTTCTAGCCAAACCCAGGGAGAACCAAGTCTTGCAAGAAAGGAAAAAATTTGCCATCCCCACAGGAGAGTGTTTCCAAAGAGGACTCCCCTGGGCCACAGGATGCTCTGCAATGACTCCAAGAGCTGGGGTTTTTTTTTGTCTGACTATGTGCTTTTATCTAGAATGAAAGATGACAGGTTCTACTCGCCCAGCCAAACCAAAGACTGAGATGTATCTGTGAAGGTTGGTCCTCCAGCCAGCCCTGCTTTTACTCAGGCTTCCTCTGAGTGCCTCAGACACCCGTGAGGCTCACAACCAGGACTGGAGAATCTGTGGACTCGGCTTTAAGCCTCCCCTTCTCCAGACTGCTGGGTTTTTAGAGGCAGCAGCTGGTAACATTTTAAATTAGAGGCTTACATTCACTTTAACGACGCATTCAGCTTTGATTTACTGAAGGAATTACTGCATGTTAAATGAATACAAGCTGATTATTAAACAGACACAGATTGCAACCTATCATCTATGCAAGAGACGGGACCTTACTACGGTATTAGAACCATATTGAGCTCCAGCAACTGGCAGTTGGTCCCTTGCGATGTGCACCGAGCAACCACCCCATGGCTGCCCGCACTGAGAGGCACTTCGCTGGATGCCTGAGCCAGCCAGACCCCAGCTGCTCCCAGAGAAGGTCCCCAGCCACCCCCACACTCCCCCCAAGGGCAGAGCAGGGGAGCACCCCGCTCCCCAGGCACCCAAAGCACGACCTCTCCCTGCTGTACTCACCCAAAAGGGTCCAGGTCTTCCCCACCAACAGCGAAGGGCCTCGAGGGACTGAAACACAGAGCACAGCGAGACGCTGGGGGCAGGGAAGGGGCTGCATGGACTGAGCAAGCAGGGTGGTGCCTCCAGTGTGGGTGCTGCTGTGTGCCCATGGGTGCTCTCCCATGCTGCAGCACACAAAGGGCTCTGGGAGCTGTGGGGTGCTGTAGAAGCAGGCTGGCACTGGGAGCTCCCTTGGTCCCAGGGCACAGCATTCCCTGCTCCAGGGTGCAGCTGGGTGTGGACACTGGTGTGCATGGCAGGCTGGAGGGAAGCTGGCTGAGGTGAAGGGGGCCTGGCTGTTCCCAGTGCTCTGGGCTGGGGCTGTGTGTGATCATAGGATCCCAGACTGGGCTGGGCTGGGAGGGACCCCAAGGGACCCAGAGCTCCAACCCCCTGCCACAGGCAGGGACACCAACCTCCAGGCCTGGAGCTACACAAGGCTGCCCAGGGCCCCATCCAACCTGGCCTTGAACACCCCCAGGGATGGGGCATCCACCCCCTCTCTGGGCAGCCTGTTCCAGCCCCTCACCACTCTCTCTGCAAAGAACTTCCCCCTAATATCTAATCTAAACCTTCCTTCATTGGATGCTGGGAGTTTCCAAGCCAGGGGCTCCTTGAGCAGTGCCAGGCTATGCCAGGTTCTCCAGCATGACCCAGTCAGAGACACAATGACAATCCTGCTTCCAGGAGCACAAGGACAGCAGGGCAGTGAGCCTGCAGCCAGCTGTCACATCTGCTTGCCAATAATATGTGCCAATAACAGGGTTTCAGAGCTGTGCCCAGCTCCAGCCTGTCTGCCCAGGCCTCCCCCAGGAGCATCTTGCACCCTGAGCACCAGCAGACAGCACTGGAGTTAAAGAAGGGAGAGGTGACACGAAAGGCAGAACCCAGGGCTGGTCCCCAAGGGATGGCAGAGCCACCACAGTGTCTCTGACTTCCAGTCAAAGGGGATTTCAGCTTGTGGGGGGGAGGGAGGGAGAGAGGGGGGGGGAGCCTGCCTGCCACATACAAGGGATGGCTGGACACAAAAGGGCCAGGGAGGAATGGTGAAGCATGTCCCATGTGTCCCCTATCCCCAGCTTTGCCAGCAAAGGGCTTCAAAAGGAAAGTGGGATCAGGAGAGCAAGGAGAAGAGATTTCTGTCCCCACCACCACCAAGCCCACACCCCCTGGGTCTGGCTCCAAGTCCCAGCTGGGTGCACCATCCTGGGAGTTCAGCTCTACCAGCCAGAGCAGGCTGGAGGCTCAGAGGCAGCTCCAGCCATGGCAGAGCTCTGCACCCACCCCAGGCCCTCTTCCCCCTGCCATGAGCTCTGTGAGAGCCCACGGCTCCACCTGACACCCAGCACCCTGCTGACCCTCCTGCAGCCAGCACCACCCTTCCCACTGCTGCCCCTGCTCTGCCAGCCCCAAAGCCCTGATGGACCCTCACCCAGCACAGAGCAGGGGCTCCCTCCTCCCACCCCTCCCCTTATCCCCAGCCCTGCACACTGGTCTGCAGGTCCCCAGCCACCCCCTCAGGCGATGCCAAAGGAGGGTCAAACCACCACACAGCTCCAGAACAGGCCATCCCTCAGTGGGCAACTTGAACCAAGCCAAGCATGTGGGCAAGGGGGCTGCCACTGGATGGAGAGGGGTGGGTTCCCTTTGCTCCCCACCCCGTGAGATGGGGGGGCAGAGGGGAGGTCTGGAGAGCTGTGCCAGCACCAGGTCCCTTCCAGCAGAGGACTGTCAGCAGCCACCTGCTCTTCACTCACCCCAAGGGCGCTCTCGTGCCTGCTGGCAGCCGAGGAGGGATCCTCAGGGGGTCATAATCCCGGGGCAAGTCAGGATCCTTTTGCTCTGGCTCAGGCTCCTTCTTGGCCTTTTCTGTGGGGGCCCCGAGGGGAGCAATGATGCCTGAAGCAATCCTTGTCCTCAGCTCCTCAGTGTTCTTGTACACCCTGCGGGGAGGAGAGGTGAGCAGCGGGCTGGGGAGGCCACAGCACCTGGGTGCAAGGTGCTGGACAGGTTGCAAGAAGGGTGGTGAGGGGATGGACAAGCCCAAAGCATCCCCTGGCAGCACAGAGGAGACAGGAAAGGGTAACAACACACAGCAGCACCAAAGCCCTGACCCCATTTGAGAGGGCAGAGGTGCCACCCAGCCCAGAGGACTCCCTTGTGCTGTGGCTGTGACATGACCAGTTCTGCACTGGAGGACACCACAGCACATACCACAGGGTGTCTGGGGCCATGACTGGAGCTGTAGCACCCCTGGACAGTGTCCATCAAGCACAGAGCAGGCAGGCAGTGCTCTGGAAGTAAAAGTGCTGAGCTGGCCCAGCCCATTCTCACATAGGGTGACTCTCCCCTGGGCTCAGATCTATCCCCTAAATCCCTCTTGCCTGCCAGCAGCGTAGAAGGAGGCAGAGGAAGGGGCTGGCTGGACTGCCCTCAGAGTTTGTACTGGGGAGGAGAGTTCTCCACGCTCCTCCTAATCTGGTCTCTGATACCCTTCCCATGCCAGGGGGACATTTTTTTTCCTGCAGAAAATTCTAAGGAACTGTGATTACTTGTGGAAATCCTCCAGGTGCTCTGGGTTGATGTAGTCAGCCACTGCCAAGGTCACGTCTGCCACCTTCTGAGAACTACGATCCTGGCAAAGACAGGGGAAACATGGAGTCAGCAGCCCAGCAGAGCTGGGAGCAAGGGAAGGAGCAGGTACAGCCACAGCCAGGAGCCTGGGACACACGGTGCTTATGGGGGACAGGAAAAGAGATCTGCAGCAAAATCCTGAGCTGAGAAGGGGACAAAAAGCAGCAGCTCCTGGGCCAGAGTGTGCAAAGCAAACCACACTCCTGCCCTGATGCAGCTGGTGTTTGACCAGCTTCACACTGGGCCACATCTGGTGCTGTGCAGGCAGGTCTGCAGCCCCTAGCAACCCTGGGTCTGTCCCACCCTGAGGGACAAACACTGCTGCAAGGTAGGACAAGTAACAGCAAACCTTTAAGAAATGGACCCTGCTGGTTTCTGCACCTTTTGGGCAGTAGCAGCCACTGCACCTGAAGGACCCCAAACCCACAGGGATCAGGCCTGGTGCTCACCATGACATTGAGGATCATACTGTCTTCCACCATGATGGCCTTCAGCAGCAGCTCGTGGGCATCATCCACGGACTTGTAGCGCAGTGTATACACCTCCTTGTTGGCTTCCCAGCCCGTGGGCAGCAGCTCTGACTTCCTTTCATCTGGACCTGGCTGCAACAAGACAGAAGTGCTGCTGAGACCCTGCCCACAAGCCCAGGGGGATTTGTCCTGGCTACACGGATTGATCCAGGAGGGGGGGATCTAAGTCTCTGGGAGTGGATCTAGGTCTCCAGGAGGGGATGCCTCAGTGACTTCCAGGAGCACGGCTTTATTTCCTGCAGGCTGGTCCTGTCTGCTTGCTGGCCTCCCACAGGGTCCCTGCGCTGGAACAGGAGGGACACAACCACCCTTGGCTGAGCAGAAGGCAACAAAGACCCAGGCTGGGGAATGATGGTCTTCCCTGCCTGGCACCTCTCAGCTCCCCAGCAGGTGACACAGCTGTCTAGGGGGGTAGCATGGCATCCTGTCTGTCCCAGCCACAGCAGCGCTGCTGGGGGACACTGCCCCACAAGGCCCCCTCCCCTGGTACTGGGAGTTTCTCTGTGCCCTGCACTCCCACCACTCCCCCCAGCACTGCAGCAGGCACCCTCCCAACACCCCCCAGCATCGCACCACTAGACTCCCCCACCCTTAGCACTGGGTCTAGCATCACACCGAGCCCCTCCCTGGTATTACACCAGAGTTCCCAGCACTGGGGCTCCCCCTGACACCACATTTCCCCCCCAACACCGCACTGGACACCCACCTTTCAGTAGGGGATCGCCCTCCCCACCACCAAGATCCCCTCAGCCCCATGGTGACACCCTTCCCGTTGTTACCCCGACTCCTCCAGCACTGGGACCCCTCGCTGCAGCTCTCCCAGCAGCACTGCCGCCCCTCTGACCCGCTCCGGCCTAGCTACTCCCGGCGCCGCACGGCTCCCGCCTCCCGCCAGCGGGCGCCAGGTTCCCCGCGCGGTGCCGGCGAACGGCGCTAGGAAAGGCCGGTGCTCGACCGCGGCCTACGCGGCGGAGGAGCCGAGCGGACGAGCCCGGCGGAGCCCGGCCCGGGCCGTACCTGGTCGCCGGCGCCGAGGCAGCGGTAGCCGTACCCGACCAGCTCCCAGTGGACGCCGCAGATGAGCGCGTCCTGCGGGCGGGAGATGGCGGCCCGCGCCCAGGCGTACAGCGTCTCCAGCCCCGCCATGGCCGCGCCGCGCCGAGCAGGCGGGGCCGGGTCGGGCCCGCGGGGGAATCGCCTGGGCAAGGCCCCGAGAAGCCGGGCCGGCAGCGCCGCGGGGACCGGAGCACCGCCCCAGGCAGGCCGAAGCCGGGGCGGGCCGCTCCTCACTAGAGGGCCCCCGTCCCCTGCGCAAGGCCCGGGCCCGCCTCCCCCGAGGGCCGGGCCGCAGCGGCTAAGGGCGAGCGGGCGGTTACCCTCACCCGAGGAAGTTAATGGCTCGCCGAAGGGTTCACGGGCCGCCGATACCCCCCGCAACGGGGCCGCACACAGCCCGACCCTCCGCCCCGGCTCCTCCTGGCAGCCTGCGGGCGGGGGCGGGCAGGAGCCCGTTCCCCAGGGCCAAAGGGGCTGACACTCCGAGCGGCCCTCGGCAGGGTTGTTTGTTTCATTGCTCCCACAGCTCCTTCCCCAGGGCAGCGATACTGGGAGCACCCAGCGTTCTGTCAGAGCTGCCACTGCCCCTGAGCCGCAGCCAGAGTCCCCAGCGTGGCTGGTGGGCAGCTGCGGCTCAGCATCTCTCAGCCCCGCGCCGGGAGTGGAAACACCATCCACTGCTGCTTTCCCAACCCGAGCACCGGCTCCTTGGGGACGCTCGCCTTGACTTCATTATGCGTCAATTAATTAACTCGCACTGTTCGCTCTTTCCATTTCCACCCCCATCAAGAAGTCACTGAGGCTGAACAATCGACCGCAGACCCGCAGGCCCGCCTGCCCAGCAGCTCCCCACTGCCCGCTCACACCAACCGGTGCCGCACTGGCTGGGGAGCTGCTGCATCCCCCCACTATTCCCCCCACCAGTCCCGGCTCCATGGAAAATGGCCACGGCTTGAAAGCCCAGTGAGCCATGTGGGCCGTGCCAGACTCGGCAGGAAAGCTCCCACTGATTTTCCATGGGGCTGGGGTTTCAGCACGGGAGCTTCGCGCGGGAGGCATGGGATGGGGATGCCATGAGAACAGCAGGAAATGCCTCAGCCGGAGCTTTTCCAGTGCTGGGCTTGTGATTCAGAGCGGCAGGCGGTGTTTCCGCCCCGCAGCTCGCTCCCGGCGGGCACCAGCCGCGGTTGCAGGCTTTGATGGTAGCCACATTGCACTTTCCCAGCACAGCCTGTCCCTGGGTGGGCAAAGGGGGTACCAGTAGCTTCATCTGAATCGCCCCATCCTGGGGCAGAATTTGAAATCGTGAGTCTTCCTCCAAAAACCTGGTCCTGACTCCTGCATCCCAGTGCCACTAACAGGCTTCCTCTGCCTGCCTGCAGACCCGCTGCAGGTGCAGGAGCCTGTGGGTGTCTGGGACCAGCGACCACCGGAGCTGGTGGTGCCTTGGTGGGGTGAGAAGTGGCAGAAATTGCACACAAGCTGTGTTACCAAGCTTTTGTTTTCTCATCCAACTTGCTGCTGTTCACCCACCATACGCTGTTCACCCTCTCACCCAGCACCACGCGCTCCTATCCATCCATCAGCTTGCCCTCCTGTGGTCTCACATCTGTGTCCATCCTTAATTTGTTTTCCCACCCTCATGTCATGACGGCTGCACCAGACCATACATGAGGCGTGACTTTTGGTGCCGAGAAACCCCCTGGCCTGAGTAGCCCCTCCAAGGCCACAGCATGGGCTAAAGCAGGATGTCATTGAATCGCAGAATCATAGAGTCATAGAATGGCATGGGTTGGAAGGGACCCCAAGGGTCACAGAGCTCCAACCCCCCTGCCACAGGCAGGGTCACCAACCTCCAGGCCTGGAGCTACACAAGGTTGCCCAGGGTCCCATCCAACCTGGCCTTGAACACCCCCAGGGATGGGGCACCCACCCCCTCTCTGGGCAGCCTGTTCCAGCACTCATCCCTTCACAACAGCCTCAAGAACCCTCCTGGGAGCTGGGCACCCACAGTACCTGAGCCCATGTCCCCAGGGCTGGCTGCCACTACATCAAAGCTGCCTTTCCAGCGCCCGCTGTGCCTCATCGCACCATCCCGCGCCGCCTGGCTCCCTGTCGGCTCCTTCCTCTGCTGCAGCGTCTCGCTCGCTCTATGGCTCATTGATGATGAAAACCACTGGCCACATGAAAGCGGCTCCCCTAATGCGAGTTAGGGGCCTGCAAGCTACGTGGGAGGTAGCGGGCAGCACAGCCCCGGCTGGGGTACAGCAGCCAAATCATTAACGAGGTGACAAAGATTACAGAGCCGGCTCATTAGTGCTGCGAGGCAAGTGCCTCGTGTTGGCAGCCCGGCATGCTGGTGCTGTTGTCAGAGCAGCCAGAGCGAAGCCAGGAGCAGGAGCGATGCCGTGAGACCCGGACAAAGTCCCAGGAGCAGCTGATGTCCCATCCGCCTTGCACGTGTTTTGTGAGGGTTGGTGCCCAGCTCTTGCACCAGCCAGCACCAGCCCTCCTCCCCGTGGGAAAGCAGGGGAAGCTGTGCCTGGCCCTTTTCCTCCCTC
Source organism: Gallinula chloropus (assembly GCF_964237585.1). NCBI lineage: Eukaryota > Metazoa > Chordata > Aves > Gruiformes > Rallidae > Gallinula > Gallinula chloropus. The sequence continues at coordinate 1,219,268 of NC_140101.1, read as the reverse complement.
TTTTACCTGGGAACAGGATCCGGGGGGCTGTGCATCTCGCAGAGCTGCTCCCTGCAGGAGCTGGGGCCGGCGGGGCTGTCCCAGGGGAGGCGGTGACTGGGAGCTGCTGGGGCAGGGTGCTGGTGCTCGGGGCAGGTAGAGGGCTGCATCAGCCGGGGGTCACCTCCGTCACACAAACCACAGCATCCCCTGACCTTCATACTTTCCCGCTGCCTCACAGCTCCTGGTGTGTGCGCCCAGTGCGGTGTCGTAACGAGCAGAAGAGGAAACAGATTTCCCAACCGCCCGCCCCGCTGGCAGCCCACGAGCCCTCCGTGCTGGGAACAGCAGCCAGCACAGCCTGGCTCACCCCTGTGCCCTATGCACCAGGTACAGCCCAGAGCTGAGCAGGACAGGCAGAGAGGGGCTGCGGATAACCTCTGGTTGATGTTCAGGTGTTTAAGGCTGCTGTTTCCTGAGAACATTGTCCCTCTCTCAAGGTCAGCTCCTTTCCTGTGGTGGGGACAGTCCCCACACCTCACCTCACCCAGGACAAGCAGGGGGATGGCACTGCCGTGCTTCCTACCAGGCTGCCCGCACTGCTCTGTGCAGGCAGCACTTCCCAGCGCCCAGCTGGAGGGAAGGAAGGGATCCCTGCTGCAGAGCAGAGGGAGCTGGCAGCACTGGGACAGCCTCCTCAAGCTCTGCTCAACTGCCTGAGGCTTGCTGGCACCTGGAGGTGACCGAAATCACAGTGCTAAGGGCCATGAGCGGGACAGAGCATCAGCAGATCCCGCAATGGGCTTCACCCCTCGTTTTCACAGGGCTCCTGTCATTGCCTTGCGAGGGTAGGTAGTGACTCCATGAAAATTTGGCCTCCGTTTCCCCCAAAATTCAATTCCAGGGAAAGATGACACCGAGGCAGGAGGAAGGGGGTTTTTCTCCGGGGAAGAAATTCAAACCACATGCGGGCGGGCTGGGCGCGTTAGCAGGAGGAGGGCCAGGGGCTGCAGAGCGAGCAGGCTCTCAGCAGCCAGCCCCAACACAAAGTCAATTAGCACTTTGAGGACTCCGAACATGTTTGAGCGCTGTGCTTCGAGCAGGCACAATCCCTGTTGGAGGGAGACTGCCAATAGGGTTTGAAAATAATTAGGAAGCCCAGAGCCCCAGTGCTTCCCAGAAAAGCCTGTTAGCTCTGCGGTGGAAACCTTGCTTGCAGGGAGAGCGACGCACAAACACAGGCGTGACTCACCGACTGGATGGAGCTAAGCTCAATTTTTCGGAGGTCAACGCAGCTCGAGTCCTAATGAGCTTTACCCTCAGTGGGGCTCCTGCGCTCCCTTTGCCTGCCTTAATCTGGGGGAGGCCCAACACACACCTTAGAGTAACAGAGATGGTTTCACGGGATGTGAAATCCAGAGATGCCAACAGCTTCCTAGGGGAAACTGAGGTGTGGAGTGCTTGAGCCACCTGAGCCACTGACCCAGAGGGCAGCAGCAATCCCAGTCCCCTGACCCGCTGCTCCCAGCCAGAGCCTGCGCCCCACCAACCCCATCCCTGCAGCCAGGGTGGATGCTGCCGTCCATCCCCCTCTGCTCTCATGGGACCTGGGACGTGAATCCAAACGTCCCGGGACAGCCTTGGAGGAACAAAACAAGCCAATCAATCACCCTTGCTTCACTCCCGCCCCAGTCTGCAGCCTGAGCTGGGTTGCATTGTGCGGAGCCGGAGGGACTCCACATCAAAGCGGGGACCAGCTGGCTGCCGGGCCGCCCCAGTGCCCAGACGGGCAGCGCCCTGCCCATGAGCTGCCTGTCTGCGCTGCCTGCGCGGGCTCTGCTCCGCTCCCCGCCCGGGGCCAGGCGGGGATGCAGAACTGCTCCCTGCTCAGGCTGTGCTGGGAGCTGCCCCAGGCCCACATCCGCTGCAGAGAGCATCAAAGCTGGGGGGTGAGTGGATGCTGCCCCGGGGGACAGGACCCTACCACAGCATCCAGGGCCTAAAACCACCTTCCCTGCATGGGGGGGCAAGGAGGAAGAGGAGGCACTGCGCGTGGAGGAAGAAGCTGGTTCCATCCCCAGCTCATCCTGCGCGAAGCCAGGGGGATGGATGGCACAGCCTGCTCCGGCCGTGCCGCTCCTGCTATCCTCACAGGACCCTTCCCTTTGCAGTTCCTTCCATGACACACGGCGGTCGCTTCCCCCAGGCTGCTGCCCGGGCGCTGCTGCAGACAGTACATTCATTTCTGGATGGCGTTTCTCCCCACCCCAGGCACGCAGGGCTGGGATGAGGCAATGTTCTCGGGGAGTATCAGCTTCCCAGCGCAGCGCTGTTGGGTAAGCGCTTCGCTTTTCTTCTCAAGAGCTGGTGGCAAATCTCCCCCTTCCCCTCTCCCAGTGAAACCAGTTCAACGTGCTGCCTGGTTGGGGCTGGGGATGGTGAGGGGGAAGCTGTGGGGGGGTCTGGTCGTGGTGGGTAGAGCTGGGCCATGGTGAGTCAGCAAGGACTGTATGGAACGGGGTGGGGGGCTCCTGGCAAGGGAGGCACACGGATCCCCCTCAAGCAGTGCCTGTATGTGTGTGCATCAGGGCTACAGCAATTTGGGTACAAACCCCCAAGCATCCCCTGTTTCCCTGCTTAGCCAAGTGTCAGGGACCTGCAACCCACAGCACAGGACAGAGCAGGACAGACCGTGTTTCCATGCCCAGGGAGCCAGCCTGAACCTCAGCACCTGCGTCAGCTGGCCCTGCTACACCCCAAAACAGGTCTGCACCCTGCTTCAGCCCCACTCCAACACTCGCTAGGACACCGCTGATGCCACAGCATTCCAGATGCAGCCAGGAAAGAGCCATCGGGGCACCCAGCGAGCCTGGCAGCCCAGAGACCCTGAGCACTGTCAGGAGGGGATGGACAGGCAGCAAAATCCCATCGCAGGGTGGGTTTTATTGTCTGGGTTGAGGGTGGGGTGGTGTTGCAGCCTGTGCCTCTGGGCATTCCCCCTCCCAAGGGCACCAGGACCATGCTCACAGGGCTGGGGGAGCACCTCCTGCCTGTGGTACATACGTGCCCGTGGTCAGTAACAATTGACATTTTTTCCAGTTTGCTAATTAAGACACAGCATCAAAGTCATTAAAAGGCAAGGCTGGGTGTTTAGAGGGGAAACTCTCCTCCAGGTGCCAGGTTTATTAAAAAGAAGTGGGTAAAAAACAAGGGGGAAGAGGCAGGGCCACAAGCTGGACAAAGAACATATGGGGAAGGAGATGCCTTTGTGGGACTGGATGGTGTTGGCTACATGTGGCAGGGCAGTGAGGATGGGGACTGCAGTAACCCCCCATGTCCCTGTGTCACCAGGACCCCAGGGTGCTGGGTAACCCCCAGCAAGCCCTGCCCTGGGTATCGCTGTGGGGCAGGAAGACCCCAGCTCGCCCCACGTGCCCAGAGCATCCTCTAGTGGGGCTGACACCCTGGCAGAGCCGATCCACATCCCTCAAAGATCCCCTGTTAACTGGTAGGCAACTGCCCCAAACTGGGCAGAATCCATGCTGCTGAAATGGGATGTGCTCTCAGCATCGCCGCTGGAGCTGGAGCTGCTGGGACATGAGGAGGACATGCTTGGCCAGGGGCATGGTTTGTTGTGATGCTTGCAGCAGCAAAACCCCACCGGGTCCTGCAAGCCACCCCAGGAGAGCTGGGGTCCCTGGCAGTGCTGGCTGGGCAAGCTGGGGGGTGACAGAGCTGTGGCCCCCAGCCCCTGTGCCACCCACCTCTGCCGGGTGCCTGCACACAGGCTCAGCATTTGCACTTACACATGTAAAGCATTAGGATTTGTTTAGAAGCCCTTTATTGTCATATTTTGTTCTTTATTTCCTACAAATTAAATTTGCTGAGGGATATGTGCAGATTGTGAAATGATTTTGAGAATAGTTCCTCTGGGTTTTTTAATTTCCTTTGTATTAAGTTTTTACAGTGTTTAAAAGACTATGAAAAATGTTAAATAAAAAAAAAATATCTAGGACAAAATCCCAGGGAGGAAAGGAGAAGAGCCCAGGAAGGTGACCAGACACGGGCTGGCACTGGGACCAGCCACTGCCACGTCTGGTATCGCAGGTGCCAGGGCTGGGCTGGCACAGGCCCCCCCCTCCTGCTCCCCCTCTGTCCTGGCCCTGCCACGCACCGGGCAACCAGGAGCGATGCCTCTGGTTGCCCCAAGGCTGATACCAGAGGAGGACCAGCTGCCTGACAAAGCCATCTGCTGAGGCTGTTCCCCCCGGTCACACAACGCAGCCTTTCCCTTTCCCATCCTCCCAGTGCTGGATCGGGGCTGGGATCCCTCACATGAGGCTGTGGGGTCTCCACTGATCCCCTCTCCCAGCTTGTGTTTCCAACCCAGCGCCACTGTTCGGTGCAGGCAGGAGAGCCGGTGGCTGGGCTATCTGACCCCCCGCCGGGAACCATTTCCAACGCGATAATCTTCCCAATTGCTCCCCCGAGCTGTGACTGCTGCGGGAAGCCGAGCGGCCCCCGGGAAGGGTTCCACATCTTGGAAGCATTAGGGACCCCTTTCGCTGCCGGGGCGCACAGCATCAGAGCGCTGACCGGCCGGGAGCCGCCCGCCGGCCCCTCCATCCCCTGTGCTGGGTGTTTCCAGCTCATTAAAATCGCAGACACATTTCTCATCCCTTTATTTCTGCCACTGTCATTGCCATTGTTTGGGGCTGGTGCAAATTGGGAACTGGCCGTGCACTGACGCTGCTGCTCTGCTCCACCCAGAAGCTGCCCTCACCCCCTGGCCACGCAGGAGGGCCCCGCTCCGGGAATGGGGATGGGGCTGGCATGGCATTGGCCTCCTGCCACTGCTCCTCAGGTCCCTGGCACCACCTGGCACAGGACCCCCAGCCTCCCAACTCCCTCCCCTCCGCAGCCTGCCTGTGGGGTGCACGGCTTGGCTGGGAGCAGGAGGAGGGTTCCCACGGCTGCAGCGCTGCTGGGGAGGGTACCAGGGCTGTGCCAGCATCTGGTGAAGGCCAAGGTGAGAGTCACAGCTGGAATGCCACTGCCAACAAGGGGCAGGGGGTAGAGGAGGTCTCGGTGTAACCGCAGGACCCCTGGTATTCCTGAGAGGGGCTCTGGGGACTCAGCGGCACAGGAGACGGTGACTGGAGGCAGTGGGAAACCCCAAAATGGTGCAGCAGCATCCCTGGGCTCAAGGGACTAGGGACAAGGACTGTCCTCTGTGTCCAGGTCCCCCACAGTGCCAGGGCACCTGTCCCCAGGCGAGGGGCTTCAGTCTGCCCCCAGAACGGGGAGGCAGGGGGTGTTTGTGCCTCTCCGGCACAGCGCAGCAGAGGGGAGGGAGTGGCTGGGCTCCTCCCAGCGCTGTGGGAGGGAACGGGAGAGTGGGGTGGAAAATAATGATGTGACAGGATTTCTCCATTAATAACAAGGAAAAAAGGAAGAATTCAGTAAATGCTGGACTTCTGATGGAGAGTGAGAAGGTGCCAGGGCTGTGCATGGCAAAGCTGTCCAGCACAGTAGGATGCTATCGGAGAACCGGCAGCAGCATCCAACCGGGAAGAATGACTGAGAGTGTTTGAATAAGCTGGCAACAGTACAGCCTTCTAAGGCTGTGGGGAGGCTGGGATGTAGGGAAGCAGGGAAGCAGGGATGCAGGGATGCAGGGATGCAGGGATATGGGGATGCAGAGATGCAGGGAGGCAGAAACATGAGGATGTTGGGATGTGGGGATGTGGGGATGTAAGTCTGGACCTGATAGTCCCTCTGACCACCACATCCCTCTGCCCATGAAGACCTTCTCCCCAGCCTCAGCGTTCTGAAGCCTCCTCAGCTCAGCTCAGCTCGGCTCGGCTCAGCTCAGCTCAGCTCAGCTCAGCTCCTCTGGCCCAGCTGGGGAACTTGGCAAAGCGAAGGAAGAGGATTACCGAGCAGAGCAGAGCCCAACTCTTGATCTGTTCTAGGAAAAGAGAGGCCACACCAAGAACTTTCTGAAATACTTTCCCAAAGCCTTGGATGAAAGCCGCTGCCTCTTTGCCGAGGCATTTACACCCTGGCAGTGCTGGGGCTCAAGGCCCGGCCCGGCAGCGCTATCCTGCCCCTTCCCAGCATCCTGCTTTAGGGAGCTGGAGCTCCGTCTCCCCAAGCCATCCACCTCCACAGGTATCCAGGCACAGAGCTGCCCCTGCCAGACACCTCCCGGCCCCGCTGTCACCGGAGACACAGGGTGGTGGCTTCTCTGGGCTGAGGGACCCCCAGCATCGCTCTCCCCGCCGCACGCTAGCAAATTCCTTTCTCATGAATGGGGAATATGATTTCTTCTTTTCTCTTCCCTTTTTTCCAGGAAAAATTATGTAGAAACAAAAAAATCAAATCAAATCCTATTTGCTTGTGGTCTCAGTGGTCTCCAGTTGTCTGGTTGAGCCTGGAACTCAGTGTGATGCTGCTGTGATGATCGCGGCCTGCGCGCACCCCAGACCTGCGTGAGCTGGGCCTTGTCCCCCACATGGGTGCCCCCAGGTCTACGCCGAAACTGGGAGCAGTGGAGCTGGAGTGGATTTGGCTCATGGAGCAGCTGCTGGCCCTGCTCTGGCCAGTCTGGCTGGGGGAAGCTCGAGGAGGGGCTGGAGGTGTGGTGGGTGTCTGTTGGGAGCTCAGGGTTTGCTGTGTGGTCTTCCACGGGGGGCTCAAATTAGCAAAGCAGCATTGTTAAAGAGCCATCAGTAACCTCTAATTATCCCCTTTCCCTGCAGGAGGTGGCATGTTGCACCCGGGGAAGGCCGAGCCACACATCACTCTTTCATCACAATATTACAGTATTTCCCCCCAACACCAGTGATTGGAACCAGCAGAGTTCCCACGGCCTGGCCCTGCTCCTGGCCCTTGGTGGGTGACATGCTGCTGCTGTACGGGGACCCCAGAGACACCCACCTGTGGGGAGCGGGGCCACTGGCTCTGTGGGACCCCCCTTCTTGAGGTCTGGGAAAGCAGGAGCAAAGCAGGTTCCCAGAGGAGGTGGTGGGTGCCCCATCCCTGGGGGTGTTCAAGGCCAGGTTGGATGGGGCCCTGGGCAACCTTGTGTAGCTCCAGGCCTGGAGGTTGGTGTCCCTGCCTGTGGCAGGGGGTTGGAGCTCTGTGACCCTTGGGGTCCCTTCTGACCCCATTCTGTGATTCCATGATTGCTGGGCATGGCCCAGCAAAGAAACATCCCTCCTTCTGCAAACAGGTGACACAAGTTCAGTCCCCTGCTTTGAGCATCACCAGGTCCCCTTGGACCAGGTTCACCCTCTGCATCCCAGAGCATCCCCAGGCCAGGGTGGGGACATGGCAGGAGGGACCCTCTGCCTGAAGAAAGTGAAGGAGTTTCACCACCCCAATGGGTGGCCAGCTCTGCACTGTTGGACAACCAGCCAGGGAAGCACAAGGATGGACAGAGTGATCAAGACAAGGGCAGCAGGTCACAGCATCCCTCTCTGCCATGGTCCCCTCTAAGCTGGGACAGAGCTGTCCTGCCCTGGGGTGAGGAGCTGTAAATACCTGAGATGCTGCGGGGAGAAGAGGTGGCAGGCTGGGAGCGCCCAGGGTGCGTGCAGGGCAGGGAGGAGGCTGGGGCTATTTGGAAATGTCCTTTTCACAGTGCAGCAGACATTTTCCCTTCATTTAATCTTTTTTGCTCTAATTCCCAAATGAAGAATTCTTTCCATGAGCCGGAGCCTGCCGCAGCGCCCGGCTGTGGGCACCAGGGACTGACTGGGGACCGTGCCCCCTCGTCCCTCCTCCAGCCCCAGCAGGGATGATGCTTGGGGTGGGGGGCAGTGTGAGGGTCTGGGCAGCCTCAGCCCCACTGGTACCCTCTCTGGCCGTGCTTCAGCTCTGCTTGCCCTCCCTGACCTCCTTTTCCTCCCGCTTTTTGGGACGATGGTGAAGCTGAACCTCTTCTCTGAGCTTCAAGAGAGGAGCTGCCCACAGCCCAACAGAGCTTTAAACAGCTCAGGCTTTGTCTTTATTCCAGCTCCTGAAAATTTAATTTGTTAGTGGCATAAACAGGATATAAAAGGCTGGGAAAAAAGAGAGAAAAAGGAGAGGGGAACATTTTTCTCCACGGCTTTGGCTGCAGAGGAGGAAGAGACCTGTGGGGACCACATCCCCTGGCACTCCTGTGTTAGTCAAACTCCTCTCCTGATGGCAAACAGACCCCAGGGCCCAGCCCCAACCAGCGTACTGGGATTGTTCCTGACCCTTGGGGGGTTGTTAACACAAAAGTCCACTCTGCTCTTTCCTTTTTCTTTATTTTTTCATGGTGTTCTCCCAAATCCACGTTGGTTGATGGTGCTCTTTGGTGTCAGTCACAAACGGGGCTGCCAGGCGGAAAGAATTCTCCTGAATGTTGGCTAAATACAATTATCACTCTATTTTCCAGGCAGGAATATTAAAAACCATTGTCCCTCCTGTTATTAATTCTGAGAAAAGCCTTCAGAAGTCACTGTGACACATGGCCACTGACCCCTTGGCAGCGATGGGCTCCCGTCCCCATGTCCCTGGGGCACTGGCAGCTGCTCTGGGGCTGGTGACCGTGGCCTGGGCTGGCCCTGGCTGTGCCACGTCCCCAGGCTGTGCTGGAGGGAGAGGATGGGAGGCAGTGCTGTGCAGACATGGGGACCAGAGCCAGGAGCTGGGATGTCAGTTGGGAGAGGATGGGGCCCAGGGAGGGCGAGGAGGGACAGATGTCCCCTGGGAGACCCAAAGCCCCGGATCTCATGGATGGGGCAGGATGTGCTGGGGACCTGGCACATGCAGGGTGATTCTGCCAATGGTGAGGCCAAGGACTGGGGCTACACTTGCAGAGATGCTGGAGCAGAGGTGCCTGAAATCAAACCCTTCCTGAACCCTGTACATGGCTGTGGGTGGGGGCAGCTCCCAGCCCTACAACCCAGCTGGCTGCCCCACAGCTCTCTGTGCCCAGAGACGTTGCCCTGAGTGTTCCACATCCCAATGCATCGGGGATACCCCCAAGGACTAACTCCCAGCCAGCCCTGAGCATCCCCCCAAGGACTAACTCCCAGCCAGCCCTTAGGATCCCCCCAAGGACTAACTCCCAGCCAGCCCTGAGGATCCCTCCTAAGGACTAACTCCCAGCCAGCCCTTAGGATCCCCCCAAGGACTAACTCCCAGCCAGCCCTTAGGATCCCCCCAAGGACTAACTCCCAGCCAGCCCTTAGGATCCCCCCAAGGACTAACTCCCAGCCAGCCCTTAGGATATGCTGTTCCCTTCTGACTTGCTGTCCAAGGCGTGAGCGCATCCCTGCAGTTCTGGCCAGGGCAGATGGGAGCAGAGGAGCCCTCAGCTTCTGTCCCAGTGCAGATCACACCCCACTGCTGGGCTCAGGTCCGCTGTTCAGTGTCCGATTTCAGCCGCAGCCAGCGCTGCAGGGACCAGACCTGACAGGGGGAGGCTGGATTCTAAACAAACTGGCTTCAAACTCACCCCCAGCCACCCAGCCCCAGCCAGGCAGCTGGGTTCTCAGCCCTGGCATGTGCTGGGGCGCAGGTCCAGCTGCACCCCGCTGCTGGGGGACATCAGCAGCCTCGGCACCGTGTCCCCTCGCCGGCAGCACGTGCACCGGGAGCTGTGGCTGCTGTTGGCATGTGCTGGCCCAGCTCAGGCGCCAGAGCCAGGAGCACAATGGCTGGTTCTGCAGCTGCCAGGGGGAATTTCCCCATCCAGGAGCAGGAGCCTGCCCAAAGCCTTTGTCTTCTGCTGGATTCCAGCTGGGGAGAGTCATCCACTGGAGTCAGAGGATTTACCCTCCTGGGGAATTATGTGCAAGAGGGAACCATGTAGTCACATTAAAATTATTTGCAAAAGGATGGGACTTCTGAGTGCTGTCTCACGTGGAGCCAGGAACATCCATCTGACTGATGCTTCCATCTGTCTTTCTCAATAGTTTCCTTAAATAGCACAAATATTAAAAGAAATTCAACTGGAATTTGGCATAAATGATTCTTAGGAGAATAGATGAGGGCCAGCTACTAAAATACCACTGGCTTGCTCCTTTCCAGTAACAAACACATGATTTTCACTGCTAGGAAAGCCAGAGGTGGCTGTGCCCAGCAGAGAGGGGCATCCTCCATGGTCATCGATGCTTTGGATGTGCTGGGAGACCAGTGCCTGGGCTGAGGGGCATGGTGGGCATGGCTGCAGCACCCATCTCCCCAGGGGCATCCCAGCTCCCTGGCAGCAAAATAATCTGCAGAAATGCTGCAATTTCAGGTTTTCCAGGCTGTCTGAAAGCCCAGGCCCACTGCTGGCTGGGGAGGATGGTGCCTGGGGGACCTTAAGCTTCAAGGTCCCACCTCTGCACCATGCAGCCCACCTCCCTGCCTTTCCTAGGAGAAACCTTCCCTGAGCCCCCGCTGTGCACAGCCAGGGGATGAGGCAACTGCTGCAATGGCAGGAAGAGGTTTCTGAGGAATTTTTACTCTGTATTTCTCTTCCTTGAAGACCTCCCCTGCCTTTTGCTTTTAGTTTCATCTCATAGAATCATAGGCTCATAGAATCACAGACTCATAGAATCCCAGCCTGGTCTGGGTTGGAAGGGACCCCAAGGGTCACAGAGCTCCAACCCCCTGCCACAGGCAGGGACACCAACCTCCAGGCCTGGAGCTACACAAGGTTGCCCAGGGCCCCAGCCAACCTGGCCTTGAACACCCCCAGGGATGGGGCACCCACCCCCTCTCTGGGCAGCCTGTTCCAGCCCCTCACCACTCTCTCTGCAAAGATCTTCCCCCTAATATCCAATTTAACCCTTCCTTCCTTCAGCTTTAATCCATCCCCCTTGTCCTGCCAGTCTCTGCCCTTTAACAAGCTGATTCCCCTCCTGTTCCTCTGCTCCCTTCAGGGACTGGAAGGCTGCAGTGAGGTCCCCCCACAGCCTTCTCCTCTCCAGGCTGACCCAGCCCAGCTCTGCCATCAGCTCTGCCCTGAACCCCGCGGTGCTGTGCAGCAGGAAGCTGGTTTCTGGCCAGGTTCTATGCAGGGGACATCTCACCATTGTGTTTTCTCTTGGTTTTCTCCGGGCAGCTCAGCTGCTCCTCAGCAGACAAGCAGAGATGGGAGAGTTTCAGTGGCACATGAGGGATGATGGAGACTGCTGTTGCCTGAGAAGATGGTGCTCAGTGTGAGCCCTCACTTGGGGGACGCTGGGGCTGGTTTCTGCAGAGACCCTGCCCCAGCATCCACCCACCTGCTGCTGGGGAGGAGTTGAATGAAACCTTCAGCAACCTCCAACCTTCACACCCATCTCCTCCTTTCATCCTCCGGTGAACACCGAGCCCTAAGTGAGATCACAGAAGCACAAGGTTGGGAAAGACCTTTAAGATCATCAAGTCCAATCAATCCCATCCTAAGCTAAACCAGATCCCTGAGCACCTCATCTACCCTTGTTTTAAACACACCCAGGGAGGTGACTCAGCCCCTCCCTGGGCAGCCTGTGCCACAGCCCCACAACTCTGCCAGGGAAGAACTTTGCCCTCCCAGCTGAGCTGCCCCTGCCCTGGGGCAGCTTGAGCCCATTGCCCCTTGTCCCATCCCCTGTCCCCTGGCTGAAGAGACCATCGCCCACCTCTTTACACCCTCCCTTCAAGTAGTTGTAGGTGGCAACAAGGTGAGATGGTTCATGCAGCCAGTCAGCTCATCCTCCCTCCTCCCAGGGCTCCCCATCTCCCACCTGCCTACGAGCACCACCCAAACACCACATCTCCCTCAGAATCCCCGGCTCAGCCATAGCCAGCGGCAGCCCAGCTCGCAGGCGGGGGCCATGCCCTTCCCGCAGCCCATGGGTGCCGGCGGGCGCGGGGCCCATCCCGCCCTGGTGTTCTCCCGCGCCGGCAGCTGTCCGGAAATTGGAAGGCGACGCTGACATGTGTCAACAATCACCAGCGAACAAGCGCCGACGGCGGCGGCTGTCCCCACCACCTAAGAGAGGAGGCTGGCCACTCTTGGCTGAAATCACGACAAACCGCGGCTGGGAAGCAGGAGTATTGTTTCAATTATTCCCATTATATAAAGTCAAGCCATTTAATATATTCTGCCTCAGAGGGGCTCAGCTAAAGAGATAAAATAAACACTGGCAATCTGCTGCGCTGGCGCAGAGGAGGAACTCGGTTTCGACACCGAACCTTCCCTCCCCACCTCAGCGCTCGCCTCCCCGAGCCTCCTCCCGGCTCCCTTCTCCTCCTCCCGCTGCCCCTCGGCCTTCGGCGCTGCTCCACACCAGTTCTGTCTGGGGGATTTGCTTCTGTTCTGGCAGCTGGAGCGCTGGGAGGCTGCGCAGCCGTACCGGTGGCTGGGGCCGGAGCCGAGGCGTGCTGCTGGGAGGGGAGCGGGAGCTCCCAGTGCTCGTTCTGGGATGGAAGTGTTCATTTTAGGCAAACTCCCTGCTCCCACCCATGTTCTATGCCCGGTGGTGCCACGTCTCCCTGGGAGCAGTGGGATGAGCAGGTTGGAGACCCAGGACCAGCTGCAGTGAGGCAGGAGGAGGAGGAAGAGGAGAGCCAGCGTGCCGGGAGCATGCCAAGCTTTGGCAAGCTTGGCTGACACCAGCGCTGAAGCCAACCACCTGCACGGCATCCTCCCTGCCTGGGAGAGCCATCCATGCCCTGGTGCTGAGGAGCCTCCCTGGCTCTGTGTGCCGACAAGAGGAGCTGCCAGGCAGGCTGGAGCTGCCTCCCACCGCACAGAGCCCAGCCGCTCCCACCAGCTCTGGCCAAGCAGGAGCTGCTTCCCATTACGGCTCCCCGCAGCACCGGCCTCTCCAGAGCTCTCCTCCCTCGTGGGGCTGTGCTGGTCCAGGTGTTCCCAATATGCTGGTGTGGGGAGGAGCACCCAGCAGCACCAGCATCCTGCCCAGGCGGGAAATCTGCAGTTTGGCCTTTCCCAGCAGGTTGTCCTGTGTATCTATGGAGCTCCAAGCTCTGCCTCCCCCAGAGCAGGGGTGGTGGGTGGTGGGGTGATGGGACCTGGGTGGCAGAGCTGGCGGTGCCATGGGATGCCCAGCGAGGGCCGTGGTGTGGCGTTAGGTGGAGCCGGCATTGCGTAAGCGCAGGGGAAAGGGCCTCTGCCGAGCTGGCGTGGGGAGTGGCTGTGACTTTCCATTCCTGTGGGAAGTGGGCTGCCATCGTCCAAGCATCTGGGCTTGTTATGATGGGAGAGGAATGCCAAATATTTTTCTTCCTTATCCACTACCATCCGCTCAAACCCTCCCCTGATCAAACCCACATTCATCGCCTGCGATGCACGAGGGCCCCCACTCCGGGGACAAGACCCCTCCCAGGGGCTGCTCCAGCCCTCGTGGCTGTGGGAAGCCCATCGCACCTGGGAACAAAACAAACCCTGCCTTCATCTGGGGCCTTCCCTCTTTTCCTGTGCCCCTTTGCTGTCTCCTTCTCCCTCCTGCCGGTTCCAGATGTTTCATTTTCGCTTTCCTCCCTTGGCCAGGAGCAGCCCTGGTGCCAGCATCCCTGTGCCAGCATCCCCGTGCCAGCATCCCTGGGCTGACCCGCAGCCCCAGTGGGACCACCCTGTCTCCTTGGGAGCCCTGGGCATCCCAAAAGCAGTCCCTGGGGTGGTGCCCCAGGGCGCTGGCTGTGCTGGAAAGCAGGCAGCGCTGCCTTGGAGGGTCACCAAGATTTTTCCAGAGATGAGAGCGTGCTCAAGTGTCAAACAAACTTTCCGAATTATCTTTCTGGACACTTTCTCCCTGGTGCTTTGGAAGGCAGAGGAGGAACATTTCATTCCCTCTGTGATGGCGTGAAGTGGGGCTGCGTGAGGGAGCTGGGAGCTGCCAGCAGTGCCGTGGGCTCAGCCGTGCTTCTCCCCGGCACGGCCCGTGAGTCACCACAGCATCAGCCAGGCTCCTTGCCCCCCGCAGCCCCCCACAACGCCTCCCGGCACAGGAGAGGGGTAACAGGCGCCTGATTAATCAGCAGACAGCACATCATCCCTTCCCACTGCAGTTTCCAGGGACTAGTCATAAAGAACCAAATGAAGAGGAATGAGGTTTCTCTGCTCCCTTGGGGACACCCGGCACCCACCTGCGTCAGCTCTGCTGACCTTGGCAAAGTCTCCACACTACAGCCCAGACCAGTGATGACCTGAGCAAATTGCCACATGCCATCCCTGAGGACCCACTGCTAATGAGAGCCACCTCGTTAGTGTTCTCCTCCTACGAGGGGGCTTGCCCTGGCAGGGCTCGCTCCGATATCCACTTGCTTGTGCCAGCAGCTGGAGAGCGTGACTGGGGATGAGGTGCTTCCCTGACCCTTGCACAACATTTTCCTGCCAGGTTTAGACAATGAAAGTTCCCAATCAGCTCTGAGGAGTTGGGCTGCCCCCACTGCAGGGCGAGGAGCTGCCATGAGCCCTGCCAGTGTCCCAGCTCAGTGGGGCACCCATTGCTCGCTCCACCCACCCATCCATCCATCCATCCATCCATCCATCCATCCATCCATCCATCCATCCATCACCAGCAGCCTCCACAAGCACTGGTGCAGCTGCCCACAGCTGTGACTCAGAGATGCTCAAGGATCTCTAACACCATTCCTGTATCCATGTTGTTCTCAGGTCCTGTGTTGGGATGGAACTGCCATTCCTGCACCCACACAGGCCCCCCCAGTCCACACAGATCTGCACTGGGGACACTGTGTCGCTGCCTTGGTTGTTTAGGGAAGGTGAGGCTGAGCCTGATGCTGAGACCTGCACTTTATGGGTAAGTTTTCAGTGTGTTTCAAATCGGAGTTAGAAAAAACCCTAAAGTGATCCCAACCACTGCTACTCCTGGTTTCCTATGGTGAGACCCAAGGGGGCTGAAATGGCTCCTTTGTTGTCTGAATCATTAACTTTTTGGGAATGAAACGCTGTGGTGCCAGATGGGAGCCGCAGAGAGAGACCTTCAGGGAGGCTGGGGAGCTGGAGGGAGAAATTTGTGAGGTTAGAGAGGAGAGTAACCCCGATGTGCTGTTCCTGGGCATGGTCGGATGCCCCAGGACACTGATGGACACATCCACTGCAGCCCCACAGGTGGTCTTCCCCAGTGCAGTGAGTTTGCTGATGCTCAACAGTCCCCCAACCCATTTGTCCCTTCCAGGTAAAGCAGACCCAGAGCATCCCAGGCAGGAAGGACCCCGCTCTGTTTGACCCTGTGAGGGTGATGCAGTCAGAAACTCTCCCTTGGCTGGCTGGAAACCATCAGGACCAAGGTCCAAACCCAAACATCTCCATGGAGTGAGTGGGGACACAACATGCTGGCAGAGCCACCTAAGCACAGCTCAAGAAATGCTGCAGTTCCCTGCAAAAGATGGGAGCCAGTTCTGGGCCCTTTTGTTTCCCTGTGCCCTGCAGCTGGCTGGCAGGGCAGCATCTGTCCCAGGGATGCTCAGAGGGCAGCAGGGTCCTATGTGCCCTAAGAAGCCCCCTCTGTGCCCTCTCCCAGGGGGAGGAGAAGATCACAACGTGCTGGTTTGCACTCGCTGATGCCAGGGGTGGGTGTGCTGCTGGGGGCTGTTGTTCAGGGTTGCAGCCAGTAGCCCCGGAGCCCGGGTCATGGAGGCGACCAGGCTGCTCCAGGGCTCCTGGCACGGAGCTGGCAGGTGCCACCACAATGGGGTGAGCACACAGATCTCCCAGAACGGGCACCCACAGCACTGGCACCCGTGGCTCACCTGGGGCACCTGGTGAGTGAGGTTTCGCAGCCAAACCTCTTCCCCCTCCCGTCCCGCACCCCCTCCGGGCACACCCAGAGCCGCCGGGGTGCGTTTTGGGGACCACCGCACGGGGCAAGGGATGCGGGCGGCCGTGCGGGAGCCAGGAACGGCTCCGCGCACCTCATCTCAGCCGAGCTCGGCTCAGCGCAGCCCAGCTTACGGCGTGGCACGGCTCGGCTCAGCTCAGCTCGGTGCGGCTAAGCTGGGCTCAGCCCGGCTCAGCCCGGCTCGGCTCGGCTCGGCTGGGCGCAGCGCGGAGCGGGGTGAGTTCCGAGACGCTCGGTCAGAGCCAGATGCGGGGCCGGGGACACCCGGGGCAGGTCCGCAGCCCCGGAGCTGCCGGGGACGCCCCAGGGCTCCCGGGGAGGGGGCTCAGCCCTGCCTGGGGGCTGCCGCCAGCCCCCCCCCCCCTCTCCATCCCCCCACCAGCGCTGCCGGGAGCGGGGCGCTGAGCGCGGGGGTTGGGATGGGGAGGGGGGTGTGTTTGGGGTGGGGGGGTGGGGTGGCAAAGGCAGCGTCAACCGCCTGGCTCCACCCCCCCATCACCCCCCCCACCCCCACCCCGAAATCACGGGGGGCTTCACCGTGACCCCGGCGCTGGGATGGCAGCGGGACAGTCGGACCGCGGCGGGACAGCGGGACGGTTCCCAGCCGAGGTGGCGGCTGGAGCGCTGCGGCGGGGAGGGGGGGGGGACACACGGCTCCAGCCAATTTGTTTGCGAGTTGCTTTGTTGCTGCTGGGGGATTTTTTTCTATTATTATTATTTTGAAGGAGGGGGGGGGGTGGTGGGGGGGGAGAGGCGGTGAGGAGAGGGGGCTGGCACCGGCTATAAAAGCCGAGCTCCCCGGAGCAGCCGGCACTTCCCCGCCACCATGAGTGCTCCCCTGGCCTGACAGCCCCTGCCTGCCCGGGGCTCCCCGGCTCATGCCACCCCCAAGTGCGACTGGGCGCCTGCGGCAGCACCGGGGTGGGATGGTGTGAGCCCCAGAGCCGCTCTCCTCCCTCTCCTCCCTCCCTCCCTCCTTCCCTCCCATCACCCCTCGGCTGGCTCTGGCAGGAGACGAGCCCACCAACCCGCTTGGATGATCTGATTCCTTCCCTGCCCGAAATTACTCCTGCCCAGATGCTGTGGATAATATTCATGTTGCTGCTATTCATCAGCTCCATGGAAATGCTCACGCAGAACCGATGGAAGAAACAAGGTACCGGGGGGGGGGTGTGTGGCCGGTTCGTCCCGCTCAGGTACCGTGGGGTGGCTTGGGGACACAGGGCTGCTGGCCCCTGCCTCTCCTGCCCACCCCAGAGCCAAGGGTGCTGCTTGTGTGGAGCGGGCAGGAGGTGTGCAATAGGGCTGACCTCCTCCTGGGGCTGGAAGGAGCTGGGAAGCTGGAGTATCTTGCCCCAGTTCCTCGGGTCCTGCTGGAGACCCGCTGAGGTCCCCTCTCAGCGCATGGCATGGGGCTGGCTCAGGGTAGGTGTGTGGAGAAGGCAATGCCCAGCCCCATGGCATCGCCTGCCCAGTGCCAGCCCTGCCCTCGGGGCTGGCAGGGGACAGGGGAGTGCTGCCTGGCATGGGGACCAGCTTTGCAAGCCCCAGGAGAGCCAGGCACAGCGGGGACAGCTCAGAACAGGCTGGTTTGCCAGTTACTTCTCTTCTCTGCTTAACACGTTAAGTGTGTGGGGAGTAAAACCTCCTGGAAGGATGCTGGGAGCCACTGCCTGCCCTCCTGCCCTGTCCTTGCCCTGAGCAGAGGCACCAGCAGAGCCACTGCTTGGTGCCAGGGCAGGGGATGTGCTGGGGCTGTGTCGAGGTACGTGCACTCCTCCATTGGGCACCAGCTCCTGTGCCCTTGCCAAGCAGTGCTGGGCAGGGCTGCCCAGCCATGGGGAGCAGGGCCAGGGCTGATGCTCTGCTCTGCAATGGGAACAGGTTGTTTTGGAACCAGTGTGTGCTGGGGTAGGGACAGGACCTGGCAGACCTGGGGCTCTGGAGGGCCGGGGCTGGGGCTCAGACAGCTTCCCCTGCAGCTCTTGCATTTTAAAGATGTGAGGAGTCATCAGGCAGGGGCGATGGTGCAGGGGGCCAGGCTGGCAGCTGAAACACCTCGGAAGCAGCCTGGCACTGAGGGGGGCTCGAGGTGCTGTGGGGCCAGCTCTCAGGCTGCTGGTGCTTGATGCCAAGCAGGCTGATGCTACGGGATGCATGCTATGGGAGCCTGTCAGCACCCAGGGGTCTGGGCTCAGGTCCCTGCCTTGAAAACTCGTGTTGTCTCTCCCTCTATAACCAGTGCAGAAGGAATGGGGAGGTCTCCAGGGTTTAGGAGCCCAGAGCCCTGCTGCCACACTGGGATGGTCTGGGCAGTGCAGTGCCTTAGAGCCCATGGCAGCAGAGCTTGGCTTAGGGAGAACCCACCTGGTTTTGGTGGAAGCCACATCCCAACGAGCAGCACAGCCCTCTGCCAGCACCTCAGCATCGCTCCTGGCAGCAGAGCCCTGTGCCAGCAGCCCCAAGGCTGATGGGGCAGAGCAACAGGACCTGGCTGGTTGAGCTGTCCCTCCTCTTTGCACCATGGGGCTGTTTTTAAAGCTGGTGGTGGGAAAGAGACCCTGGAGCCTGCACGGGGCTCCCCACCTTCCCTGCCCCAAATGAGAGTTGGAGGCAGAGTGGCAAAAAAAACCCAAAAAACCCAACACCAAAGAAAGAAAAATCATCAAAAAGAATTAGGGAAGGGAAAGAGGCTTGTAAATCCCTGGGTCTCCAGGGAAGCCGCTCCAGCTGCAGTCAGGAACACAAATGTTGTCAGCGTTTGGTAAATATGTAACAGAGACCATAACAACTTAATGGATCCAAGGTGCTTCGTTAGAGCACTCCCAGCAGACGCAGCCCTAACTGAGCCTCCTGGCCACACCGTGCTGGGCTGCCCTCCCAGCCCCTGTGCCCCGGTGAGGGGACCGAGATCAGCCAGCCTGGGGGCAGCTACGTGGCACCGCTGTGCCAGGGACTGGCTTGTACCAGGGAGAGTTGTGCCAGGGACCAGCCCGCAGCGCTGCAGGGCATCATCTGCCAGCATCTCCCCCAGCACTGAGCCTGCCTCACACCAGCCCCTCTGCCCTGGCCGTGGGGTCTTTCTGCTGCAGCTCCTGGTCGGAGAGGATCGGTGCAGGGGTTGCTCCCGTGGATGGAGCCTGGCTTCTGCCAGGCAGCACCCAGTGTGGTGGTTCATCCAGCTCGTTTTCACCTGCTTGGTTCTGCAGGGACCAGAGCTGCTCCAGGACATGGCCCTGTGAGACCTGCCAGAGCTCAGATCAGGGGTCAGCATCAGCCCCAGCCTGTCCCAACCGCAGGCGCTGGGCTCTGTCCAGGCCACCCACCTCCTTAGTCCCTCACTACATACAGGAAACCATCCTAACGCTCTAGGATCTTCTGGCAGAAGGAGCCCAGGCCCCAAGTACATAGTGCTGGTGCTGCTGGCACTGTCACCACCACACACCTTTGTCCAGGAGCATCACCACGGTGCCAGAGCCAAGCAAACGCTTCCCAACGCAGACAGGCACAGCAGAGCCGTCAGCTGCCTATCCACAGGAGCTCAGTGGCCCCTTACAGAGATGCCCAGCCAGCCTTTGGGTGCAAAAAGACACCAGGCACAGGTAGCCCACTGTACTTGAGGCTCCCAAAGTGCCTCAGTGCTGAGAGCATCTCTCTGGGCACAGGGCTTGGGGAAGAGAAGCAGTTTGCGGTGTCTCCCTGAGCCCTGCCAGGCTGGCACCCTGTCCTTGTCCCTGGGAGCAGAGCCCACCTCGGTGTGGCCACCATCACACAGGTCTGGAGCACAGCAAAGGCGACCAGGGAAGCAGCCAAGGCTCTTGAGCAACCAGACAGATCCTTATCTGGGGTTGTCTTGAGTGTTTCCAAAATGCTCTTTGTCCCCTGACTCTCAACAGGCACCAGCTCATTAAATCAGGTCAGAGCAGATTTCTACCTGTTGATTGGCTCGTGCTGGGATGGGCTGGGCACAGCTGATGGAGGGACAGGGCTCAGGCCAGCACCCTTGGGCAAACCCCTGGATCACCCTCAGGGTGACAGAGGTGACAGTGCCTGAGCAGAGAGCAGCCGGGAGCAACGGCTCTGCACACCCCCAGGAGAGGGAAGGGATTTGGGAGGGGAAGGGGGAAAGCCTTTGCAGGGAGACAGGAGCGTGCAGTCACCCCATGGGCTGGGGAGGGGCTGCCACGGAGCCGGGACCCTCCCCAGCGCCTTGGCCACGCTGTGCACACACCCTGCAGCCCCCTCCTCCATTCCCACCCCCCCCCGCAGTGAGCACCGGCCTGCTGGAGAACTGCACGGGCTGCGTTCTGTGCTCAGAGGACAACGGCTGCATCACCTGCCACCACCGGCTCTTCCTGCTCATCTGGAGGGACGGCATCCGCCAGTACGGGGTGTGTGTCCACACCTGCCCCCCCGGCTACTTCGGCCTGCGGGGCCTGGAGGTCAACAGATGCACAAGTACGTCCAGCGCCAGCCCCCTCCCCACCCCCCCAGCTCCTCCCAGTGCCCCCCCCCCCCCCCCCCACTTCTCCCCTCTCCATCCTGCGGGAAGGGCAGAAGCAGCATCCCAGCAGCTCAGAGCTAGGGGCAGTGGTGAGAGCTGGGAGCAGCCGTGCTGGGTTTCCTCCCCTCTTCCCTCACCCAAATCCACAGCCTGGACCCCGCATGTCTGCAGAGGGCTTGCGGTTCCCCGGTCCACGTGTGCTGGGGCTGCCGGCTTCAGGCTCGCCGTGCTCGGGCCCGCCTGAGCAGCCCTCCTTCCCGCAGAGTGCCGGTCGCCCAGCTGCGAGAGCTGCTTCAGCAGAGACTTCTGCATGAAGTGCAAGGACAAGTTCTACTTGCACAAGGGCCAGTGCTTCCGGCAGTGCCCCCCCAGCACCGCGGCGCAGCCCGGCACCCGCGAGTGCCAAGGTAAGCAGCGCCCACGCCCGCGGTCCCCGGGGACGCGCCTGCTCCCCAAAGCCCAGCCTGCACCCCCCCTGTCCCCCGCAGAGATGTGCGAGCCGGGGCCGTGGAGCGAGTGGAGCACCTGTACCCACAAGGGCCGGACCTGCGGCTGCAAGTGGGGTCTGGAGACGCGGGTGCGGGAGGTGGCGGGGGCCGCCCGGGAGGAGGGGGCTGCCTGCCCCGCGCTGCAGGAGACACGGAGGTGCCGCATGAGGAAGCACTGCCCGGGAGGTGAGCATCACACCACCTGCCAGGCGTGGCCCCAGGGGCGGCTCCACACCCCTCCAGAGTGACCCCCGAGGCGCGCCGGGGAGAGGGGAGGGGGGTGGCAGCGGCCAGGCAGCCTGGCTGTCACCTCCCCAGCATCCTGAGGCCGGTGGCTGTGCGGTTCTGGAGGAAGCCACCGTCTCAGGCACATGTGCTGAGCAGCCCTGGCGCTGGCTGCAGGGCAGCGTGCCGGGCTGGCTGCTCCCACCCAGCAGCCCCAGACCGCCCGGGATCGGCCAGAGCCCCCCTTCCACCACCGGCCTGGGACGGTGTGAGCCGCTGTGGCTGCCCAGCTCCGGCTCCCACCCTTCCTTGCTCACGCAGGGAGAGGCATGGCCAGGGCTTTCTGCTTCCCAGTTGTGGATACGGAGGGTTGGGACCCATGGGGGAGGTTCCTGCAAACACCTCCAAGCCCCTGAAACACCATCAGTGGTCATGGAGCTGGAGGGCGTCACCCAGGGGCATCACCCAGGGGATTTCTGATGGCCAAAGCTTTGGGAGGCGCCCTCAGGGCAGGGTTCTCCTCCATGCCTTGCCCAGCCAGATGTTTGCCAGTGCTCCTGCACCTCCTCCCACCGTGGCAGCACCACATCCCTGGGGCTGGGGGCTCCCAAAACACGGGGGTCCCAACGACCTCTTGCAGCACCCAGACCTGGCGTGGTGTCTGGCTGGGCAGTGTGGGCACGTGGCTGGCAATGGGAACCAGGAGGTGGCTGATGTCATTTTTGGATGCAACCGACTGGAGCGAAGATGTTCTAATAAATCTCCACTCAATAACTGGCAGAAAGGGGGATTGCATGAGATACTGATCTGTAGGGCCTGGAAGGAGATCTGAGCCACTGGCCCAGCCCTGCAAAGGTTTCAGCGCTGCAGGCTTGCTGTGTGCCATGGGACGCTCTGGCCAGCACCACCAGCACGGTGGGAGCCAAGGGTGGTGGAGGAAAGGACTATGAGGAGGGGGAGAGTAGAAGGATGGAGAAAGGGGGCCAGTAGCAGAAGATGTGTGTGCTGGGGCTGGGGCCGTGGAGCCAGGAGAGCGGCCACATCTCAGCACCATCAATCACGAATAACACTTCTGTGCTGACAGCACGAAGGAGCCGGTTTCCTTCCCCACCCGGGCCCCAACTTACAGCTTCAGGGCTCCAGGTGGCATCGATTTCGGGGATGTTCCCCTCCCTGCTGGGCTGCGCTGGCTCTGGACCCGGGGAGCTGGTGACAGTTTGATGGGGCGAGGTTGGCGTGGGAGGAGAGGCTGCTGGGGAGCAGCAGGGTGTCCTGCAGCACCACTGCCTGGCACATGGTAGGTCCTGGTGGCCAGGACCACAGTGCCAGCATTTGGGAGGCACCCAGTCTCGTGGGGTGAGCAAGAAGGCAGGGACACCCCGAAAAAGTACTGGTAGCCCTAAGGCCATGATGATGGGCTCGTGGAATGGTGGGGCTCCTCTTTCAAGGGCAATATCTGGAGTCAGCTCCAGAGACAGGTCTGGGCCCAAGGCAGGAGAGGGAAATCCCTTCAGTGCCCCATGAGCAGCCCCTGCTGCCCCGGATGGCTGGGCAGGAGAGGGCATCCTCTCCCTGTCTGACATCCCAGCCCGGCCACCAGCTCCTGGGCAGGCTGCTTGGCGTCCCCACCACGGCAGAGCGTGCATCTGCCCTCGCTCCCAGGCTCCTGCCCGCCCAGCCAAGTGCTGGATTATGGGATCCAGATGCTGGAGGAGGAGGAGATGAGGAGGATGGCGAGTTCACTTGATGCAGCCGAGACATCCCCAGCCTGGGCGAGCTGGAGAAGGCAGCAGGACCCGACTGTGTGAGGAGAGATTTGTGCCCCCACTTCTGAGCCGTCCCCAGGCAGCTGGAAGGGAGAAGCTCCCTGCTTGGCCAGGGCGCAACCCTCCTCACGCTGCTGTAAATCTGCCTCTCCAGATGCTCGGCGTCCGTGCTGTGCCCTCTCCTTTGTGGGTGGCAACTGTCTGGGAGATCAGAGCTGAGAAACAGAGCGGGGCAGGAAAAGGGCTGGAGCCCTTGGAAAGGATCAGCAACCACAGCACCGGCGCACGCAGCACTGCCCAGTCACTGTCCCTGCGCCCCTCGTGCTGGGGATGTGTGGAGAGACCAGCAGCAGGACCCCCCCCCCACCTCTGTGTCACTCAGCTTGGGCTCAGGACAGCACGTGGTGGGCACAGGAGTAGCTGAAGCTGCCAGGTTTTTGGGCAGCCATCCCACCCCACAGTGTGAGCTCCCCATCCCGCTGGGGCACAGTGGGGCTGATCCTGCATCCCTGGCGGGTGTCTTGGCACCGACCCCTTGGCCAGTGGAGCTGGGAGATGGAGGGTGCTTGGGGCAGCCCCTCAGGGTGCACAGAGATTTGGGTCCCAATTGCCTGACAGTGCCACACCAAGTCCCTGGCAGGCTGTCGGTGGGTCAGCATTACGGGGACGTGACTGGGCTCCACTGTGGATGGGCTGTGGCACCCGGACTGGGAGCATCCATGCCAGGAGAGCATCCCCAGGGAGATCATCCCCAGGGAGATCATCCCCAAGGAGAGCATCCCCAGGGAGATCATCCCCAGGGAGATCATCCCCAAGGAGAGCATCCCCAGGGAGATCATCCCCAGGGAGATCATTCCCACCTCTGCGTGGATGCACCCTGAGGTCACCCCGCTCCCCACTGTGCCCAACCCCTCCTGGGGGCTGTCTGGGCTCATGGCCATGGGCAGCACCGTCTCCAGAGGGGAGGCACAGCCCTGCACTGCAGCAGAGCCAGGCATGGCCTCAGCATCAATTGGAGGTGCTGGTGCAGCCCCTGTCCTGCTCAGACATCCCTGGTCCCTGCTCAGGGAGAAGCGGGGGGTCTCTTAGGGGACCCCCACTCATTTGGCTGAGCTGGCCCCAGCCTGTTCCTGGAGATTCTGGGGGTATCAAGATTTAGGGTCTGGCCACGGGTGCCCCTCTGTCCATCCCAGTGGCACACCCAGAACACCTGCAGACCCACACTGCTGTTGGGTGACCTGGAGAGGGCTCTGGTATCCCCCCAGGTTGGGAAGAGCGCCCTGTGCCAACACCAGAGGGAGGAACACGGGACCCACACCCCAAGGACGGGTCTTGGGCCGGATCCTCCTACCTGCCCGAGGAGCAAGCCCTCCTTTTCTCCTCCTTTTTCTGTTCCAGAGAAAACTGAACCCAAAACCAAAGGCAGAAAGCGGCAGAAGAAGCCCAAGCCAGACCTGCACGTGGGCACCTAGCAGCAGCGGCCCGGCAGCGGGGGCCCCTCCAAGCACCCCGTGTCGCTGGCCCATGGCACAGGGAGCTCCCAAGCAGCTCCTGCCCTGCTGCCCTGGCCATGTCACCCCTGGTTTTCCATCCACAGGATAATTGCACAACTTTTCTGCCTCCCCCCACCCCCCCCCTCCTCCTCCACCCTCCCCCTTTTCCTTTTTTCTTTGGAGACAATTTACAGCCTGTAAAACATTTCCTTTTCAGAAGATGTAATTTGCAGCGTCCAAAGCAGTGCCCTGGGGCTCGGGGAGGGGGTGGCTCCTTCATTTTACTTGGGTTTTCCCCTCTCCCCCAGCCTGCTTGGTCCCTTCCTTTGCTCTAGCCGGGTGGGATGGAGTTGGGCCTGGTGTTGGACACCAGTGATGAAGAGGATGCTGGCCTGGGTACCTTCCCCCAAGGCTGGGAGGTGCCCTGTGTCCGTGGTGTCCCAATTGCACAGGGGTGCTGGGGTGCACAGCACGCTGCTGAGCTGCTCTGGGGGCCGGGTTGGGTCCCCCATCCTCAGCCACTGGCACAGAGGAAGGACAGCAGGACCCCCAGGGTTGGGCCCTTGCTGGGGACCGTGCCATCACTCACAGCAACCCGACCTGGTGCTCAGCATCCCCAGTGGCACAACCATGGGCCAAATCCTGCCATCCTCTGGCTCACAGAAGAGCTGAAGGAGCTTCTTTCGCCAGCTGGATGTAGGCTCAGGAATTTGGGGGGGGCTGTGGCCATCTTCAGTCTGGAACAGGGACACACACCACTCAACTGCAGCTGCTGGACGAGCCCAGGCAGGGGATGCTGCTGCCTCCTGCATCCCCTGGCTGGGATGCGCTGGGAGCAGCCACTGCTGCCCCCTCACAGCCATCACCTGGGGCACGACCCAGGGGTGCTGAGCTCAGCCAGGACACCCCACCCCATCCCTCCAAGCCAGGAATAAACCGTGTACCTCCCTGAGGAACAGAGGGCTGGGGCAGCACGTTTAATAGGTGTTTGCCCAAATTCCTGCCCCAGCCACAGGCATTGCTGCCCGGGAGGGGGGCTGCCGGGCTCAGAGCCCCCTGTGCCCACTGTTGGGCGGGGGGGGGGAGGCGGGTCCGGCACTGGGGGGCTGCCGGGGCACGGTCTCTTCAGGGCGAGAGCACTGGGTGTCAGCAGTGAGCTGGCCCCAGGAGCAGCACGAAGCCACCGGGCAGCTACTCGGTTCGCTTAAATAATGTCGAATAAACGTATTCCAGCCTCCGGCGTCCCTTTTCCCTCCCTGTTTTCCTCGTCTCCGTGCGGCGCTGCGGGAGAGGGATGAGGATGTCTGTCACTCCTGCATCCCTTGGCCCTGCTGCAGGCAACGCAGCTGTCAGGATTGGTCCCCTCCATCCTGCAGCACAGCTCCCAGGGCTGGGGGGCACCCTGCCCCCCCCTGCCCCCAGGGCCTCTGGAACGATTTCATCTGAAAGGTTTGATTTAAAGCATCCCCAGCGTTAATTACTCGGTGCCCGAGCCAGTGGTGGGCAGCATCACCTGGGCTGCTGCCCTGAAGGGGTGTGGGGCTCACTAATGACAGTGATGAGTCTCACTGGGTCCCCTCACAGCGCCAGCCAGGTCCAGCCACCTAACCCAGTTCCTCTGCAGGGACAACCCCAGGATGCTGCCCCACAGCAGCTCTGGCAGGTCCCTCGGGGGAGATGGAGCAGCCCACCCCCTGGGCAGCCCTTTCCCCACCCTGAGCCAACCCAGCAACCGTCCTCACAGCATCCCCAGCCAGCCCACAGTGACTGGGATGGCAACGAGGTCCCTTCCCTGACCCCGTGGCATGTGGGGACATGCAACCCCTGTGCTGGGAGGAAACCACCCTCTCCTGAGACATTTGGGCATCTCCCATGCTTGGGAAGCCTGCTCTCCGTGCCAGCCTGTCCCCTCTGCTGTGACTGTCCCCTCTCCTGGGGGAACCAGGGGAGAGCCAACCCAGCACATGGGCTGGTAGCCACGGTGGCCCCCAGAATCTGGGCACCCCAAGTCCTGCTCAGGGCCTGTCCGGGTCCTGCCAAGCTCTGCCCAGGACACAGCCCCCATCACGGTCCCCACGGGCTCGTCCCGTGGCCGGAGCAGCCAAATCCAGGCCTGGCTCCCTCCAGCGTTATAAATAGCCAGGACACGGGGAGGGAGCTCTGCTCCCCGGGCTGGGGGTGTGCAGGGGGCAGCGGGTGGGTGCTGACCGGGGGGGTCTCACATGGGTGCCCGGGATGGAGGGGGGGGGGGTCGGGCTCAGTGCCAGCCGCTGGCTGGAAGCGCTGCCCCGTCCCAGGAGGTGCAATGAGCTGCGCAGAGGACGGCTGGGGGGGGTAGGGGGGGGGCGTGGGGGTGCGTGCAGCCGGGGGAGGGACAGAGGCAGCTTTGGGGAGTGTGTGTGTGTGTGAGAGAGACATTTATAGATCACGTGTGAAACTTGATCTCCCCGCAGTGGGCTGAGGGAGCAAAAAGATAGAAGTATTGTTTTTAAACAGATTTTTTCCTTTGTTTTTCTTTTCTTTCCCTTTTTTTTTTTTTTTTTCTTTGGCTCCTTTTCCTCCCCCTCTCCCCCTGCGAGGGGATAAAAGGCTGGGGCGGCTGGAGCCAGCTCAGAGGGAGGTTTGGTCTGGGTGGGGAGAGCCCACTGACCCGTCCCAGCAAAGAGCAGCATCGCAGCTGCCCTCCTGGGCAGTGCTGGCACATCCAGCCACATCCCCCCCGCCCTCACCCCCCGCTCCCAGCCCACCCCAGCGCTGCGGGGACCCCTGTGCCATGCGGGGACTCAGCCTTGGGCTGGTGGCCCTGGCCTGTGCCACCACGGCACTGTGTGCGGCCGGCGCGCAGCGCAGGGTGCTGGAGGGGGGTGCCCACCGGCGCTCGCACCGGGTGCAGCACGGCCACTGCAGCTACACCTTCGTGCTCCCCGAAGCTGACCCAGCGCCCTGCCCGCCCTCCCCGGCCACCCCCGGCCCTGCCAACGTCCTGCTGCAACGGGACTCGCCGGCTGGCGCTGCCCACGGCAGCCACGGGGCTGCCCAGCGCCTGCAGCACCTCGAGAGGGTCCTGGAGAACAGCACCCAGTGGCTGCTGAAGGTAGGGTGTGGGGAAGGTGGGGGGATGTGGGGGGGATGGGCAGAGTGGGTGGGGGTCTGCCTGCAGCACCCAAGTGTGCATCACCCCCCATATCGGCTGCCTGGCAGAGGCAGAGGTGGGGGTGTGTGGGGGGCGGTTCATGCCCACCCCAGCAGCAACGTGGTGGCCCAGGCAGCATCTTGGGGGTCTGACCTGATGATGTCTCCAGGTCCCTTCCAGCCCCTGTGATCTCCCCTGCACGTCTGCAGCCTGGGGCTGATCCTGGCCCTCCTGCACCGGGCGCTGTCTGCCTGG
The DNA here is from genome assembly GCF_964237585.1 of Gallinula chloropus. Lineage (NCBI taxonomy): Eukaryota > Metazoa > Chordata > Aves > Gruiformes > Rallidae > Gallinula > Gallinula chloropus. The sequence goes on along the minus strand of NC_140101.1, from coordinate 1,191,607 downwards.
AGGGGCTGGGTGATGCAGGCGCTGCGGGTGATGCAGCTCACGAGCACCGCAGCCTGTGGGTGCTGCTGATCACCGGTGCTCATCACTGCAGCTCTGTCCCTGTGCCATCCCCATCGCGGCTGTGCCCGGCATCCCCTGAGGCTCCGCACTCCCTGTTCTGGGTCAGGGCACAGCCTTGCTCTTGAGGAGGTGGCAGAGCAAAGGGCAGGGGCACCCAAACCTCTCCAGCTTCACTGTTTTCCCACCCAGTGGATTTGCAAAAGCCCCTGGTGCTCGGTGGGACCCTGACCTGTGGCTCCTGGGCAGCACATGGGTGAGCGCAAGGTGGGGGGGCGGTGGGTGGGGTGCCACACCAGAAGGGCTGCATGGTGCCCCCCACCCCAGCTTGCTGCATCCCCACTGCCTGAGGCAGGAAGCCCCGTTTCCTCCCCCAGAGCTCCCCCGTTTCCTTCCCCAGAGCTCCCAAGCACCGCTGAGCCCCACGTGCAGCTGAGCACGGCCGCTTGCGTCAGACCCAGGAATAGCTCCCGGCCGGCTTGTCCTGGGGACACCTCCCTGGGGGGCTGTAAACCCCATGTCCTGGTGAAGCAGGGACCCTGGGACCCTGGGTGCCTGTGCTGACCCTCTGACACTGCCAGCACAGCCACATCCACGCCCCAGCAGCATCCCACCGGGGTGCAATAGGACCTGTGTGCCTCTGCACCCCAGTTTCCTGGGTGATGCCCCTGGCTGAGCAGGGCCAGCAGCTCTGAGAGGGTGCATGCCAAGCCCCCACAGCACTCGGGGATGGGGTTGGGATTCCTGAGTGGGGGTCCTGGGGGTGGCCTCTACCAGCCACCCTGCTCTGGGAGCCTCTCTGGCTGTGGGACAGGGCGGGCAGCAAGGACGTGCAGGGTTGTTCCTTGTCCCCTCAGCCATCCATGACAATAAATTCCTCAAAAGCTGGGAAAACACTGAGCTGCAGCTGAAAGCCAGCCCTGGGTGTCACCGTGGGACCAGCAGAACCAGCCACTGCCCCACTGCCAGCCCCAAATCTCCACCACCATGGGGCCTGCTGGGTCTGCTGGGCATGCAGGGGGCAGGGGTCCCATCCCTGGTGCAAGGGGCCCTGTCCTCAAGCAGGCAGGCACTGGTAAAGCAGGGCTGCAGCTGTGGGCAGCTGTGGGCAGCAGTGCCCCTCACCACAGCCCCAAGGAGCGGGAGGCAGCAGGGTACTGGGCAGCTGGTACCTCATCCCAGCCCACCCCATCCCAGCCCATCCCGCAGCACGGCCCCTCCAGCAGAGGCAGCTTTGCAGCTTTCCTTTCCCCTTGTGCCGTTCCTTGGCTTTCCTAATTTAAGCAGAGCTGGCCTGGGAGGCTTGTCTTGGTCAGGCTCCAGGCCTGAACAAACAAACCCGGGCTCAAAAGAGGCATCGGGTTCAGGGACAGACTGTAAACAACACCGCAGCCCCCTGGGCTCTGCCCTGGCCCGGGGACCTCTGCCGGGTGCCAGACTCTGGCAGGGCCCCCAGCACCCAGAAGGGCTCCCTGGGCCTCCTTGCACCTCCCCCCAGCACCCAGCTGCCCTCACAGCCCCCACCTGCAGCAGTGGGGTGCCAAGACACCCCCTCCACCCAGCCACGTGCAGCCCCCCCCCCGCAGCCAGGGGGATGGGGACAGGGTGAGCACGGGGACACCTGGCTGCTGCCCCGTCGGCTTTTCCTGTCTCATTTGGGTTCAAAGAGAAATACCTGATGGAGTCACCAGGTCTGGGGGGGCGGGGTTTGGGGTGGGACAGGGTCCCCGGTGGGGCAGTGGCAGCTTTAGGGTGCCGGTAGCACAGAAGCGGGTGCTGCTCGCCCTGGTGTGTGTGCAGGGGCATGGGCAGTGGGTGTGGGGGGGGTTCTCCCCACCTCTGGCCCAGGGGTCCCCCAGACAATGCTTGTGGGGTTAGAAATGCTGGGGTAGGATGGGGACAAGGAGAAGGGAGGGATGTGGCAGCACAGGATCTTCTGGTTGTGAGCGATGTGTCCCCAGCACCAGGACAGCAGGTTGGGATTCCTCCTGCCCCAGGGTGGTGTTTTGGGGTGACTGGCAGCACCATGGTCCCTCCAGCAGCCACCCTGCCCTTCCTGGGGAGGAGGGAGGCTGGTGGGACCCTTCAGACCCCAGGCAAGCCCACCTCACCTCAGCACCCACGGGGGGAAGGAAGGGTGATCCCAGCTGCCCAGCCCTCTGCACAGAGCCTGTCCCCCCTGGGTCCCCCTGTGCCACCCCAGGCTGGGGACACTGTACCCCCCCTTCCAGCCCCAGTTGCAAGCTGGGAGCTGCTGGGGCCGGGAGCTGGGGCTGTTTCTCCATGTGCACTCAGCCCTCCCTGTGCCAGCCTGACCTTTTCCACGGGTACACACTGCCCTTGGGCTCAGAGATATGTTTATTTATGTTGAAAAAAAAAGCAAGATGGGGAGAGAGAAAAGGCCCCCCCAGCCCTGGGAGAGAGAAAAGGCCCCCCCAGCCCTGGGAGAGAGAAAAGGCCTCCCCAGCCCCGTGGAACAACAAGATTAACGATGTGCTTAAAGGGAAACTCTCCAGCAATCATTCGGCTCAGGGAAATGTTTTCCAGACGCAGGTCCCCGACCTCTCCCCACTTCCTCTCTGCTTCCCCAGAGGGAAAATCCCCAGGGAAGTGGGGTGCAGGCAACCCCAGCCGGGGTGTCCAGCCCCGGGACCCTCCTGCGCCCCGCGGGTGCGCATGATGGGGTGATGGTGTTGCCCTTGCTGGGGTCTGGGGAAGCAGGAGCGGGGCCCCGCTGCTGCCAGGGGGGGATTTCCTCACGGACAAACAAGTGCAGGGCAGAGCGCTGCGCCCTGGCGTGCTGCCGGTCCCCCCAGCGCGGCTGCCGGCCCGCTGCGCAGCGCAGCATCCCAGCCCCGCGGGCGCCGGCTGCTCCGCAGCCCCGGGAGATGCTCGAGGCCGGGATCTCAGGCATCTGTAGGGTGGAGGAAGGAAAGCGGCCCCCATCCCCTCCCGTTCTCGGGGGCTGCTTTCCCAGCGTGGGCGGCAGCGCGGCCCCTTCCGCTCCCCGCAGCCCCGCGGCCGAGGGACCGTGTCCCCCCCCCCGGCGCCCCGGGGAGGGGCGAATGGGAACCTCGGGGCAGGGTGGCCAGAAATAGAAGAGCCTTTGGGAAAGGCAGCTGCCCCGCGGGCTGGGAAAGCGGAAGAGACATCTCAGCTGTGCCTGCAGCCAGCTCCTTCCCAGCCCGCAGTGATTCCCCGTGGTGGGGCAGCACCGGGTGCCGGACACCCACCACCTTCCCTGGCTGATGGTGGACCCCTGCCCTACACCTCCCCAGCCCTGGGAAATCAGGTCTGGGAGCTGAGCTGATGCTGATGCCCGTGCTGATGCCAATACTGGTGCCAGGCACTCCCTGCTCCTCTGCTCAGCACAGGCCATCCCAGCCAGGCAGCCAGCAGACCTTGGTGCACACAAACCTGTGCCAGGTCCTGGCAAGGAGAATCCAGCTGGCCTGGCAGCCCAGGAATCTTGGCAGCCGGTGCCCCAGGGCACTCCCCAGCACGGGGCAGCCTTGGGGCAGCTCACTCTGTCCTCTCCCTAAGTTTGGAAGGGCCTGAGATGGGCTGTGCCACGCTGAAACACTCCCAGGGTGTTCCTGGGGGGTGTACCAGGCACTGCCAAGCTCAGCTGGGGTGCTGAGGGGGGGACACAGAGCCCCCTGCATGACCTGCCATGTCCCCGCTCCCCTCCACAGCTGGAGAGCTACATCCAGAGGAGCATGAAGCCCGAGGTGGCGCAGCTGCGGCACACGGCAGCGCAGAACCAGACGGCCACCATGCTGGAGATCGGCAGCTCCCTCCTCAACCAGAGCGCCGAGCAGAGCCGCAAGCTCACCCATGTGGAGGCCCAGGTAGGGGGGATGGCCAGGAGAATGATAGAACCACAGCCACAGGGGTGGGAAGGGACCCCCAGAGCTCATGGGGTCCAACCAACCCCCCTGCCAAAGCAGCTCCCCAGCTCATATTGCACAGGGCGGCGTCCAGACGGGGCTGGAATCTCTCCAGAGATGGAGACTCCACACTCTATGGGCATCCCGTGTGTCCCCACATCCCCCACCACCCCCTGGCACTGCGGTGGGCATCATGGCTTCTCTGCTGCTAGAAGTGGGGTGATTCCCCCCCTGGGATGCAGGGCTGAACGCAGCGGTGTGCAGGGTACCAGCGCCCTGAGCCCGGTGACGCCGGGGCCGTGGCGTGGGCCTGGCTGCTCACACCAACACTCCCCTCTGCTCTTGGGGCAGGTGCTGAACCAGACCTCACGCATCGAGATGCAGCTGCAGGAGAGCTCCCTGTCCACCACCAAGCTGGAGAAGCAGCTGCTGCTGCAGACCAACGAGATCCACAAGCTGCAGAACAGGAACAAGTAAGGCTTGGGGTAGCTCAGGGAGCCCCATGCCCCCCAACCCCAGGGGAAAGGTAGTCTTTTCCCACCCCATGAGTGCAGTTGGACTTGGGGAGGGGGCTTGAACCCCTCCAGGGGCTGGCTGGGGTCCATGAGGGATTGCACAGCGCTGGTACAGCCCCTTGGGCTTTCATTCCCCCGAGCTCAGCACATCCCAGAGGTGCCAGGGAGGGTGTGATTCAGTGGGTGCGGACAGGGACAGGTCTGGGTCCCCGCAGATAAGCCAGGGCACCACAGCTGGAGCTGCCTGCTCCCTTCCCAGCTGCTCAGCACAGGCACAGCCCCCCTCCCTGCCACCGCTGCCTCCCCCTTTGCAGCATCCTGGAGGTGCGGCTGCTGGAGATGGAGACAAAGCACCAGGCAGAGCTGGCAGGAGCCCGCTCCGAGAAGGAGAAGCTGCAGCGCCTGGTGAGCCGGCAGAGCGGCACCATCGAGGAGCTGGAGAAGTCTCTGCTGGCCACCAGCGCCAACACCAGCCTGCTCCAGCGCCAGCAGCTCCAGCTCCTGGAGTCGGTGCAGAGCCTGGTGCGACTGGTCTCCCTGGGCAGAGGTGAGCCAGGGCACACGGGCAGGATGCCAGCAGCGGGACAGCCCCTCGCCCCCCTTCCCCAGGGAGCTGCAAGGCTCAGCTCAGGCATGGGGGACTGCCCAAAAACCGAGCCCTGGGTGGTATACAAAAAGAAGCTCTGAGTCCCTGGGGGGGAGTGTCCGTGTCCCAACTCTGTCCCCAGCCGCAGCAAGTCCCCGGGCTTAGGCTGGTGGCAGCCCCGGTGCTTCGCAGCCGCTGCCTCACCCAGCCCCAGGGAGATGAGGTGGGAGAAAGGGAAATAATCTGTGGGCACAGAAGTATCCTCAAGGAGAGGGGGAAAGAGCAACTGAACCCGGCAGGGCTGTGGCAGGGGGAGGGTTCCAGCCGTCTCACCATCCCCTCTGCCGCAGCCCCGCTGCAGGAGCAGCTCTTCCAGGACTGTGCCGAGGTGCGCCGGGCGGGCATCCAGGCCAGCGGGGTCTACACCCTGCACATCACCAACCTCAGCGAGCCCAGAAAGGTGCGTGCAGCCCCAAAAAGGCCCCCACCACAGCACCCTGGGGCGGGGGACACACAGGCCTGTCTGCCCACCCCCAGCCTGGCTGCTCTGCATCCCGGCCCCGCTGTCCCCGCTGCAGGTGTTCTGCGACATGGACACGGACCGAGGCGGCTGGACCGTCATCCAGCTCCGCACCAACGGCAGCCTCAGCTTCCAGAGGAGCTGGAGGGAGTACAAACAGGTCTGCACCCACCTCGGGGCGGGGAGAAGGGGGGGCACCCTGGGGACGACGCCCCGAGCATCCCGTGCTCACCCATCCCGCTGCTCCCCCAGGGCTTCGGGGATGCGGCGGGTGAGTACTGGCTGGGGAATGAGGCCGTGCACCTCCTGACGAGCCAGGCACCCTACACCCTGCGTGTGGAGCTGCGGGACTGGGAGGGCAGCCAGGTCTATGCCCACTATGGGAAATTCCAGCTGGGGAGCGAGCGGCAGCTTTACAGGTAGGAAAAGAGGCACCGCGGAAGCAGACGTGGGGCACTCCCCATCTTCAGCTGTCCCCAAGCCCTGCCACAGGCTCTGGTGCCCCCGGGGAGGTGCGTGGCCCCTGGGAACACAGGATCACATGGGGCTTCTTCACTGGGGCTTCCCAGCGGGATTACAGCTTCTCCCTCAGTGCTGGGGGGATGTTGCTGTGCCACCCGCTCCTCCTTCTCCCCGCGGGCTCCTGACAACTCCTGAGAAGTAGATTTGAACACATGACATTGCACTGAGGCAGCAGGACTTCTCATCCCAGCCAGCAGCTGGGTGCGGTGCCGGGAGGCAGCTGGGACAGTCACACCGCACCTCAGTGCTTGTGCAAATGGGGTGACACAGCTGCCAGGTGTGACTGGGGTGCCAGGCATCCCCACAGGCTGCTACTCCTGTGCCCGGGGAGGGCCGGTGCATTCCTGCTGCCAGGCTTCTTGCAAGGACCATGTGTGGTCCCAGGAACATCCTCACCACGGGCAGGAGGGGGTGGCAGCCAGATGGGTGCTTTGGTGTTGGGCTGGCAATGGGACCAGACCCTGGATGTCCCTGCACTGTGTATCACCAAGACAACTCCCAGCCAAGAGGTCCAGGGGAGCTTTGGGAGGGCCTTTTCTGCCCCAGCACAGCACGATTTCAACCCCTGGGGACCCCAAGAAGTCCAGAGGAGCTTTGGGAGGGTTTTTCTGCCCCAGCACAACATGATTTCAAACCAGGGGGACCCCAAGAGGTCCAGGGGAGCTTTGGGAGGGCCTTTTCTGCCCCAGCACAGCTTGATTTCAAACCCTGGGGACCCCGAGAAGTCCAGGGGAGCTTTGGGAGGGTTTTTCTGCCCCAGCACAGCACGATTTCAACCCCTGGGGACCCCTGGACAGGTTGTCCACACTGCCAGACCCAGGCCAAGCTGTGGCTGCAGGATCTCTGCCCGCATCCCTTGCTCAGTTCACACCATCCCATGACCTTCACCCCCCCCACACACACACACACCCCCCCCCAACCCAAGCAGGGCTGAGGGGCACTGTGAACCCCCTGAGCAGCACGCAGCCAGCGCTGACGGCGGCCGTGCCGGGCCGCAGGCTCTCGCTGCAGGACTACAGCGGCACGGCCGGGCCGCAGAGCGGCCTCGCGCTGCAGGGCACCCGCTTCAGCACCCGCGACCGCGACAACGACAACTGCCTCTGCAAGTGCGCCCAGATGCTGTCGGGAGGTGAGCGAGCAGGGGGGTGGGGGGGGTGGGGGGCACCTACGCAGCCCCCCCCACGGGTGCCCACCCGGGATGCCACCCCCCCCACACACCCCGTCCCGCCTTGTCTGTCCCCTGGCAGGGTGGTGGTTTGACGCCTGTGGCCTCTCCAACCTGAACGGCATCTACTACCCGGCCCAGCACAACATCCGCAAGCTGAACGGCATCCGCTGGCACCACTTCCAGGGGCCCAGCTACTCCCTGAAGGGCACCCGCATGCTGATTCGACCCGCCGGCTTCTAGCGCCGCGCCGCAGCCAGGGCGAGGGGCGAGGGGGCAGGGGAAGGGATGGTGGGGGGAGACCCAGCCCTCCCGCTCGCTGCAGGGAGCCTCTTCCCCCAGACGCTCGTTTTTACTCTTGGTTTTATCCCATCCTCTGAGATCCTTCGCATCACAGAGAGGGGCTGGGCCTCCAGCTCCCTGTGCCACCTCCTTCTGCCAGGGGTGGGGGTCTAAGACCCCCCCCAGGGTGCCCTGCACACTCAGCCTGGTTCCAAGTAAGGGACTTTGCCTTTTCTGTATGTTCTGCAAAGCCCCCACTATCCCACTTCCCCTGCAGGATTAGGGGAGCTGGTAGGGATTAGGGGAGCTGGTAGGGATGGGGGTCCTGGTAGGGATGGGGGTCCCAGCAAGTGCAAGGGGCCAATGCCATCCCTCCTTCCCACCCTGCCTGGCATGGCTGTGCAGGGGCACACGGGCTGTCCCCTCCTGCATGCGTGGCCCAAACCACTGTCCCCACACATGGCAGCACAGGCTCTACTCCTTGGAGGAGTGGGCTGGATGATTTCCAGCTCCTGGGGGGATATGGAGGAAGCAGGAGGAGTTTTTGGGGACCCTGGGGTGACCATCCCCAGGCTGGGATAGCTGCCAGCCCCGTGGTGGGGGGTGGGCAGCGCTGGCAGGGGTCTGGCAGAGCCACAAGGACGGGCAGGACAGGGCTGAGGGGTCATGAGCTGAGAGGGGGCTGGGGTTTGAAATGGGGCTGAAAGGTGGAAGGTGGTAGGAACAGTCCTGGGGGTGGCTTTTTGGAGTGAGAAGTGGGACAAAAGCCCCCTGCCCATGGTTGCCTTGAGACAGCAGACCCACACTGCGGGCACCCTTGGGAGCAGCCTGGGAAGAACGGGGTACAGAGCAGCTGGGTGTCCCCCCGCAGCACCGGGGCCTCTCAGCCACCTCCCTGAGCTGCCACAGTTTGGGCTGGAGCCCCTTTTATTTTTGTAGGAAGAGATATTTATTTCCCAAGTGTCAGTGGGGCAGAAGCACAAAGTGGGGAGTCCCTATCCCCCACTGCCCTGGGGCAGGCATTTGTCCCCCACTTCAGCAACTTGGCCAAAAGGGTGGGCAGGGGGTCTGTGGGGCAGGGCAGGGGGTCTGTGAGGTGGGGCAGGGGGTCTGTGGGGCAGGGCAGGGGGTCTGTGGGATAGGGCAGGAGGTCTGTGGGACAGGGCAGGGGGTCTGTGGGGCAGGGCAGGGGGTCTGTGAGGCAGGGTAGGGGGTCTGTGAGGAGGGGCAGGGGGTCTGTGGGGCAGGGCAGGGGGTCTGTGGAGCAGGGCAGGGGGTCTGTGGGGCAGGGCAGGGGGTCTGTGAGGCGGGGCAGGGGGTCTGTGGGGCAGGGCAGGGCAGAGAGGCCCCACAGCATCCCCAGTGAGCAGCTCAGTGTATGGGTGAGCCCGCAGGAAGGCACAGCTCAGCAACACCTGGTCACAGCCTGTCCCTGTCACCCTTCTGTGCCTGTCCCCATCCCTCTCAGCCCCGTTGTCACCAGACATCCCTCAGAGCCCGGTGGCAGCTCCCAGCAGCACTCTCACCCCTGGGGGACAGGGGTGCCCCAAGCCCTGGGGACCAGAGCAGCAGTGGCAGCTGGAGGGACCTACCTGCCTCCATGACAACCAGGCACCCCCGTGCCTCCCTCCCAAAAACGGGTCCCTCTCACCTCAGGCAGTGTTTTGCCACGTGGGTGACAGCAGAGACCCCGGAGTTGGGGAGCAGAGGTGCCACCTAACCCCAGTGCCCTCTGCAGCTCCCAGGGATGGGGCCAGTATCCTGGAGAGAGGCAAGGGATGCAGGGATGCTCCCCGATGGGATGGTGGGAGCAGCTGGCAGGGTGCTGTGCACACGGCAGCAGGGAGCCTACTGACAGCCTGTCCTCAGCGCTGTCCCCAGGCATTGGCTAATTAACAGTGATTAAAGCACATGATGCAGTTGGCACTTCCAGGAGATGCTCATCAGTGGGGCCGTGTGGAATAAGTAAACAATGGGAAACACGGGGTGGGGGGGCTGCCTGGGGGCCTCACCCCACTCCCAGTGAGCGGCAGGGCAGGCAGAAGCCACCCCAGCACAGCCAGGGGCTCTGGCTCCTCACACCCTGCCCTGGCTGTACCTGGGCCAGGTGTGGGGGGGTGGCCCCTGCCCCGGGGTGCAGGGCCTGGCTCCCCAGACTGGGGGGCTGCCAATTTTCTCTCTCTCTCTCTCTCCCCACTGCCTGCACCCAAGGAAGACCCCGGCACGGAGGAGTGAGGGCGATGGGCACCCACCCCCTTCCCAGCCAGGAGTAACAGACGGGCTCAGCTGCAGCTCCCCCCTGAAACTGGAGCTGCCAAGGAGCAGCTGCCAGGGAAAGTGATAGGGAGCACTGGGGCCACCCCACTGTCCCCAGCAGGGACACGCAAAGGGGGGACATTCCTGGGGGACAGGCCGTGCCAGGGGCTCGCGCAGGTAGTCCTGTGGGTGCAGGGTGAGGGGAAGGCTCCTGCCTTGGGAGCAGGGCTCCTCCTGCCCGTGCACCTGCAGACACACTCGTGCACACATGTCCACACACACACGTCCCCACACACAGACGTGCAGGGCCCTCTGCTCCTTGGCAGCACCAGCGAGTTCAAACCAAGCCCTGGACACGCCGGGCTGAGGAATCCGGCAGCACAGCCAGTCCCAGCCACCAGCAAGGATGGAATTCCCACAGAGCTCTCTCTCCCTGAGGGTGAAGCCTGCTCCCCAAGCACACGCTGGGGTCACCGCCTTCCCCTGTTTTCTGGCTCCTCAGGGAGGCACCCATCACCACCCCACGTGCCAGCACTAGGGATCCCTTGGGTATGCACATCCTCCCCAATCAACCGCCCTGCCAGCCTGACTCACGGGCCAGCTCCCCACATCCTGCCTCTGTGTCCTGCCCACCACAACCTGGGCAGCCAGACCTGCCAGGCTGGGGTGGGAAATGCTCATCCCCATGACGCTATTTTTGGGAACCCCAAGTGCTGGATGAAAGCTCCAGTCAAGGGGAGTCCTGGTGCTGCCTCAGCCAGTGGCTGTAGGGCCCAGGATGAGCTGGGGGACACGCTGATTGGGGTGGGATGGGGCAGCAGCAGCTCTGACCCCTTTGAGAGGGAAACCTGCAGCCCTGGGTGAGGGGCTGGACCTTGTAACCAGCCTGTCACTGCCACCACACACGTGGTGTTTATTGAGCAGCGCCCGTGCCAGGCAGGCTGGCTCCCTGCACTGTGCCCATTGCCAGCCACGGCCCCAATACCAGGGCTGGAGTGGCAGTGCCAGGGTTGGGGTGCAGGCACCTGTCCCCCTGGGATGCACCAGCATTGCTGGGAGAGGGAGCCCACCGGCGCAGGCAGCAGCCCCGGCGCTGAGGAGGCTGCCTGGGGGTAACACACAAGGGCTTTTCATCTTCAAACACTCCCCGTGCCGACTTTCATCCTCACACTTCCCCAGCCCACCTGGGAGGTCTCTGCTATCACCACCCCATCTTGCAGCCCTGGAGGAGCCGGGACTCAGCCAGGCTCAGCAGCACTTTGCTGGAGCGGGGTGAGGAGGCAAGGGGAGGGCTGTGTGGTTGGCACGGTGCTGGCTGCGGCACAGGGGGGAATCCTGCCAACTGGGGCTCTGCTGGGACCTGCTGCACTCAACCGCCTGCTGGGCCCCATCCTGGCACAGCACAGCACCCACTGCTCCCACCAGCACCCAGCCACGCAGTACTGCCAGCCTCTGCCTCCCTGCCTCATCCTGACCTCCACCTCCTCCAGACACAGCAACACACACGGCCTCCAAAGCCCAGAGATTTAATAAAATCAGCTGGAAAATGAACTTCTGTACAGACCAAACAGCAAGAAATACAGTAGAAATGAGGAAGAGACCACCATAGGTGTCATCTCCATAAATAACAAGTCCCTGCGTGCCCAGAGCTATGTGTCCACCAGCACCCAAGAGGGGACACGAGCACTCTCAGACATGCATGAAGCCCTGGGCTGCTTGGAGGGGGGTTGGGTTTGCCCCTCTGCAGAGCACCCCACTCCTTCCAGATGTCCAGCATTAAAACAGGGGCTGCCAGGATATGGCCCCCACCCCAGGCAGCATGGCTTGCAGGGGTCAGCCCCCTCCCCAGCTCCACATAGAGAGGAACCAGCCCCTTGCTGGAGAGAAGCAGGAGAGGGTGCTGGAGAGGAGCAGCGCAGGCAGCAGGTGAGGGGACCAGCCACACACCTGAGGACATGTGTCCTCTGCTCTCCCATGGGCTCGTGGGGTCCTGGCTATCTAGTGCTGGCACAGGGATCTGCTGGAGCCAGGGCCAGTAGGAAGGATGTCTGGCCACCACATTGGGAGCGCACAGAGGGCAGGAAAGCAAGGGAGGGGGGGCTGAGTTCAAGGGTCCCATCACTGCCGAGAGGTCCCAGCTCCTCCTGGGTCTCAGCCAGCACCCCCCTCCCCATCCAGCACCACCTGCTCACCAGCAACCCACCCCCAGCCCCTGCCAGCATCACGGTGAGACCCACAGCTACACATCCGAGACCTGCTGGGGCTCCCTGGCCTGGCGCAGCCCATACAGCCACTTGATGACACGGGCATTGCGCTCGATGACCGAGATGCCATAGGGGACACGCGGGGCTGGCCGCCCCTCGGGAGTGGCGGCGCTGGGCCCCGGGGAGCAGCCGCCCTCCGAGCTGGCCGTGCTTACGCTGTGGAACTTGAGGGACACGATGTCGGAGCTGGCCCGGGCAAAGCGCTCGGCCCCCATGTCCTGCACCTCCTCAGGGTCGAGGCCACAGTAGTTGAAGAAGCGCTCCAGGTCAGCGGTGGCCCGCGAGAACCTGTCGCTCAGGTCTGACTTGGAGCGGTGCAGCAGGGGCTGCCGGCGGGCGCTCTCGGGGCGGGGGGGTGAGCTCCACGCTGGGTCTGCAGGCAGCCCACCTGGAATGGGGGACGCAGGCACCGGTGTCACCTGGCCACGCACAGCCCCACAGGGACGGACGTCCACCCTCCGTACAGCCACGCTGCCGGGGGGCTTGGCGGTGGTGGTGGTGATGGTGGTGGTGGGAGGGGGGGTCTCCGATGGCTTGCCAGCACCCTCCGCCCCACCTCCCAGCGCTGCTGGCACCTCCGCCCTCCACTTGCACTCCCGGCCCAGCGGACTCTCCGTTTTGGGGAAGGGGCTGTCACAGAGGTTGATGAGGTTGTTGAGGATCTCCAGGTCGAGCGAGGTCTTGGGGCCGCCGGCCTCCGCGCGGCAGGGCCCTGGGGGGGTCCTGCGGCTGGGGGTGAGCGCAGACCAGCGCACCCCCGGGGTGAAGAGGGGCTGCTTGATCAGCGGCGGCTTCACCGGCTCCTGCTTGGTGCTGGCAACACGCTGGCTCTTCACGTACTTGGCCTTGTCAGCCTCCAGCCTCTCCACAGCGCTGGGCTTGGCGGCCCCCGGCTCGGCACGCCGGCGGAAATAGGCAGGACCCTTGCGGAGGATGCGGACGGGCATGGCCGAGGTGAAGGGTGCTGCCGCCGTCACCCCCTTCATGGCATCCCCGACTTGCAGCGCCTCCACGGGCATCCTTCGCCCCCCGGGCAGGCGGCTGCTGCGGGCAGCGAGGGGCTCACACGGCGCCGGCTGTAAAGAGGGGCTGGGGTGAGGGGTGGGTGGCAGGGGTGGGGGCGATCCCTGCCCGTGCCCTGCCCGCACCCCGGCCCCGCGCCCAGACAAAGGCTGCGCAAGGCTGCACGGGGCTGCGGGAGCGCACCGGCTTCTTATCTGGAGGCGGGGGGCCACGCCTCCCCCCGCCGCCCGGCCTCCCCGCAACGCCCCGCGGCCAATCCGCGCAGCGAGCCTGCTTCAAACCGCGCTCGGGCCAATGGGGGGGCTGGGGGGGCTGTGCTGGGGTTGGGGGGGCTCCCCCGGGGGTGAGACCGGGGCGGAGGCGGGGGACGCCGCACCACAGCCGCTCCTCGCCGATGCTCTGCCCGCATCGCGCGTGTCCAGGGGTGCATCACCCTCCCCCAAGGGTGCATCACCCCCTCCCAGGGGTGCATCACCCGCTCCCAGGGGTGCATCGCCCGCTCCCAAGGGAGCACGGCCCGCACCAAGGGGTGCGTTGCCCGTGCCTTGGGTGCATCACCCACCTCGTTCATCCCCCAGCCCACGCCGGGCTGGGGGGTTTGATGCTTCTCTCCCTGTCACGCCCTCGGCTCTCAGCCCCCTCGCAGGTTCTGGGGCCGCTCTCGGGCTTCCCGCTCCCCCCCTTGATCCCCTTGGAAAGCACCGGCGGGGCTTTCCAGCCGCGCTTCCCCGGCCGAGGTGCGCCAGGAGCCGTGTCCTTGGGTCCCTGCCAACCCCCCCCGGGGCACAGCCGCCCCAACGGTCGCGTAGAGGCACCTCCCTCCACAGCGGGAGGAGCCCAAACCTGCCCTGCCCCACTCTGCAGCCCCCCTCTTCCGGCTGCCCCCTGTGCCCCTGCCCGGGGGTGCCCACAGCTGGACGAGTCCCAACGCACAGAGGGGCTCGGACAGCGGCGGGGCGCGGGGGGGGGGGGGACATGCGGGGTCGGACCTGGCCCTGCCTCCCTCTCCCTCCCCTCCCCCCCTTCCCCAGCTGCTCTGAGACACCCCACTCCCCCGAGACCCCTCCCCAGACAAGCCCTGGGGAGGTAACAGCAGGCCCTGGCACTCACCGGCTGCAGCAGCGGGCATATCGGGTGCCGGGGGTGCCACAGCTCAGCTCCCTCCTAGCACGGCCCCGAGCAGGCTGCCATCACCCACAGCAGCTCACCTGCATGCTCAACTTCCTGGGTGCCACCCAAGGCCCGTCCCAGCAGCGGGAGCCAGTCCCAGCACCCACAGAACCCACCACGGCCATGCCGAGCCACGGCTGCACCATCTGCAAGCTGATGTGTGCCAGCCCCAGCTCCCCAGAATCCATCCCCCAACCAGGTCCCCCTGCAGCAGCCCCCCCTGGCACACGCTGCATCCCCCTGATGTGCTGTGACAGGCGAGTGGCCTGGGGGGGGGAGGCTGGCTGGCCCTGTCCCCATCCTCTACCCGGGGACACACGCTGCCTTCTGACCTGAAAAGTGTCCACGGGGGGTTGGCCAGGCACAGGGACAGCTGGGGATGGTCCCAGTGCTAGTACAGCCCCTCCTGCCCTGCTCCCAGGGGGTGCTTTCTGCACCCCTCTGCAGGGAGCCCAGCGCAGGGCAGACCTGGGGACAGAGCCAGCAGTGCAGGGTGCCACAGTCCTTGCTGGGCAGGGGCAGGGACAGGCAAGGCAGGCAGGACCCCCGAGCCAGAGCCATGCTTACCCCCGTAGGAAGCAGGGTTTGGGCTGTGATGCACAAATGCAGCCGGGTCCTGCAGCCAGAGACTGGGGCAGTCAGTTGAAGGCCTTGCTCACTCAGCACCAGGATGCTTGTCAGGGTAGTGGGGGGTGCCAGCCACTAGTTTTGTGCCCACGGAGCAGCACCCATCAGTTCCAGCACTGCCCAGATACCCCGTCCCACAGCAGACCCCAGACAATGACTGTCCCCGCTGCCCTGGATCACCCCAGGTCAGGGCACCCCCCACTCAACACTGGGGTGAAAACGTGCCCCTCAACACAAGGCGAAGTGGGGACGTGTCCCCATGTCAGGCACTGGAGCTCAGCTGGGTGCCAGAGGCTCAGCCCCAGAGCCACACCACAGAGGGGACGGCTGTCTGGGCACAGGGATTAGGATGAGTACAGCCACCTGTAGCCACCCATCGTGGGCTCCCCTCCCCTCCCTGGCTGGCAAGGACAGCCCATCCAGGCACAACCTGCTGCTCTGCATTCCTGCGGGGCCGTAGCCGCCTGCCCTGGCACAGCCAAGAGGAGTTGAGCTGAGCTGAGACGCCCTTTGAACAGCCCCAAAAACACAGCGACATTATCACATGCCCCAAACCCAGCCAGACCAGACGCCAGGGCTGACAGCCACACTCATGATGGGCAATGCCCAGCCCCAGCTCTTCTCCTTCCCAGTGTGGGCAGCCCAGCTGGGCTCACTTCGGCACACCAGGTCACTCCTGTGTGGAAGCAGCTGCTCCAGGGAGTCGTGCTGGGAGGTGTGCAGTTGTGCCTCCCCCTCACGGGGTGACCCAGCCCCACGCTGATGGCACAGGACCGGCATGGGACCGGTACCACCTCCACCACATACCTGGATTGGCCCTGCGGTGTGGGAGCCTCCTCGGCACAGCTCAGCCGCCAAGCTGCTTATCCCCACGCTCATCCTGGAGGTGTCCTGGTGTCCCCACGCCTCCTCCTCCCCAACCACGTCCTCCCCTTCTCCCCACGGGACGGCAGCTGGCGGGGTGTTGGAGAAGCTCCGTGCCGTGGCTGCTCCCGCTGAGTCAGCCGGGTGAGGACGCCCTCCAAGGCAGCTCAGCGCTCACATGGGATTAAACCCATGGGGCATTCCTCTGCGTCACGCAGCATGACAGTGGCTGGTGACGTCCTGGCACGGGTGCCGGTTCAGCCCGCAGCGCCGGAAGGGCAGCGTGGATGTACGGCCTTGAGCTGCTCACACTGCCAAAGCCAAAAGTCCCCTTGATGTCCCCTGTGGGCAGAGGGGCCTGATGTCCCCGTGGGACATCAAAAAGAAGGGAAAATTCCCAGATCTCCTATAAGCAGGGAGATACCACCCAGTTCCCTATGTGCCACCAGCACAGCTGGCCGGCAGGACCTACTCCGATTTGGAAAACACCTTGTTTCCCCATGCACCCAGCAGCAATCCTCAGAAATCAAGTCCAACATGCTGCAAAATATCCCAGGATGGCTCAAAGGAAGGTGACAGACTGCAGCAGAGCCCCCAAGCCTGCAGCCACGGGCACCAGCTGGCCTGAACCCAGCCCTGGGTCAGCTGGTGTCCCATGGTATGGGCAGGTCCCACAGCAAGGTCCAGCTCCCCATGGAAGGGCCAAGCATTCGGCCCACTCAGCACTGAGCTGTGCATTTTTCAAACTGCCCTTGGAAGCAAGACAAGGAGCTGGCGGAGGGAGAAGGACTGAGCAAAGCACGTGGAAACCTGCCAGAGGGCTGCCCCACGCTTGGGCAGCGGCAAAGGTGGATCCACACCGTGAGCCTGGCTGGAAGAACGCTGCTGCCCGGCGTGACAGGCAAGGGCAGAGCTTGCAAGCGCTTGCCAGGCCTGGCTGCTTCTCCCCATGGCCACCAAGCCTGCGTGGGGTGCAGGCAGCCGGCAGCAGGCAGCTGCCTGGACATGTTTAGGCAGCATGGTGCTGGAGCCAGGCAGTGCCCCGGAGCCTCACCCTCCCTGGGAGCATCCGAGGAGAGGTTTCGGGAGGGCAGCCCACCAAGGGAGTGCTCCCCCAGACCCCATCTCTGCTGCTGTCCCAAGGGTATGGGGACAGGGCAGGGATGGGGGAATGGTGTTTGGAAGCAGAGGGACAGGAGGGTGCTGTTACTGGCTCCACTCTCCCTTCCCACAGGGGGTCAGGGCTGCAGCCCCCCAAACACTTCAAAGACCTCCTGGGAGCTAAAGGCAGCTGCCAATGAGCAAAAAAAACATGCTCAGAGGGGAACTCCTCCCTGCAAGTGCTGGGTGGAGGCGGTTGTGGGTGCCTGGCAGCACCTGTGGAGCAGTGAGGCTGGGGCTCGGCACATCTCAGGCAGCCCCAAGCAGTTGAGCCCCCAGAGCTGGGAAACCCCCAACTCCCTCTTCTGGGGAGATGCTAATTCCTGGCACATCCAGCTTTCCAGCAAGGAAATTGTCCCTGCACCACGTGCCCTGACCTGGGGCGAGCCAATGCCTGCTCCTGCCTCAGTTTCCCTGGCTGTGGGCTCTGCAAAGCAGCTCTGCTTTCCAGTGACCTGGGGGCTGAACGGGAAGCGCTCACTGGGCCCAGTATCGTCTTGCTGCAGAGGAAAGGATGCTGCCGACACCCAGGAGTCTCGGCAGGCAGCAGATCAGGGCCAGGAGACGGGGAGGGAGGTGACAGATGGGGACATGCAGGGCACGAGGCCTTTGTCTGCGCAGCAGCGGCGGAGCACAGAGGCCCAGGCCCGCAGATGGCGGCTGCCGGCAGGGCCGGGCCTGCAGCCCGTGGCCAGGCGAGCGCCAGGCCCTGGGGATCCGGGCCTTTTGTCGGGGTCTCACCTCCGACAGCGGCCCCTTCCCGGCCGCCCCCCATCCGCCTTTCAACTTTCAACTTGACCTGCTCCTTTCACATGGAAATGGGATGCAGATGGAGCAAAAGGGGCTACCAGGGGCCAGCGGCTGCGACCCGGCAGCGGGTCCCCACACCCAAGTTTGGGGGGGTCATACGCACTCCCCTGGGGCAGCTGGTGGTCCCTGGGTGAGGGGCTTCCCCTTGCCCCCCAGCAATGGAGCAGCAGCCTTTTCCTGCTCAGGAAGGTGGTCCCCACTGCTCTCGGCTGAACACAGATACTTGGGGATGGATCTTGATGCAGCTGAGCTGGATGACGGACCCTGAGCTCCCCCTGAGCTCCCCCTGAGCTCTCCCGCTATCCCGGCACCCCCAGCACAGGCAGCATGCCCACCCGGGGAGCCCCACTGCCCACCCTGCCCCGTGCTGGCTGCGGTTGGGGATGGGGGGGCTTCCCAGCTGGCTGGACACTGGAGCCCGGCAAAGTCCTGTGCCTGGGGACCACTCGGCTACCAAATGTTGCCATCTGCCTCCAGGGCCTTCACTCACATCTGCCAGGGGTGTGGAGGGGCCAGAGGGGCCGAGAGGGGGGGGTCAGGGGCTCAGCTGCAGCACGGGGAGGGGGTGGAGGAAGCACAGTCGTCTCACACCGCACAGGCAGGGCAGGCAGCAAGAGTGGGGCAGATTTGGGTGGAGAGCGTGAAGCAGCATCATGGGTGTCCCGCACCCAGCACTCCCTCAGGGTCCCCTGCACCACAGCCAGTCACCCTTGGGAAGGTCTCACTGCCAGCCACACCATTCCTTTGTGCTGCCAAATTACACACAGGACAATCTCTGTCCCCTCCCCATCCCTGTCCCCCTCTCTGCCCTCATCCTCATAGGTACACGGGGACCGCAGCTGCCCCAGGGACAGCCCAAGCCCCCAGCACCTACTTTCTTCCAAGATCTTGGACGTTTTCTCCCCTGACCAGGTCTTCCTTGAGCATCTGTGCTGGTTTTGGCTGGGATAGTGTTCATTTTCTCCATAGTAGCTGCCACAGGGCTGTTTTGGAGTTGTGCTACAGTGTTGGTAACCCAGGGATGTTTCAGTTATCCCTGAGCAGCCCTTGCACAGCATCAAGGCCTCTTCTGCTCCTCATGCTGCCCCACCAGCAAGCGGGCTGGGGGTGCACAGGGAGTCGGGAGGGGACTGACCAAGGAGTATCCCAGACCATAGGACATCCTGCCCAGCGATAAAAGCTGGGAAAGAAGCGGGAGGGAGAGATGCCTTTTGCCTTCCCAAGTGCCCGTCAGGACTGCTGGAGCCCTGCTGCCCTGGGGATGGCAGGACACCTGCCTGCGGTGGGCAGCAGCGAAGGAACGCTGGATTTTGCTTTGCTTCCAGATAAAGCTCTTGCTTTACCTAATTCCCCTGTCTTCATCTCACCCCGCCTCATTTTTTTTCCTTTTATCCTTGTCCTCTCCCCCATCCCACGGGGGTGAGGGCTGGGTGATGCTGCGCTGCCTGCTGGGGGTTACAGCGGGTAGCACCTCGAACCCTGCCCCACTGCAGGCACCCAGCCGTGCCCAGCACTGCCCTGCAGCCCCGGGGGCACAGGAGCACCCTTGTCCCGGCTGCCCCGTGGTTGGGGCAGGGGCAGGGCCGGCGGGAGGCTCTGGCGAATGAGGCACAGGCAGGGCGCTGGAGAAGGCAGCCCCGGGTTCCCCAGGGCTGCTCTCCCAGCGACACCCGGTGGGTGCTGGGGGAAGAGCCGCCGCGAGGTGTCCTGGGGTGGTGGGCGCCGGGATGGGATGGGGAGGGGGGGAGGGGGTGTCGCTGGGGATGGCCTGGATTCTGTCTCCTCCCCCGTGTCACCTCTCCTCACCCTTGGCTGGCTGCCTGGCTCCATCTCACTGGACGTGGGGGCAGAGGTGCCTGTCCCTGCACTGCACCCGCGGTGGGACAGCTGCCCAGAGGCCACTTTTGGGGGGGTCCCTGAGGGCCCCATCCCAACCCCTGACCCTGCAGAGATGTCCGAGGGGGACATATGCCACCCTCAAGTGACATTCACACCTGCGAGAAGAAGCCTGAAATAGGTGGGACACAGTTCAGCCAGGGGACAAGTGCAAAGTCTAGGACACCAATAATAATCACTGACACCCAGCCAGGATGGGGTGCCTCAGGCCAGCAGTGACACGGCGCCATGGGCTTGGCAAGGGCTTGGCACGGGACTGGGGCTGGCACCAGCTGTCCATGGGGATAGCGAGCAGCAGTGACCCCCCCCCCGGGGCAGGGCACAGAGGCCAGGCTGCCTGTGGGCTGGCAGAGAGAGGGCTGGAGGTGGTCGGCAGCCAGAGGTGGCACGGTTGGACTTTGGCCGTGGGGCCGGAGTCTGGAATGCCCACCCAGGGAGAGGGGCTGTGCTGGTGAAAACCAGGGACCCACTGGGAGGGGAGGCACAAGTGGAGGGGTCCCAAGCCCCTGCTCTCCTCCCTCTGTGCTCCCCTGCCCAAGCTGATGCCAGTGCCTGCTCTGCTGTGGGGCGGGGGGGGCAGGGAGGGGAAGGCAGCTGTGACCGGAGCTGGTCCCTGTCCTCTGTGCGCTCATGCCGCTCTTGAGTGCGTGACTCCCTGCTCATCCCTCCAAGGACTCCAGAGCTTTTCCTTACATTTCCTTATCTCTTTTAACTCATAAGATAATTAACTCATAACCCATTATCTTTGCCAGCCACGGACCATCCCCACAGCTCGTGTCCTCTGGGACTTGCTGGGACCCAGCCCCGTGGGACAGGTGCCCTGACCCGCAGCTTTGTGCTCCCCCACTGGGCACGTAGCAGGGAGGTGCGGGGTCCGCCCTGGCCACCCCCTGCCCTGACCTGCCAGTCAGGTCTCAGACTCTGCCAGTCTGGGACCGGGACGAGGAGCAGCGCGGAGCCAGGCCCGTCAACCGTCTGCATCCGGAGGTGGTGACGTGCCCGCCCCACGTCACTGCCTCGGCAGCCAGGACTCGCTCCCGCCCCGCGTGCCGCTGCCGGTTCCCCAAAGCGCAGTGAGTTTCCCCTTGGGAGATGCCCCGGGAATTTCCGAGGGTCACAGCGGGAGCCCGATTCCTTCCTGGCTTCCCGCTCCGGACCGGAGTCCCGCACACCCCCTGCGCGGGGCTGGAGTCACGGGTGTGTTGTTGTTGGACCGGCCGGGCTCAGCCCCAGCGACTCGAGTCATGGGGCTTCCTCCGCCGGGCTCAGCGCTGCTGCGGGGAGCTGGTGCCGGCTGTGTGGGGCTGAGGGGGACACGGGGACACGGGGGTGCCCCCTTCCCAGGAGCAGGACAGGTGCCCAGGGTGGGCAGGGGATGCGGCCGGCTCCTGGCTGACTCAGCTGGTTGATATGAGCCAAGGCTGGTTTGCAGGTGGGGCTGCCGGGGCCAGGCTCCCTGCGGCGGCTGGAGCCTGCCGGGATCTCACGGGACTCGGCTGGGAGGAGGAGACAGGCGCTGCTTCCCTCTGCCCTGCAGAGCTCCCAGCAGCCTGGCTGCCCACGCTTCTCCTTCCCCAAGCTTCCTGGCCCCCAGGTAAGAGCCACCTTCACCCCGTGCCACGCCGTGCTGGGCTGTGCCAAGACGAGCTGTAACTCGATGCCCGGGCTGGGTCCCGTGCCAGCTCCGCACCCTGTGCCCCAGAGCCCCAGTTCTCTGGATGGAGCCCAGGCTGAGCGCTCGGGGAGGGAAGGTGCAGCGGCATCGCCCGCGCACGGGCAGCTGGGGCTGTGCCCAGGCTTTTTAAGGGGCAGAGGGGGACTGGGCTGTACCGTGCCCCCCCCTCCCCCTGCCCCCAGGGTGTGTGGGAGAGGAGCCGCTCTGCCTGCTGGCTGAGGGGTCACAGCAGGCCAGGGCCGAGCGTAGGCCAGGCCGAGCGCGGGCTGGGCCAGGTCTCCCCCTGTTCCTGATCCCAGCCTCTCCCCGCAGCGCCGCAGCGTCATTCCCAGGCACGGACACCTGGCTCTGAGCCATGGCACTGCTCACCCACCTCCTCGCCTGTGCCTTTGGCACAGGCTCCTGGATGGCCGTCAACGGCCTGTGGGTCGAGCTGCCGCTGCTGGTTACGGTGCTGCCAGAGCAGTGGGACCTCCCCTCCTACATCACCATCATCATCCAGATGGCCAACGTGGGGCCGCTCTTCGTCACCCTCATGCACCGCTTTCGGCCTGGCTTGCTGAATGAAGTGGCTGTTATCTACGTGGTTGTGTTTGTGGGCATCGTGGCCTGCTTGCTCCTGACCTTCCTCTGGGACTACACCTCCCTCATTGCCGGGACGCCCCACAGCACCGCCTTCCTCATCCTCACATTCTTCCTGGCCCTGGTGGACTGCACCTCCTCCGTCACCTTCCTGCCCTTCATGATGCAGCTGCAACCGCAGTATCTGACCACCTTCTTCATAGGTGAAGGGCTCAGCGGGCTGATCCCTGCTCTCATTGCCCTGGGACAAGGCTCTGGCATCTCCAGCTGCATCAATGTCACCCATGTGGTCAACATCACCGTTGGCAATGACACTGTGGAGAGCACCAGCTTCCAATGGGAGACCCGCTACCTCCCGGCTAACTTCTCCACCTTCTTCTTCTTCCTCCTCATGACTATAATGATGCTGGGCTGCTTGCTGTCCTTCTTCTTCCTCACCAGGCAGCCCAAGATTTGGGAACTCTCACAGCAGCAGCTGTTTCCCAGCAGCATCATTCTGAGCTCATTTGACAAGATCCCTGACGAGGGAGCTGGCCTAAGGCTGAGCAGAGGCTTCTCGTGCCCAAAGGATGCCAAGGGCCCTGTGGACATCCCACCAGAGAAGGTCTCCTACTCTCTGGCAAAGCTCACTTTCATCTACCTCCTCATCACCTGGGTGAGCGTCCTGATGAACGGGGTCCTGCCGTCTGTCCAGTCCTACTCCTGCCTGCCCTACGGCAACACCGCCTACCACCTCACAGCCACGCTCAGCTCCATGGCCAACCCACTTGCCTGCATCGTGGCCATGGTCCTGCCTAGCAGGTGGGTAGTGGGGAGCCAGGGGACACAGTGAGGTGGGCCCTGGGGGTTTCTGCCCCAGAAGCTTTGCAATGGGGAGTGGGAGAAGGCAACAGCAGGGAGAGGGTCCCTATGGTGCTCATGCCGAGGCAGCAGAGACACCCCAGAAAGGAGGATGGGGTCGGGACAGAGCCAATCAGACTATGCTGTGGGTCTGTGTGCTCACCAGGGCCAGGCCAACAGCACTCCCTGGTGTCACCCATCTGTCCCTTGCAGGTCCCTGGCTGTGCTGGGCACCCTCACGCTGGTGGGGACAGGCTTTGGCGCCTACAACATGGCCATCGCGGTGATGAGCCCCTGCCCGCTCCTCCAGCAGTCCCAGTGGGGCGATGCCATCATCGTAAGTCATGGAGCCCCTTTCACCCCGGGGGGTCCCTGAGGCTCTGGCCTCACCCCCAGCTCTGGCCTCACCGTGGGGTGGGGGACATCCCTGGCCCTCCTGACCACGCTTCTCCCTTGCACCTCCAGATCCTCTCCTGGGTGCTGTTCACCGGGACCTTCTCCTACGTGAAGGTGATGGCCGGGGTGATCCTGCGGAGCCGCAGCCACAGCGCGCTGGTGTGGTACGGGGCAGTGGAGCAGCTGGGGTCCCTCCTGGGGGCCCTGCTCATGTTCCCCCTCGTCAACATCTACAGCTTCTTCAAATCCGCCGACTACTGCAGCCTGGAGTGCCCAGCATGAGCAGGATGGGGACCCTTGGACAGCCCTTCTTGCCAGCACGCCCCCCCCAAACCACTGAGGGCTGGGGGCTGGGAATCAGCGCTGGGATGGAAGCAGGTGCAGGCACATCTCCCCACGGGTCCCTGGGTGGGTGCAGCTCCGTGGCTTTGTCCCCAGCCCGGACACAGAGTGTCTCCATCACGTTCAAAGCAATAGAAGGTGTTTGCTCAGCCCTTGGACTCCCTGCTGCCCGTGCCCCCCATTCTGGAGGGTGTGGGGAGGCTCTGCCTGTGCCAGTGCCCCCCCCACACACACACTCACACCCCCAATCTGGCTACTGTTTGACTGGGGCCACATCCTGTCCCTTCCCCTGGGGGGGATCTGGCATCATTTGGCATCGTGCCACATAGGCCCCCTGCGACCCCACGGGTGGGCACAGCCCCAGCTGCGCCCGGCAGCACCGGCAGCGTTCCCAGCCCCGTGCGGAGCTGGAGGCGGCAGCTGCCCCCGGGATGGGGGGTTCTCAGCCAGCTGCGGGGACAAAGGCGGCTCGGGCAGGGCTGTGCCGGAGCCTTGCCCTGCCCTGGCTGTGGGGAGAGAGTGTGGGGGTGGCATGTGGCAGGGGGGAGGTTTACAAGGTCCCCAGTAGCAGCTGGGGGAACTGAGGCACGGTGGGACTTGGCTGGGGTAGGGGTGGGGGGTACCTGCCTGGCATTTGCTGCCCTCTGCTGCTGCCCTGTCCGTATTTTCTCCTTCCCAGTGACCCTGTGCCCCCATGGCACCCCATCCCATCCCCACTGCACCCCGAGACAGGCAGCGCTGGGGTGCAGAGCCTGAGAGGGGCCACAGCACAGCCCCGCACCCAGCGCGGTGCCAGGCACCCTGCCAGGCAGGGGGGTGGCACGGGACCGGCGCCAGCACCGCGCCACCTGGTACCCAACTGCACCTCCGCCGTGCCAGCCGGGGCGGGGGCCGGGTGGGCACCGGGGCATGGCAGGCATGGGGGGGTCAGGGGGCAGCGGCAGCCCCCAGGCCAGGCCAGGCCGGCACCCGCACCCCGCATGCGCCTGCGCCCCTTCCCTGGGGCACGAGGCAGCCGGGCCTTTGTCCCCAGCCCTTTGTCTGGCAATCTGCTCCCCGAGCCAGACCCGCGCCTGTCGTGCCTCAGAGCCACGGATTGGAGCCACTTCGGGGCTCCGGCTGCGGCCCGGCTGCCTCTGGGAAGGACGCGGCTGGAATAGCTAATGGGCAGCAGCCCCCCGAGCCGCCGGCGCGGGCGGGGGTCCCATGGCCAAGGCAGCGGAGAGGTCAGGAGCAAGGGCAGCGGGCTCTGCCCCCCCCCAGCACCGCTGGGCTCCCACCCCCTGCAGCTCCTGGCTGACCCCAGACCCGTGCTTGTCCAGGATCTGGCCCCGTGGGGGATGAGGGGCAGGAGGGGGGTGCTGGGGACCGGTGGGAGGTGTGGGGACACCACAGGGCAGCCTGTCTCATCTTGGGACCGGGACACATCCCATTTACCCTTTCGGGGAGACCAGGAGCTGCAGTGGGGACCCAGCCCCTCTCTTTCTGCACCCTGAGAGGATGCTCTTGCCCTTGGGAGCCCCCAAAGACCCTCACCCTCCGGACACCCGCCGCCCCCTCCCTCTTGCTGGGGAAACAATCGCCTCCAATGGGAATTATTTCCATACAGCTGCTCAGGAAGGCACGAATTCAGCCCTTGGCCGGCCGCAGCGGAGGAGAAAGGCTGAGCCTTTCTTCTGGTGCTCCCCTCCCTCCCCACCGCGACGGGGGCAGGTTGGGGAGGGGAGGTGGGGTTGGGGGGGGGGGTGTGGGGGGGCTGTGCAGCCGCTGCAGTCAGCAATATTAGCACAGCTCGGCAGGACTGATTGCAGGTTATTAACATACATTATCTCAGTCCCCTGCCTCTGAAAGGAGCCGGGTTCCTATTCCCCCTCTCCCAGCCCTCCCTCCCCCTGTCTTTTACACTTAATTACCTCCCTTATTACACCACAGCCTGGAGAGAGACAAAATCCCCGGGCAGCGGGCAGGCAGGCAGGCAGGCAGGCAGGCCTGGCCCAACTAGGGCGTAAGTAATCGCCCATTCTGCAAACGTGCCTTCAAGGAGAGGAACGGCACACGCGCCGGGAGATAAATCAGGGAGCCCGGTGCAGGGAAAGGGGGGGGGGACACGCTGGGAGCAGCCCAGCAGGCAACATCCCCCCCCCCCCCCACCTCCCCCAGGGCCACGGCCCTCTGGGAGAGGTGACCTTGAACTTGGCAGAGCCCTGACGTCAGGGCCACGCTGCGGGGCCAGATGGGGCTCGTGCCGCTGCCTGCGAGCCCTGTCTGAGCGCTGCGGGAGGGGGGAGGCCAGACCCCAGCCCATGGGGCGAGCAGCCCCGGGACCCCCAGCCCTGGAGTGTGTCATAGGGTGGCCTGGGCTGTGGTATCCTGTGGGGTGCTGTGGGCTCTGGGATGCTGTGAGATGCTGTGGGCTCTGGGATGCTGTGGGATGCCCTGGGATGCTGTGGGCTCTGCGATGCTGTGGGGTGCTGTGGGCTCTGGGATGCTGTGGGATGCCCTGGGATGCTGTGGGATGCTGTGGACTCTGTGATGCTGTGGGATGCCCTGGGCTGCAGTATGCTGTGGGATGTCCTTGGATGCTATGGGATGCCCTGGGCTGCAGGATGCTGTGGGATGCCCTGGGCTCTTGGGTGCCACACAAAGCAGTGAGCAGGAGCACGCTGGCCTGATGCAATGCAGGGACAGCCCCAGCCCTGGCTCAGAGCACGGCTGAAGGGGCAGACACAGCTGTGAGCCGGTAGGTCCAGGGTGCTGGCCTCAGGTATGCTGCTTTTGTCCCCCAGGCCTGATGCTGCGTGTCAGGCCAGAAGGGCTGGTGCCTCCCAGGGCCAGGAGTGCCCAGCACTGCCCTGTGCTGGCTGTGTCAGCACTCTGCCTGCAGTGACATACGAGGGACTGTCCTTAGTTAAGTGCTGACAGGCTCTCGGTGTAGCACAGGGCTCAGGGAGAGCAGCCCACTGTCATCCAGGTCCCGGTGTCACCTGCTGGCACAGGGACAGGGACAGACAGCCCCGGAGCCACCGCCTGCCTGCAGGACCAGGGCCTCATCCTGCTCCGGGGAGGGCAGGAGCGGAGCGCAGCCAAGGGGAGGAGGGGGAGTGGGGGCTTCGGGAGGGAACAATGCACCGCCACAAGCCCGGCTATTGTTGTGGGCTGTGAAGGTCACAGCGCTTCCCCGGGGACAGGAATGGGGACAGGGACATGGGAAAAGGGGAGAAGGTGGGAAAAGGGACAGGGAAGAGGGATGAGGAGGGAGAAAGGGACAGTGGGCAAGGATGGGGACCAAACAGGAGGGGCAGGGAAGAGGGGACTGGGCTGGGGACAGAGAACGGGGCAGAGGTGAAGGAACAAGGGAAAGGAGTCAGTGGGAAGGGACAGGGATGAGGACAGCAAAGATCTACAGGAATGGGGACAGGGAGCAGAGATTGGAGCAGGGAGCAAGGATAGGGACGGGAGAAAGGGGCAGAGGACAGGGGCAGGGGCCAGGGATGGAGACAAGGGGCAGGTGACAGGGATGAGGGAAGGAACAGGGGGAGGGACGGGCCCCCCGCCCCGCAGCCCCGCGCTTTGCAGGCCCTGGGGGCTGGCGACAGGGAGACAAAGGCGGTGGGAGGCAGCGGTGTCGTCGTCGTCCCCCCCTCCCCAGTCCCCGCGTGTCCCCATTGTCCGTGGGCGGGGGCGGGGGGGGTGGGGAGCCAGGGGGGAGGGTTTGGGGTACCGTAGGCTGCCGTGATGCCCGGGGCGCCCGGCGCTGCCAGCGGCTCGGGGAGCTCCGGGGGGGCTCCGGGCGCGGCCGGGCGGAGCGGCCCCATCCCCCCCCCCGCCCGCCTGCCTTCCTCCCCCTCCTCCTCCCCTCCTCCTCCACCTCCTCCTCCTCCTCCTCCTCCTCCTCCTCCTCCTCGCCGCCCTGCTGCCTGCCTGCCTCCCCGCCCCTCGCACTCGGCTCCCCGCTCCTCGCCGCCCGCACAGCCGGGGCCGGAGCGCCGGGCGCAGCGCGGGGCCGGGGCGGGGCGGGGCGGGGGCCGGTGCCGGGGCCGGTGGCGGTGCCGGTACCGGAGCTGTCCAGTGCTGAGGGCGCCGGCCCGGCCCCGCCATGCCCCGCTCCTTCCTGGTGAAGAAGCTGAAGGCGGAGGCGTTCCCGGCCGCCGGGGCCCCCGCGCCCCCCTACGCCCCCCTGGAACCCCCCTACGCGCTGCCCGGCCCCACCGCCGGCGATGGTGAGTGCGGGGCCGGGGTCTCCGGGGGGTGCCCCCCCCGCCGCTATTGTGTGTGCTCCCGGCGGGGCACCGGGAGAGCCCGGGGAGGAGGGGTGGGGGGGTGGGGGAGGACGCGGGGGGACGCGGGGCAGGACGGGGAGGGGGTCTCCGGCGTCGCGTCCCGGAGCCGGGCATCGTGCGGGGGCTGCAGTGGGACGGCGGGGTTGGTGGTGGTGGGGAGGGGGGTGTTTCGTCTCTGCCGAAGTTGGTCCTGCGGGAAGCATCCCCTGCGTGACAGCGGCAGCCCCTGTGGGCAGCCCCCGCTCCCCGGCCGCCCGCTTCCCCCCACCCCCGGGGTGCAGGGGGGGGGGGGGGCGGCTCCTTCCCACCCCAAGTTCTTGGGGGGGGGCGTGAAGCAGCCGGGCTGCGGGGGCAGGCGGGGGGGCCGGCGGGGGGAGCGGGAGCCTCGCCGTGCCTGCGGGTTTCATTGTTCGCAGCGGTGCCCCGAGCCCCCCCCGGGAGCGCGTTGGGGGCCGTCGCCTCTCCGGGCCAAGGGGCGCGGGCGAGGGGGGAAACCCCCTCCCCGTAATGCTGGGAGGGGTGTGAAGAGCTGGGCTGGGGGGGTCGCCAGGGTCCCTGGGGCCCCGTCCTGCCAGGGATGCTGGGGCAGACTCTGGGAGTCACCTGGGTTTGGCAGAGACCCCCTGACGGGGCAGCCCAGGAACCTGCCCTGGAAGAGGGGTTCAGGGGAGGGGGGGGGATGGTGTATCCATGGGTCCTGGTGCTCGGGAAGCGGGAGGCTGAGCTGGGTGCGGGGATGGGCCTGATCCAGCTACGCACAAGCCCAAATTGCCCAAGCACTGTGCTGATTGTCCCCCTTTCCCCCTGCTCCCCACTCCCCAGCCTTTGCTGGCCTTTCCCTCGTGAGGGTAAGGGGGGGTTGCAAGGCTCGTGGGGTCCTCTTCTTCTTCCTCCCCCCCCCCTTCCCTCCTGCATCGGGATCCAAGAGGCGGTGGGGGAGGGATGCGCTGCAGCTGGGCAGAAGCTGCCGACGCTGCTCTCCTGGAAATAACCTTGCTGCAAGCTCGGAGGCAGCGTGAGAAATTGCTGAGCAGAGCGCTTTCTGCACAGCCCGCGCGACCGCGCTGTCAGCATGGCATGGGGGGCCGGGGGGGGGGGGGGAACTGAGCTCTGTCCCCTCCACACAGCCCCCCTCCTCACCGCAGGCAACCCCCAGCCTCCACGGGACATACTGCAGCAGCCTCTGGCTGTGAGCAGGGGGTCCCATGGGCCGGGGGGGTGTGGGGTGGGGAGGGGGGTGGGGGTGAGGATGGATTTAAGGGGGATGCTTGGCCACAGCTGATGTGGGGTGTCCAGGTTGACCCACTGTCATCTGTGGGTAAGCATAGCCGTGCACCGACCCCAGGACCCCACCAGCCCTCAATGTCCCCAACAGTAGGGTTGTGTCCTTGGAAGCAGATGGCAAGGGCCATGCACAAAGCCAGGGATCTCCAGAACCAGGCTGGGGGACCCAGGATGGCAGCATGGCTCACAGGGCTGCTGGCCCGGCAGGGAAAGGGCTGCAGTGCTCCTTCCACAGTGACCTTCATGTGCCAGCAACGAGGGATGGGGATGCCCCCCGTGACACTCTGCCTGCCACGGGTCAGGAGTCCAGAGCTGGGCCATGAGCACCAATGTCACACGGGGAGTGACAATACTGCAGTGGCACCTGAGCCCTGCTCAGCACCTGGGGGACTGTGGGTCCCTCTCTTCAGTGGAAGCCCAGGGCCCCCGTGCTGCTGGCTTCCAGGTGCTGCCCCATCCCTAGGAAAGACCCCCTGCAGAGGATGGGGGGAGGCAGGGGGGGCATCCCCAGCCCCTTTGCACTGCCTCTTCCCCTGGCCCCCGCTGCCCTGGGTTTCTGGAGATGAGGTGGACGGAGCAGAGCTCATTACCAGCGCCTGCCCCGGTGAACAATGAGACTCTCCGCACCGACAGCTGTCTGATGGCTAATGGCCCCCGGGGGCCGCTTGCAGCCGGGGCAGCAGAGCCGTACCGGGGCAGGCGCAGCTGGATGTCCCGCAGCCTCATCCCCAGCTCCCAGCCGGGGCAGCCCCGCAAGATGGGACCCGTCCTGCTGGCAAATGCAGATAGGAGCTGGGGGCAGATTCAGCCCCTGGGCAGATGGGGCAGCTCCGGTGCCCAGAGGCTGCCCCCCTCCCCGGGGGGCTGAGCAGGGACAGGGACCGGTGCCGGGTGTCGGGACCGGTGCCGGGTGTCAGTCCCGGTTCTGCACCCCTAGGGGCATCTTTGGCTCGTGGCTTTCCCCTGCCCTGCTGGGGCTGGCCTGGAGGGACAGTGACCCCTCTGTGTCATCCCTGCAGGGTACCTCCAGCACTGCCTGGCACCCGCCGGCTATGACACCGACAAGAAGCAGGGTCTGCCGCCGCCGCCGCCGGACCCAGCCTATGCCCCCAGCCACGAGGAGTACAGCGACCCCGAGAGCCCCCAGTCCAGCTTTTCCGCCCGCTACTTCAACGGGGAGGCGGCGGTGACGGACAGCTACTCCATGGACGCCTTCTTCATCACGGACGGGCGGTCGCGCCGGCGCAGCGAGAGCCAGCGCCGCGGCAGCCACCGCCACTCCTGTCCCGAGTGCGGCAAGACCTACGCCACCTCCTCCAACCTCAGCCGGCACAAGCAGACCCACCGCAGCCTGGACAGCAAGATGGCGAGGAAATGCCCCACCTGCGGCAAGGCTTACGTCTCCATGCCCGCCCTGGCCATGCACGTCCTCACCCACAACCTCAAGCACAAGTGCGACGTGTGCGGCAAGGCCTTCAGCCGGCCCTGGCTGCTGCAGGGCCACATGCGCTCGCACACCGGGGAGAAGCCCTTCGGCTGCTCCCACTGTGGCAAGGCCTTCGCCGACCGCTCCAACCTGCGCGCCCACATGCAGACCCACTCCGCCTTCAAGCACTACAAGTGCAAGCAGTGCGAGAAGACCTTCGCCCTCAAGTCGTACCTCAACAAGCACTACGAGTCCGCCTGCTTCAAGGGCTCCGAACACAGCTGTGCAATAGGGAACTAGCCCCCCACCCCCACCCCCCTGCCCCCACTCCAGCCCCGCCTCCCCCCAGCCCCCTGTGGCACATCCCCATCCTCATCCCCATCCCTATTGCCATCCCTGTCACCAGCCCCCATCCCCATTCCCATCCCAATCCCGGTCCTGGTCCCTGTGCCAGCGCTCCTGCAGCTGCAGCCGGCTGGTTTGTGGCTGCGCTGTGGCTGGAGGACACATTCCCCCCCCCCTCGCCCCCTGACAGACTCACTCCCCACCTGGGACGAGGGTGCCCCAGTGCTCCCCAGGAAGGGCCAGATCCAGCTGGGTCACAGCAGGACCCAGCTCCTCGCCCACAGGTCCCCGAGCTTCCCCGCAGCCAGGCAGGTCTCTCTGCGGGGGACTCACCTGGGGACCTCTTCCAGACCCAGGAGAGACTTTCCTATCCCAGCTCGTGACTTCCACCTCTATTTATTTAATTTATTACTATTATTTATTTAGAGCTGCTGCTTCTCCCCCCGGGGGATCCCAGGGGAGAAAAGACACTTTTCTGCTCCCCCCCCCAGGAGCAAAACCTCACCCTGACCCCAACCTTGATGGGACTATGGGCTGGTGCTACCGATGGCTCGTCGGGAGTGACAGACAGTGTGGCTGACAAGAGGGCAGAGCTGCCAGTCACCCGTGGAGGCTGGGGTGCCCTGCAGCACAGCACCCGGGCCCTGAGGCACCCCAATGCACCCTTGCCCAGCATGGTCCCATGGGACATGGCCCCGGGGCATGGTGCTCACCCTGGCACTACGGCTGGACAGCCCTGGTGTCAGGGGAAGAGCAGAGTCCCATGGGACACATCCCATGCTGGCTCTTGGCTCGGCCAGGCACGACTGGCCCCCACGATGGTGACGGGCTGGGGGGCAGCCCCCCTGGGTGGGTGCAGTCCCCTCCTCGCCATGCAAACGGTCAGGCTGGCAGCTGGGCTGGAGACCCAGCTGTGGGGAAGCACCTGAACCCCCAACTACCCCCTTCGTGCCCCCAGCCTCTGCCTGAACCCCTCCCCAGCTATCTCCCAGCCCCCTAGCCATCGCCCCCCCTCCCACCTGCACTCAGGAGGAGGGGGGGTCAGTGTAGCGGTAAAGTTTGGGTGAGTCTATTTAAATGTTCTTATTTATATTATTTATAACTTATGCTTTTCACTATTTATTTGCCAAGACTGGCAGGGACATGCCAGCGCTGGCTTGCAGGAGGCGGCAGAGCTGCAGCAGAGCCGCCGTGCCCAGGACGCAGCTGCGGTGACACGGAACAGACCAGGACCCCGCGAGTGGACCGTGTGGCGGGCACGGGGGGGCCCTGAGCTGGCCCCGCAGCCCAGCCCCCGTGCCCTGCAAGCCTCCCCCACAGAGGCAAAAGGAACAAAAACAAAGAAACAAAGCCTTTCTCCTTCGTCTTCCTCATCGCCACAGGCTCCTGCTCTGCTCCCGGCCCCCCGCGCCAGCCCGGCGGGGACAAACCAGCCATTCTATGCAACGTCCCGGCGGAGCGTTCCTGCCCCGGCCCCGCAGCCAGCGCCGTGCGGCACCCCGGAGCGGGGCCCGACCCGAGCCTCCGCGTCCTACCTCGGGCCACGAGCTGTCACGGCCCCGCCGCGCCGGTGCCTGACACCTTTCAGGGGGGTTCAGCCCGGTTACCCCGACGGGGCCACACTCGCGTACCCCCCCCTCCCCCCTTCCCCGCCCCCCCAACACACACACACACCGTCTTCCTCCCTGCATAGTCTTCCTCCTGCCGCCTCGGTGCCCGCACGCTCCCCGCGCACAGCCACGGCTGCGGCTTGCGGGCTCAAGGCTTCTCCCCAGGGATGTCCCTGGCGCTGTCCTGGCTGCTGCCGTGGCACGGTGGCCGCGCACCCGCAACCCCAGGCAGGGTAAGAGCATCACCGCAGCACCGGCAACCCCCAGCCAGCGAGGGCGCGGCGGCTCGGGCTTCCCCAGCGCCTTCCCGCGGCAGCACCGCATCCCTCAGCTGGGCAGGCATGATGGGAGGTCGCGTCTCTGCCCGTATCTATACTGTAAATAGCAGATACTACAGCAATAATTTTCCGTGCATGATAGAGTTTTTTCTGCCAGGTTTTGTACTCGACAGCCTCCCCCCACCCCCACCCCCATCCCGTCCCCTTTCCCCCTCCCCATTCCCACCCCCATCCCCCCCCAGTAAGACAAGTCTACTGAGAACTGGCCGCCCGCAGTATTACTTATAACGCAATTCAGGGATATAAAAGGGATTTCTGCCACTAACTCTGTGTCTCTGGAGCTTTGTACCGGTGGTGGGGAGCGGTGGCAGGTGAGCTGCCAGCCCGCCTATCCCACAGCACCCTGCATGTGCGCCCGAGGGCAGGAGAAGCAACGAGAAAGCATCTGCCCCAAGCCAGGGAGCAGAGACACCCTGGCAGTGGGGTGGCAGTGGGGTGGCAGTGGGGTGGCAGTGGGGTGGCTGGCACACCCAGAGCATCTGGAGCATCCAGCACTGCCCACTTGGTGAGCAGTGGGCTTGTAATGCCCTCCCCCCCCCTGCTTGCTAAAGCACTGGTGGGGAGGGGCTGTGAGAAGCTGCAGAGCGCTGACCTGGAAGTAAAGCGCCGTGTGAAATCCCAGCAGCAGGGCAGAGCGCCTGGCAGGCAGCCTGGGGGTGCCCAGTGATGCTCACACACACCCCCAGCTTCATCCCTGGGGTTCAGACATGCTGGGTGGGAAGGGTTGGGTGCCCAGTGATGCTCACAACCCCCCAGCTCCATCCCCGGGGTTCAGACATGCCGGGTGGGAAGGGTTGGGTGCCCAGTGATGCTCACACACACCCCCAGCTTCATCCCTGGGGTTCAGACATGCCAGGTGGGAAGGGTTGGGTGAGACAATTTGATTTCATCCACCCTCACGTCCACATCCGCTGCCCCCGATGCAGACACAGGTTGGGGGGTGGTGGGAACAGCCTGGGAGAGCCCCCACTCCTGAGAGCAGCGAGGCGCTCCTGCCCCCAACCCCCTCGCTGCCTGCCTCCCCCACAGATGGGTGCCAAACCGGCAGGGAACGGTATTTTTGGCTCCAGCTCGTTGGTAAATTGAGATCCCGGCAAGCCCAGCCCACCGTCACCAGGCCCCACGGGATGGTGAGTCATCCAGCACAGCCCATCACGCTGGCATGTTTCTGAGTCAGCACCGGGGCTGGGGACCCTCCGTGTCCCTCGGGAGTCAGAGTGAGAGGACCAGGAGCAGCACCACAGCCCTGCGATGGATCCAGGCTGCCCCGGATCCAGCAGCCAGTGGGGCAGGAGACCCAGTTCTTGCTGGGAGCCTCTGCCATTTGGGACGCTGGTCTGGAGAAGCGTCCTAGAAAGATTCGGGGCTGGAGAACCACGGTGCCTGCCTAGCTGCAGAGCATCCCTGCTTCACTCCTCAGCATCCCTGCTTCACCCCTCAGCTCTGGGGCTGTTTCATGGTGCCTCTTCCTCACCAAGTACCCCGAGGGCATCAACACAGCGAGGGGATGGAGACACAAGGCTCGGCACAGCCAGGCAGGCAGACACCACATCCCAGCTCCCCATTGGGATGCCACAGGCAGATCTGTAGCGCACGGGAATCCCAGGTGAGAGCAGAGACCTTCGGCAGCCTCAGGGTAGGGGGGGCAATCTGGGGACCCCCAGCACACGGAGGAGCTGGGGGTGCTCAGGTGGGGTGCTCAGCCACTGGTGCCGAGGGGTGTCCCACTCAGGAGGGGAGCTGAGGGCCGTCCCAGCCGTCGTGTCACTGGGGCACGGAGGAGCAGGCAGCAGCCCAGCCCGCGCTGGCACCGGTCCCGGCAGCCGGTCCTGCCCCTTCACTGTGACTCTGCAGAACGGCGGGGCGGGGGCGGTGCCGCTGCCGATGGCCGGGCCGGGAGGAAGCGGAGGGGCCCGGCTGGGCGCGGTGCTGCTCGGGGCGGGCCGGCGGGCCCGGTCGGACGGGCAGGAGGAAGGACGAGGTGGTGTCCCGCCAGCAGCCATGGCCGAGAGCGGGGAGCGGAGCATCCACACGCGGCACATCTCGGCCGTGCACAACGTGCCCATCAGCGTCCTGATCCGGCCCATCCCCGCCGAGCTGGAGCCGGGCAAGGTGCAGAGCCTGGTGCAGACCTTGCAGGTGAGCGCGGCCCCCGGGGCAGGGGGACAGCCGGCCCTGCGCTGGCCCCCGACACCCTGGGGGTCACCGAGGCCCCGGCACAGGCGGGTTGGAGGGGGGTCGGGGCGTGCGTTACTCTCCGGGGGGTCTCTCTCTTCCCAGGAGGATCCCGAGCGGGTGCCCCCCATCGACGTGCTCTGGATCAAGGGCAGCCAGGGCGGGGATTACTTCTACTCCTTCGGCGGCTGCCACCGCTTCGCGGCACACAGGGCCCTCAACCGGGAGACCATCCCCGCCAAGATCATCCCGTCCACCCTCAGCGACCTCCGCACCTACCTGGGCTCCTCCACCCCGCACCTGCGCTAGCCAAGGGGATGGCTGGACCCCCGCAGCCCGCCCCCGCCCCGGTGGGTCCCCACAGCGTCCCCGGCCCGCCGGTGAGGGTGGGGTTAAGGACCCCCGGGGTGGGTTGAGGGGTCCCTGCGGGGTTTGGGTCCCCCCGCGCCCCGTCCCGGCTGGGGGGGGGTCCGGGTCTCGCTGGCCCCGGGAGGAGCCCGGGGTGGTGCGGCGCCGCGGGGCCGGCAGGGGGCGCTGTTGCGCCGTGTTGTGCCGCCCCCGGGGCCGAACCGGGACGGGACGGGATGGGCTGAACCGGGACGGGCTGAACCGGGACGGGCTGAACCGGGATGGGATGGGATGGGATGGGATGGGATGGGATGGGATGGGATGGGATGGGATGGGATGGGATGGGATGGGAAGAACCGGGACGGGCTGAACCGGGAAGGGATGGGATGGGAAGAACCGGGACGGGCTGAACTGGGACGGGCTGAACCGGGATGGGATGGGATGGGAAGAACCGGGACGGGCTGAACTGGGACGGGCTGAACCGGGATGGGATGGGATGGGAAGAACCGGGACGGGCTGAACCGGGATGGGCTGAACCGGGATGGGATGGGATGGGATGGGATGGGATGGGATGGGATGGGAAGAACCGGGACGGGCTGAACTGGGACGGGATGGGCCGAACCGGGACGGAAGGGGCTGAACCGGGATGGGCTGAACCGGGACGGGACAGGATGGGATGGGACGAACCGGGACGGGCTGAACCAGGACGGAACGGGATGGGATGGGATGAGCTGAACTGCAACGGGCTGAACCGGGACGGGACGAACTGGGACGGGATGGGATGGGATGGGATGGGATGGGATGGGATGGGATGGGATGGGATGGGATGGGATGGGATGGGATGGGATGAGCTGAACTGCAACGGGCTGAACTGGGACGGGATGGGATGAACCAGGGCACGGCTCAACTGGGATGGGATGGGATGGGATGGGATGGGATGGGATGGGATGGGATGGGATGGGATGGGATGGGATGGGATGGGCCGAACTGGGGTGGGATGAGCCAAACCGGGACGGGACAGGCTGAACCGGGGCACGGCTCAGCCGGGACGGGACGAACCGGGATGGGCTGAACCGGGACAGGACGGGCTGAACCGGGGCACAGCTCAGCCGGGACGGGCTGAACCGGGACAGGACAGGCTCAACCGGGACAGGCTGAACCGGGATGGGACGAACCGGGACAGGCTGAACCGGGATGGGCTGAACCGGGATGGGCTGAACCGGGACAGGCTGAACTGGGACGGGCTCAACCGGGGCACGGCTCAACCGGGACGGGCTGAAAGAGACCTCAGCTCAGCTGGAACCAGACGAACCGGGATGTGACGGGCCAAACTGGGGCACGACTCAACCAGGCTGGGACAGGCGGAACCGGGGACTGGCTCAGCTGGATCGGGCTGAAGCGGGACACGCTGGAACTGGGCCAGGTCACAGCCCATCCAGGGCACGGTCCAACCGGGAAGGGATCCAGGCAAACCGGGACACAGCCGAATCGGGACACGGGTGTTATCAGAGCACAGCCAAACCGGGGCACAAGGCAGGCGGGCACAGCCGGTGCCCAGCCCCCTCCCCAGCAGCTCTGGGCTCACCCTGTGCCCAGACCAAGAGGACCCCGGTCTGTGGCTACTCTGACCCCACCCGCCCCCATCCCTGGGCACATCCCGCTGTGCCCTTCTTGGTGGGGGGCATTTCTGACTTGGGGTAGCGGGGGGACCCGCTGCTGCACCTGGAATAAAGGTGATCAAACCCCTGTGGCTCTGGTGCTGGGGGAGGCTGGGGTCAGGAGAAGGCATTCGGTGGCTGGGAATGGCACAGCGTGGTGGGCTGGCACCTGGGAGAGCACATGGGACAGGGATGGGTGCTGTATTGGGGATGCAGGCACTGCAAGGGGACAGATACTGTGCTGTGGGATGGATGCTGGTCTAGGGGATAGATGCTCTGTGAGGGGATGGATGCTGTATTTGGGATGGATGCTGTGCTGGGGGATGGATGCTGTATTTGGGGTGGATGCTCTTTCCAGGGGATGGATGCTGTATTTGGGGTGGATGCTCTTCCAGGGGATGGATGCTCTGCCAGACCCTTCTGGCCTGAATGCCTGGCCATGCTCTGGCCCAGCTGTGGGAGCACACGCAGTCCTGCCATGCTGGGATGCTGTCACTTCTGCAAACACCACTGTCCTCACTCCATGTGCAGGCTGGAAAAGCCACTCAGAGCATCCCCCAGGCATCTTGGCATCCCTCTGAGCTGCGAACCTTGATCCAGGGAGGGAAAAGGCCACTGACTCACCCCACTGCACTGTGAGTCAGCAGCAGGACTGGGACAGGAACCACTTCTACCCTAGCTCTGCCCCCTGAGCCACGCTCCTCCCCGGATGGATCCTGTCCTCCAAGGGCAGAAATGGGCTGGGGAGAGGATTTGGGAAGGGGACACGGTGTCCCTGGGCAGCAGCTCTGCAGGGGCAGGGGGACACGCTTTGCCATCACAGCGTTTCCACAGGAGCTGCTGGGGAGGAAGGACAGGCTGGGCTGGGGGGTGCTGTGCCAGAGCCTCCCCCGAGCCCCTTCCCTTGTCTCCATGAGGGAAGAGGCTGGAGGGACACTGCAGCACATCAGAGCTGCCTGTGCCGCATCAAAGGCGCCCTACAGCAGGAGGAAGCCCTGCGAGCGCTCAGGGAGGGAGCAGCCCCAGCCCCCAGCTCCCTCATGGGCCATCAACTTCTCAGAAGGACTGTGGTGTGCTGAAAGGCTTCCTCTTGTTAGAGAGCAGGGGGGAGGAGGAGGTGGCAGGTCCTGCAGCAGCACAGGACATCGCCAGGGGGGTCCTCAGATATGCACCCCATGTCAGGGACTGGTTTTTACCCAGTTCCCCCAGTGCTGGGCATCTCTCATGTGCTCTGCTCATCCCCCCCTCCCTGGGTTTGTTGCCCTTACAAGAGGGGGTGAGGCAGCTCAGCAAAGCTGAGACCCCACAAATGGGGGTGAATTGAGGCTGCCCAGGTGCTGCAACCCCTCTGCCTGCACCCCACAGGGGCTTCCCAGAGCTGGGAGACCTACTGCAGGGTCCTCTCTTCCATGCTCCCACCCCCTGCAGACAGTGCCAGGACACCCGTGCCAGCCCCGGGGGTGCCCTGTGACACTGCTCCCAGGGCTTGGGGGCACTGGCTGGGAGCTGGGACTGGCCACTGTGTCCAAGGGGCTGTGTGAGCATCTCCAGGGCTGACGGGCGCATCCCCGGAGCTGGCGTGGTGCTGGCAGTGTGAGCTGCCCCGCAGCTGTGGGGCACCACAACCCCCCAGCTGGCACAGGAGAGGCTCTGAGAGAGCCCCTGGTCTCGGGATCGGCTTGGTTTGTCTGTCCCTCCACCTGTCCCCCTTCCCTCTGCCTGACCCCAGGGGGCTCTGGTGTCGCCGGCTGACAGCCGATCCCGGCTGCCTCCAATCCATTCGTTCCAGGGCAGGAACAAAGGGGCTTTGTGGGCTCCCCCCAGCCTGCCCTGAGTTGCGGGGGGGGGATCCCGGCTCCGGAACTGGGACAGACTTCCCCACACGACAGGCGTGTAATGCCTTCCAGACCCGCCGCCCCTCCCACAGGTACAGCCGGGTGGGGAGAGGGGGGCTGGGGTTGCCCACACCGCCCCGGGGACCCACGAGGACACCCCGTCACAGCCCTGACCCCGGGGGGATCCGGCAGGGACCCCTCCCAGGACAAGGGCTGCTCTTGTGGGGAATCAAAACTAAAAGGTTCCACAACCCCCAGCCCCTTGGAGCCCATCTCACTGTTCCCCCCACACACCCACCCACCCAGGGGGGCTGCAGGCGCTCCCAGGTTTGCTGGCCCTGGTCTCCCTGTGTTGGCAAGCAGGGACAGCTGCCACTGGGATGAGCCCCTGGCCCCCCAGAATTGGGGACCTGTGGGGAGAGGGGCCAGGCAGCACCTCCATGACATCCCCAGGTGGGATGGGATGGGATGGGACAGGGTTGGGTGGGATGGGGTGGGATGGGACAGGGTTGGGTGGGATGGGATGGGATGGGATGGGATGGGGTGGGATGGGACAGGGTTGGGTGGGATGGGGATGGGATGGGATGGGGTGGGTGGGATGGGATGGGATGGGATGGGGTTGGGTGGGATGGGGTGGGATGGGACAGGGGTGGGATGGGATGGGATGGGATGGGATGGGGTGGGATGGGACAGGGTTGGGTGGGATGGGGATGGGATGGGATGGGGTGGGTGGGATGGGATGGGATGGGGTGCGATGGGATGGGATGGGACAGGGTTGGGTGGGATGGGGTGGGATAGGGTGGAGTGGGGTGGGTCAGGTCAGTCCTGCTCTGCTCTGCCGGGGCTCAGCAGGGTCAGGCCTTGTCCTGGTGACCACATGTGCCGGCCTTGCTGCAGGTCTGGAATCCATTTGCCTCGCTGGCAGTGGTGTTTTCCCAGCAGGGCCAAAGTGGCCCCACAGGGCTGGGGGCAGCCCCAGCCCCCCAGGCCCATCTGCTCCCTGTTTATTTTCTTACACTTAAGTATCACCTCGCAGATAAACACTCCCCAGGGCGGGGGGCAGGGGGGGCATCTCCCTGCCAGCAGAGGCTGTACCCAGCCCTCAGGGTGCCCAGCACCCCAGTACCAGGTTGCCCCCCCAGCTGGGGGGACCTGGTGTGTTGGGCTCAGGCCATGTCCCCTCCCTGCCACACGTCCCCAGCAGGGTTCCACTCCCTCCCTGCCCACCACATCTGCCCGACCCAGTGCCCGCTGCATGCCCAGGGCTGTGCAGGGCAGCACCAGGGTGGCCCAGCCCGGTGGTGGCCGCTGTGTCTGGCTGAGCTGGGAGATCCACGGTGCCACACACACCACGGCCTGGCAGCCGCTCCAGCCGGCGCTGCGGCAGCAGCTCTGGGATGCTGCAGCCCCGCTGCGCCTCGTGCCGCCCCGGGGGGTCACCCCGTGCTGGGGGGGCTGGGGGAGCCCAGGGCTGGGGACTCACGTCCTGTCCCGGGCGCCCACCGGGCAGCACAGGAAAACACGGCTGCTGCCACGCGTCCTCCCGGCCCAGCAGCACCAGCACCAGCACCAGCAGCACCAGCACCAGCACCAGCACCAGCACCAGCAGCAGCAGCAGCAGCAGAGGGGGTGCCAGGCAGGGGGTGCACAGGGCACCCTGCACACACAGAGGTGTTTGCACACATCAGCAGATACCTGTGTGATACAAACAGGAGGGGATCAGCTTGTTAAAGGGCAGAGACTGGCAGGACAAGGGGGATGGAGTGAAGCTGGAGGAGGGAAGGGGGAGATGAGATATTAGGGGGAAGATCTTTCCAGAGAGAGTGGTGAGGGGCTGGAACAGGCTGCCCAGAGAGGTGGTGGATGCCCCGTCCCTGGAGGTGTTCAAGGCCAGGTTGGCTGGAGCCCTGGGCAACCTTGTGTAGCTCCAGGCCTGGAGGTTGGTGTCCCTGCCTGTGGCAGGGGGTTGGAACTCTGTGACCCTTGGGGTCCCTTCCAACCCAGCTCAGGCTGGGATTCTGTGATTCTATGTGCACACACACACACACACACACACACACCCAGTGCCCCCATATGCCCATGCAGGGATGTACACATCCAAGCACACATGCCCCCCCCCACATGGATGCACATCAACACCCACACATGGCCTGCACACACCTACCTTCACACACATGACCACACACACGTGCACACTGATGTGCTGCCCCACACCGAGCCGTCCCCAAAGCCTGCTGCTCCTTCCCTGCCCTGTTCCCAAACGCCCTGTCCCCCACCACAGGTCACCAGCACCCCATGCATGGCTCTGCCCCCCCCCCCCCCGCCCCCCCCCGAAACACCCCAGGGCAGCTCGGCTGGGCCCCAGGAATAGGTTCTCCCCCCAGCCCATCCCTGTCAGCTGGTGGCCATGTGTGGGGTGGCTGCAGCTGAGTACACAGCCCCTGCCATCCATCTTGTTGCCTGTCAGGGCTGGGGGCTTGCTGTGGCCCCCCAGCCACAGCCCAGAGGGATGCTGGGGGCAACAGCGGGGCAAGAGCAGGGGCTCCCCTCTCTGCAGGCACCTACCTGCTCCCTGCCTGCTGCCTGTCCATCCCCAGCTCTGCCCCAAGCCCCTCTGCAGGGTACAAACAGCCCCCAGGTCTGTGCCCGGGCAGGGGTATTGCCAGGGCAGGGAGATGGTTGGGGTCCCTTGCCAGGGGCTGCAAAGGGTGGTGGGGAGTGAAGGGACAAGCCCCCCCAGCAGTGTGGGCACTCGGCACAGCCCTGCACACCCCCAGCCCCAGCTGGACCCCCGGCCCCTGGCGCGGCCCTCGCCCCCCCGCTGTGTGATTTACGGGCTCTGCACAGGCAGACAAATGGTGAAGGAAAACAGGCCAGGGGGGTCCTGCTGGTGAGGGGCTGCCGGCACTCGGGGGGGGGGGGGGGGAGAAGAGCCGTTTGCTCACAGCCAGTGAGACAGGCAGGCAGCGAGCCAGTGCCAGTGCCAGTGCCAGTGCCAGTGCTGGGCAGCGCAGCCGCCCCTGCCACAGTCCCAGCAGCAACAAGTCCTGGCACACACCAGGAGAGCCCTGGGGAAACCAGCAGCCCAGGAGACACACTGTGAGCTCCAGTCCCGTAACCACGGGGCTGTAGAGTGAGGTGGGACATGGTGTCACCCCATCCCGTGGCACCCAGGGTCCCCTACCAGCCACCTCACCTTGGGGGTTGCTACATGCCCCCTGACTCACCAGACTGCCACCCCAGTCCCCAGCAAGCCTGTTGCCCTCCTATAGTTTGAGATTTCCTCTGTCATCTCCCTCTGGGCGCAGGGCCAGTGGCCAGACAGGGATCACCGCTGGCATGGGCCAGCACCACAGCCATCACCAGGCCACAGGGCCACGTGCCCAGCACGCACAGGGCCGTGTCCCCACCAGCCCCAGGACCGTCTGCTGGGAGCCAAGGCTTCTGTTTCATTTGCCTTTGCTGCTTGACCTGCTGTGCCCGGAGCAGCACCGAGCCAGCGACCTCTGCTCAGCCGCAGGCCGGGGAGGAAGGCAGGCAGGAAGCCTCCCGCCTGCTCAGCCCAGCTGGCTGCCCCCCTGCCTGCTCTCAGGGGTGTCAGGCTCCGGGCCAGGGAGCGGAGAAGGCAGAGCAGGACCCACACAGCCCTCCCCAGTGAGGAGGAGTGGGGGGGCAGCCACTGCGGGTGGTATCAGGTGCCCAGGAAGGACTGGGAGGCAGCTGCAGGCTGGGGGTGCATCCCCAGCCCTCCCCGGGATGCTGGTGGTTCCTGCTGCTGCCAGCTCAGCTCTTCCCTTGCAGGAAAAGCCTCTGTGTTTCCTCTGCCGGTGCACACCTTCCTCTTGGGAGGGAGGAAACACTCCTGGCTACCTGGCAGTGCTGCCTGCAACGCTGCCTGTGCCCCTGCCCACGTCACCCTGTGCCCCTCAGGGTGGGCAGACAGGCGCTGGGGACAGAGGGGCAGGAGGGGCAGAGCATCCCCACAGGGCTGCCTGCCCCCACCGCTCCCTGCCCACCCCGGGCACCCTTTGGGGCACAGACCTCATCCCAGCAGGGCACGGTGGGGAGCCAGGAGCAGCTTGTCCCACACTCCATCCTTTCTTAGAAGCACCCCGGGCACCACGCCGGTGCCACCCGCTCCTGGGTGCCTGCCCCATCCTGGCTTCCATGCCCCACGTTTGCAGCCCTGCATGGGACCCGGGGCTGGCAGGGGACAGCCAGCCAGGCAGGGGCTGGGGACAGGCTGCCCACAGGCTGGGGACACGCTGCCCACAGGCTGGCACTGAGCGTGGCATCGCTCCGCAGGTGCCGAGGGCTGCGGCACAGGGAGGTGGCTGTGCGGTGGCCCCGGCTCTGCCTGGGGCATCGCTGAGCTCCGGTACCCCCGTAGGGATGATCCGGAGCCTGGCCCCGGGTGCAAGGTGCCTGTGGCCAGACTGGCATGCCAGAGCAGGGCCAGGCCGGTGGCCGGAGCCAGTGCTGGCTCCCGCGGGCTAGGGCGAGGACGCTGGCCGCTGGCCGGCGGCTCGGGGGGCCGGCTGGGGGTGGGCTCCGGCGCCAGCCCCTCCCCGGCCATATAAGTCCCGATTCCCCCAGCAGACAGCCGTCCCAGCCCTGCTCGGCTGCCGGAGCGGAGCGAGCAGCGGGGAAGGCGCCCGCAGCCAGCCGTCGCAGCCGTGCCGGTGGAAGGAGGCTCCCCGCAGCCCGGGGGGGTCCCCCCAGCAGGGCTGGGGGCGTGGGTGGGTGGGCGCCCCGCCATGGCCTTCACCATGCTGCGCCCCGTGGCCGCCCGCGTGCTCTACCCCGACCTCAGCATCCTGTCCGAGGACGAGGAGAACCGGAGCGAGAGCGACACGTCGGACCAGTCGTTCGGCTGCTGCGAGGGCGCCGAGGCTCGGCGCAAGCTGCCCCGCAAGCCGGGGCCCATGGTGATGGTGAAGCAGCGGCAAGCGGCCAACGCGCGGGAGCGCGACCGGACGCAGAGCGTCAACACGGCCTTCACCGCCCTGCGCACCCTCATCCCCACCGAGCCCGTGGATCGCAAGCTGTCCAAGATCGAGACCCTCCGCCTGGCCTCCAGCTACATCTCCCACCTGGCCAACGTGCTGCTGCTGGGCGAGGGCTGCGAGGACGGGCAGCCCTGCTTCA
Source organism: Gallinula chloropus (assembly GCF_964237585.1). NCBI lineage: Eukaryota > Metazoa > Chordata > Aves > Gruiformes > Rallidae > Gallinula > Gallinula chloropus. The sequence continues at coordinate 1,147,717 of NC_140101.1, read as the reverse complement.
GTGCCATCTACGGGGCCAAGGGCGACCTGGACAGCAAGCAGCCCCGCAGCATCTGCACCTTCTGCCTCAGCAACCAGCGCAAAGGGGTGAGCGGGGGTGGTGGGATGGGGGTCCTCGGGCAGCAGGTCCCCGAGGGATGAAGGGGGGGAAGCGGCCCCTGCCTGGGCTGAGAGGGGCAGGAGGTCTGTGCAGTGAGAGCTGCAGGCTCTGGCTCCAGCTCCCGCTGGAGGTTTTGGCTCCTCCCGGCCAAATCCTGCCTGGAGCCGCACGCCCACAGCTCCTGCTCGCGTCAGAGGGCCCGGCTGCTCCCCCACGTCCGTCCGGGCCGGGAGGTCTCGGGGGGTTAAACACTCACCCCAGTGCCCGGGGGATTTGGCCACCCCAGGGGGGATATTCAGAGCTCACAGCCTGACCCTGTCCCCGTCCCCATCGCCACCCCTGTCACTGTCCAACCCCACTGCCAGCCCCCCTGGGCGCTGTGGCAGGGCTGCCCCACACAGCTCCCTGAGGAGACACCCCACATTGGGGTGCTGAGCTCCCCAAATCGCAGCCCCACACACCGTCTGCCAGCAGCACCCTCACAGTTCCCACCCGGGCAGGGGGCTGAGCTGGGCCGTGGCACAGCACCCTTGCCCTGCCCTGCCCTGCCCAGATGACCCCCGCCCTGCAGCTCAGGGGGCACCTTTCCCGTGGCAAGCCCCTCCTGCTGCCCACGCCGGGGTCCAGGGTGCCCCTGCCCTGGCAGGGGGCAAGGTGTGGGCGGCAGGGATGGCAGTTTCCCAGCCCCATGGGCACCCCTGGGCAGGGCTGTGCACATAGGCTGCCAGACCTGCCACCACCCCCACAAGACCCCCACCCATCCCACGTGTGACCCCAAGCAGAGCAGCCATGGGGCACACTCCAGTCCTGGGGACTCTGGGTTTCTGCTGCTCCGTTTTCAATTGCTCCTCCTGCTCCCATCCCCCAGCACTGGCTGGACTCTGCAGCCTCACCAGTCATCCCCAGGGGACCCCCAGCCCCAGTCCAGTCCAGGCTGAGCTGTGTCCCTGGGCTGTTCCTCAGGGTCAGAGCTGGGGGGGGGTTGGCACAGTGCTGGACCCTCCATGGGAACCCACTGAGGCACTGGGAGCTCCTGCAGCACTCAGGACCCTGGGGGACAGCAGGATCTGGGCTGGAAATGGGCTGGGCTGGACCAGGAATGGGCTGGGCTGGGCTGGAAATGGGCTGTGCTGGGACACAGGCTGGAAATGGGTTGGGCTGGAAATGGGTTGGGCTGGAACTGGGCTGTGCTGGGCCATACTGGGTGGTGTTGAGCTGACTTGTGGGGACAGTACTGGACTCTGCCAAGCCACGCTGGGTTGTACTGGGCAGTACTGGGTTGAAGTTGTGCTGAACAATGGGGTTGAGTTTCCTTGTCCCCCACGGGGCCCTGGGTCAATCTGGGGGCTGTGGGTCTGTCTGTAGCTGTGGGTCTGTCTGGGTCTGTAGGTCTGTCTGGGGCTGTGGGTCTGTCCAGGGGCGGCACAGGCTCTACCCACGGGTCTAAGCACTGAGCAGCCATGGGAGCCACGTCTGTGTAGGGTGACAGGGCCACAGAGGCCTGTCCCAGCAGCCACCCCCCCAACCACCTGCCCAGCCGCTCGCCAGGCAACGGCCCTCTGTCCGTGCATCCATCCATCCATCCATCCATCCATCCACCCACCCTGGGCAGTGCCGAGCTGCCCCAGGACAGGGCATTTTGGAGCAGCAGCGGGCAGGAGCGGGGCACCCCCTGGCTGGGACCCCCTCCTCAACGCCTGCAGCTCTCCCCTCCTCTCTCCACAGGGCAGCCGAAGGGACCTTGGGGGCAACTGCCTGAAGGTGCGAGGGGTGACCCCGCTGCGAGTGTCACGGAGATGAGCCGGGGTCCGGCAGCACCCACCTGAGACAGCGGCAGAGCCGGCCGGAGCCCCCGCACGCCAGCCCCAGAGACCGGAGCGGGGAGGGAGGGAGCTGCGGGCCCGAGGCGGCGGCAGTGGAGCCCCCGGGCTGGGACCGCACAGACACCGACCCCGGAGCTGGCAGCGGGGTGGGAGGACGCTCCCACGGCCGAGGCTGCCCTCACGGGGCAGGGCTGGAGAGGGGGGTCCCCGCGCCCCGGGCCTGGACTGGAAGGGGCCCGTGGTGTGCGGCCGGCGTCGAGGCGCTCGGGGGGGACACAGCGTTGCGGCCCCACGGGCGCTGGTTGTGCATATGCAGCCGCTTGGAAAATAAACCTTATTTTTCTGATGGGCTGGTGCCTGTCTGCTGCCCTGGCACGAGGAGGGGAGCAGGGGGGGTCCCCAAGACAGACCCCAACCCCGGCCCTGTGCCTGCGGCCACTCTGTGCCGCTGGAGCCAGTGCGACTGTCCCCAGTCACCCCACAGGTGTGCCCCAGGGCTGCAGCGGGATCCACAGGGGGTGAGAGCCTCAGGCACATGCTGTACCCATGTCCCCAGACCCTGCTGACAGCTCTGGCCCTGCCACGGGCTACAGGATGCCCAGGGCAGGCAGTGCCGTGCTGTGCCGCGGGATGGGATGGGGATGGTGCTGCCAGCCCTGCGCCACACACACAGGAGCACCTGGGCCATGGGTTGGGGTTGGTGTCACTGCTTTTTGTGCCTTCCCTTCTGCCTGGTACGTCATGACAGCTGTGATTGTCACTGCCACCACAACTGCCACCACAACTGCCACCAAAACCATGTCTGGCACCAGCACCGTGACAGTCCCCGCTGCTGCGACTGGCACCACTGCCACCAGTGGCACGACTGCCATCACTGCCATCACTACCATGACTGCCACCACTGCCAGCACTGCCACCACTGCCAGCACTGCTGTTGCCTCCATGACTGCTGTCACCGCCACGACTGCCGTTGCCACCACAACAGCCACCCGAGGCCCTGCCCAGCAGAACTGCAGGCAGTGGCACCTGCGTGGGGTCAGGCGGGGACACGGGGTTTTCCCAGGCTGGGGTGTCCCCCCGGGACCCTGCTGGTGGGGGCCCGTGCTGCGCGGGGTCAGGGGGAGCACCAAGCCTGGGAAAGGTGCTGCGCCGGGGCTCACGGCTCCCAGGGGTCGGTGCGTCCTGCGGAGCAGAGGCAGCTGCAGATGGGGCAGCTGGGGTCTCCCGGGGCAGCCCCCCAAGGGCTGCAGGCCTGGACCCTGCCCCATCTTTCCCCAGGTGCTGGAGTCAGCAGGGAGCAAGGAGAACACCCTGGGGATCCTGCTGGAGCCTTCCCCAGCCAGCGCCGGGGACGGGGTGAAGACAGGGGCCCACCAGCACCTTTCGGCCGCCGGTTGGGCCGAGACAAACCTCCCCCGGGCTCCCTCCCCCCGGGTTTGATTTATGGAGCTGACAGCGCGGCGCAGCTGTGAGAGCTGGTCCCAGGCAGGGACCGGGGTGGGTGGGAGAGGTTTGTTCTCAGCGTGGCTAATGTGTCCCAGACCCCAATAAACAGCCGTGAGATTCTCCAAACAGCCCAGGACACAGAATCCCTGCCCCCGGGTTTATCGGGGGGCAGGGGCAGCGGGGAGGAGGCTGCGCTCTGCAAACAGCCTGACCCACACATGAAAGGGGACCGGCCCCTTGGAACGGTGGCTGTGGAGCCCCTGGGGAGACAGCGAGGGTTGGTGGTCCGAGGGCAGGGAGCACAGCAGGTCCTAGAGCCAGGGCAGGGGTCCCAGTGTGTCCCAGCACATCTCAGTGTCAAGGGTGGGGGTCCCAGCACATCCCAACCCTGAGTGCGCAGGTCCCAGAGTGTCTCAACTGCCAGGCCGTGGGTCCCAGCGTGTCACAGGGTTGAGTACAAGTGTCATGAGACTTGGACACCCACAAGTCCCAAGGAATGCCCATGGGTCCCAGTAAGTCCCAGTGAAGGAGCTGTGAGCCCAGTACATGCCAGTGCCAGCGACTAGGGCCCTAGTAAGCCCCACGTAAAGGCCACAGGACCCAGTAAGTCCCAGTACAGGAGCTGAGCACCCAATACATCCCAGTGCCGGGGCTGTGGAATCCAGCACGTCCCAGTGCTGAGGCTGTGAATCCCAGCATGCCCCAGCACTAGGGCCATGGGTCCCAGCACGTCCCAGTGCCAAGCCCATGGGTCCCCACTGTGTACCGGTGCCAAGCCCGTGGGTCCCAGTACATTCCAGCCCCTCCCAGCACCACAAGAGGGAAACGGTGACTCAGAGGCGCCGGAGGCCATGGGGCTGGTGGGAGCCAGGAGCCCCTTTGCCCTGCACCAGGCCAGGGCCGCAGCCGCCGCAGCCCATCGGCCGCGGATGCCGCCGCAGCCCCACGCTAGGCCCAGCCTCACCACCTCTCTCCCCAGCTCCCCTCCCATCCTCTCCCCTTCCTGCGCACAGACACCCTTGGAAAGGCTCTTGGCCGCTTTCTCTGAGACAGGAAGGTGTCCCCAAGTCTCAGGAAGGAAAAACACTCAGTGCTGAACCCACAAAGACCGTCTCCGAGGGGCCAGGGCTGGAGAGGCTCCAGGCCTGACATCACCTGGGAACTGGAACCAGAGCCGCAGCTGCACTCTGCGCCTGGTATTTTTTTTTTCTTTAACTTGTGTTTTTAAACTTTCTTTTTATAGATTTTTTTTTTTTTTCCCCTTTCCCTTCTTCATTCCCCTCCCAAATATTTCAGCCTCTCCGCAGTTTAACCTTGCCGGGCCAGTGAGGCTGGAATGCAGCAGGGCTGCACCCGTGGCTGCAGCCCGGCAGCACCAAGAGCCACGGTGCTGCTGGGATGGCCAAGGCCAGGTCCTGCCAAGCTGGAGCTGCTGCAGCCCTGGGCAGGTGGGCAGGGGGCTTGGGCAGGGGCTTGCTCCTTGGTGATAGGGGGAGCGAGGACCCCCCAGCACTGCTGTGAATCAGGGGCAGTGGGGAGGGATTTGTGGCCTCGTGGGGAGGGTCTGGCCAGGCACTGGGCTGTGGGAGGATGAGGCCACTACAGCAGAGGGGTCTGGCAGAGCCTGCAGACAGTGGGCAGGGCTGCTCTCCCCACCCACGGCAGCGGGACGGGTCAAGTTGTGTCTGAGCCTGAGCCTGGACCAGCTGAGCAAGCAGAGCCAGCCAGGGATGTGGGACACCAAGGTGGGTGTCAGCCCCGGGATCCAGCCTTGTCCTTCGGCAACACCTTAGGGTGCTGCCTGCCCACCTCTCCCCAGGCTCCTCCTGGAGCAGAGGCTCAGGACAAAGACCCCCAACGTGTCCTGCAGAGGAGCAAAGCTCAGCCACTCTCTGGTCAGGACATCCTTCTTGTTGCAGGGCCCTCAGCAACCAGCGGAGCATCGCAGGTCACCCTGGTCCTGTTGGACCTGGGGACAAAGGACTGTAAAGCAACTCCAGAGGTCTGGATGGCAGCGTGTGGGGACGGGGGGACAGGGCTCTGCTGCCCTGGGTAGGGTGGTGGGAAGGATTAGGGAGGGATGGGCAGCCAAGAGTGGGAATGGAATGGACACACCATGAATCATGGTGTGATGGGCACACTGGGATGGGATGGGATGGGATGGGATGGGATGGGATGGGATGGGATGGGATGGGATGGGATGGGATGGGATGGGATGGGCAGACCAGGGGTCAGTGTGATGGCCCCTGAGCTGGGATCCCCCGGGAAAGAACAAGACAAGGGGTCTGTTTGAGACCCCCAAAACACCCACCAGCTCCTCACCACCCTGCAGCGGCCCCGCAGCCACTGAGCTCCACACCAGCCTCTCCACAGGTACCCGTGATGCCAGGCAGCCCCGGTGCTACCGCTGTGTGCGTGTCCCCATGCACCAGACCTCTCCAGAGCTGCCCAGGCACCAGGCCAATGCCCTGGGGACACAGGCCCTGCGGCAGGGACAGGGTGTGAAGCCACAGTGCGGGGTGAACGCCAGGTTAATCTCCCACTGGAGCTTCCCTCTGCAAACAATAAGACAATGCCCGGCCGGGGGCCGCCTGCGTAACCAGCCGTGCGGAGGGGAAGTTGTAATATTTGGATTTAGCACTCAGTAAATTAAGGAATAAAAAGGAAAAAGCGCTGGGGGTAATCAGAGCAGGGCTGGCCCCGTGCCCTGCCCCACAGTCAGTGGTCCCAGGGGGCTCAGCCTGGCCTGGGGATGGCTGCTGAGCGGGGACAGAGTCCCCAAAGCCAGCACAGCCGGGCATGGCTGGGAGGAGGAGACATCCCTGAGGGATGGGAAGGGGACAGGTATGTCCCCACTAAGGGGATGCAAAGCGTTGAGGCTCAGGCAGGGCTGTGGGCCACGCTCGGAGCAAACGTGGCATCTGCAACCCCAGGGAAGGGATCTGGGCCAGGGAGGTTATTTTAATCCAGACCTGCTCATGGGAAAGCAAAGCCTGTTGCTGCAGCTGGGGTGGCCAGGCAGGAGAAGGCCCCTGGGAATGGGTCACCTCCAGCTGACAGCGGTCGGGGTGACAGGGGTTGACAAGCAGAGGGGACTCTTCCCAGGGTGCCCCCCTTGTGTGGGGCTGCGCAGTGCGAGGGGTCCCCCTGAGCGGGTGCCGGGCCTGGGGAAGGGCTGTGCTGCAGGTCACCCCTGCGGCTGCCTGGGGCAGGAACAGCTCCGTGGGGCTGGAATTAAACCCCTCTGAGACACGGCGGGGGTCCGGGCTGCCTTCCCACCCACCAGCAACCCCGTTTCCCTGGCGGGGCAGACCCCTGCCTGCCTGCACTGGCCCCACTGGGGTGAGCAGCACAGGGGGCATGTGGGGAGCCCTGGGGTGCCGGTGGGGAGCACAGGGCCGGGCCCCCCACACTGTGGGGTCAGAGCCAGGAGCTCACGAGGGTTCCACACCCCCTGTGTGCCTTGTGAAGATGCACACACCCCCCCCAATTTGGGGCCCACAGAGTGGGGGTGTAGAAGGGCTGGGACAGGTAGGGGAGAGGTGAGCGGTGGGCAGCAGCCAGCCGCAGCGGGCAGCGGCACGGCGCGGCCTCCAGCACACGGCCACGCCAGGAGCCCATTTCCCCACAACAGGGGCTGTTATCAGCGGCCAATAGTCAGAGTGGCCCCCGGGGGACCCTCCAGCCCTTCCCCTCCACCTACCACACCGCTCTCCCGCTCCGGCCCACGTCAATGCTGCCACGAAGGTGTCGGAACAATCGCCTGACAAAGAGCTATTTTTAGGGGCCCCGGGCTCGGAGCGAGGATACGGCCCGGCCGCTGACAATGGGGGGAAGGGGGCCGGGCTTCCCCCGTGACCACTCGGCAGCAGAAGGACCTGTAAGATTTCCTCGATGACCCAGGCCCGTACAATACAAGGAAAGCACAAGAGGGAGATACCCCCGCCAAGACGAGCTGCTCCTTTACCTAATGGGAGTGACCCAGGGTGAGGGGGCTGCGAGACGCGGGCCAGCGGCCTCCCACGGGGGGAGACTCCCTCACGGGGAGGGAAGTGGGGTGAAGCGTGGCCACGCTCAGCTCTCCGTGAGGCTGCGGCTGGGGAGAGCCTTGGGGTGGGCCGGGCTGGCTCCTACCTGCCTGCACCACGCACCCACGTGCTGAAGAGCACAAGGTGTTGGGCAGGGGGGGTTCCGGAGGGCAGGGGGGTATGGGACCTGGCTCAGCACAACCCTCCTCTCCCTCACAGCTCCGGGCAGCCTGCAGCACTTGGCCTGTGGTGGCAGGGCTGTGACTAGCCTGAGGCTCTGTCCCCCCAGCCAGCGCTGCTCTGAGGGTGCCATGAGTCCAGGCACACTCCTGCCCTGCCCAGGGAGCCCAGCGCAGTTTCTGGAGCAGCAGAGAGGGGCTGGGCCATGTCCCAAAGCGTTTCCTCCTCCTCCTCAGCCTGCAACGGAGATCTGTGGGTGATGCGCTGTGGCCAACCCTTGGGGTTAAGCCCGTCTCCCGGGCTGCAGGGTGGGAAATGGGGCTTTAACGTCAAAGGCAGCGAGCGGAGGTCGCCGGGCTCTGGAAGAGATCAAGGCCCGGCCCAGCTTCAGCCCGGCGCTGCCGCAGCCCCTTCCATCCCCCCCGCCGCAGCCCTGCGCTGCCACGGCGCGGGGATCCTCCGGTGCGGCGCGACCCGGGGCCTCCGCTGTGCTGCGACCCCAGGGCTGCGGCCGCGGGGCCGGGAGGGAGAGGGGCCGGGCAGGCGGCCCCGCGGGCCGGGGCGAGGGCCGCCCCCCGCCGCGGAGCACGGCCGGGCCGCGGGCGCTGCGGGCCCGGCTCGCCTCGGCAGGCCGCAGTTGCCACCTGGCGGCGGGCCCCGCGCACAGCCCCGCTGAGGGGCGGCGGCCGCCGGCGGCCCCGCGGGAGCCCCGGGGAGAGCCCCCGGCCACGGGCACCCTCCGCGCGCGGCCAGGCCTCCCGCCACCCGCCGGGGCCGCGGGGCGAGGGCGGCCGGCGCAAGCGGCCGGCGCAAGCGGCCTCCGCTGGGCTGCCGGGCTGCCGCCGCGCCTGACGGGGCGACCCGCGCTGCCCGCCCAGGGCACGGCGGGGGACACGTCGAGCGGACAAAGCCCGAAGCCCCCGGGCCGTGCCCGCGCACCGGGCCGCCCCACCGGGCCCATCCCCGCCGCGGACTACAGCCCCCAGAAGCCCTTGCGGCACGCTAGCCTCTCCCCCCCTCCCGCGCATGCGCTCCGGGCCCCGCCTGCACGTCGCGCGCCAGCGGGCGGCGGGATTTCCGCTTCCGGCGCGCCTCGCTCTGGTCCCTGCGGCTGGCGGCCGAGCCTTGTGCCTCCGCCATATTGTCTGTGTGCGGCCGGCGGGCGGGCGGCGAGCGGGCGGCCGCGGCAGGTACCGGCGGGTCGCGGCGGCTCCGGCCACCCTCCCGGGGCCGCGCGGCGGGGGCGGGCGGAGGGAGAAGACGAGGGGGAAGGCGCCACGGTGTCTCCCGCGCCCCCCCCCACCCCCCCCGTTACCCCATCCCGCCCCGCTGCGGGCTCGGTGCGGGTTGAGGGGCCGAGGCCGCCCCTGAGGAGAGCTGGGCCGCGGTGGGGAGCGCCCCCCCCGGCGCCAGCGGGCGGCGGCGGGCTGGCAGCGGGGTGGGCCCGCTGCGGCGGGAGGGCAGGGCCCGCGGAGGGAGCTTCTGTGCCCCCGGGGGTGGCAGCCGGGGCAGGGCGCTGCGGGAGGTGGGAAGGGGGGGGGGGGTCGCGCCTCGGCTGTCCTCAGCCTGGCTCGGGTGCTGCCCCCAGGCCGCGCACGAAGGGCAGGGCCCCGTGGAAGGGGGTAGCCTCCCCCTCCCCCTCGGCTCTCCCGAGTTCGCACGTTTAGGCGGTGTAGGTGTTAATTTACCGAAAAGGCTCCGTCTCTCCTTTTCCCCGCCCTGCCTAAAAAAAAAAAGCGGGGGGCTGCGAGGTGGGCAGAGGGACGAGGGGAAGGCGATTTCTTCTTGCTTCCATCCCCCAGCCGGGCAGGGATTCCGTTCTGGGCCTTGTTGGGTGGAGGGGAAGATGTTTTTTCCAGATTACCCAACCAGTTGCTCTCCCCTTCTGAAAGCAGAGTGGTGGTCAGTGTCACCCCTGCTGTAATTGAGTTAATTGTGCCTTGGGGCAACAGGCTGTGTGGCTGTTGGTAGAGTATGCCTTGCAAACGAAAAGCTAGATAGAAGATTATGAAACCTCATGTGTGTTGTATGTCAGATTACTTTATCCTTTCTTACCAAGGGCTTTGGGTACGACCAATAAAGTTTGGATTGTGAACACTCAGTCATCGGTATATTTTCTGCTGACAGCAGTGGTTGAGCTATGCAGAGGCTCACGAGGGCACGTCCCTCACTTCTGCAAGCTGAATTTATGGATCCTGAGCCTTTGTGGTGGAGTTTTGTGGTCCTTTGCACCTCTGCCAAGCCCTGGTAGCTGTGAGAGGGGTCTGCAGTGGCACGGTGGTTGTGCCACTCAGACCTCCCACTGGGCTGGGGCCTTGGAGAGCTGCTCTCATGCTGACCACTGATGCCAGGCTGGGAATTTGGGTATTGTGAGGGCCTCTTTGGAAGCAGCTCTGTGCTTTCTGTGTGCTCACCTGGCTCGTGCAAGCTCTGTCCTTGGTGTGCTCTATAAATGGCTTGGGAAGAGCAGCTCATTCTGCACCTGAGGGTCAGCACCCATCCGGGGTGACCAGGGCAACGTTGTCTCTTTGGATAGCAACACATGGAGACACAGCAGTGCTTCTGGCTGGGGACAGGTAGCAATTTGCTTTGGGCTTTGAACACTTTCTTTTTGAAGACCTAATAGTTGCTCAGGATATTTAGACTCAGAGTTGGGGTTGGGGTTGGACTGGTAACTGAGCTGGGTGTTGGATGTGACTCTGCTGGGGTAACATAGGCATGTGCAGAGGAGCTGCTTGTCCTCTACACTGTTTGTGTTGGTGTGATGAAGGAAAGGGCAAAGCTTGTGCTAGGAGAGGGGAGACTGAGCTTGGGGGGGCTTTAGGCAGAATTTGGGGGAATTAGGAAGCTTGATCAGCTCCTTGGCTGGTGCTAAAACTAGGGCTGGGGTTCTAGGGCTGAACTCTGTCCAGTTCTTGCACCCATGCCTGGGTGAAACGTGCCAGCAGTGGTGTGTCCTTCATCTGGAGACACACATGGTGTCTGTAACTGGGGAAAGAGAATTGGGATGGGACGTGGCTCATAGTGGCAGGAGAGAGTCTGCTCCTGTGCATGCAGATCTCTGGTGGTGGGCACTGGTCCTTCCCTTCCACCTTTGCAACAGAGATACTTCCTTTGGTTTTCTTTCACCTTTCTCTGTTACCTGGTACTATAATTGCTACTAATTATGTGTTGTTAGTGAAACCTCCCCATCTTTCAGCTCCCAGTGTGCGTGGTGGCAGGGAGCTCAGCATCCGTGTCCTGCAGCACAGCTGCTGCCCATGAGGAGCTGAGTTGGGCTTGAGGAAGGTAACAGCATCTGGGCCTTGGCTGGGGCAAAGGAGGGGAAGCTGGTGGAGCCAAGTGTCCTGGTGACGTGCTGTGGTGGGGATAAACCAGGGGATGTGGGGGAATGGGAGAGAATTGGATGCAGGAGGAGAAGATAGATGCTTCAGAGTGGGAGATTCAGAAGAGATTCTCAGGGTTTGGGAGGGCACGTGGGTTCATGGATTGAGGAGAAACGGGCTCTGTTGGGATTCTGGCTCTTTGGAAGAGGGCAGTAAGATTGGCAGCAGGTCCCAGCAGATCTGGAGGAAACTGGATCGTAGAATGTTTCATGAAATTGGAGAGAGTTTCATTGTTTCCAGGGGCAGTTAACAGCACTTGTTTACTTGGGGAAAAAGCTGGTGAAAGGTGCAAATGAAGATGCAAACCTGTGAACTGGGATTACTGGGGAAAGACTTGGTGAAACGCTGTTTCCTGAAGGTGAAATCACCAGTGTTTGAGATTTGGGGCATTTCTGAGCACTGCAGGTTAGATAAACACATGTGAAATAGAGTTTTGGTAGGAATCTTGAGAAGACAAGATGTCAAAAAGTGGCTGTAGGTTTGTGGAGTTGTAAAGAAAAACTGTTTCTCCTGTGATAAAAGGGATGGGGATGTAACTTCCCCCAGCTTTATTAGACAGTGGGTGTCCTGATACCTTCCACTTGAATTCTGTTTCTGCATTTTCTCCTTACAGAACTAATTTTCTCTTTCTGTCTTTCCTCATGTTCTCTGAGGAATAGGAGAAAGGAAGGCAGGAGAAGCAAATGGGTGACATTGTGGTGGTGTGATTAATTTGTCACATTTCTGAAGAGGCAGGGATTTATTTCTGGGTTACCAGACCTGTCACCTCCCCTGTTCCTCCATTACTTTAATGTAAGCAATACAGTATCTGGTTTGTAAGTTATCTGGGCAAGATTCATCCCATCTTAGATTTTATTGGCACATAAAGGTCTTGAGAGGATAAACCCTACAGATTTTAAGATCAGGAGGGCTACTGTGACTCAAATGGCTACAAATATTACCTGCTTTTGATTTGGAGATGACTATTGGATAATTTTTCTGAGCTTGGATATGTTCTTCCAGGGGTTTCCTGGAATTACAGGATGTAACTGGAGAGGAGTTCTCCTTTGGACCTGGAGAAGCTGCTCTGAAGAGGAGCCTGCAGCTTTCCAAACCAGTGTCAGTGCTGCTGCTGAAAGCAGAGTGCCTTTTACAAGCTGTTTTCTGGACCCAGTTTGTCATCAAGGTGCCAAACCTGCCTGTCTGTCAGAAAGATTGATAAGGAATGGGAATGCCTACGTGGTCATGGGATCAATGGTTCACAGGTACCTTCTGTTGCTCAGGTGTCAGCAGCAGAGGAGCAGCAAAGCCAGCCTGACACAGGTCTTACCTGCTCCTTTGTTCACACTGTTCTGGATAGTTTTAGTTAAACAAATTATTTTTTATGCATTTCATGTTGCTGCTTCATGGAACTGAAGAGCAGAAGGGAGACCTTTGACTTCTGCAGGCTCCAGACATTAACATGACCACCACAGGCTCGTGTTGGGAAGGTCACACTTCCAATCATTCCCCTTTTCACAGAGTTTATTTCTGAGAGTTAGGCTGTGTCCTCCTTAAGCCTGATTTCTAATTTTAAAGGAATATTACCCTTTGCAGGGAGGTGCTTTCTAAAGCAGGCTGACCAGCTGCTTGATCTAATGGCTGGGTTATGTTACAACAGCAGTCCTAGAAAAATGGAGTTATTTGGTCCATTTTTGCAGAGAAGTAGACCTGTGCCCTTCCATCTTTGGGAACAGCCAAAGGATAAAGTAGTCTTTGGGGTTTTTCTCTCTTTTTTTTTGAAATTAAGCTAAGTGTAGGGAGAGTCCAGTGTGTTGTGTGGTGTTACCACAGAATTACATGCCAGAACTTGCTTTGGCTGTGTGGGAGAGATCTTGATACCTTGTGTAGCAGTGCTCCTGAAGCCCTCCTGGGTGTCCAGGGAGGTGAAACGGTGCCTCTCCCCTGTTCTGGCCAAAGCCCCTTGGAGGAGGCAGTTTCTCAGCACATCTCTGCACACTTTGTGTGCAAGTTGTCAGGAAATCTTTATTTTTAGTGCTCTGGGAATGGGTGAGCGTGGCTGTGCACCACAGATTAACTTCTAGTAGCAGGCAAGAGCTCCTGCAACGTTCCTTCTTTTACAAGTGTTGCCACAGATTTCTGTTACCAGTGTGGGGTTAAATTCCAGCCCTGCCTTCTGCAGATGAAGCAGCACTTGGGTTGTACTCCAGAAGGAAAAGGGAGGGCTTTTTGCTCACTGAGGAGATTGTTCAGCATCCAGAATCATGTCAAATCAGCTTACAAATGAAAAGTTACAAGTTTCAGTATTTTAAAACATATGGCACCCAGGCATATGTCCAACATATGCATCTTAACCAGGCAGATAAATGTGCACTTGTCCTAAGCCATGGCTTAATGCAGCACTGGGGCTGGCTGGTGGCAAGGTGTGGAGAAGGAGAAACTTGTCCTTGTATGTGGCTGACAGTGGTGGGGGGGTTTGGCATGGTGAGGGCAGGCTCAGGCTTTGTGCCCCTGCTGGCTCACACTCAGTCCTGAGCACTGTGGTCACCAGGCTCCAGTTAATCTCAAAACACCAAATGGAAATGTCAAAATCCCAGTCAGGATGTCTCAGAGAGTTTCTGTCCCTGGGCTGTGTAGCCCCAGCACTCTGGGTTGTGTTAGGGTACCCAGTGCGTAACAGGTACCGATTTCTGGAGCTCAGTAGCAGGTTTTTTCCATCTGCTGGGCAGCTAGGTTCATCTTGTGTTAATAATGATGAATTTTTAGAGCATTATGCTGGAATTTCTGCTTCCTGGCAGGGGTGTGCAGCGGGTGCCTCTTGCTGAGCCTTCTGTGTGCCAGCTGAAGTGTGAAGATGTTGTGCAGTGCGTGGCCTGCTGGATGGGAACAGCTGAGCACGGGGATTTCCTGAAGAAATAGTTCCATGCAGCGTGCTCTGGTTTAGCCTTTGGCTCTGGAAACTGTTCCTGCCTTCAGGAATTGCAGGAGCAGTTCCATTAAACACACAGAACTCTTACAGATGGTGGGTACAGTCCAGTCATCTGAGTTCTGGCTCAGTCACACGCGGTACGTGAACTGTGGGAGTCAAATCAGCTGAGCGATTGGCCTGCCTGTACTCTCTGCGTGCTAATTAAACAACTGTGCCACTTAGTGCTAATTAGGAAGGTAGAACTTTCCAGAGGACACTGCCAGCTGACCTGATGTCAGCTGCAAAGAGTCTCGAGTGGTGCTGAAACATTCCCTTTCGTGAGCCTTCAGGACCCTGGGGCTCAGAAATGGTCGTTTTGGTGGCTGCCACCTTGGAAAATCCCACCCAGAGTCCCAGCAGTTGGAGCTTTGGCTTCAGTGATGCTCTTAGAAGAAAAAGAATCACTTAATCTAAAGCAATTCTTGCAAGTGCTCCAGCTTTGGGCATTAGGACAGACCTGAAAACATGCCTCAAAAAAAAAAAAAACCCTCTACCTTTTCTGCTTGGTGGTGATGTCAGTTGAGGTGGAGCTGTCACTATAGAGTGTTGTTTAGGGTTTCTGGTTTGGTATGTGTGTGCTGAGAGGGTAGTTTGGCAATTCCTGGTTACTTGTAGCCATTTTGATTGGATTGTGTCAGTCTTCAGTGCTGGCAGGAAGGGGATCTGCTGCTTGAGTCTGGGAATGGTGGCAGGAGAAGCTTGGGGCTTGGTTGGCTTGTGTTGCTGCCCACTGCAGCTACAGGGCCTCATCTAAGATCAGTCTTGGTGGGTTTATGTTGGGAAAAGCTTTCCCTTTGCTCAGTGTGCCAATGGACTGCTTTAGCTCTGAAAAATGAGGGAGAGTCCATGACTTTAGGGGAGAAGTGGGAAGAGAAGGGCTTGGAAAGCTAGGAGATGGATTGAAGAGTGTTCCCATCACTGGCAGCTCCCTGCTGCTGGAGGAGATCCCAGCTGTCTGGCCCCAGGTACACGTGTTGTTGCCTGAGTTTTGCAAAGGAGTGAAGTTTTGCAAAGGACAGGTGTCCACCCAGGCTGAGGTGCTGGAGATCCAGAGAGGATCTGTGTAAGCTGTACTCCAATTTAGCTGTTACAGGTCTGGACAAAAATGCAGCCTAACTGTGGCAGAACTTCTGCCAGGAGAGCACGTGGGCACAAGTGACACTGCCAGGGCAGCCTGAGGAGCGTTGGATGTGATAGAAGCTGCTTTCAACCTGGGTGGGGTGGGAGAATTAAGTTTTCCCCAAGACTGCAGATGTTACCCTAAAATACGGAGTTGCAGTAACACCAGTTCATGGTCAGTCCTGTGACTCCCATAAAGACCCATGATCCTCAGTGCAAGGGGAGGTCTCCTGGCAGGAACTGTGTGGGATTCAGAGGAGGAATTGGTGAAGGAAGAGCCAGTCTCAATTTTAGGACCTTGCTAATGCAGAATTACTCTGAGACGTTTCTTCCACTTGAACTAAACCTGTCAACTCTTTTCCCTAGTGACTGGTCATGCTTTGTTTTGAACTAATTCACCACTGCCCTGTTTCTTTCTTAAAGCTTGAGGTCCTTCTCCATTAGGATTTGTTAGTTCTCCAAAGCTGGGCACAACCAGCTATTAAAAAAAGATCTGTACAATTATTTTGGTGGAAAAACCAAGTTAGAGCAGACTCTGCTATTCCAAGAAACGACCAATTATTCAATTTCAACCCTGAGTTGTGTGGGAGTTTTTTTAAAGATCTTAAAACCTCCTTCTCTGTTGATATTGTCCCTTCTGTAGGCAAATGGTCTTCAGGAAAGCATGTAAAATGCCACTTTTGATAATCGAGGCTTGTTTCTATTTCAGCTATAAAATCATAGAAAAATATAGGTTGCAAGGGACTTCTGGAGGTCATCCATTCCACACTTGGATTGCTGCAGCTCCAGCCTCATGAAAATACACAAATCACATTTCTTTTGTGAGGTAGAACAGGGGTTTTTTATGAAGTTGGTTACTTCTAAAGGTGAGCTGGGCTGTACTAAACTTTTTAAGCACGTCTTGATCTTTTCATTTCAGTGGTGTCTGTCCAGTGCTAGATGTTCTCCAGTCACTGGAGAAGGGAGTGCTCACTCCCTGGCAGCCTTAGAAGCAAGGGATCAGTGGGTTCTGTGAAGGAAATGGTAATGGATCCTACCTGAGGATTGCAATACTTCCTCTCACTAATAAGGCACGTTCCACACTTGTGATTTTAGAGGCTGAGCCTGAGCATTTACTATAGCTGTGGATAAAAGAAAGGAATAACCTTTTTTATTCCAGGCCATTTACTGTAATTCTGCTCTTCTCAGCTGACAGAGAGCTTTTCTTGTTCCAAAATGAGCAGGCTGCTGTCTGTCTTAGCCTGTTTAGTCCCAGCCTGTCGCAATCACAGCTGGTAATGAGCTTATGTGGGGAAAGGAGAAGTGAGGGGAAAGTCTCTAGACCTGTTTGACCGATCTGTGCGTCTCACTTTCTCCATGAGGTTGCCTGGGATGGTCTCTCTGGAGTTGATAAGGGGACTGGCAGTGTTTTCTTGGCTCTTTTGAGGTTGAATTGGTGCAGCTTGGGGCTTGTCTTGCTCCTTTGGGCCTGCTGTCTGCTAACTGAACCTGAGCTCAGGAGGGCCATTGGTAATGGTCGTGTTTGTGTGGTGTTGAACACAGCCCACTGGGTTCACTGTGCCCTGGCTGGCTGAAGTGGGATCTCCACAGCAATACACTGCTCAGCAAGTTGTGCTGTTAGCAGCAATCCACAGAGACACCAGTGTCAAGCAGTGCTCCTGGTGTTGGGTGCATTATTTATACTCCAAACCTTACCCACAAAGGTCATCACTTGGATAGCACTTGCAGGTTCCACAGGACACCAGTCTTCTGGGAAGCTCTTGGCTTCCAGCTCGCTGGGAGTCTCTCTGTGTGCTGTGTCATACTGGTGCAGCTTCTTAGGTTTAAGGTTCTGAGTAGCTGTGCTTGAGAGGAGCTGTGTTCCACTTACAGGGAGAAAAAGCCCCAAAGAATCCAGTATCTCAGTTACCCTTGACTAAAAGAGAGAGGTGAATTTTACTGGAGGCAAAATAGGTGTGTTTCTTCTCAAAGCTGCTTTGCATAGATTTCTCAGCTCTGTTTTGTTGCTGCTTGCTGTCAGTGGATGCATCTGGAAGGACAGAGGGCGTAGGAAATTCCTACACTAATTGAGTATATGTGTTGTAACTACAAATACCTCACAAGAAGTTGAGTCCTCCTTGGGTCAGGGGTTGTCACTGGGGTCAGGGTGCATTGGAAGGGTGGCAAAATCCCTTTTTTAAAAGGAAGAGGCTTGTAACAGTGTGTTAAATTGAAATGCTTTAAAAATCAGAGTAAACACTGAGGGACTTCTTACCTTTTTATTAAACTTCAGGCATAAAAAGTGTAGCTTAACCAGTCTGCTCAGACCACAGGCTACTGTTAGAATCATTCAAATTTAAGGACTTACCTTCTAATTAATATACCTCCCAATTAAAAATCCCTCTATGATGGCAGCACAGTTGTTTCTCTCTCTTGACCGGGGCCCTCCAGGGGAGCAGTTCCCCATGCTCAGTGCCTGCAGTGTTGTATCTGGCAGTGGGTTTCTGATTTTTTTCACCTTTTTTCTCTCTTTTTGTACACAGGAGGAGCAGGGTCCTGTCGGGTGCTCCCGGTAAGGATGCTCTGTAAGAAATCACCGAATTGGCAGTTTGCTGATCCAGAAATGGCATTTTTTAAGGGCAGCCCTCTGAGGGAAAACCAAGGGCTGACATTTTTTGCAGGGTGCTTGTTTGGTACAGTTCCCCTGTGAGTGCTGTTGGGTAGTGTCTTCCCAAGGGGTGTCACCACGAGCGCTAAAACAGAGGAAGAGCTGTTTGCTGTCCTTGCACAGGCAAGCCTGAGCACTGAGCAGTGCGTGTCAGACTGTAACTGGAAGCTTTGTCTTTCTCTCCCTGTGATCTCTGATACGGTGCCTAAAAGCTCGTGGCTTTGTTTCCTAGCCAAGCACTTCTTTACCAGAGAAATGAAAATTGAGAGATGCATTCTGGTTTTTTGGAGCTACTCAAGGCTACAGTGGATATGACAACCTGTTCTAATTAGATCCACTCTGAGTAGATTACTTCTAGCAGTCCCTCCTAACATAAATTATTCTGTGATGCTGTCATTAATGCAGGAATTAAGAAATGACATGTTCTGTTTGGATTCTGACTGCAGAAATACAGCTTATTCTTTGCAATGTACTCAGGCTGCTCATCTAAGTGTGACCACTGTTCATACTGGAGTTTTTCTGCCTTAAAACTCTGAGCTAAACTGACGTTTGCATGGCCACACCTGGCCCCAGTGTCTGTCCCTAGGTGTGTTAGTCCCTCCTGTCCAAGATCTTGGCTCCACTGCAGAATTATCCCTCCCTGGGGGCAGTGAGAGCAAAGTACATCCCAATTCCTAAGCAGTGCTGCACAGAGTGTGAGAAGCTTTCAGGCAGGGTCAGCGTGTGTATGTAACTTTGTTTGCTTTAAACCAGATTATCTGTGCAGACTCTTTCCTCTTTGTGTATAAAGAACAGTGGACAATAATACCTGCCTTCATAAACAGGCATTGTGTGCCATTCTTAGAAGCTGCAGTTGATGATTTCCTGACAAAAAACCCTCTGAGCAGTCTGTGACAACATGCAGCTTGTGCTAGGCTAGAGCTACGTGACAGAAAATATCCGCTGTGAAATGTGATGGGTCTTCAGATAATGGCATTGATTTTTCTTTCTTATTATTTTTTTTTTCCCATGCTGAAACTGATCTTACTGAGCTGGCTGAGGTGGAGCAGCCATGTGTTCTGTATTGATACCCAGTTGGGCTTAAAAACATTTAAATTGCTAAGTCATCTCAGACATTGTACATATGTCCAGGTAATTTCCACACGAGTATTGGGCAGAGGAAATTGGCCAGTGCATCTGCTGCCAGAAATACCTGGAATGAGGAGAAACAAAAGCACAGAGATTAAACTTTGCAATCTAATAAATTCCCCTGTGCTAAAAGTGTTGCAGTAAACTTGCACGCTCTGCTAGTGCCTGAGTGTGCCTTTGGAAGATGCATCTGCTTTCTGAGTGCCTGAGTCATGCCACATCAATGGTTTGAGGTCTCAGATGACTGCTGCCTGATCATAGAAGATGCATTTCATTAGAGGACTAACATTTTGTCCAGGATAGGTTGTTTTTTGTACATCACTGTTCATATTCTTCCATGAGCTGAACACCTGCCTGAAGTGCCCTGTCCTTCCTTTATCGGCCTGAGACCTCATTCACAACCCTGTTGTGGACTGTCAAGCTGTCATGTCCCTGTTCAACTCTGGGTCTGGATTACCACAACCCTGTCTACCTGGAGCTGCCTTCAGCACCCTTTGTGTGTCAGTGGGTTGAAAAATAACCCACGCTGCCAGAGGCTTAGTGCACACTGGACCTTGCATACGTTCCTGCCTCTGAATGCAGAACCAGCTGCTGGTCAAGTGGTGCATGGAGAAGGACACCAGACCTGTGTCCCCCAGGTCCTCCATCACCTTCATAGTCTTCGCTCTAGCAGGATGTCAGGAGAGCAGGGTTTTGCTTCTAGAATTTTCTTCTGCTGTGACACATCCTGCTATCCTAAGCTAACTGTTCTGAGCAGATTCCTGGGCCCTCCTGCCTCCTCCTGCAGCCTGTCAGTTGCTGTTTGCCATGAAGGGGTAAGATTGGCATAGCAAATCTATACATTATATTCCTTTAGATTACAGCACTGCCCACAGAGTGCCTCTCCATAGATGGGGCTGTGGGATCTCTGCTGCACACCAAACAATACTCTTTCATGCTCTGATAGAGCTTCCTTCCTTGGAAGTTATTTTGAAAGCTGACAAAGACATTCCTGTACTTGAACTTTTAAAAATATGTTGGCTTTCACTTGTGAAAGCTCTGAGAGGTGCAGAGGCTTTTACTTTAGGTAGGACAATACTGATACAAAACCATAGCAAGTTCCTGTTGTAAATATTCTGAAATTAGAGTATTTGCCTCTGACATGTGTTAACTTTTTTTCTGAGTTGTTTTGACTTGTCTCAGTACTGAGAAAACTTAACAGAAGTTTTTCAAAAATCACATTGTAAGGAAGAAGGCGGCAAAGAAGCTTCTTTAGTTGTAGCAGAGATTTGGTTGTAGGTTTGGGTAAAGCACTGAAATCCAACACAGATGCCACTGACTTTTTGGACAGTCAAATTTAATGGCTTGACTGTAGTAAGTTGGGACCCAAACTGGTGCCCCATCCCAGCAGAACTCTTCTGGCTGCCTGAATTTCTTGTGAAGTCTTCCAGGCTTCCTCAAGCCATTTAATCCCTGCATGGTTCATAACAACCAGCCTCTGAGGTCTTCCCCACGTCCCTTCTTGTCACACTGCTAGCTGGGGATGTACTTTTCCTCCTCATCATCTAATTAGGGTGGATGTAGCTTATCACTATAAATGTCCCACATCTTCTGGAGAATGCTGCTGTCTGTTCTAGGAACTTAATTGCATTGTGCAGCGTGGGGCTGCTTTTTTCCTCAAGAAAGCCCAGACAAGACCCAGTGGCTGCCTGCTCTGTAAGTCTTGCTCACTCTCAAGTGTGTGCTGGGTGATACGTTGAAGGTCTCTGTTGGGAGGTGGTGGCGTGAGGTGTGCATGCAGCAGGGCACGAGCAGAGTAGCAAAAGTCATCTTCAGATTATGTGGAAATAGGAAAAAATGTTACACTATGTAAATCCCCAGAGTGATGTTCAGGCTTCAGCAATCTTATTTCTGGATGCTGCTCTCAGGTGAATATATTTAAATTTGTACTTTGTGGGGAAAGCAGCAGGGGTGACTGTGTTAAAGTGCCATTAAGCTCTTTTATTCGAGCCTGTGCAGTAACACATGGGTGGGAGGGTGCTTAAAACTGAGAAGATCCATGCTCTGACACAGTGCCTGGCTTTCTCTGCTCTCCCCCAGAAGCCTGCTCCTGAGCTGACCAGCTGTGTGCGTAATGCCTTGGTTAGTACCCAGTGGGTGGAGAGGTCACACTAGTGCTGGATCAGGTCAGGGTTTGTTGTGGTGTTGGTTTGTTTTTCCACAGAATGAATCAATGTAATTTAATTCCCTTGAAGAATTGTAAGTAGATCCCAAAGTTCTGATATAAATCAAAACTCTTGTTTCTAGAAGCATCAGCTTGAGGAAGTGCTTGATCCAGGTTGCACGGGTGTCCTTGTTGATCTCTCCCCTCTGCAGCATCCTTTATTAGTGCATTGCAAGTGGTGATAGTTGTGCAGCCTTGAGTGAATGAAGTGTTTTGCTTGGATGGGATGGCACAAGACTTCTTGGGTGGGGGAGAGATTGCAGCTGGTGGCTGTTGCTTTCACTGGAGGGGAAGGGAGGCAGTCTGTCTGCAGATGCAGAACACGCTGCCTTTCTTCCCTTTTGGAAAGTTATCTTTACAGCATTAAGCTGGAAACTACTTGTTGCAAGGTGTGTGTGTGGTAGGGTGTTACTTTTGCTCGTGGGGCCATGTGGTCCTGTCTGATGTGAACAAGAGCAGAGGAATTGTTTTCAAGCTCTGAAAAATGATCCCCAGGCCCCTGGCTGAGCTCCAGCATCTCCTCCTCGGCAGCTCTTAATCATTAACTTAAATATTCTTACAGTACCTTGAGATCTTTTAAACCTCTGCTTTATTTTCTGTCTGCAGGTGAAAGAATCTGAGGCCTTTATCCTCTGTCCAGCTTTGCAGTTGGAGTAGCCTCTGATTTCAGACATCTCCTCATTTCCTCCTGCCAACCTGTCTGATATGTCGGGACCCGTGCCGAGCAGGGCCAGAGTTTACACGGATGTGAACACACACAGACCCCGGGAGTACTGGGACTATGAGTCGCATGTTGTTGAGTGGGGGTGAGTCTCTGGGCTCTGCATGGATGTTCCTGGACCAGGATGAATCCCTCTAGGACCTGGCATAGTGGTTTGTGGGGAGTTGAGGCACCTGTGCTGCATTAGGCTATTTTCCCTGTTCCTTGGCAGATGTATAGTGTGCATGGCAAGTGTTAGGATCACAACTTTCCTTCAGACAAGTGTTTCTTGTCAAAATTTTAAATCCCCAGCAGTGCAAGAACATTTTTTAGCAGCTCCCTTCAGAACTTGTTCTGAAGAATTTTCCCCAGGTAGTCAGGAAACTGACTCTTCAGAGGGAGAAAATCTTTATGTGAAACAGTTTAACCAGCCCTGGGTGTGGGGCTGGAATGAAGTGAAAAGACATCTGATGTTGCTTCTGACTTGCATGAGTGTAGAGATTCACCAGACTTAAATAGGTACGTGCTATTTTGTGACTTGTGGCTCAGCTCTTTGCAAGTGACTGGGGAAGACATTTCTGCTGCTTTATGAAGGAAGGAGGTGTCTAAATTGAGCTCATGACTAAACCATCCAAGAATCAGCCAGCGGTGATGCCAGCTTCATACCTCTAGTCCTGCTTTTGTATACCAGGGCCCAGACAAAGTTCTGCCCTCAGTTTTGTTGCAGTTCCTGGTGTCTGAAATGTACACTGTCCTGAGCATGAGTGGTGTTCTGTCTGCTCTGGTTTTACACAAGTTAGTGCTTATTTTTTTTTAACTTACTGAATTGGCAGATTTCTTCAACATTATACAAGGAGAACATAGCTTCCAAATACAGAGAGACTGGTGGAAGGGATAGCTTGAGTTTGCTGATGCTGAAATGCATAGTTGGTCTTATGTTACCTACTGCAGAGAAAATCAGTTCTGGATTTAATCTAATTTGGGCTAGCAGAAGCTCCCTATTTCTCTCCTAATTCTTAATCATCACGTTCAGAGATGGAAGACACTAGTCAGGAAGGTGAGGCAGTGGTTCAGTGTTAAGGAGAAGCATGTAAATTGTGATGGAAATGGCTGAGCTCTTTGGAACTCTGACTTTTTATCTCCACAGAAATCAAGATGACTACCAGCTCGTTCGAAAATTAGGCCGAGGCAAATACAGTGAAGTATTTGAAGCCATCAACATTACAAATAATGAAAAAGTAGTTGTTAAAATTCTCAAGGTGAGCTGGGGATTGGGCAGAAGATGATGATACCTGTCTTGAGGTGATGAGGAGGCCAGGAAGTGTGGCATTAGTCTAAAAAGCCTGATGTTGTAAAACTGCAGTCCTTAAAGCCTGGCTGTGGAGTGTCATTCAGTGAAACAGGCCATCATTTTGAGTGCTACACTTGGATATTAGTTCAAATCTCTGCCTGTAAGGAATTATCCTCTGTCTTAAGGAAGTCCTGATGTGCAACATGTTTTTACTTGGACCTAAGCAACATTTCAACACCTGACTAGACAATTCTCACCAGCTCTAACTACCAGTGCTCTGACATGCTGCCATGTGCAGAAATGCCTCTGAGCTAATGGGATCATTGTCCTCCAAAGCCACTGGTTAGATTTAGGGACTGTTAACCTTAACATTGTCATTTCTGCTCTCCATACTCTATTGCATGTGTAATATCCTTCCAGATTGAGTGATGGTCTCCTGGATGCTGGTTATCCCACATCCCTGAGTGGGGGAATACCTTCACTCAGTGGCCCTCAGATACCTCATGGACTTAGTTACACACTTACCACATGCCAGTTAAGCAATTTTGGACTGTCAGATTGTGTTCAGGCAGCTTTAAAACTAATACACCATCTTCCTCACCCTTATTCACGTTAAATTAATATTTGTAGCTGTCAGGGAGGTTATGGCTAGAGAGGAGACTGCAGGTATTTGAATCCTTGCTGGAATGATGCATAGTCAGGTAACAACAACATCTAGCTGTTTGAACTTGATTTGCAGAGGCTGCAGTGTGTTTTGCTGACCTGCAGTCACCTGCCTTGGTCATCTGGATGTTAGGCTATTAGCCTCCCTGTGCTGGAGTGCTTTGTCTTAAATGCTTTTGGGTTTTTATCCTTCAGCCTGTTAAAAAGAAGAAAATCAAGCGTGAAATCAAGATCTTAGAGAACCTGCGCGGCGGCCCCAATATAATCACCCTGGCAGATATAGTGAAGGACCCTGTGGTGAGTACAGAAGTTAAAGGGTATGCTGGGATTATGGATGAAGTTGCTGTGTTTGACTTCAGCTCTGATCTGGCTTTTTGTTTTCCCTTGCTCTTAAATCCTACTTTTTGAATTGCTTAATCAGATCAGCTCTTAATCTGATTAACTTCTTGTAGAGGGCCCTTCCCCCACAGGTACCCTCAGCCCCTCGCTCTGTAAGGATGAGATACCAGTGAACTGAGACAAGTTAATTCATTCTGCAAACAGTGCTGCCAGGGGCTGCAGGCTTTGGCTCTGCTTTCTCTGTCTGAGGGGAATCACAAGTATGTCTGAGCCCCTCTGCTCCTAGTAGCTCTAGGACTAAAAATGAGTTTGTTCTTTATCCTGAGGGAAAACATATTAACTTCACGTGGCTGAACTCTTCTCTCTCTCTTTTAGTCTCGGACACCTGCTTTGGTTTTTGAACATGTAAACAACACAGACTTTAAGGTACAGTGTGGCATGTGAGCTTCTAATGTTTTCCATTTGAAAGCCATTCATGTTTCTCTGGGCAAAGGCAAGTACATAGGGACAGGCAGGTTATTTCATCGTTTCCTTCTTACCCAGTAACTGTAGAGGTGAATATGCTTGGGATGGAAGTTTGTAATTAGTCCTTTTAGTCCCATTTTGCCACAGAAGCTACAAGGTGATAATCCAAGTTCCAAGTGGTATTCTAAGCTTTGGAGCAAATGAATCTGTTCTCTCGTGGGCCATCAGTGCCTTTTTGAAACACTGTGGGTTTATGTTCAGTGTATAACTGTTCTTTTCCACTTTGGTGGCTTTCCATGCTTCAGCAGAAAGGGATTTAAATGTGTGTGGGGTGTCCCCTTTCCCTACTGGCCTGCCTCAGGAGCAGAGTGGCTGTGTGATGCCATCTGGAATAATTGCCTAACGTTGCAGAGCACCCTCACCTTCTTGACCAGTGTGCAGGCATAATGCACTGTGCTGGTGATAGAGGAGTGCAACCTGAGGGAGTTAGTGCCAGGAACCTGAACGTACTGCCTGAGCAGAGCTGGACGTAAGCTCTGAGTGTGAGTCTAAAGGGAGGGGAGCAGGCTGATCAGAGTGACTGGGGAAGCTCTTCCTGTTCCTTCCAGTGGGTTTGGAGAACCACAGCAGCATAGAACAGGGCTGAGTTGTTCTGGATTGGACGGGATGTGGTCATTTTCTTGGTTGTTGAACACTAATATCCTGTCTTTGTGTTCCACAGCAATTATACCAGACATTAACAGACTATGATATTCGATTCTACATGTATGAGATTTTGAAGGTGAGTTGGGTATATTGCTGTTTTATTGGTGTATTTCTAGGACTTGCACTCAGCTAATCCTATAGAGAGGGCTGTCATGTCACTAATGGGGGGAGGGAAAAGAAAGCCTGTGGAAGAATTGGATGGAAAAGTCTGTATCAAGTCGGTGTCAACTGTTCAGCCTAGTTTTTGCAACAGATTCTCTTTTTTTGAGGATAGTGGAGCCTTTGGGTACACTGAGATGACTTCTGTGGTTCACCAGTCTAGTCCAGGTTGTAACACTGGACAGTGAAGTCTTGCTGTCTACCTGGCCTGGTCTATGTGGAAATGCTGCTTAATATGATTGAACTTGAAAGGTTCTTGTGACTCCAGCATCTGTTTCTTCACATGTCACCTACAGGCTCTAGATTACTGCCATAGCATGGGAATCATGCACAGAGATGTCAAACCTCACAACGTCATGATTGACCATGAGCACAGAAAGGTAACGTAGGGCAGGGAGAGGTAATGCTTTGGGCAGACAAGGGGTCTCCTTTGGGTTCTCCTGTGTAGTGGCACTAACAGATGTCTTCAGGGCAGGGGGAGGAGGGTGTGCACTTCCATCCTGTGGAGAAATGGAAACTGAAATTCCTTAGGCTGCTTAAGTGTTTATGGGTTGAATGTGCCCCATAAACAGGGTTGGTAAGGAGAGGTAATTTATTTAGACTGGTTGATGTTATGAGTGTGAGGAGAACAGCTAAGCAGATACTCTGATCAACTTCAAATGAATGGAAAATAGAAGACTTGCAAACAAAGCTTCAAACTCAACTCACTTGTTCACTCAGTGGAGAGCTGGAGCATCCCTTGAGCCTTTTTTCTTTGCTTTCTACCGTTTCTAGCTTAGACTAATAGACTGGGGTTTGGCTGAATTCTATCACCCTGGCCAAGAGTACAATGTCAGAGTGGCTTCCAGGTATTTCAAAGGACCGGAACTCCTTGTAGATTATCAGGTAAGAATTACCAGGATTTATCACTGAAAAGATTCACTTCAGGGTGGTAAACCAGAAATTCAGATGTCTGTAAACATCTGAAGCTAAAGATGGTCCATTCTAAAACACATTACAGAAAGCAGTGGCGAAAAAGCCACTGAATTAATTAAACTAATAAGCAATCTCAGGACCTGGGTGAGCTGCAGGATGATCATCATGGATCTTGGGATACAAATGTTGAATATTACTGGTTTTTAGCAAGGCTGCTTTTGCAATAGGGTACAAGAATGAAACAAAGCCCTGGTGGGAATAGCTAGTACTGCATGAACTTCAAAATTAAGCTCTAAAAACATCCCCATACCTGATGGCAGTTTGCATTATGGAAATGCTGTGGGCTGGAAAAAGCAGTGCTCCTGGTGACTTTCAGATCTGGTTCTGAATGAAGGCACTTCCTCAACTGCCAGGGTCCACTCTTTTTTGATGCTTGTCATGATACTGCTTAACCTGTATTTCTCAATGCCTTGTAACATTGAAGTCTGCAGTGAAAACAGAAAGAGGCAGTGGTCTTTAATATCCTTACAAACAAGGATGGAAATAGTTCTAGTTGCTGTATCCCAGTTTGAGTAACTGGAACGTTGAGCTGAGCATCATCTAGAGATGAAGGTTCATGAAGATACTTCAGTCTGTTCCCAGTGTAATGTGGTTGTGTTTGTATCGCTGGAGGGAGGGGACCCTGCTGGTACTGGGAGTCTGTTCTACTTAATTGCTTAGAAATTGAATTGCCCTTCTGGTTCTGTGCAGATGTATGATTACAGCCTGGATATGTGGAGCTTGGGATGCATGTTGGCTAGTATGATATTCCGAAAGGAGCCATTCTTCCATGGCCATGACAACTATGACCAGGTGAGAGCTGGGCATGTACAATCTCTGTTCTCTTAGCACAGTGAGACTTTCCTGTTTACTCTTCTTGAAGGATCCAAAGAGTTATTTAAGCATTTCTCTAAAGGCTTCTTTCCTCAGTTAGAAGCCACGTTCCGTTTCTCAAGTGTGCAAGATTATCTAACCAGTTACATGGAAATAGATTTATGGTGCTTGGCATTTGTGAGCTCCTCAGTAGGTGTCTGGAAGAAGCTGTAACAATAGTTATATTAAGGCTGGTGTGTTCTGTTACATAGATTGACTGTTCTGGAGGTTATTTTATGTGAAAAGCCCCTGCCACTATCCACTCTCCCTCCCTTCTGTATAGAAACCATGAATTTGGTACAGTTTTATATAGATTCTGAAATCTCTGTGCTGCCTTTAGGTCAGAATTCTTATACTCTACCATGTGCTCTGCATCTGAACTAGTGTGCAGATGTTGGAGAACAGTGACCTTCTGTTCTCAGACCTGGAGCCCTGTGAGGTAGCACTTCGCCCATCATGTTCAGTTACAGAGTTTCTGCTTTTTTGACCAGTTATTCTTGCCTTCCCAGTCTCTCTGCTTTGAGTATTTCTGCTACAAAGGGAGTTAGTGTTGCAAGATCTCACTTCTAGTGATGTG
This sequence comes from Gallinula chloropus, assembly GCF_964237585.1. Taxonomy (NCBI): domain Eukaryota; kingdom Metazoa; phylum Chordata; class Aves; order Gruiformes; family Rallidae; genus Gallinula; species Gallinula chloropus. Next base: position 1,119,985 of record NC_140101.1, on the reverse strand, counting down.
AGGGTGCCCAGCTCCCTTCTGGCTGCCTGTGATTTGTTGCTAGGGAAGTCAGAGCCATGAGATGACCCTGTGGCTGCTGGCTCAGACCACTGAGACCAGGCTCAAGCTCCCAAGGGAATGTGCTGCTGTCTTTGGTATTATATCCCCACAGTCCTGACTGACTTTTCCCTTTGTTCCCAGCTGGTGAGGATAGCCAAGGTGCTTGGAACAGAAGATCTGTATGATTACATTGACAAATACAACATTGAACTGGATCCACGTTTCAATGACATCTTGGGCAGGTGGGCCAAGGTCTAGAGTAGCTCAGAAGCTCCTGATAGACCCAGACAGCTACTGTTTTGCCAACAGACCTTGAAATAGAAAGACCCCCAAACTTAGGGGAGAAAACAGAGAGAAATTCTTGATAACTATCACTTTGTGCCTTTGATCCCTTTTGCCTGGGCTTTGAGTTTGGGTTTTTTATCTGCAGATGGACTTGAGGGGAAGTTTTTCAATGTCACCTGGGCAATAAATGAAGTGCTGTGCACACAGCATGAAGGATGAGTGCTCTCTCCAGTCCTCAGGGCTGGTGTGGTGGGAAATAAGAAGAGTTTCTTAGACTTACAGTGCAGAAAATCAGTGCTGAAGAGGCCATTCGCAAATTTTTTTCCCCTCATAAAGTTAATTTGACTCCAAGGAGCTGCTGGTGGGGGCATAAAGGAAGAGAGAAAGCTGGGATTTTAGGCCTGTAAATCCATTGGGAGCTTGGGATTGCCCGTGCTGCCCAGGGCTGTGGTGGCTGTGCCACCACGTGGAGATGGGGTGTAGTGCTGCTTTGTGCCCTGCTGCGGCGCAGCCCCGTGGCTGCCACAAGGAGCAGCAGCCCCTCTCCCAGACAGACAGACAGAAGCAGCGCTGGGCGTTGGTGACCTCTGCCTAACCTGGCCTGGGGGTTCTCTCTGCCTGCAGACACTCCCGTAAGCGATGGGAGCGCTTTGTCCACAGTGAGAACCAGCACCTGGTGAGCCCAGAAGCTCTGGATTTCCTAGACAAGCTGTTGCGATACGATCACCAGTCACGACTCACAGCAAGAGAAGCCATGGAACACCCCTACTTCTGTGAGTATCCTCTGCTGCCCAGAGTTCTGCCTCTGGGAAATCTCCATTCCAGTAGTTAGAAGCTGAGAACAGCAATGTCATAAGCCTGGTCTTGTCAAATAATTGTGCTGGAGCTGAGGCTGCCTGTCTCTGGTGGGTGAGGTAGGCCACTGCCACCTGCACCAGCTCAGGAATCAGTGACTCAGGAGCACTGTGCTAAAGAAGCTTTGGTGCTGAACCCCTGCTAATTTCAGGAGGTGTCTGGGCACGTGGGTTCCTGTGTTTTGGTAAGAAACGTGTCCTTTGAGCTCCTTTTGTCAGGTTTTGGTTTTGCAAGCAAAAAAAAATAACTTTCACTAGTAAAAATGAAAGAGGGGCCACCCACAGGGACCTTGGCAGGCTTGAGAGGTGGGCCCATGTGAACCTCCTGATGTTCAGCAAGGACATGGTCCTGCAGATGGGTCAGGGCAATTCCAAGCACAACTACGGGCTGGGTGGAGAATGGATTGAGAGCAGCCCTGAGGAGAAGGGCTTGGGGGTGTTGGTGGACAAGCAGCTCAACACAACCCAGCCATGTGAGCCTGCAGCCCAGAAAGCCAACTGTGTGCTGGGCTCTATCACAAGAAGTGTGACCAGCAGGTCAAGAGAGGGGATTCTTTTCCTCTGCTCTCATGAGACCTCACCTGGAGAACTACATCCAGTTTTGGAGTCCCCAGCGTAAGAGGGCCTCGAAGATGATCAGAGTGCTGGAGCACCTCTGCTATGCAGACAGGCTGAGAGAGTTGGGGTGGTTCAGCCTGGAGAAGGCTCTGTAGAGACATTATTGCAGCCATCAAGTACTTAAAGGGGCTGCAGGAAAGCTGGAGAAGGGATGATTACATGGGCAGGGGGTGATAGAAGAAGGGGGAATGGCTTCAAACTGGAGGAGGGGAGATTTAGGGAAGATACTAGGAAGAAATCCTTCCATGTGAGGGTGCAGAGGCCCTGGCACAGGGTGCCCAGAGAAGCTGGGCAGGGTTCAAGGCCGGGTTGGATGGGGCTTTGGACACCCTGGGCTGGTGGGGGGTGTCCCTGCCCATGGGACGGGGGTGGCACAGGGTGAGCTTTGAAGTCCCTGCCACCCTAAATCATGTTGGGAATGTCTTTAAGTGCTTGCTGGTTTTCACAGATCTTGATACTTGGGGGGGGGATGGTGGTGTTGGAAACAGGAACAACAGTGCAAACTGGAAATATTTGTTCAGTTGTGTTCTGTGAAGAACTAGAGAGTAAACTGGGGACATCTTACAGAAGACAACAAACCCCAGTGACACTCACAGCAACTCAGAGGTCGCTGTGGGTGGTGTAGAGACATGACATATGATTGTAATATGTGATAATCTTTCTGCTTGCTGCACCCATTCTCTGGGTTTGGCTTTGTGGAATTACACAGTTGCTTAGCATAAAAAGGAGATCAGCTTCACATCTGCTTCCTTCAGCTTTCCCAGTTCAGTCCTGCTGAACTCCAAAGCACAACAAAAGGTGACTTTTCACTGATCATGTTACCTTAGTGCTGCCTTGGATGCTTCCCAGTGGAGCTGAGGGGAAACATGTTGGGTTCTGGTAGATAATGGGTGATGTTACTTGATGCAGACAGGCCACAGGCCCTCAGTGTGCTTCAGCTGCTGTCTGAGGGTGCTTTGCTCTTCCCTAGATCCCATCGTGAAAGACCAGGCTCGGATGGGCTCCTCCAACATGCCGGGTGGCAGCACTCCTGTCAGCAGTGCGAGCATGATGTCAGGTCAGTCCTGCTGGGGAGCACCTCTGGGTGCTGTGTGCAGTGAGGGGGACACGAGGGCATCTCCTGGGGCCGCTGGCAAGGGCAAGGAGGGGTGGGAAGAAGTGGGAAGGAGAGTGTGATAAATAAGGCTTCTCTGCAGCCTGACCTGCTTTTCTGGTCCTGTTCTGAAAGCACTCTGCAGCTGAGGTTTTGGCAGCAGTTTGAAGGACAGTGACCCTGCCGTGCATCGGCCTGGCCGTGGCACTTGGTGTCTACAAACCTGAGCTCTTTTCAGAGGCTGCAGGGAACAGGGGCAGATCTTTAACCTCAGCTTATTTTGGCAGCTCTGAAAACGTAACAAAGCAGCAGCAAACTGACCTTCAAAGATAGCACACGATTTAACGAGCTGAGCTGTCCTGGATAGCAGTGCACTGGTGTCACTCTAATTCCTGCTTCCCTATCTCTCTTCCAGGGATTTCTTCAGTGCCAACACCTTCACCCCTTGGACCTCTAGCAGGCTCACCTGTCATTTCTGCCACCACCACCCTGGGGATGCCCGTTCCAGCTGCTGCAGGCGCTCAGCAGTAGTGATGGGCTCTGTCTCCTGCTGCCTGAGCTGAGTCAGGTGGGGAAGAGGTTTGCCCCTCCACCTCTCCTCAGGACGCAGCTTGTGCCTGGCAGGGGAAGGGAGGGGATGAACGCTTTGGAGGCACCGTGTCTGAACTGTTGCTTGTGGATTTATAGTAGTTCAGTCATTATATACAAAATTATTATAGGCTGATTTTTCTTTTTTTACTTGAACTTTTCGTAACTCAGGGGAATCCCTGAAAATACCTACAGATGGAATATTTCTCGGACAGTTGTTTTTCCCACCCCCCCTACCCTTTAACTCCCACCCCACCACCCACCACCCCACCCCCCAAAAAAAAACAACCCCAAACCCAACAAAAAAAGTACTCTTCATTTAAGAACAAAGATGAATCAACAGCATTTCCAAGGTCTTGCATCCTGCTGGAAATCTCTTCTCTTCATGTTCCCACCATTACTCCTCCATGAGCCCACACCTTGGGGGATTGTGCTGTTCTCCAGAGGCTTCCAAACCAAGTCTTCATGAGGCAGGGGAGGGGGATTCTTAAAGTACCACTCACTTTAACCCCGTGCCCTGCGTAGGACTCAGCCAGGGTACACTGAGGAGACAATTCCAGTACGGAGAGGTGGTATAAGTTTAAAAGAATTAAGTGCAGATGATTGTCTGAAACCCTAATTGGATTGAGTAATGTCTCCTTAGGAGCCAACCAGAATGCCAACTTACCCCCTTGCATGTAATTTTAGTCTTCAGAGATGAAGTTAATGATCCAATTGGAGTCCTTGCCACCTCCTGCGGAAGGTGCTCCTGTAGAGTAAGCCGTCCTCTAATCAGCCCCTTTCTCCTGGAGGCTTCTTCCTGCCATTGCTTGGCTTGGATCTCTGGAATTAGTTTGTTATTGGGTATATTGTTTTTAAATTGTTTATCTAGGTTTCGAGCTGGTGGCTACTTAAAGCTGGAAAAATCAGACTGCGCCAAGTCCGATCTCACATCTTCACCCACCATCCCCTCCCTCACGTGCCATGTGGTGAGAATACCAGTTACCTCACAGTCTTGTAAATATGCACTGAGAGGAAGGAGTGAGCAGATGTTAACTTAAACTGAAATGGTAGATCAGTAATTGTGGACAAATATTATCATTGACAACGGAAAAGCACCCTTGTTACAGCCCTGCTACCCCTTGCTGTGTATATATACTTTGTCCTTCATATGTGAAAGATCCAGTGTTGGAATTCTTTGGTGTAAATAAACATTTGGTTTTATTTATCGAGGTTAGATTTAAGTTCCCTGTGTAGAGGCCCCCCTGGGATGGTGGTATGCTTTGCCCCAGGAGTGACAGCCCCATGCCTACCGGGGAGTCTGTGTCCCCCTTCTCACACACCTTGTGTGGGCAGCAGCGTAGAGAAGCCTCACACAAACAGCACCAAAGTGTCTCCTGCAGAAGGATCTCTTGCTGTAAAACCAAAAACTCCTCCTCTTGTGTCTCAGGCTCTACAAATGGGTTGTTGAGATGCTGAAACACTTCCTAGTTGTGTGTGTGTGTGTGTCTGTTCACTGCTCTTGGTGGGTACAGCCTGTGTGACTGGGCTGCAGCAGCCATGAGCACAGTGGTACCTGCCCCTCATTACCCATTGCAGCAGCTGCTTGGCCTGTGCCCTTGCACTGTGTTCCTCAGCGAGTGCTGAAGCCTTGGCCTCTGGCTCCGGCTTGTCCTTGGGGCATCCATCCCTCCTTTGCTCTCTGGGGGGGACGATGGCCCCAGGAACTGGGAAGTCTTAGTTAATTAATTGTAGGAAGTAGGCTGCATTAAACCAGCTAAAGGAGCGGCGCAGGAGGAGGTGAAGCCACCCACCACCCTGGGATCACTGGCAGGGGGGTAGCTTTCTCCTCTCGCCTGCATCCCTTGGGCTTCATCTCTCCTCCCCTGGAGTGCTGTGAGCGTTGGACCCTGCTGCCTGCTGCCTTGATGTGCTGCAGCGTGGAAGCCCCCCAGCCTGAACAACACCACATCCGGCTGCTTGTGGGGCTTTGCACAGGGTTGTGAGCTACGCAGGGCGGGTCACCAGCTCCCCGGAGGGAGGGAGCTCCGCAACCCCCCGGCGTACAGAGCAGGGGGGCTGCGGGGGGTCCGGCTGCCCGTGCGCGCGGGGGTGGCTCTGGGCCGGACGAGCCCTTGTGTGCGGCTGGGGGCAGCGCTGCTGGCGACCTGCGCCCGCCGAGGGGATTAAACCCCCTTCCTCCCGGGCTGGCAGCAGCAGCGGCGGGCGCGCTGCCCCCCTGCCCGCGCTGGGAAGGAGCCGGGCCGGGCCGGGGCTCTGCCCCCAGCGCCCCTCGCCACGGGCACCCCGCGCATGCGTGACCGCGTGAGTCTTCCCGCCCACCGCCAACCTCGGGGAACTGCGCCTGCGCGTTAGGGCGTCGTGACGTGGCGCTCGCGCGCCGTCGCTTGACGGGCGGAGGGAGCGGGCGGGGGCGGGACGGGACCGGACGGAGCGCGGAGCCCCTAGCCCGGCCCGGGCCGGCCCGGCCCGGTCCGGTCTCCCTCCCGGCATGCGCCGAAGCGCTCGGGAACATGGCCCGGCGGAGCCCGCTGCGCAACGGTGTCGGCGGCCACGGTACGGGCTGAGCCGGGCCTAGCGGGCGGACGGGCGGTGGGCACCGATTCCTCTCAGGTGGGCAGGGGCTGGAGCGCCCCTTGCGGGTGCGGCCGCGCCCCCTAGCGGCGGGGCGGTACTCGGCGCTGCGCTCGGGGCCGTCCCGGCGGGAGGCGGGCGGGGGCCGCGACGGGGGGGTCCCGGGGCCCGAACCCTCCCGCGGCTCCGGACCCGTCCCGCAGCGGGGCAGCGCGCTCCCTCCCCGGCCAGGGGCAGGCGGGGAGCAGCCGCCGCCGGTGCCGCGGTTTGGCGCTGCCTGCCCGCAGGCCGGGCCCCGGAGCTCTCCGGGCCGCCCCTCCCGGCGGGGCCCTGCAGCAGCGCCGGGCCCGGCCTGGCCTCGCCGGGCACCGCGTAGCTGCCGGCGCTCGGTGCCCGCACGTTGCTCCGGCAGTGGGAGACGCGCAGCGCTGCGGCCCTGCCCCGGCCCCGCAGGGGCTGCGCTGGGCCAGGCAGGGAGCGCAGAACCGCCCCGCTCTCCGCCGGCCGGTCGGACCTTCGGCCCTGGGGCCGTTCGAGCCACGACAAGCGGCTGCGGTGAGCCCCTGCGCTGGCGGCTCCAGCTCCCCTCCAAAGCGCAGCCGGTGCCAGCAGCTCAGGCTTTGTGGGTGCAGGAGGAAAGGGTTTGAAACGCTCATTCTTCTCTGACGCCTCCAGCTGTTGCCCCCTGTGCACCTGAATAGTGTAACTGTTGGGGTGTTGGCTCCTGCCTTCACCTTACTCCTGAAGTACTCGTGTGTGGACAGGAGTTTCTGCTTCCTGAGGCTTTGTCTGCTCCTTCCCGAGGCTTCGGGTGTGTGAGAGCTCAGTGTGTGTGTGTTGCAGCACACAGGGAGCCAGCTGAGCAGAGCTGGTCGTGTCCAAACCCCGTCGCTTGCGCAAGGGGCAGAAAAGGAAATGAAATTCCAGTCACTGGGTGAGAGGTGGAAGCGTCAACATTACCAGGAACCTGGGCTTGGGAGGGGAGTTGGAGATCTGTCCTAGGCTGTCACAGCTTGTTTTCATCCAAAAAGTGTTCACAGAGGGTGCTGTGAGAAGGGGCAGTGGCTGCTGCTTGACCTGCTTGGCGTTGCTGTGTCTGAGCAGCCTGCTGTCCCACGCTGTCCCAGCGCTACCAGCCAGCCCCAGGAGCAGGGAGAGGGCTGGGGCAGTGCTGGAGATGCCACGTGTGCAGGGGAACGTGCTCCCTGAGTGGCTGCTGGGAGGGTGGGGTATGGAGAAATTCCTTTGAGTTGCTCCCACCCCAAATGCTACTTTGGGACACATCCCTTATCAAACAAATCCCGTTTGGATCCCAAGAGTAGTTGGGTCTGTGGAAAAAGCCTTTAGGTAAAGGCAGCATTTGCAGCCTCATCCTGTGCTCCAGCCCCACTGCTGCTCAGCAGAGCCTCCTCAGTGGAAACTCTTGCAGTGTGGGGTATCAGATGGCTCTCAGCAGCCGCTCCCCTTCCTCACGTGAGGCAGCGGTGACAAACACCGTGATGCAGTGTGAAATAGTGTCCTTTCCCAGCCCCCTGAGAAGCTCTCTTGTGTCCTGCCAGTGTGTTTAACCCATCTGAAGCCAAAGCACTGTGTGCTTTGTGTGTTACTCCCCTCCCTACCTGCCCCAAGTTCTTGTGCTCCAGTGGTGTTGGTTTCAAGCTGGCTGACCCCCACGCAGACAAATAGCTGGCTACTTTGTGTTTGCAATTCATTAGCTCTTCTATAATTACGTCCTCTCTTCTGACTGCTGCTGGCAGTGGAAACGCTCAGGCTTCTCCCTAGACCAGCTGCATCCCAGGGTTCCCAGGAACACAAAACCCTGGTCTTGGGAAGCCCTTGACACCGGAGCTGGCAGCTGCACACGCACTTCAGGGTGGCTTTGTGTGGCTGCTGCTGCCCTGCCTGGAGCTGTGAGCTGCTGGGGCCTGTGGGAGCTGAGGGCTCTGCTTGGGCAGTGCTGGCAGCTCCCATGCCACAAGGAGCAGCAGAGAGCACAGTGTCCCAGAGTGGGCCCAGCAGGGTTGATAGGCAAGTATTGGGGGTGCCCAGAGGGCACCATGAGGTGCCCCCAAGGCTGAGCCTGTGGAGATGGGGACAGTCAGCTCGTGAGTCAGTCCCCAGGGTCATCCCTACCCTGTCCCATGTCATCACCCTTGCTCTGTGTGACACGCTGTGGGTGTATTTTGCCCCCTCTGGTCAGAGTTGCTGCCCCCCTCCATGCGCTGGCACTGCCTGTCACCTCCCCTCTTTGCCATCTTCCTACAGACTTGGACTCTAAGCAGAAGAGAAAAGTGGCAAAAATCTACCAGGCTCTGAACAGCGACCCCATCGACGTGGCTGCGCTCAGGCGGATGGCGATCAGCAGATGGGGGCTCCTGACAGATGAGATCCGCTGCAAAGTGTGGCCAAAGCTGCTCAGTGTCAACACGGACGATCTGCCCCCCCTGCCAGGTACAGAACAGCCCTGTGAGCTCTGGGGTCAGGACAGGCTGGGGTCACCTGCTGGAGAGGAGCTCTGCGGAGAAGGACCTGGGGGTGCTGGTGGGTGACAGGGTGGCCACGAGCCAGCAGTGTGCCCTGGGGGCTGAGAGAGACAATGGGATCCTGGGGGCATCAGGAGGAGTGTGGGCAGCAGGTCACAGGAGGGGATCCTCCCCCTCTGCTCTGCCCTGGTCGGGCCCCACCTGGAGTGTTGTGTCCAGTTCTGGGCTCCCTGGGATCAACCAGCCAGGGATCTCCTGGAGAGAGTCCAGAGGAGGGACAGAGGTGATGAAGGGGCTGGAGCATCTCCCCTGTGAGGAAAGGCTGAGCGAGCTGGGGCTGTTCAGCCTGGAGAGAAGACAACTCAGGGGGGACCTTATTAATGTTTATCAATATCTGAAGGATGGGCTGCAGGGGGAAATGGGCAGCCCAGGTGTAGGTGAGGCATGAAGCACATGGGGGGGTTGGTCAGAGCAGAATCAGGGAAAATGTCCTTCCTGGTGAGGTACCTGTGTTGATTTTAAAGCTCTAAGCCCTGTAGCTTTTACAGTCACCATCCCTGGGATGTATTTTATTGTCCCTGAACCTGTTGAGAAGTGTGCATCCCCTCAGTCCAGGCAGCAGGTAGGTGATCAGAGCTGCTGGAAGGCAATGCTGAATTTCACAGGATCATGCAGATAGATCAGTGTGCCAGCAGAGGTCTATTTTTCTCTTGTAAGTATTCCATGCTCCCCATGGGTGAGGTTTTCTTTTCAATTATTTCTAGTTAAGAAACTATTCTTGGTGGTCTCCACAATGTATCATGCCTTGGTCCTGCTGAGTATGGCTTTGAATTCCCCAGCAAAATCACAGAGGCAGGATCTTCCAGGAGTGCTGGGAGTGGAGTCAGTTTGAGCATTTTAACCTGTGCTGTTTAAAGAAGTAATAGTCTTGTTTCCACCCCCTGAAGTGCTGCTGGAATGTGCAGCAGTGAAAGGGAGGGGACAGGGCTGGTGTCTGAGGCATGAGAGGGGGTACATGGAGTGGTGTGTCTGTGTGCAGCCTCCCCCTTCAGCAGGGTTCCTCTGGCTCCCTCCCACTGCCCCATTCCCAGCCCCTTTGCACTGCTCTCTGTTCATCACCCCCCTTTCTCTCCTCAGGAAAGGAGCTGCGGGAGGACAATAAGGATTACCAGCAGGTGTTGCTGGACGTGCGGCGCTCGCTGCGCCGCTTCCCACCAGGTGAGAGGGGCTTCCCCTGGTCCAGCTCTGCAGGGGGGAGGTCTGTGCCACGGGGCTCCCTCCTGCCTCACGCCTCACTCGAGGGGTGCAGGAGGATGGGCATTCTGGTGCTGCCAGAGCCTGACTTCTGGGAAGCCTTGTCCTTGTAAGCTCACAGCAGCTTCTTTGGAAGGGCGATGGGATCCTGGGCTCCATCAGCAGAGGGGTGGCAGCAGGGACAGGGAGGGGATTGTCCCTCTCTGCTCTGCCCTCCCCAGCTGGAGTCCTGTGTCCAGAGCTGGGGCCCAACACAAGGAAGATGTGGGGCTGGTGGAGAGGGGTCAGAGGAGCCACAGGGATGCTCAGAGGGCTGGAGCAGCTCCCCTATGGAGAGAGGCTGAGGGAGCTGGGCTGGTTCAGCCTGGAGAAGAGAAGGCTGTGGGGGGACCTCACTGCAGCCTTCCAGTCCCTGAAGGGAGCAGAGGAACAGGAGGGGAATCAGCTTGTTAAAGGGCAGAGACTGGCAGGACAAGGGGGATGGAGTGAAGCTGAAGGAAGGAAGGGTTAAATTGGATATTAGGGGGAAGTTCTTTGCAGAGAGAGTGGTGAGGGGCTGGAACAGGCTGCCCAGAGAGGGGGTGGGTGCCCCATCCCTGGGGGTGTTCAAGGCCAGGTTGGCTGCGGCCCTGGGCAACCTTGTGTAGCTCCAGGCCTGGAGGTTGATGTCCCTGCCTGTGGCAGGGGGTTGGAGCTCTGTGACCCTTGGGGTCCCTTCCATCCCAGCCCAGTCTGGGATTCTATGATTCTTCATGCAGAGGAGCCATTCTTCTCTATCTGCTCCCTTCAGCTGCATGACTTGTTCTTGCTGTGGCTCTTCCAGCTTCCCCCAGCTCCACTGAGCCCCTCTGCCAGCAGGGCAGTACCAGTGAACAGTTGCAGCACAGAGAGGCCTGGACCCTGTGTGCCCCTCTCCTGTGAGCAGGGTGAGATTAGGATAAAAGGAGTGCTTGAGAAATGTACCATTTGTTTCAGTTTATTTTAGCCCATGGTCTGGCTCAGGGGCATGAAAGGCAGGTTTGTCAGTGCCTAGAACAATTTCTGCCATAAAACAGTCTCAAAATGTGTGTTTTGCACCAAATTTAAGAGAACCCTAAACCTTGAGAAGCAAAATGGTTTTGCTGTTGTTCAGCTCTGATGGGTGGTTGGTGCCTTGTGCTATTTATAAAGCATTTAATCCAGCAGCTATCTAACTGCAGAGCAGTCGTTATTTCTGGCCAGAATCTGCTTCCCCCTTCTGCTCCCTTTATTTTGCATAAACAGTTGGTTCCCTCTGATCCTCTTCCCAGTGCAGACTCTGCTCCTGAAGGGTCTGCTAGTAGGGATTTTGTTTTGCCCTTGAATGGCAGAGTCCTCCCTATTTTTAGACTCATTAAGGAAACGAGGAAAGGAGAACTTTGTCATTGCAGGATCTCCACTGGGACTTTCTGCTTGGCCTTTGAGTGTTTTATCTGTTGACAGGGACTGCCAGGAACCAGCTGCAGCTGTGTGTGGCAGCAGCAGTGTTTGTCCTGTGGCATCCTGGCCCTCAGCATGTGTCATCAGCAGGGGACCGGTGATACCAAGCAGTGGTGGTGGAAGCCTCACAGTCTGATGTGGCTGGTGTGGTTTCTGTGGAAATGGGTCCTGGTTGATTTTTGTCAAGCTCCTGGGAAATGACAAGTTATGAAAACATCCTGGGTGTGCAGAGCCACTCACTGCTGGGCACACAGCAGCAAAGCCTGCTCCTGTCCCCCAGCCTGCCTGCCTTGCTGGTGGGGACGCTGCAGCTCCACAGATGAAATAGTGTCACAATTGCTGGCTTCCCCTGGGCCATCAGGGTTTGGGGTGGGGGCAGCATTAGGGGTGTTTCTTCTGCTAGTTTTACACACCCTGCCTCCCCTCTGCACCTTGGGATCGGGCAGGTTGGTGAGTGCACAGGTCCTCTCCCTGAGTACTGCAGCTGCTCCCACACAGCCCATCCCACTGGCCCTGGTTGTGTCCTCACAGGGATGCCCGATGACCAGAGGGAAGGCTTGCAGGAGGACCTCATCGACATCATCCTCCACGTCCTCAAGCGCAACCCCCAGCTGCACTACTACCAGGGCTACCATGACATCGTGGTCACCTTCCTGCTGGTGGTGGGGGACAGGCTGGCCACAGCTCTGGTGGAAAAGCTCTCCACACATCATCTCAGGTACTCACCTGATGCCCGTGCAGATGGGGCCGGCCTGGAAGGGGAGTCTGGAGGGCAGAGCCTTGGGTTACACCCTCTACCTGTCACACCTGTACCCAGAGGGGTGTTGCGAGAGCGCAGCGTGACCGCGGTGACACGTGGCTCTGCAGGGAGCTGTGCTCTGGGGAAGGGATAATTGAAGCCTGTCAGTTCATTTGTAGCATCTCTTGAAGTTGGAAAAGCCAAGGCACATGCATTATTCATAGTTCCCTGGCTGGCTGTGCTGTCGGGGCCTCTCTGGCTCCTTGGGGGCTGGCTCCACACGCTGCCTTCCACTTGCCTGATACAGCCCTGGGCAGTTTTACACTGAAGCAGTGGCCTGTACAACCAGCACCCTGAGCTCCTGTGTCAAATGACTCTCCTGTGTGCTGCAGAGTGGTTTGGAGGGATTCTCCATCCTCTCCCAGATGGGGAGTTAGGTTTTGGGTGCTGGAAATGCTTTACAGCTCATGCAAATGCTGCAGCAAAATAAGTAGTGTCAGCTGACACCAGCAGGATTGTCTGGGCACAGGTTTTCTGTGCAGATCAGCCCTGTGTGTCCCAGACAAGCAGGAAGGAGGCTGTCCCAAATAGACAGATTTCCTTGGGGCTGGGGTCCACCCTGCCAGCAAAGCTGTTGATTGCAAGTACCTTTATCTACCTTCTGGCTGCCTCCCTGGAGGGACACTTCACTGGTGTCGTTGCTTAACAGAGCTGCTTGTCATTCTTTCCTCAGGGATTTTATGGACCCAACGATGGACAACACCAAGCACATTCTAAGTTACCTGATGCCCATCATAGACCAGGTGAACCCTGAGGTGCATGACTTCATGCAGAGGTATGCAGATGTTCCCCCTCAGCTCTCCCTGCCAGCCTCACTTACTGTTCAGGGGGCTGTGTGCACTGCAGTGGCTGTCTCAGAGCGGGCTGACAGCTGACCCACAGCAGACAGTAATGCTCCAGAGCCATTCAGCACTTTGCTTCTGAACAGACCCAATCCTGCACTGCCTGTTCTGAGCAGTTTTACATGGTGCCATGAGGTCTGCAGTCTGTATGGAAAGGCTGGGGGGTTGTGGACTGTGTTCTATAAACCAGCTACAGCCCCTTCACACACACGGTTTTGTGGCTGCTGTCACCTTGTGGTTTGTTGCTGCTTCTGGGGGTAATTCTCAGGTTGTGCAACAGGGACACATGGGTGTAACCTGGGCAGAATAAAGCAGAAGCAGGAGGGTAAAGTGGGAAAGTTCAGTCCAGAGTCCTTCCCTGGGCAAGTGGCTCTGTTACATTTCACAGCCAGGGTGACTTTGGGTGTGGAGCTTGATTAGAAACTCCCACAAACTGGTTAAACCTTTGGGCTGGAAAAGAATCTGAAAAGTTAACTCTGGTGCAGGACTTTTGGGTGTCCTCAAGCCAGCGTGCCACACAGTGACACGTTCAGGTTCTCCTGAAAGCAGAGCCTGTGCTGTGGGCTGCACTGGGTGTGAAACGAGTGGTGTCAGAGCCGCAGGTCGTGGCTGTGGGCGGAACTCGGAACGCTCTGCCGACAGCCAGCTGTGTCTCCCCTCCCATGGAAGTGCAGCACAGGGATCCATCCCCTGGGAGCATTTCAGCACTGATCCTGAGCTGCTGGCAGTGACTGCCCTAACAGCACCTTCTCTCTGCAGCGCGGAGGTGGGCACCATCTTCGCTCTCAGCTGGCTGATCACCTGGTTCGGGCACGTCCTGTCCGACTTCAGGCACGTCGTGCGATTATACGACTTCTTCCTGGCTTGCCACCCACTCATGCCCATTTATTTTGCTGCTGTGGTAGGTATCAGCCAGTGATGGGGGTTAACTGAACTCTTGTGAGGTGCTGCTAGTCTGGGGCTGCATGGAGGGGAGGGGGGACTGGCAAACCCTGTCCCTGGCTGCACCCGGTTGCGCAGTGGCCCCCAAAGCCAGTGATGTGCTTGGTGGTGGTGGAGAGCAGGTGGGATCCAGGGTTGTTTGACACAACCTGGGGGTGTCCAGATCTTCAGTCTGTTCTAGTTCAGTGCCATGGAGGCAGCGTTTCTTTGCTGTTATGTGCTGGGCACTTGCTCAGTGCTGGGGAGCCACTCAGGCTGGGGACAGCCCTGTGCCGTGCATCCCTCTGCCCTTTCTCCTATGAGGGGAGGTATGAACGAATCTCTGAGAGCAAGTCATGGAGTCAAGGCCTGCTGAGGTTCTGCTTGGGTTTCTGACCTGCTGGTAGCAGGTTCTGCTCAGAAGACAGATGTAAGTACCCAGAAAGGGGTTTCCTGTGTCCTCAGAGTCTTAGGAAGCTTTTGGCATTTCTTTTCCCAGAGGGGACGTGCTTCACTGCAGTGTGTCCCCTGAGGCAGGGCAGGTCCTTCAGCTGGAAGTGAAATGTTTCTCTTCTGTGTGTGAAGTGGCAGTGGGTGACAGGGAGCTGTCCCTGCTTTCTGGCTGTCCCTCAGTGCTCTTGCTCCTCTCTGCAGATCGTGCTGTACCGGAAGCAGGAAGTTTTGGACTGTGAGTGCGACATGGCATCTGTCCACCACCTCTTGTCCCAGATTCCACAGGACCTTCCCTATGAGACTCTGATCAGCAGAGCTGGGGACCTTTTTGTCCAGTTCCCACCGTCTGAACTTGCCAGGGAGGTAGCCCAGCAGCAGGCTGAACGGTGAGTGCAGGTCACCCCACGTGTGTTCCGTACATCCCCTTGCTTCCTCATGGAGACCTTCCTCCCTGGCAGGAGGCTTGTCCCAGAGCCGAGCCAGGGACGCTCCTTGACCGGTTCCTCCTCTTGCAGAACTGCAGCTTCCACTTTTAAGGACTTTGAGCTGGCGTCAGTGCAGCAGAGACCAGACACTGTGTTGAGGCAGCGCTTCAGGGAACGGCCCCGAGGGGAGGAACGGACAAAATCCATCTCCACAAAGCCCAGGACCAACCGCCTTGTCAAGCTGGTGGTGATGGGGCTGACAGTGGCTCTGGGAGCAGCTGCCCTGGCCGTGGTGAAGAGCGCGCTGGAGTGGGCACCCAAGTTTGAACTGCAGATCTTCCCCTGAGGCCAGAGGAAGAGCCTTCCCTGTCACCACGTCCTTCCCTGGCAGGAGGGGCTGCTGTTGGATGAAAGGATGTGTCTGGAAACCACCTCCCTGGAGATTATTTTTTATTCTTCCTGCATCCAATGACACTTTTGGCCTTTGCAGCAGAGACTGGTGGGAACCAGCCCAGCAGGATTGTTCCCCACACTGATGCTCACCTTGTTCTTTCCTCCCCGTACAGGGGGGAGCAGATGGGCAGTGCCACCCTCTCGTGAGGAACTGGAGGGGTGGGGGAGTCGGGCTCTTCAGGCTGGGCACAGGTGGGTACAAGTGGAGAGCTGCCTGTGGGCTCTGCCAAAGTGATCCCCCATTCTCTGTCAGGGGTAATGAGTGGGGGTGAGGACAGATCCTCACCTGGAGGAGAGTGCCATGGCAAGGTTTGGCCTGGGTGTGTGCCCATGTGGGGGCAGGAAGCTGCTGAAGAAGAGGAGAACCCTCTGGCTCTGCATCATTCTCATGTGCAGGCTGCTGGCGCTCCTCACCCCTGTGTTCAGCTTCAGGTGTGGTCCAGCCCTTCCCTTTCCTACAGGTAACCTCTGACTAGAGCCAAACCTTTCACAAACCCCTGCCATGAGGTTGTCTGCAGTGTGTCACACTCCTTGGCTCCTTTTGTTTCCTCACCTTTGTGGCCTGATCTGTTTAGAGGAGAGAAGGACAGGGGACAGGACCCCCAGGACTGCCAGAGGGAGCTTGGCTCTCTGTTGCTGGGTCCTTTGCTGGCAGTAGCGTGGTCATATCACAGGTCAGGGAGGTGAGAAAGAGTGTCACTTGCCCTGCCTGAGCTGTGTACTGTCATGTGTCACCCCAGGAGTTAGCAGCACCCTAAACACTCGTTGCAGACTTCTGCAGCTCTGGAAGCAGGCTGTGATGCAGAGAAAGGCTTTTTCCACCTTGTGGAACACTTTGCACAGGACAGAAGTCGCTGCAATAGGAAGTCTTGTCTTAAATCTCTCCCATGAGCTGATCAGACTTCAGTGTCACCCCTCAGAGTAACACCAGTGAGGGATTTCCCAGAAAGGCCACCTCCCCTTGCCCCACCCAGCCCCAGTAACTGTCCCAGCACTCCCTGTCCTTCAGCCTGAGCAGCGGGTCCCACTGAGACGAAGCCAACAGACACTCTATGCCTCTACCTCTCCCCTGAGCTGCTAAAGCCTCCCACAAGTGCCCTTACCTGCCCCTTCCAGCCCCCATCCCGCTCCCCTGCCGTGCCCTGTGCTGCACACCTGAGAGTCGGGTGTTGGTTGAAGAGTGAAGAGATTTCTGGATAGAGAAGAGAACTTGTGCCCTGCCAAGCTCAGCAGCCGCCTGTCCCAGCCCCCTGCCCCTCAGTTCATCACCAACTCTGTGTGAGTCCTGGGCTGCCCTGTCCCTTGGAGGGGCTGTGCCTGTCAGGCAGCTGGGCTAGCCAGGGGGGTGTGGGCAGTCGTCATGTCTGACCTGTGTTTCCCTGAGGCTCTGAGCAGTTTCCTTTGGCTCCACAGCCAGAAGCTGGGGCGGGTGAACCCACAGGGGCAGGACAGAGACCAGTTCCCTCTGCGCTTCCCCGGCACCAGCAGCTGGCTCATCCCAGGGCTGCCCCTGCTGTTTGTGAGGGGTTTCCTCTCCCAGAGGCAGGTTCTGGCCCTCAGCACCTCCCCAGGGCAGCGGGGGCAGAGGGCTGGCTGATTTAGCACTTTAGACACTCATGGCACAGGAGAGTCTGTCTGGTGGCTGCGGTGAACTCGGGCTGCTGCCAGAGGTCCTGGGACCCCTCTGTACACTCCCCCGCTGCCCCAAAGGAGGGGATGGCTGGAGCCCACCATGGGGGGAAGCCCCTGCGAGCCCCCCACACTCCCTGGCCGTGATGCACTTTAGTTCTTGTGTTGTCCCCAGGGGAGGAAGGGCTGGGGAGGAGCCGGTTGCTTTGGGTGCTTCAGTTCCTCTGTACAAAGACTTACACACACCCGTGTAAATGCAGATTTGTACAAACCTTACAACTGTAAAATAAACAGTTACTAAACACACCTCTCCCTCCTCCTGGCCCAGGAGGGGACCAGAGGGGACCAGACCTGCTCTCCTGGCACGATGCAGCCAGGACATCCCTGTGGTCACCACCCCAGGCGGCCTCACGCCGGCAGCCCCGGGGGGAAGAGGAGCAGGAGAGGAGCCAAAGGGCTCCTGCGTGCCCCGGTTGCTGTTCTCCTCCCATCTGCCAACCTCTGGGCCAGCGCCAGGGCTCCACGTGCCGTTGGCTCTCCAGCACCTTCCCCTATCCCCAGCGGAGCGGGGCTGGAAACACCCTGACCTCCCGGCCCCTTCCGCACCCGGCAGCCCGAGGAGACCCTGGGCACGGTGCCCATCAGGCATCCTTCAGCATCCTTCAGCATCCTTCAGCATCCTTCAGCATCCTTCAGCCGCCGGGCACGCTCTGCTGAGCCAGGGTGCCACGGCCACCTTCCCGGGGCTGGGAACGGCAGCAGGAGGCCCTGGCAGTGTTTACAGCATCAGCCCCCGGGGTTATTTTTAGTTCCCTGTGGCTTCCTCTCTGGGAGCGATTTTCTCAGCAGCACTCAAAGCCCTTGGGGAGGAACAGGCAGGGAGAGGCCCAGGGGCTGTGAGGGGCTGCTGGGGGCTCAGTGGGGTTTGGAAGGGGCAGAGGGGAGGCCAGGCTGAGATCTTACAGCAGAGGGAAGCCTGGGGAGCCAGCAAAGCACCTTTCCTTGCGTGATGTGTCTTTGTTACTGCGTTAATGAGGTGCCCTGCCCGGGGTCTGGACAGCCCCCCACCAGCTGCAGCCCCCCACCAGCTGCAGCCCCCCACCTGCCAGCCCAGAGCTGCTCCCTGCTCTTCCCAGGCACAGCCAGGCCCTGACTTAGGACGCTGTGGGCAGAGAGAGCAGCCCTCAAGGAAATGCCACACGCCTTTTATTTACCCAGGAAGGGCACAAAGAGGGCAAGGGGGGGCTCTGCAAGTACCTGTGTCCCTCCCAGGTGCTGTGGCATGGATGCAGCCTGGCACGCTGGGCACAGCTTGGCACAGCTCAGCAGCGTGCTGAGGGCAGGGGCTACGGGGGGGGGGGGTGACCACCCCAAATTCCCCCCACGCCTCTTCTTGGTTGTTGCAGCTCTGGCAGCAGCACAGCACCTGGTCCTGCCAAGGTGGGGGTCCTGCCAAGGTGAGGGGGTCCTGCCAAGGTGGGGGGGTCCTGCCAAGGTGGGGGTCCTGCCAAGGTGGGGGTCCTGCAAGGTGGGGAGTCCTGCCAAGGTGGGGGTCCTGCAAGGGGGGGGGGGGTCCTGCAAGGCATGGGGTCCTTCCAGGGCAGGGGGTCCAGCGCCAGGAGCTGGCAGTGCACACCCAGCCCTCCCAGCAGCATCCCAGTCTGGCAGCTGCATCGTGCCACAGCTGATAGCTGCAGTGCCAGGCCCTGGAGCCCTCCCCTCCTCTTCCTCCTCTGCTCACCAGCACCTCTGGACATGGAACCACGCAGTGCTTCCTCCCCATCTTCTTCAAGGAGCACCTGCCCACACCAGAGCGTGTGGGGTGGATGGACTTGGCCTGGGGCAGGGGCAGCCTGATCCTACAGATCCCTGTGGGATGTCCAGCCCAACCCCCTGGGGCAGCAGTCAGGGGGTCACTGGGGGCACAGGGGTTTCAGCCTTGCTGGCTGGGGGCTGTCCTGTGGCTCCAGGCTGGATCCGGGCTGGGCTCAGCAGGTGTCCCACCCCATCCTGCCCCTCCCTGCTGTGGCTGATGTCACTGGGAGCCCAATTGCAACACCCCTGGCCCAGCTCCCCTGTCCTGCATCCCCCTCCCACGTCCCCAGGCAGGCTCACCCTGCCCACACCCCACTTACCTCTGGGATGACCTTCCCTGTCCCAGGGCCATGTCCCCCAGCAGTCCCTCTGCTGTCCCTGTGTCCGGGAGGGGTCCCACAGCACCCTCCACCAGCATCAGTGCACCCCCGATCCACCCTCCTCCCAGGGACTT
The DNA here is from genome assembly GCF_964237585.1 of Gallinula chloropus. Classification (NCBI taxonomy): domain Eukaryota; kingdom Metazoa; phylum Chordata; class Aves; order Gruiformes; family Rallidae; genus Gallinula; species Gallinula chloropus. The sequence continues at coordinate 1,100,948 of NC_140101.1, read as the reverse complement.
GGGGTGGGGATGGCGGGGGGGGGGGGGGGGGGGGCTGTGCCGGGCTGGGGGGGAGAGGGCAGAGTGTGCTGAGCGCCTGGGACCTGCCGCTGCCCCGGGGCGCTGGCGAGACCCCCTGAGCAGCCGCTGGGAGGGACTCCAGGCAGGAGCCTGGTCCATGGCTGGGGCTGCGGGGCCACCATCGCTGTCCCCACTGCTCTGGGATTGGGGTCGGGGCACCCCAGGGCCTGGGGCGCTGTTGGGCGCTGCTCCAGAGCGGGTGCAGCCCAAAGGGCTCTGGGGGGGCGGGGGGGAGGTGTCACTGCAGCACGGACACCCCCGGACACCCCCATCCCCGCCCCCCGGCCCAGGGCGGGGACCGGCGGTACCCGGGGATGCTCCAGGCTCCCCTTGTTGCCGTGGCAACAGCTGCGGGCGGGGATGGGGGTGTGACGCAAGCAGTGCGTGCCCCCCGTAGCCCTCCCCGCACCCTCCCGCGGGGCCGGATTAGCACCCCCCGCCCCCCGTCCCTTCCCTGCGGGCTGAGCCGAGCCGGAGGCGCTGCCGGGGCTGCCCCCAGCCCCCCCCCCCAGCCCCCCCCCGGCGCCGTGGGGCTGCGTGTGCACGGAGCGGGCACAGCAGCGGCGTGCGCAGTGCGGGGCACACGCACAGCACCGGCGTGCGCAGCCACACGCGTGTGCATCCCCCCCCCCCACCCCTCCCCACGCACACACAGGCAGGCGGGGCCCACGCACGCGCTCTGCACGCCGCCGGGTGCGGGCACACGCGCAGGGAGATGCACACGCGTGTGCACACACACTCACACCCTCCCCAGCAGCCTGACACGGCTCCCAGGCAACGCCCGGCAAGGGTGAACCCTCCCCCGGGGAAGGGTCAGCACGGGACCCCCCGGGACCCAGGGCTCAGGGTGGGAGCTGTGGGGTGGGGTGGGAGCAGAGGGTCAGGGTGGGACCCGGTGGAGCACAGCGGGAGCCTGTGGATCACGGTGGGAGCTGGGTACTGGCCACTGGGAACCCCCCACACCCTTGGGAACCCCGTTCTCTGGGGGACCCCAAATTCCTTTATGAGCCCCACATCTCCCTCGGAGCCCCCCCCCAGCCCCTGGGGAGGAGCGAGACGGCGCAGGAGGAGCCGGAGCCGTGGGCAACAGACCAACACACTTTATTCCACAGTCACAACAGTCAGGATAACCACCAGCCGAGCTGCTGCGGAGCCGGCCACACCGCACCCCCGGGCCGGGCGGGGGGCCGGGGCTGCCCCTCGGCTACGAGCCTATTTCTCCAAGACAACAGATACAGGAACCCTTCCACTAACACGACACTACAAAGGTGACCCCGAGCGCTGGCGCCCGTCCGAAGGCTGCGCCGGGGCCCCACCAGCTCCGGGGGCCCCCGGCCCACTCGGCCGCCGCCGGGGCAGCTTCTTCCTGAGAGAGGTTTGGTTTATTTTTCATTATTCATTTATTATTTATTATTATTATTATTCTTAGTGGCTTGGTCTGGAGTGATGACGGGATGTCGCACGCGCACGCACACACGCTCGCACACGCATGCCAGCCAGCACCGGGCAGCGGGGGGGCGCAGCGGGAGGGGACCACACGCTGGGGAGGGGGGTGGGGAACGGGGGTCTCTAAGCACTACAACCACACGGCACAGAAAATCCACCACTGTCCACAACGGTTCTCCCCCTGACAAACACACCCAGCGAGTCTCGAGGAGTGGGGGGGAAGAGGGGAACGGGGATGGGGGGGTAGGGGATGGGGACGAAGCGGATGGTGTTGTGCTTGTGGCCGGGGGTGAGGTTTGGGGGGGACACACACACTCACACCCCGGCTCTGGCTCCGGTTCTGGCACTGACCCAGAACCTGCTCCTGAGGAAATGTTTCGCCTGAGGGTGCGTGGAGGGAGCACCCTGGCCCGTGGGCGATGCACAGCACGTGGCGGCCGCGTGCCCCGAGAAGGCACCGAGGTGCTGGGTGAGATCTGTGCGCATCAGAGACACCCCCCCTGGAGCCACAGAACCCCACGGGAACCCCGAACTTGGCTCACGCATGGGAGGGGGGCTTGGAATGCTCCTGGCATGGGGCTGCCCAGGGGTGGGAAGGCAGAACCCCCCCGGGCGGAGGTGAGGCAGGAGCAGGCTGCCGGCATCGCCACTGGTCCGGCGCTTATTTGGCTTTTCCAGCTTGGGTTGGGCTGAGTCTGGTGGGGAAGGGCCAGGGAAGGGGGGGGGAGCAGGGATGGGGATGCGCTCTACACGGGGAACACGTGTGTGGTGCGGGACACCTGCCTGTGCCCACAGGCTGACACCCGCACCGGGGCTACCGAAACACCGCGGCTATCGCACTGCCGACACACACACAGCTACCGCTACACACCGACACATCTACACTGCTGCTGAGGGCTGCCCCCCGGGGAGGCACCTCCAGGCCACCCGGGACAGGGCTGGGGGACACTGAGCATCCCTGCAAAGGGCCCAGGGACACACCTCTCCCTGTGCCACAGTGCCTGGCCCAACGGCTGAGCCGGGGGCACTGGCACTTCTGGCCAGGCAGGTCCCTCCCCCCCCACCTCTGAGCCACCCTGGGGGGATGCTGGGACCAGGTCGGGGGGATGCTCTTCCCCTGATCACAGCTCTGTCCAGCCCCGCACCAACGGGCAGGCACAGGGCAGCCTGTGACCAGAGGAACTGGCAGCCCCAAAATAGGGAGCAGAGCCCCAAGGAGCAGGTCCCTCGCTGCCCCCAGCATCCCACTACCCAGGAAGGGTCAGAAGGGCTCCCGTACACCCAGAGCCCCTGGGGAATTGGGGGCGTGGAGGACCTCAGACACTGCTTGAAGCAGCAGTCCCAGCCAAGCCCAGAACAGCTCTTCCAGATGCTGCCAGCCCCCACCATGGCCGTGTCCCCAGGGCTGGCAGCTCAGGGTGGCTGGGGTCCCTACCGGCACCCCACACAGCACGGCCATACCTCTGCACAGCCCCTGCCCTGCAAACGCAGCCTGCAGCGACCACCGAGCCGGCGCCGCAGCCACGTGCTCCCTGGCAGCGGGAGAGGAGGAGGCAGCTCCTGGCAGGAAGGAGCCATTAGGAAACGCAAGAGAAAAAGAAACGGCGCCTGGAGGAGCCACTGCGGCAGCACCATCCCTGCTGGGAAGCTCCTCGGCAGCGCTCTGCCGGGATGCCCCTCTCTTGGTGGGGCCGCGGCGAGGGGATGGCGAGGAGCCGCGTGGAGGAGGCCGGCGCTGGAGCATCGCTCGCGCATCACGCGCCCACCAGCACCGGCTGCCCACGCTGCTCTCAGCCCCGTTTGGGTGGTTCCTTAAGGCAGATTTCCCACAGCATCCCTCCCAGGCCACCCTGTCCTGCCTGCTCCCTGCCACGCTGTGAGGGCATCACCCACTGCTGCAGGGCACGGTGGTACCCAGCTCCACTGGCCAAGGGAGAACCGGCCCAGAGCGGGACTGGTGTGGCCACCGGATCCAAGGATAAAAAAGGGGGATGGCTGCTCTGGGAAGGGCTCTTTCCCTACTGGGGTTCAGGGTGGCTCCTGGCACGGGCTCCCCCCTCTGCACAAGTGCCTGGCGAGAGGAACAACACAGCCTCCCGCGTCCACGTGCGCATCACGTGTGCGCAACTTGGCTCTTCCCAAAGTCAGTGGCGGGGAGAGCGCAGGGAAGGAGCTGGTCTAGTGGGACACTCAACCCCCCAGGCTGGGGACCACCACAAAACTGGGCATCGGGCAGGAAGGGCTCTGCATAGTTCTGCCACCCCCAGATGTGGTGGGGCCACAGCTGGGGACCCTCTCCCAACACCAAGGGAGAGGAGAAAATTGAGGATGCGCTTTAAACGCGGCCAAAGAGGAAAAGGAACCGGCCATTCCCCGAGGAATGGAGAAGGTGGGATGGGCGCTGAGAGCTGGGGCTGGTGTGGGTCCTCCCACTGCCCGGAGAGCCAGAGGGAACACAGCGCAGCGGCCGGTGGCCATGGGAGCGGCTGGGAGCAGCCTGGACCGGCAGCACCACGGCAGCCGGAGCCGCAGGGGGAAAGGGCCGGGTGGTGACAATAAACACCCGAGGAGCCGCCTGCATTTCACGGGCAAATAACCACGGCGGCCGGGCAGGCATCCCGCGGGGGCGAGGCAGAGGCAGGGCCAGACAGACGGACGGATGAGGAGTGGGTGTGTGCTGGGGGGATGGGGTGAGCAGGGAGCTCTGCCTTCCAGCAGCTTCAAGGCAAAATACCTGATTCCTGCATGTAAACAGCTGGTTTCTGTTCTGTTCTCTTTTTTTATGGGTTTTTTTTCTTTTTTTTTTTTTTGATACGACCTGATTGGGTGGGTGGGGGGGAGAAAAAGAGAGAGAGAGAGAGAGAGAGAGAGAGAGAGTTACCTGCAGAGTGTGGGACTCAGTAGGTAAAGACCAAGTCTGAGATGCTGGACATGAGCCAGTCCCCTGCTATCATCTCCGTCACCTCGGGCGTGCAATAGTCCGGGAACTCGAAGTGCGAGGAGCCTCCCCGCGGGAAGAGGTCGTGGTCCTTGTCGAAGACTGACCAGTCCAGGGCACCGCAGGTGGTACCGGTGGGGGCTCGCCCAGGCAGGACCCCCAGCAGCTCTTCCTCCAGCTCCTCATCAGAGGAGCTGAAGGAGGAGGAGGAGGGAGGGGACCTGGCCGACATGGGAGACGGGGACGCGCTCTCCGGGGACCTCCCCGCTTCGGGACAGGCGGCGGCAGGGCTCGGGGGCGCGGGGGGCTCCTGGGGGTCACGCTCCCCGGCGGGGGCCATGTGCCAGGCGGCCAGGCCGGGCGCCGTGGGGCAGTCCTCGGCGGGCACCTCCGGCGCAGGCTCCTGAGGGGTGTCAGGGCTGGCGGGTGGCTTGGGGGGCTGCCGGCGGCCGGTGGGGACGCGGCCCAGCACGGAGGGCTTGATCTTCACCGGGAGCCGCGGGCGGGAGGCGCTGGCGCCCACCTTGCCCTTTTTCCGAGGCCGGTACTTGTAGTCGGGGTAGTCAGCCATGTGCTTGAGGCGCAGGCGCTCGGCCTCCTTGACAAAGGGGATCTTCTCGGAGTCGTGGAGGAGCTGCCAGCGCCGGCCCAGGCGCTTGGAGATCTCGGCGTTGTGCATGTCGGGCCACTGGTCCATGATCTTGCGCCGCTCGTGCTGCGACCACACCATGAAGGCGTTCATGGGCCGCTTGATGTGCCCGCTCGGCGTCTTGCACCAGGCGGGTTCGGCATCGCGGGCGGGTAACGGGGCGCAGGGCTCCCGCCGAGCCTCCGCGCCCCGGCCCCGCACGCCGCGCTGCACCATGCCGGGGCCCGGGACCCCACCCCCGCCGCCGCCTCCTCTCCTTCCTCCTCCTCCTCTTCTTCCTCCTCTTCTTCCTCCTCCTCCTCCTCCCCGCCCGCCGCCGCCTCCCCGCCCGCCGCTACGCTCCGCGCCGCGCCGCCCCCATTGTGCGGAGCGGGCGGCGGCGGCGGGGCGGGGCGCAGGGGGCCGCGCCGGGGCCCGGGAGCGCACGGCGGGGGCGGCTCCGCCGGGGCGGCGGCCGCTGCGATGCTCCGGAGGGGCCCTGGACCGACCCGGCAGCCTCTGGCTCGGAGATGCTCCGCGCCGGCTCGGGGGACGCTCCGGGATGCTCTGTACCGGCCGGGGGGGATGCTCTGCGCCGGTCTGCAGATGCTCCGGGATGTTCCGCACCGGACCGGGGATGCGGCGCGCGGCGCGGGGGGCTCCGCACCGCTCCGGGGGATGCTGCCTCCCCCCCGGGTCGAGTCGGCGGATGCTCCGGTCGGGCGCGGTGCGGGGACGCTGCGGCGGGTCGGGGGTGCGCGGGGGCGGTGCGGGCAGCCCAAGAGCCGCACGCCCCCCCGGTGCCGCTCTTATAGCCGCCGCCGCCCCGCCCCCCGTGCCGCCCCCGGTAAACACCGCCGCGCCGGTTCTGTCAATGGGAGGCGCCGCCTCCCCCGGCCCATTGGCCGCGGGGCGGGGGTGAATATCCAGCTCCGCCAATGGGCGCCTCCCGGAGAGGGGTTGCTGGAGAGAATGGCAGGGCGGCACGCCCCGGTACCGCCGCCACGGCACCCCGGTAGCCGCCGGTGTCCCTACCTGAGCAATACAGCATCCCCGGTGAGCCCCGGCACCTTCGCACCAGCGAACCGGTACGCCGGCCCGGACACTCCGGTACCCACTCGGGGATGCTCCAACTCCAGCCGCTACCCCACCGCATCCCCCGGTCCGGGTAGCCCGGTGTCCCCGGCGCCCTGACACCCACCCAGGAGCCCCCGCACCCCGCACAGGCCCCCGGCAGTGACACCCCGGCCCAGACACGGCTCCGCCCGGCCGGGACGCTGCTCCCGGACCCCGCCCCGGCCCGTCCCACGGGGTCCCGGGGCAGTCGCTGTCCCCGGTCCCCCCGGCGGAGCCCTGTCCCGGGCCAGCCCCGGCGCTGTCCCCCCTCCACGTGCAGCGCTGGTTCCCCCGCGGCGCGGAGCGGCCGGAGCCTTCGTGCTCGCGTCGTGTCCCCACCCCCCGCAGCCGCTCCGGCGGCGTCTCCCCGGGGCTCGGGTCAGGGCGGGGGACGGGACCTGCCCGGGGGGGTGTGGGGGGTGTGAGGGGATGTGAGGGGGGGTCTCCGCTGCCCCCGCGGCTCGCCCGGTACCACGAGCGGGGCCCTGCCCCGCGCGGCGCGGCCCCTCTAAGCCCCGCCCCCTCCGCGCGGCTGCGGGCGGCACCAATGGCGCGGCGGCGGCGGCCCTGTTGCCCCGGAGACCGCGGGCTGCCCGCCGGGGGCCGCGCCCATTGGTTGCCGCCGCGGCGCGCCGGCCCGCCGCAGGGCGCGCTCCCATTGGCTGCGCCGCCGCCGCCAGTTGCTGTGGTAACAGGGCCCGTGTGCGGCCTGTGCCGGGCGCCGCGGCCGGGCCCGCTCGGAGCCCCGCGGGCCGGGGAGCGCCTCCGCATCCTCCGCCGCGGCGTCCCCCGTCCCCTTGGGCTTTGCGCGGAGCCGGGCGGCCCGGGGCTTGCGGGCGGCGTCCCCCCGAGCCGTCGCAGCCCGAGGCAACGCCCGGCACGGGGCGCACGGCGCCGGTGGGTCCCTCGGCCCTGCCCGCCACCCGCGAGGCTTCGCCCGCGCATCAGCGAGGCAGCGGCCGTAGCGCGGAGCCCCGAGCCGGCCCCGCGCCGGGCTGTCCGGGAAGGCCGCAGCGGCTTCTGCTCCCTCCCGGCCCCAGCGACCCCGTCCAACGGGCCCGTCCGGTGGGTCCCACCGCCCGGTCCCCGGGCTCCCGTCGTGCGGAGGCAGCAGGGAGCGCCCGTCCCGCCCCTTCCCGTGATCGCGGGCCCTGCACCCGCCTGCTGTCGGCATGGAGACCGGCCCGGGCCCGGGAGCCGGGCTTGCGGAGCACGGGGAATCCCCGTGGGGCAGGAGGACAAGGGGGTTATAGGGGATCGCCGGGTCCCAATGGGGCAACGGAGCGGATTGAGGGGGAGGGGGTGACTTCCCATAGGAGACAGGACTCCCCGGGGACATGGGGGGGGAAGGGGGTTAGGAGATTGTGGGGAGGGCTCCCCGTGCGGTGAGGGAGGTAGATGGAGGTGGGGTTCACCAAGGGTACCGCAGCCCAGGAGCTGTCGCTGCCTCTCTGCCCTTTGGACCCACAGAGGCTGATCTATGGGGACAGGCAGAGCTGTGGGGCTCAGCCTCCTCAGTGGGGTTGTGCTTTTTCCTTCCAGAGCCTGTGTGGACATGGATGTGTAGGGCCCCAGCCCGAGCGCCATGCAGGAGTTCCAGAGAACAGTAAGTGTCTCCTTCCCCTGGGGCTCGTGGCACTTACAGCACCCTGGCTGGAAATGCAGCATCCCTGAGACTCCCTGCTGCACGGGGGATCAGAGGGACACCTGGAAGCCCCAGAGGAGTTGCACAAGGGGAGTCAGAACTATGGGTCAAGTCAGAGAGTTCCCTGCTCACAAACCTCTGCTGACTCCCCATCTTTTCTACTCTGCCATCGTGCTGAGTTCAGGATCAGAGCAAGTGGCAGAAGACAGATGCAGAGGAGGGAAAATCTCCAGCCTGCAGGTTGACTCTGCCACCACTCACCGATAGGGACAAGAAGAAGAAAGGGGAGAAGAACAAACCAGGTGGGGAGAGATTCCCTTACACACCACCCCGCTCTCCCTGCCCCTTTTGCATTAACCTGCTGCTTTCTGCCAGGAAAACGTTCAGCCAAAGCCACAAACAGACAGTTACCCAAGGGGAAATGCTGAGAATAAAGAGGTAGAGCTAGAAAAGGCCAGGGAGTGCTTTGGGGGCCTGATTTCTGGGCTGTAATTGCAAGCAACTTCTGCTGGGACTGCAGAAGGTTTGAATTCAGTCTCTCCATTGTTCATTATATCTCCCTCAGCCACATATGCCAGGAGAGAGCAGACATAAGGTGTTAGAACCAGACTGAAATAAGCACAGGCAGGGGTTTTTGTTTGGTTTTTGGGTTGTTTTCTCTTCTTTTTGTGTGTTTCACCAGTTGCGTTTCTGCTGAGTAAAAAAACCACCCTTGTTCCCAGAGACAGCATCACCCCAGGGGAAATCCACCAGTTTTCCTCAGAGGAAATTAGCACTCCAGAAGGCTGAATTAGCTCAGACCTTGGAGGAGATCAGAATCCTCACGGTAGGTGCACCAGACACCAGTGCTGGGGTGGAGGGAGCAGACCCACAGTTAGCCCAGCAGCCTGACTCCTGCCAAGTGGCCTGTGTTGGTTCATTAACACATGGGAGGTAATTATGCTGCTCTGCTTAATGCTGGTGGTACCTAACCTTGATAGCATCAAGAAGAATGAAGAGTCCAGACTGCAGCAGGAGGAAGGATGGGGATTTGGGAATCTGTTAGGAAAGACAGTTGGGATCAGGTTTTCTGGGGGTAGCCAAGAGAAGGGGGAGGTGGAGGACGTGGCCTCAGCTTTTTAGTAGGTGAAAGGTGGTTATAGAAGAGATGGTGGCTCTGCAGGAGGTGGTGAGGCAGTGGGGAGCAGGGGTGTGCTGTTTGGGGGTGGTCAGGGCACCTTGGCAGGGAGGCTGGGGTTCACTGAGTGGTACCAGGGTGGCTTGTTGGTGCTGTTACCATGGGACAGGGATGGCCCAGGGACAGCAGATGATGGTGACAAGACTTGGGGCAGGTGGGACTGGTGCACAGCACTTTAACGCCCAAATTCCTGTAGAATCTGACCCAAGTGAAGAAAAATGCCATTGAGGAGCTGAAGCAGCACAGTGCCTGCCTGGCAGGGACCAACTGCCAGCTGATTGAGGACATCCAGCACACTGATGACAGCACTGCCAAGCAAGCCAGGGCCCTGCTGCAGCAGCATGAAGCCCTTCAGGTGAGGCTTTAGGGTCGACCAACAGACCCAGTGCAGCAGAGTGCAGGACTTGGTGTTACTCCTCAGTACTAGCAAAGGGCTGAGGCACTGCCCAGCCCCTTCCACTGGCACCAGCTGCAGGGAGGGATTCCTCTGTGCTGCTAATGCAAACAGCAGCACGTGAGGGGAAGGTCAGGGATGGTGCCAGGGGGATGTTTCAGAGCTCTGTGGAATGAGCAGTGGCTGGATTTCTCCCTGTGCAGAGGAGGAAGGCAATGGTGAGGACCTGCAATCAGAAGCAGCTGGACACAGCAAGGGCAGAGCTCCAGGAGCTGGAGAAAACAATGGAAAAGAATCTGGGAAGTGAGTTGCTCACATTACTGTGAGATGCAGTCTCTCCAGTCGTGCTACCTTTGCTTTCCATCTCCCTGGGTTAAAGACACTGTGTTGATCTTATAAAATGTCAAACAATTCCACTTCTGAAAACAAAACCTGTCTGCTCTGTGGGGATGATCTTCCTGCCAGGAGGGAGGGAGCCCTGTGCCACCCTGCAGCCTGTGCTCAGGGGGGTGGGAAGAGTTCCCTCCTTGGCAGCTGTTTGCACTGTCCCCTCGGGGCAGGACCTGGTCAGGGTGGCTGTTCCCAGTTCCCTCAGGAGATGTAGGTCCTGTAGGGAGAAGGGCTCAGGCACAGCAGGACAGACTCCTTAGCTCAGTGAGGGGGTGAAGCTCTGGAACCCCTGGGTTGAGATCTTCTCTTCTGACTTTCAATCAGATCTACAGCAGCAGCTGGATGAAGTCACATCAAAGGTGGAGGTTCTCCAGGACAAGCTGGTTGTCCTGAGGAGCTACATCGATGGGGAGTACCCAGCACCAGCTGTCCAGATAGTGCAGCTGCAGCACAGCATCCAGAGCCTCAAGAAGCACCAGCAGGTGCTGGGACCTCCCCTTCCCCCTGCCTGTGCCAGGCAGTAATGCAATGCCTGGCTTGCCTAAGGCTCCTGCTGTTTCTGTGCCCTGCTTCCTGCTCTTCTCAGGAGGAGCTGCAGAAGGCAGAAGCAATGCAGAAGGCCACCTTGGAGGAGCTGCAGGAGGAGACACGGGTGAAGCAGGAGGCACTGCTGCAGAAGGTCGTGGAGGTTGGTGGAGCAAAGGGAGACAAGGCAGGGGCTGCCACCCGTGGCCTGCAGGCTGCAGGCAGCACTCCAAGAGCAGCAGAGCATCACTGCTCCCCTCTGGCCCTGCATGGGGCTGCTGCTCAGGCTGGCAGGGTACGTGGGCAGCAGCTCTGAGTCGCTGCCTTAGTCTGTTGTGCAGTGTCCCCAGCCTCACTCCTGAGGGTGTGCTGTGTGGAGGTGAGAGCCCTGTGACCCAGCCCTCCCCCTGCTCTTACAGCCCCTGTTATGTTACATTATTTAGGTAGCTGCTTTGCTAACTGGCTGTGGCACTGCTGGGGCAGCACACATATGCCTGTAATCAGTTCATGAGATGGAGCTATTTGCAGTGCTACAGTACAGGGACTGCTGCTGCTCTTCCCAAAACAAGAGGCTGGCTCACATGATGATGCACTTAGCACTTTCCCTGGCTTATCAGCTTGAGAGCCCTAAGAAAACACTAATTACTGACTCCATTTACATCTGTGAGGTAGAAGTGCAGTGCCCTTCCTCCAGGTGAGTTTGTGAGGACAGGTGGTAGCAGTAACCCAAGTAATATTAATGAGCTTTCCCTGGGAAGCTGAACTGGATCTCTTGAGTTCCTCAGTCTCATTCCAGGATCAGCACAGTGAGAGCTCAGTGACAGGCTCTCCCTGCAGCTGAAACCCAAACCTTATTCCAGCAGAAATTGCTTCCTTGAAGAGTGAGGCACCTGGGCATGGCCAGTTGTGGCAGGGTTTTGTGCTGGTGGTTACTGGGGAGTTTCTGCAGCTGGTTTTCTTCTCTTCACCCACACAGGAGATGCTGCTGCACCAGGATGGCCTGAAGCAGATGGAGATAAACAATCACATTCTGCGACGTGAAATACTGAGGCAAAGGGAGGTGAGTGAGCTGGGGGAGAACCAGTGCAGGGCAGCAGGACCAGCCACCCTCAGCCCTTTCCCTTTGCCAGGGTTCTCTCTGCCTTGGTGGGGTATGTTGCCTTCCCTTTCCACTGGAGTCAGTGGGCTGTGGGACATCCTGAGGGCAAGTCCAGCAGGGAGTTCAGGAAGCCAGTTAGGGGCTTGCTTGCATGAGGGGTGTTTTCTAGATCTGCTGTTTGCTAAATCTCTAAACCTTTTAATTCCTACTTCCCTTGTGGAGTAAGGAATTCCTGGAAATATCATTCATTCAGATTATTAAGGACCTGGAGGAGGAGATTGGTGAGCTGAAGAGAAGCATCCAGACGCTCTGCCAGAGTACAAGAGACCCAAGAGAGCTGATGTTCGCTGACTTTTTTCTCCACAGACCAAAGTAAGGCTGGGCAGGGGGGATGCACAGCCCTTTCTCCCTGGCCTGGGGTTGCAGGGTCTTTGTCACAGAGTGCCACACTGTACCCCATGGTTTCCACAAGCATCCCTGTTCAACCTGCACCCAGGCTGGGATGTAAACCCACAGTGACTACACCGACTCTTACTCTGATCACAGAATCCCAGGGGTGGGAAGGGACCCCCAGAGCTCATGGGGTCCAACCCCCTGCCCAAGCAGCTCCCCAGCTCATATTGCACAGGGCGGCGTCCAGACGGGGCTGGAATCTCTCCAGAGATGGAGACTCCACACCCCCTGGGCAGCCTGTCCCAGGGCTCCCTCACCCTCCCTGGGGAAAAGTTCTTCCTCTGCTCTAACTTGCAGCCATTGCCCCTTGTCCTGTCCCCACAGACACTGACAAGGGGCTGCCCATTTCCCCCTGCATCCCATCCTTCAGATATTGATAAACATTAACAAGGTCCCCCCTGAGTCTCCTTCTCTCCAGGCTGAACAGCCCCAGCTCCCTCAGCCTTTCCTCACAGGGGAGATGCTCCAGCCCCTTCATCATCTCTGTCCCTCCTCTGGACTCTCTCCAGGAGATCCCTGTCTGTTTGATCCCAGGGAGCCCAGCACTGGACACAACACTCCAGGTGGGGCCTGACCAGGGCAGAGCAGAGTAACGTTGTTTTCACTGTGGTTGGGAAAAGCAAAACCTGAGGGAAGGGAGCAGGGTCCCAGGGAGCATCCCTGTTGAGGCAGGTCTTGTCCATCTAGAGCCTCTTTGCTGGCTGTGTGAGGTGTTTGCTGTGTCAGAAGAGCCATGGGCAGCTGTTCCCCTAACACACAGAGCGTTTGGTGGCTCTGGCTGACAGCAAAAGGCAAAACTTCATTTTCTTGCTGCTTTTCCCCTGCCCCAGTTCTCCAGCAGCCAGTTCCTGACTGGGTGCTGTGGGTAATCCCTGCTCCTGCTTACCAGCAGCAGAAGAATGACAACCCACGAGGTGAATCCTCACAGCAGCGATGGGGAGGAGGCCCTGCCAGCTCCCTCATGGGAACACCGGGCTCTCCTCCCCAAGGATAGACCCAGACAGGCCCAGTCCCTGGGCTGGATCATGCCAGCAGCCAGCTGTGACAAGCTGTTTGCCCTCACACCCCTGCTGTGCTGGAGCCAACGCTGCCCCTTGTCCCATGGGGTCCTGCGCAAGGTGGGATGAGTCACCAATCCCTCCGAGCTGCTGAGGTGCCTCTGGTGTCTCTGCTGTCTGGGGACAATGCTGAGGGAAAAAAAATGGGTCAAATATGTTTAAATCTTGAGTATGCCATAGCCCAGCCCACACAAATGGTGTGCAGAACAGCAGGCACGTGCACAGTTATTTACAGAGCTGCCTCTACAGCCTGTTCCTGGCACAGGCAGCCGCACACAGGCGTTCCTGCCCAGGGGCACCCGCTGCTGCAGGTGCAGGCCAGCCCTCAGCTCCTCTGCAGCTTGGTTTGCAAGGTGGAATAGATCAGAATAGACTGGTTTGGGCAGGAAGGCACCTCAAAATCCACTGCCGTGGGCAGGGATGCATCCTGCCAGCCCAGGGTGCCCAAAGTCCCATCCAACCCGGCCCTGAGCCCTGCCAGGGATCCAGGGGCAGCCGCAGCTTCTCTGGGCACCCTGTGCCAGGGCCTCCCCACCCTCACAGGGAAGGATTTCCTCCTAATATCTCATCTGTATCTCCCTCCTTCACTTCAAGGCCATTCCCCCTGGTCCTATCACTCCCTGTCCTTGAAACCAGCCCCTCCCCAGCTTTCCTGTAGGCCCCGTTTTGGATTAAAATGTCATCCCTTGGGATGGTGACAGGGGCCAGGTGACAAGAGGGGCTGGATCTCCTGCCCCAGGTCCTGGCTGTCAGCTGGAAGCCAGGTATGGCTGCAGCTCTGCTGAGGCAGGAGGCAAGCCTGGAGCGTGTCAGGAGGCTGCAGGGAGGGGGGTGGCTGCATGATGGATTAATGCAGCTTCATTTTTTTCCAATAACAATAAAAAAAAATCATTTTTAAAAAAAGGGGAATTAATTAACCTCAACAGCTGGTGGGGCTGGGGTTACTAAGGGTGACTGGGAGAAGAGTTAAAAATAGCAGGAAGGCCCAAGTGGAAAGTTTCTGTAACATCACAAGTCAGGCATTTGGTGCTTACCCGGCCTGACAGGCGGGGCCTGTGCCAGAGCCCTCTCCACCATCCCCTCCATCCCTCAGCCCTTTCCCACTGACCTCCCTGCGACTTTTCACACGACTTCCCCAACCCTTCAGGGTTTTGGGTTTTTTTTATTTCTAATTAACCCTTTGGTTCCAGACCCCAGATTTGCTTCTTGGGAGAGCAAAATCCAACACGAGCTGCGCTCAGCCGGGCAGCCTAAGGGTGTGTAGGCACCCAAGGGCTCTCCCTGGGCCTCCTTGGGTGCCTCTGTATCCATTCCCACCTCCAGTTCAGCTCCCCTCCCAAAAAAACCCTCTTGTTCCAAGGGGCCCCGGGGTGGATTTGAGCAGCAGCTCCCAGCCCTGTGCTGGGACACTCTGGATGCACAGTTTGTCCTGGGCTGAGACGGAGATGGATGAGCGCGGCTCTGAGCAAGCCCAGCTCGCTGTGCTTGTCCTCTCCCTGCGAGAAAGCAGATGTACCTGGCTGCTCCCACAGCCTTTCTCTGCTTCTGTTTGTCTTTCAGGATTGACAGTGAGGGGTGGATAACTTCATTCCTTCTCCCGCTCAGAGCCCCAGGGGTTACATCTGGCTCTGCCTCTGGGAAAGCCGGCGAGCGAGGGCCGAGCCTGCCTTGCAGAGGGCTCAGTCACAAGCTCGGTCTAAGAAAGGGCCCTGGAGCTGGGCTTAGGCTGGGAGCTGGTTTCTTTCGTAGGCAGAGGTGTTGGTGGCCAGGACAGACCATAAAGGGGCAAGTCAAAAAGCAACATAGTGCTGGGGTGAGCTGGAGGTCGGGCTGGGCTCTGGTTCCTGTGGAACAGGGGCTGTGAACAACTCCTGTCTGGGTTTCAAGGGTTTTTCCCAGTTCCTCCAGCTGCTTGCTTTGTCCTTGTGTCCCAGAACCAGCAGCTGGGCTCTCCCCACTGAAAACCAGCCCCAGGGACATCTCGAAGGTGGGGGCAGCAGACACACAGCAGCCTTCCCTCCCCCTGCCTCGCACGGGGCAGCCGTGCAGGGGACAGGGCACCTCTGAGCGCTGGGTGGGCTGCACAAATCATCTGAGCAGTCACCAGCCTCCCACCTTGGCTGCACAGGAGCTTCTCCTCCTCCTCAGTGAACGAGCATGGCAGCTTACCCTGCCCTTGGCTTTGCTCCCCCCCAACTCCCCTCTCTCTCCCTCAGGTGCTCGCCGGATGCCCGGGTGGTCCTCAGCATCCCAGCCAGGGAGGCAGCGCTCAGCCGATGCTCAGCCACGCTCCCCACGCCGGCCCCTCGCCCAGCGCCCAGCTCGGGGGGGCTCAGATGAGGTGCTGAGCTGCAGAGCCCCCCCTTTCCCTCGGCACTTCCCCAGCCCAGCTCGGCTCGGGAGCTCCCTCCTGTTCTATGACGTAGTAAAGGTGTTGACATCATTGCTGGGCTGCGCTGCGCTGCGCTGAGGGGCTGCAGCCCCCTGGCAGGGACACCGGCCCAGCCCCGCCACACCGGGCCCTCGGAAGGAGCAGAGCAGGGCCCGAGCGGGGCTCCGAGGGCCCGGCAGAGCGCGGCCACACCGGGCACCGCGCACCGGGCACCGCGCACCGGGCACCGCGCACCGGGCGGGCCCGGCCCGGGCTCGGTTCGCTCCTTACTTGGCGAAGCGGCGGAGCCGTGCGCTGCCCTGCGCCGCCGCGAGATGGAGCCGGGACGGGGCCGCGGGGGGAGCACGGCTGCGGGGAGCCCCGGGGTGCCGGGGACACCGTGGCCCGGGGGCAGCGTGCGAGGGGAGCGCGGCGGAGCTGCTGCCCGCGGCGGCGCGGCCGGGGCGTCCCGGTGCGAGCTGCGCTGCGTCCCCGGGGCTGAGGGGTCGTGTCCCGCACCCCCCCACCCCCCACACACACCGGGGGAACTCGCCGTGCCCCGGCACCGGGAGCCCCCCGGGGACCTCGGGGACCGGACAGGGCGGCCGGAGCCGGTGCGGGCGGGGGTGTGTCCGTCGGGGGAGGGCCCGGGAGCGGCCAGGGGCTCCACCTCCCGGGGTTTAAAGCCCGGACCGGGCGGCGGCGAACTTGTCCCGGGGAAAGTTGTGACCGAGTTACCGCCGGCTGGGACGGGCACCGGGAGCGACACCGGGAGCGACACCGGGAGCGGCACCGGGAGCGGCACCGGGAGCGGCACCGGGAGCGGCGCGGTCGGGTCTCGCGGGGAACCGGAGCCCCTCGGGGCGGCCTTTCCCAGCCCCGCTGCCCGCGGTGCCGCCGATGACCCTGAACAGGCAGCGCGGGAGCAAGAGCCCGCTGCGGAGAAGGGCCAGCACCCCTCTGCCACGGCCGGGGGTGCCGGGTGCCACGCCGCAGGCCGACCCCTACCACCCTCAGCTCGGCTACTCCGCATCCGAGCCGGGCAGCAGGGCTGCGGCACCCCGGGGCAGCTGGTCCTCCGACTCCTCGGGCTCGTCCGGGTGCTGGGAGCCCCTGTATCGCGTGGTGCTGCTGGGTGACCCCGGCGTGGGCAAGACCAGCTTGGTCAACCTCTTCGCCGGCATCCAGGAGCGGGACCTGCTGGAGCAGCATGGAGGTGGGTGCCCGGCGGGGGGGCTGGCTGGGGTCCCTCTGCAGCAGGGTGACCCACCGCGGGGGGGGGTGGGAAGCCGGGGGGTGTGTGTGCAGGCTCTGTGCACAGCCTGGGCTGGGAAAAAGCCGTGTGGAAGGTGGAGAGGAGCCCGGAGCTGGGCCTGATTCTCGGTGCCTGGGCAGCGCCGTGCCGACTGGGCTCTCCTGGCATCTTGCAGTGGCTGCGTACGAGCGCACGCTGTCCGTGGATGGTGAGGAGACCACGCTGCTGGTGATGGACATCTGGGAGCCAGAGCAGCGGGTATGGCATGGCCGGGGCTGCGGGGAGCCTGTGCTGCCAGCGGGGCTGGGGCTGCCGGGATGTGCCCAGGGGACATTGCACAGGCACAGCCACTACTCTGGGGCCTCTGAGCTCCATGAAGCTCCCCAGGGCTTTCCCAGCCACGTCTTAAGACTTTCCCAGCCGTGTCCAGGGCTTTCTGCTGCCCTCCGTGGAGAGCAGGACGCACATGCTGAGCAAGACAGTGACTGGAGACACGTCTCTGAGCAGCTCTTTGCCCACCTTCCCATGGTGTGGGGGGCTGCCCACTGTGTTCTTGCTGGTGGGGGGCTCTTGGGGGGAGGCACCGTGAGCACGGGAGCAGCTGTGAGAACACAGGGTGTCCCTCGCATGAGGTGGGGGGGGAGAAGGAGCCATGGGGAAGGAGTGTGGTGCCAGCCTGCATGGAAATGGTTTGGGAACGGGGCTGAAGGAGCCAACTGGGCAAATCCACGTGATGTGGTGCTGTCAGCCAGGCCACGTGCTTTAACAGACACAGCGGTGTTCCTGGGAGCCTGGCATGGGGCATTCCTTCTGCCCAGCACACAAACGCATCTCCTGGGCAGAAATGCCAGTGCTGCAGTTACTGCCTCCCTCAAAACACCCTCTCACCTCCCTCTGCAGCAGGGCCCTGCATTCCTGCGGGTCCCCAGGAGCAGGGATGAAGCCAGTCCCTGGGCTGTGCACGTGGGCACAGCACCCACATGGGCTGGAACCACGTTTTACACGTGCAGCTGCACTGTCCAGGGATGCTCCAGCACTGTAACACCCCAGCAGTGGTCCCTTATTTCCACTATTGCTCATTTCCACGCTGCCTGGCAGGGAATGGTGCGTGGTTCACACAGGGCACTGCACCCACAATGATGGCATTATATGGCCAAGGGCAGCTCTGGGAGGTGCAGCCTCAACCCCCTGGGTCCAGCTGAGCCCACAGCCCCAGTTTGGTGCTGATAGAGGAGGAAATGCTCACACACCCTCCCAAACCAGGAGCTTTTAATCTGCAACGTGTTAATGGGGCCACGTGTCTGCTCCCCATGACGTGGGGGCTGGTGGGGTGCACAGGCAGGTCCCATCAGCGCTGAGGTGCTCTGCTGACCCCAGCAGCAGTCGGGGCTGCTGGCAGCCCCTGCAGAGCCAGTGACATCTCGTTCCTCATGTGGTGGCAGGGGGAGGAGAGCTGGCAGCGCAGCCAGTGCCTGCAGGTAGGGAACGCCTACGTCATCGTCTACTCCATCACCGACCGCGGCAGCTTTGAGAGCGCCTCGGAGCTGCGCATCCAGCTGCGCCGGGCACGGCAGGCAGAGGACATCCCCATCATCCTGGTGGGGAACAAGACCGACCTGGTGCGGTGCCGAGAGGTCTCTGTGGAAGGTGAGTGGCGGTGGGGGATCCCCGGAGGGGGCCCACAGCCGGGCTTCCCTGCCCAGCTGCTTCTCCTGCTGCCTGTGCCCTTGTCCCTGGAGTGCCTGTTCGCCCCCGTCCCCCAGCAGCCAGGGTGGGTGTCACAGCGGGGCCGTGCCCCTCTCCCTGCCCCTTCCCTTGCAGAGGGCCGTGCCTGCGCCGTGGTGTTCGACTGCAAGTTCATCGAGACGTCGGCAGCTCTGCAGCACAACGTGGCCGAGCTCTTCGAGGGGGTGGTCCGGCAGATCCGCCTGCGCCGTGGGGGCAAGGAGGCCCCAGCGCGCCCCGCCAGCGGCCACCGGCGCAAGGAGAGCCTCAGCAAGCGGGCCCGCCGCTTCCTCGACAGGCTGGTGGCCAGAAACAGCAGCAAAGTAGCCCTCAAAGTCCGCTCCAAGTCCTGCCACGACCTGTCCGTGCTCTGAGAGCCACCACCTTCCCGTCCCTCTGCGCGCACAGGCTGGGCCTCTCCTCTCTGCCTGGCGGCTCTGCCCGGAGCCCAGGTCTGGAGCACTGCTGAGGATGTGGAGCTGGGCTCACTGGAGGTGAGGGACGCCCGGGGTGCTCCGTATCCAGCAGCTTCCCCTCCAAGAGGGGGGACAAGTGGGGCTGGGTCCCCTGGGCTGCACCCATGCAGCAGAGGGCGGGATGGGCACCTGTGCTTGGGGCGGTGGGATCCTGGATTACCGATGCTTCCGAGGAGCTGGAGGTGAGGGGTGGCCGTGCCCCGGTGCAGGGCTGCCTGCAGGACTGGAGGCTGCTGGGAACACAGCAGGTCCTACTCATGGTGCCTGCCCTTTGCCCCGTGGGACTGGTGAAGGCTCCAGAGCGGTGTCTGCTTTGAGGATGTCCTGGAGCCTGGCTGGGAAAGGGACAGGGGGACCACCAGCAGCATCACCTGGCACCCCTGGCCCCTGCGCGCCAGGGGTTTGTGCCACACCTCCCTGGCACCAGTGTTTCTGGGAGGGAGGTTTTTCTGTGTACTGGTGCAATGGGGAGACCCCTCGGTCTGCAGAATAAACCACATCAGGGAGGTGCTGGTCTCTGCTGGGTTCCTGCCCTGGGGAGCTGAGTCCTGGAGCTGTTCCTTGCCCGCAGCTGGGGCAGAGGACCTGCGTCCTGTTCCATCCAGGCCTCACCATGCTCCATCTTCCCCAGCTGGAACATCTCCGGGCAGGGAGAGCCTTCGCCTGGGGCTCTGGGGCTCTCGCAGTACCTCACCCAGCGGTCGCAGCGTTGTCCCCTCTGATGGAAGAAGCTCCCACCCCCCTGCACCTCCTGGGTCCTGATCTGCTCTGGAAAAGCCTCTGAGAAGGGCTGTGCAGGTTTCAAGCCCCTTGAGCAGCGTGGGAGCCACAGCCTGGGCAGGGAGCCCAGGTGCCCCAGGAAGAGCAAGGGCTGAGCAGCGTGGCACAGGCTGCAGCAGGGGCTGGGCAGCGTGGCACAGGGTGCAGCAGGGGCTGAGCAGTGTGGCACAGGGTGCAGCAGGGGCTGGGCAGCATGGCACAGGGTGCAGCAGGGGCTGGGCAGCGTGGCACAGGCTGCAGCAGGGGCTGAGCAGTGTGGCACAGGGTGCAGCAGGGGCTGGGCAGCATGGCACAGTGCAGCAGGGGCTGGGCAGCATGGCACAGGCTGCAGCAGGGGCTGGGCAGCGTGGCACAGGCTTCAGGGGCTGGGCAGCGTGGCACAGGGTGCAGCAGGGGCTGGGCAGTGTGGCACAGGCTTCAGGGGCTGGGCAGCGTGGCACAGGGTGCAGCAGGGGCTGGGCAGCGTGGCACAGGCTGCAGCAGGGGCTGGGCAGCATGGCACAGTGCAGCAGGGGCTGGGCAGCATGGCACAGGCTGCAGCAGGGGCTGGGCAGCGTGGCACAGGCTGCAGCAGGGGCTGGGCAGCGTGGCACAGGCTTCAGGGGCTGGGCAGCGTGGCACAGGCTGCAGCAGGGGCTGGGCAGCGTGGCACAGGCTGCACTGTGGCACAGGCAGGGAGGGACGTGCTTGGCCGCAGCAGGCAGTGGGTGACCCGGGGCACCCCAGGAGGCTGATGCTGGAGCCGTGTGGGCTCAGCGGGTTGTTTTTAGGCTGTGCAAGGAGCCGGGATGCTGCGGGGTAGCCTGCTCAGCAGCTGCGGGCCCGGTGCCAGGGAGGCTCAGCCGTGCCCTCCCTCCAAGGGTCAGGTCGGGAGTTTCCGCTGGCTCGAGCGTGGGGATCTGCTGGCTGTGGCCAGTGCTGACAGAGAGGGGGGTCACCAGCACCAAGGGGACACAGGGATGGGCCGGCTCCCCATCCCTGTGGGAAAACAGTCTCCCCACAGGTGCCAGCGAGGGGTTCTCCTTGCTGGCTCTGTCCCCAGGGCCATGGGAGCCTGCTTGGACTTTCCTCCCTCTTGATCCGTGTCTCTTCAGCCCGCTGGTGACCAGAGTGCTGCTGCTGTCTCGCTGCTGCTCCGGCTGCTTTGCTGTGCCCCTGCACCCCTGCTCCTCGGGGCGTGATGCTGTGGTTCACGCTGGGGTTGTGCAGGGGGGCTGCACCCCAGGGACAGGGGCTCTGTGCATCCCTCCTGCAGCTGCAGCCGGCGTTTCCCTGCGGCAGGAGGCGGGGGGGGGGAAAGGGGGGTGTGCAGGATGGAAAGTTGGCAGCCAGCAGAGAGGGGAGTGGAAAGAATGAGCTCAAACCCAGAAAAATGCAGCCGTGCTGGAGGGTGGGAGGAGAGGCCAAGGGGGGCACGGGGAGGTGCTGGGAAACCAAGGGCGGAAGGAAGGAAGGAAGGAGGAGGAGGTGCTGGTGGGGGCTGGGGGCCGCGGGCAGCCCCCAGCTCAGCCCACACCTGGGGCAGGTAGTGTGGGGGCTCAGCAACCCCAGCCCAGTGGTCTCTGTGCCATCCCAGTGCCCTCCGTGCCTGCATGGCCGTTGGCCCCGGTGCCATCTCCTCCCAGTGCCACCAGCTCCCTGGTGACATTTCCCCCCCCCCGTGCCATCCCCCCAGCACCCTCAGTCCCTGGGATGGGCAAAGGGATCCCACTGGCTCCTGGCTGGCACTGAGCCACACTGGGACACCAGCCCCACACGTGCCCTGGCACTCCCCACTCACCAGCCCAGCTCCATCAGGCTCTGGAGACGCAGCTATTCCTCACTCAGTTTCCTCAGCCCGTGCACCAGGACTGTGCCACTGAAATGCAGCTCACCCCCCCACCCCCAGCCCTCCCTCCGGGCTCCCCCCAGCCCAGGACAATGTCCCACCCTGGGTAACTGGGGTTTAGTGTAAGAAGAGCTGACTCGGATGCCTGGAGCACCCCAAGTCCCTCTGCTCCCACCTGCCCTCCCTTCACCGGGAGCAGCAGGTGGAGCTGCTGATCTCGCTCCTTGGGCAGAAACCAAACCCAAAGGAGAAGCTTTGGGGGATTCCTGGAGAGGGGTTTTCGTGGCCCCCAACTGAGGGGGTCTTGGGGGTGTCGTGTCTGAAGGCTGGAGCACTGCAGGGCTGTGACACCGGGAGCCGAGCAGTGGAGGTGAGGCAGGGAGGGGACGAGTCACCCTTCATCAAGGGTTCCCAGGCCAAGGTGGGGTTTAGGGGGCAGGTGGGCACCCAAAAGGGTCTGTAAGGGTCTAGGTGAGGGGGTGAGTAGCTGTGCCGGGCCATGGCAGGCAGCAGGCTGGGAAGCAGCAGGCAGCGAGCGGGCACGCTGCCCATGGGGCTGCCGGCTGCCGCCCTCGGTGCCCGTCCTTGTCCTTCTCCTTTGTGGGAGAGCTGGTGGCAGGCAGAGGACAGCGTCCCGGGCGGGAGGCCAGCCCCGCCGAGAGGCACATCGGTGCTCCCGGGAGGCCCTTCCATCCGCCCTCTGCCTGCAACACACAACTATGAATCACCCCCCGGTCCTGAAATAGCTTCCTCTCAAAAAAGAGAAGAGATAAAAACAGTTTAAAAAAATAAAAACTTGCTTTTTATTCCCTGCTGAGCTCCCTGCCCTGCCCGTGGAGCTCAGCCTGGAGCAGCACCCTTTAACTTCAGGCAGGTTTTAGTCTTTGCTGGTGGCTCTGCAGACACTTTGCCCCAGTGATGGCAAGAGGGATGTGAAGGAGGAGGAGGAGAAGGGAGCTCTGTGGTACAGCTGGGCTGCCAGTGGTTCAGGGGGAGAGGGAATATTTCATGGAATCACAGAGTCACAGGGGTGGGAAGGGACCCCCAGAGCTCATGGGGTCCAACCCCCTGCCAAAGCAGCTCCCCAGCTCATATTGCACAGGGCGGCGTCCAGACGGGGCTGGAATCTCTCCAGAGATGGAGACTCCACACCCCCTGGGCAGCCTGTCCCAGGGCTCCCTCACCCTCACTGGGGAAAAGTTCTTCCTCTGCTCCAACTTGCAGCCATTGCCCCTTGTCCTGTCCCCACAGACACTGACAAGGGGCTGCCCATTTCCCCCTGCATCCCATCCTTCAGATACTGATAAACATTAATAAGGTCCCCCCTGAGTCTCCTTCTCTCCAGGCTGAACACTCTGAATATTTGTGAGGGAAACACACGTTTCAGCCAGATTTCCCTGGCCCCACAGCAGCACCGAGACTGTGCTGCCATGTTTTGGAGGCATTTTTAAGGGAGTTTCAGTGTCTATGGAGTGTGGCAGCCCCGGGGGGAGCGGGGCAGAGTGCGGGAAGAACCCTTGGGAAATGGCAAAGGACAGGGAAAACCCCGGGCTGGGTGATGGGGAAGCCCGACAGCTTCCAACCCGACTGCCCCCGGGGCGGAGGGGGGCTGAAGCTGCCCCTTTCCTGCTCCACGCTCTCCCGGATGGGGGTCCCACTGGCCTTGGGCTGCCCCCACCGGGGCCTGGCACCGCTGCCATGCCCTGCACGTGCCCTTTTGCCTTCTGAGACACGAACCACACCTGCCCTCTTTACAAACTGCTTCCCATGAGAGCAGCTTCCAGAGGGGAGGCAGAGGGCTGCCCGCACCCCTGCCCATACCCCTGCCTACACCCCTGCCCATACCCCTGCCCGCACCCCTGCCTGCACCCCTGCCCATACCCCTGCCCGCACCCCTGCCTGCACCCCTGCCCATAGCCCTGCCCATACCCCTGCCCGCAGCCCTGCCCATACCCCTGCCCATACCCCTGCCTGCACCCCTGCCCATACCCCTGCCTGCACCCCTGCCTGCACCCCTGCCCATACCCCTGCCTGCACCCCTGCCTGCACGTCTGCCTGCACCCCTGCCCATACCCCTGCCCATACCCCTGCCTGCACCCCTGCCCATACCCCTGCCCGCACCGCTGCCCATACCCCTGCCTGCACCCCTACCTGCACCCCTGCCCATATCCCTGCCCATACCCCTGCCCGCACCCCTGCCCAGCCAGTCCCTGCCCAGAGACTTTACCTCAGGCAGGCAAATGCCCCCAGGCAGCACCAGAACACAGGAGCCCTTATGCAAAGCAGCCCTGCAAAGGGACAGCAGCTTATCCTGCCCACAGCTGCTGCCACATGGCAGCTCAGCAGCCACTGCCCAAAGGGCCAGGGGAGAGAGGAGAAACCCAGCCCCAGAGCCACAGCCAGGCCCTGCCTGCAGAACCCCCTGGGAATCAGGGAGCCCCCTGATGTGAGGCTGAAGGGCAGACAAGGGGCCTCAACGAGCAGCAATGAACCAGACTGGGCAGTAGGACAGTCCCAGCTCCCCAGTGTCAGGAGCTGAACCATGGAGTCCAAGTGCCAGCTGCCCGAGGCCAGGCAGGAGCCCCAGGGAGCAGCAGGAGGGGTGGGACAGGGCGTGCAGGCAGGAGAGCAGGGCAGCTCCCCGGGGCCCGGCCCGGCACTGGGGGGTACGGGCACCAAAGCTCCCACGAGCTGGCCCAGCACAGCATCTCCCGCGGGGGGCCGGGGCGGGCAGGGGGTCTGGCAGGAGCTTTGCAGCCCCTGAATTCATCCCCACGGCAAGGACGGGGCTGGAGGAGCCCCGGGGGGCGGCAGCTCTCCCACCGCGACCCCCCCCCCGCCCCGGGACGCGGCGCCGGCCTCTGCAGGGCCACAACGGGGCTGCGAGACGGAGCAGCCAGCGCAGCCCCGGGGCGGGAACCGAGGCCTAAAGCCCGCCGAGGGTGTCCCGGGAGGGGCGTGCGAGGCCCGAACCGCCCCGGGTACAGGCTGAGGGGGGACAGGCCGCCCCGGCAGGGCAGTGGGGGGTGTGTAAGGCCGCGCTGCCCCGGGTACAGGCTGAGGGGGGGACAGACAGCCCCGGCGGGGCAGTGGGGGGCGGGCAAGGCCGCGCTGCCCCGGGTACAGGCTGAGGGGGGACCCCCGAGGCCTCCCCGCCCGTGCCAGGCCCCAGGCCCTGGCGCTCTCCCGGTCTCCTAGCAACGCGGCCCGTCGTTGCCCCGGGGGGTGGGGGGCGTGGCCAGCGGCGGGCGGGAGGGGGCGTGTCCCGGCGACACGCGTGACGCACTTCCCGCCGGGGAAGAAGACGTGTCCCTGGCGCGCGCGGGCCGGAAGCGGACCGCGGTGGGAGCAGCCGCCATGGAGGAGGCCGCGGCGCACAACGGCAGCGCCGCCGGGGCGGGGGCCGGGCCGCCCAGCCCCGCCGCCCCCCGGCCCCCCGCGACCCCCGAGGGCATGGCGCTGGCCTACGGCAGCCTGGTGCTCATGGCGCTGCTGCCCATCTTCTTCGGGGCGCTGCGCTCCGTCAGCTGCGCCAAGAGCAAGGTACCCCCGGGCGGCGCGGCGCGGCGCGGCCTAACCCACCCCCAGCGCCCTGCCGGGGCGGCCTGTGCCCCCCCCCCCCAGCCTGTACCGGCAGCGCGGCCTAACCCACCCCCAGCGCCCTCCTGGGGCGGCCTGTGCCCCCCCCCCTCAGCCTGTACCGGCAGCGCGGCCTAACTCACCCCAGCGCCCTGCTGGGGCGGCCTGTGTCCCCTCAGCCTGTACCCCGGGCAGCGCGGCCTTACCCACCCCCAGTGCCCTGCCGGGGCGGCCTGTCCACCCTCCCCAGCCCTGTACCCGGGGCAGCGCGGCCTTACCCCCTTCCCCCTGCCCTGCTGGGGCAGCGTGTTCCCCCCTCAGCCCTGTATCTGGGGCAGCAGGGCCTCACACCCCCCACCTCCATTCCCCCTGCCCTGTCGGGGCGGCCTGTCCCCCATCCCCAGCCCTGTACCTGGGGCAGCGTGGCGTTACTCCCCCCATTCCCCCTGCCCTGCCGGGGCGGCCTGTGTGTGTGTGTCCCAGCCCTGTACCCAGGGCAGCACACGGCCTTACACCCCCCACCCCCATTCCCACTGCCCCGCCGGGGCTGCCTGTCCCCCCCTCAGCCTGTACCCGGGGCAGCGCGGCCTTACCCGCCCCCCCCTGCCCCGCCGGGGCGGCCTGTCCCCCCTCAGCCTGTACCCGGGGCCGTTCAGGCCTCGCACGCCCCTCCCGGGACACCCTCGGCGGGCTTTAGGCCTCGGTTCCCGCCCCGGGGCTGCGCTGGCTGCTCCGTCTCGCAGCCCCGTTGTGGCCCTGCAGAGGCCGGCGCCGCGTCCCGGGGCGGGGGGGGGGGGGTCGCGGTGGGAGAGCTGCCGCCCCCCGGGGCTCCTCCAGCCCCGTCCTTGCCGTGGGGATGAATTCAGGGGCTGCAAAGCTCCTGCCAGACCCCCTGCCCGCCCCGGCCCCCCGCGGGAGATGCTGTGCTGGGCCAGCTCGTGGGAGCTTTGGTGCCCGTACCCCCCAGTGCCGGGCCGGGCCCCGGGGAGCTGCCCTGCTCTCCTGCCTGCACGCCCTGTCCCATCCCTCCTGCTGCTCCCTGGGGCTCCTGCCTGGCCTCGGGCAGCTGGCACTTGGATTCCATGGTTCAGCTCCTGACACTGGGGAGCTGGGACTGTCCTACTGCCCAGTCTGGCTCATTGCTGCTCGTTGAGGCCCCTTGTCTGCCCTTCAGCCTCACATCAGGGGGCTCCCTGATTCCCAGGGGGTTCTGCAGGCAGGGCCTGGCTCTGGCTGTGGCTCTGGGGCTGGGTTTCTCCTCTCTCCCCTGGCCCTTTGGGCAGTGGCTGCTGAGCTGCCCTGTGGCAGCAGCTGTGGGCAGGATAAGCTGCTGTCCCTTTGCAGGGCTGCTTTGCATAAGGGCTCCTGTGCTCTGGTGCTGCCTGGGGGCATTTGCCTGCCTGAGGTAAAGTCTCTGGGCAGGGACTGGCTGGGCAGGGGTATGGGCAGGGGTGCAGGCAGGGGTATGGGCAGGGGTGCAGGCAGCCCTGTGCCTCCCCTCTGGAAGCTGCTCTCATGGGAAGCGGTGTGAAAAGAGGGCAGGTGTGGCTTGTGTCTCAGAAGGCAAAAGGGCTTTATGAATCTGGGGCTTTTGAGCACAGGGACCATCCCAGGAGCGGGGTTGGGGGTGGGAAGGTGGCTGCAGAGAAGCCTCCCTGAGAGGGTGAGCACCAGATGCTCAGCACAGATGGGGAGGCTGAGCCCGAGCAGCAGGGGAGCCCAGCTGCCCTCTGGGCACAGGGAGGAAGGAACACCCCCACCCTGGGGTTTGGGGTTTCCCCCTTTCCTCCAAGAGGAACACAAGCCCTGAGCTGGGGCAGCCCTTGGGGAGAGGAGCGTGGGGGTCCCTTTGCCATCTCGGGCTCTCCCTGTGGTGCAGCCACTCCAGCAGTGAAGGAGGGGGGTCAGCAGGTGCCCTGCCCCTCTCAAAGCCCCCACAGGCCCCTGCTGGCCGTGCCTGCCCCCTGCTGAGGTGTGCAGCTCGGGCAGGGGCTGAGCCTCCTGTGCTCCCCTTGGCAGAACTCCTCGGAGATGCCGGAGACCATCACCAGCCGGGACGCTGCTCGCTTCCCCATCGTGGCCAGCTGCACCCTGCTGGGGCTCTACCTCTTCTTCAAGGTAAGTGAACACCAGCAGGTGCTGGGCCCTGCCCTCACCCCTGCCTGCTCAGCAGCTCCCAAACTGGGACCAGCTGGGATGTTAGCTCCCTGGGGCTGGCTGGGCTGGGGAGGCTGCACAGCCGGAGCGCCGCAGGAGGATGTCACTGCCCACCTGGGTTGTCACAGTCTGGAGGAAATCAGGGCCTGTTTGTGTGCAGGGTGGCTCTGGAGAGCTGCCAAGGGGTGAGTTCAGCCCCCAGCTCTGCCTGCCTCTCTGTGCTGACCTGACACTGCACAGACTGCAGGGTGCTGGGGGCGGGTGCTGTGCTCCATGGTGTGCTTCAGCTGCAGGCCTGGGGGGTCCCTGGCTCGTGGGCAAGCTGCTGTGTGCTGAGGTGAAGGCTCTGAGGTGTGCAGAGCCACGTGCAGGGCTGTTCTGGAGTCTCAGGCCGTTCCTGTGTGGAGGTGATGTCTTGACTTCCAACCCCTCTGGCTGCCCGGGGGGTCTGGCGTGTGACTGAGCTCCTGGTGAGCACAGAGCAGTCCTTGCAGCACAGCAGCTCCCAGCCCCTCTCTCTGGGCTGCCTGGGAGGGGGCAGGGTGCCTCTGGCTGGCCAGGAGGGGATGTTTAAGGTGCAGAGCTGGGAGTGTTGCAGTTTGGGGTCCCTCCTCTGCTGATCACAGCCAGCAGCAGCTGACTGAGGCTGTGGCTCCTGCCTGGGTTGCACAGGCAGCTCTGCAGCAGCAGACAGGAGGAGCCTCCCCAGCAGTGTGCCCTGCTGTCCCCACCCTGGGTGCTCCTGGGGGCTGCAGCTTCTCTTCCAGGTCAGCTGCAGCAAAGCCAAACCTCTGCTGAGCCTCTCCTGATGCTGAGGGGTGGAGACCCTGCCCCCGGGCTCCTCTGGCTCCTGAAAGGACCCCCTGCATCCCCCCCCTTCCCTGTGACCCTTCTCAGGGTGCTGCTCCCCCTCTGCAGGTGCCTTTCTGCCTCTTGCTCCTGGCTGGGATGGAGACATCAGGGGGAGAAGTACTGAGCGTGCAGGTGCAGTCAGCCCTGTGCTCAGCCCCCTCCCAGGAGAGCACAGAGGACCCCAGGGTGCCCCCTCCCCTCCTGCTGGGCTGCAGGGGTGTGGTTTGGCAGTGAAGCAGCGTGTGTGAGGGCAGGAGTTCTAATAATACCCCTTTAATTAGGGCAGGACGTGCTTGGCCTGCTGCAGGAGCAGGGTGGGGGTGCTGCTGCTCCCCTCTGCCAGGGCAGCCCCAGGGGCAGCAGGCTGCCTGGCTCCCTGCTCAGCCTTGCTCTGCAGGGGCTGTGTGGGGGAAGCTCTTGCCCTTTCTGCAGCACAGGGGTCGTTTCTTGACCTCAGCAGCTCCTAGATGTCTGTCAACTCACAGGCCCACCCTGCACATGACTCTTCCCAACCCAGTTCCCATCAGTGGTGCAAGAATTGGGGTTATTCCAGCTATTCCTCCCTTCTCCCTGGAGCACTGACACAGCAGTTGGCAGCAGAGGTGTGAAGCACAGTGGATGGGGAGGGTGCTGTGGTGACTGACCCCCTCTCTGGGTTTGTCTTGCAGATCTTCTCTCAAGAGTACATCAACCTCCTGCTCTCCATGTACTTCTTCGTGCTGGGCATCCTTGCCCTGTCCCACACCATCAGGTACAGCAGAGGGAGGGGTGGGCTGGGCCTGGGCTGCCCTCCCTGTGGGTGCAGAGGGGTGCTGGGTTTGTGAGGGGGTGTCTGCAGCACCACTGCCCTGCAGCAGAGCCACGTGCTGGTGTGAGGCACCCAGAGCACACTGTGAGCCCTCCCTGTGGGGCAGCCAGAGCCTCAGAGGGCCTGTGGAGCATCCCTGGGGACAGCTTGGAGGTGCAGGTGGCTTTGCCACCCTGGGACGAGGCCAGCTCCCCCTGAGGAGCTGCTGTGGCCTGGCACAGCCCTCGCTGCTCTGTGGAGGGGAGAGCTCAGCACCTGCACTGCTCCTCCTGGCTGAAACAGGCAGCTGCAGCCTGTGGTCACAGCCCTGTCCCTCTGCTGCTCTGAGGTGTTGCAAGCTCAGGCTGTGGCAGTAACGGAGGGAGGAAAACTGGTTTCCTGTTTCCTGAGCTCTGGGTGTTGGGGACCAGCTGCTTTCCCTGCCCTGGCACTGGGGCAAGGGCTCTCCTCCTCCTCCTCCTGCTCTGCAGGACAGACACTCAGTGGTGGCCCAGGCAGTTCTGGGTGCCCAGGGGGGCTGCTGGGGGGCACAGGGTGCACACTGGGCTTCGGGGTGGGTCCTCCCTTCTTGCAGGTGATGCTCTGTGCCTCTTGCCCTCCAGCATTTTGGGGTGCTGTCACACAGGGGCAGCTCAGCCCCCTGGGGAGGATGAGGTTGGTGGTTGAAGCTGGGGCTCCTGCCAGTCCCTCCTGTGGCAAAACCTGGGGCTTTCCCTCCTTGGGAGGGGGTGTGGGCTGATGCCTCTGCTGCCCTGCTGTCACACAAGAGGTGCTGGGCAGCTCATCCTGTGAGGTTTCCAAACTACCCTTCCCTACACCTCTCATTTCAGCCCCATGATGAACAGATTCTTCCCTGCCAACTTCCCCAACAAGCAGTACCAGCTCCTCTTCACCCAGGGCTCCGGGGAGAGCAAGGAGGGTATGTTGGCTCGTGGGTCTCTCTGGGGGCCAGAGTGGTTTCTGCCTTTACTGTGCTGTTTCTTGCCCACTTGGCACTTTGACTGTCAAGCCCACTGAAACAACCTTCCCAGGGACTGGCCTCTGGCTCCCTGCTGTGCCTCTGCAGCCAGGGGCAGCCCTGGGTGTCCCTGCAGAGTTGGGGCTGCTGCTGGTGTCTGGCTGCTCCTCTCTGTGCTGCAGTGGGACCCCAGAGACAGACCCCAGAGCGCTCCAGGAGTGGAGCTACAGCAGCTGCTGCTGCATGTGCTGCCTTTACTGAAGCCTGGGTAGCACTGACTTCCTCATGCTGCCTCAGTTCAGCTCCCTGTGCTGTTAGAGGATGCTCTGAGGAGCATCCTGCCCAGTAGCTTTACTGGTAAGGCCATGCTACTTCTGGTGCTACCACCAGGAGTTAACTGGGGCAGGAAGAGGGAGAAGATCTGCCTCTCCCTGCCTTAGACAGTGCCTGAAGCCAGTTTCCTTGTTGCCAGAAGCATGGCAGATGCTGTCCACGTGGCAGTGTCTGCCTGCAGGAGAAGGTCTGGGCTTGCCAGGACCTTCCCTGTGGGCACAGCCACTGCTGTGGGTGCAGCCCCCTGGTCTGGGATGCAGGTGTAGCTCCTCAGCTGCACAGTCACCCATCCCTGGGCTGCACAGGCAGGGGAGCTGCCTGGCCTGCCCCAAAACCTGACTCCTCTCTCTCCTTGGGTTGTTCTTTCCCCCCAGAAATAGTGAATTACGAGTTCGACACCAAGGACCTCGTGTGCCTGGCCCTGAGCAGCGTGGTGGGGGTCTGGTACCTGCTGAGGAAGGTGAGCAAACCCCAGCCCTGCTGCAGCCCCAGGCTGGCTCAGAGCTGGGCCCCCTTCCCCCCCCAGGGCTGAGGGGGGGGCTCAGTGGGCCCCAAGCCTGCCCCTGCTGTCGTTCCCAGCACTGGATTGCCAACAACCTCTTTGGGCTGGCGTTTTCCCTCAACGGGGTGGAGCTGCTGCACCTCAACAACGTCAGCACTGGCTGCATCTTGCTCGGGGGCCTCTTCATCTACGACGTCTTCTGGGTGAGCAGGGCTGTTCCCTGGGGTGGGGGGTGGGGGGAGGGCTGTGTGGGGGCTGCACCCTGGCTGGATGCTCCTTCACAGTCGGGATTGTGGCTCCCTCAGCCCTCAGGGGGTGCTGGGGTGAGGGCAGACTCAGGCAGTGGCAGAACCTGGCTCAGCAAATGCCTTAATGTCTGGCCTGGAGAGCTGGCAGATCTCATCAGGGCTGCTGGGGGGTGGCACATCCAGCTCTGGTGACCTGTGTTCCCCTGTAAGGGCTTCCCAGTGCCTGGCAGAGCTGCTGGGATGCTCTGGGGTACACTGATCCTGCTTGTATGGGCTGTGCCTCAGCTCTGCCACCTCCCTCAGGTCCTCCTGTGCTGCACAGACCACACACCAGAATGCCCCCAGCCCCTCAGCCAGTGCAGCCCACTGACATCCTCACCCTGAGGGGTTCCTCAGCTGTGTGCAGTGAGCCTGGATGCACATTTCTCCTTAACATCCACGTTCCAGGGTCCTTCCTGCTGCCTCCACCTTCTGAACTGCTGGGTTTCCAAATGTCTGAGAGCCTGTTACACCTTCAGGCCTGTCCAGCAGCTCTGCAGCTGCCTGAGTGATCCTCCCCTACTTCAGCCTGGCTACTGTGTGTTAGTTTGTACTTGCCAGCTGTGCCCTGCTGTGGCTTTCCTGGCAGCTCAGGGCCTTGCTGGAGCCTCACAGGGCTCCAACACAGAGACCCTCTTACTGTGCCCCTCTGCAGGGTCTGGTCACTGGGATCTCAGGGTGGGTGTAAGCACAGTGAGGCCCAGGGAAGGTTGCAGTGAGGAGGAGCTCCCCCCCTACATGGCTTTTCCCTGGTCCCAGCCTGAAGTCCTGTCACTCAGTGACACCTGAACACCTTACTGGGGCTCATCTGGTGCCCAGTGCTTCTGCTTTTAAGCTTTCTCTTTGGTCCTGAGCTCTAGGGTGCTGCTGGCCTGGAGCTGCCCAGCACCTGGTTTGTGTGCCTGGTGCAGCTGAGGCTGGAACAGCAGGAAGGGAGGCTGGTCTGTGTGCTTACAGCCCAGCTCAGAGCAGTGCCAGCAGTGCCAGCAGGAAGAGGGAACCCTGGAGCAGAACACAGCTCATCTGCCAGTTGCTCCAGTCCCTGTTGGAAGCTCGTGGGCAGCAGCCTGGTGCTCCTCTGTTGGGGGCTCCTGCCCTCTGATAACACCCTGAGTGGGGGTCAGGCTTTCTGCTGAGCTGACTGATCAGAGCAGAACTGACCCCCAGGGCAGGCTGGGGGTGAGCAGCACCCTGACCCTGCTCTGAGTGGGGTCTCTGCTGTGCTCACTCCCCCCTGTGCCTTCCCCCCTGGGCTGTGGGCTCACTTACAGGGCTCCTCTTCCCCCAGCTTGGCATCTCTTTGGCTGTTTTCTGCCCCTGAGGCTGCTCCAGGCCCTGGGGGGAGGCTGTAGCTGTGCCCCTGTGCAGCTGTGCTCACCCCAGCCCCCTCTGCTTGTCCTCAGGTCTTTGGCACCAACGTGATGGTGACAGTTGCCAAATCATTTGAGGCTCCAATAAAACGTGAGTAGCTGTTCCCTGTGTGCTGGGGGAGGGGCTGCCCACCCCCCTCCACTCACTGCCCTGGGCAGCCTCTGCCTTCTGGGGTGCCTCAGAAATTGGGGGGTGTGCAGGAAGGAGACTCCTCAGGGTGCTGGGTGGTGCCACCGACCCACAGGGAGCCTGACCAGGTCTCTGGGGGGGACAGGCTGGGTTGGGCTGTCCCCCCTCTCAGAGCTGGGGATTTTACCTGCTCCTAAGAGAAAAAGAAACCTTAAAACCCAAAACCTCCATGAAAAAGCAGCAATTTCTGCTGTTGTGGAGCATGCAGTGATGTGAGCTGGGGCTGAGACCTTCAGGACAGGGGCACTGGGTTGCTCCAGCCCCTTTTCACCAGGCACAGTGGTGCTGAGTTCTGCTCAGCACAGACACTTCCCCCCTCACTCCTCCTCTCTCTGCTCCTCGTAGTGGTTTTCCCTCAGGACCTGCTGGAGAAGGGGCTGGATGCTGACAACTTTGCCATGCTGGGGCTGGGGGACATTGTCATTCCAGGTAAGGACAGCAGGGGAAGGATGTGAGCGGGGAGCTGGGCGGGTGCCTCGCTCTGCCCATGCCGAAGCCCTTCAAGCCTCCTGCTGGGGAGCTGGGGAGTCTCCCACCAGGTCCCAGTGCTGTCCCAGTGCCGCGAGAGGGCACTGTCAGCCCAGGCACAGCATCCCGAGCCGCCGCAGGTCCTGCCCTGCTTCCCTCAGCCTTCCCTAGGACCTCCACCCCCCCCTTCCCTCCCCTCACTGTCCCCTTCTCCCCGCAGGGATCTTCATTGCCTTGCTGCTGCGCTTTGACATCAGGTGAGTGGGCAGCAGGGAAGGGGCTGTGCCAGGCTGGATCCTGCAGCTCCTCTCAGCTGCTTTGGTAAAGGAAAAGGGAGGGAGAACCAGGAGCTGAGTCGTGTGCTCCCCCCTGGGGCTTGGTGTGGGGGCCCAGGAGGGGTGTGGTGCAAAGGGCAGCTCTTGGAAGGGCAGGTTGGGCTGTGTGGGGAAATCCTGAGTCCTTCCAGCTCACAGGTCTTGCTGCACACACAGGCAGCTCCTGAAGGCCCCTCAGAGCCTCTCTGCCCCCCTGGCACTGAGGAGGAGCGGGCAGCGATGCTGTGGGAATGAGGAGCAGCCAGAGAGGGGGAAGAGCCAGGGTGCACCTGGGAAGGGCTTGTGTGGATGCAGGTCGGTGCCTGGCAGTGCTGGCTGCCTCTGGGGTGCTGCTGGAGGAAGCTGAGCTGCTTCCTACACAAGGTGCAGCTTCCAGCTGTTGCCCCACACTGAAAGTCTCTGGCTGGGGAGCTGCCTGGAACGGGCTGCTCTGGCTGCCTGTGGTGCTGTGGCCCTGCTGCTGTTGCACAGCCCCTCTGCTCTGTGCCAGCTCTTCCAGGTGTTCCCACCCACATCCTGCCTGCACCTGCTGGGAATCCCAGTTCCCACAGCCTGCCCTGTGACGAAGCACCCTGTGCTGAGAGCAGGGTGCCAGGGGCTGGCTGTGCCTCTCCTGGGAAGGTGGGACCCTCTCCCTGGGTCCCAGCACCCATTCTTCCCCCCACCATCCAGCAGCAGGATGGTGAATCTCCTTCCCCAGCCCCTCACATGGGTGTCACCCCACTCACTCCCCTGCTGCTGCTGTAGCACCCAGAGCTGTGCTGGTGGCAGTGTCTGTGCCAGCCTGAGAGCAGAGCTCCCAGTGCCATGGGAGAGGTGAGCAGAGCTCCCAGTGCCATGGGAGGGGTGAGCAGAGCTCCCAGTGCCATGGGAGAGGTGAGCAGAGCTCCCAGTGCCATGGGAGGGGTGAGCAGAGCTCCCAGTGCCATGGGAGAGGTGAGCAGAGCTCCCAGTGCCACGGGAGAGGTCTGCACATGCTGGGCTGGCTGCTTCTGTCACTGGCAGTCCCAGACCTGAGGTCACTGGGCTCTGTCCCCTCTCCCTACAGCCTGAAGAAGAACACACACACGTATTTCTACACCAGCTTTGTGGCTTACATCTTTGGGCTGGGCCTGACCATCTTCATCATGCACATCTTCAAGCACGCCCAGGTGAGCTGAGCTGAGCTGAGCCAGCTGCCCCACAGCCACGTGTCCCAGGCAGGGACACACCAGCCTGGCCACGACCTGCCTGCCAGGAAACAGGGGCTGCCTTCCTTCTCTGGACCTGCCTGCCTGGACCTTTCCCTGCCCAAAGGTTATGTGCCTGGCTGGATCAGAGTCCTGTTTGGGGCAAGGCTGGAGCAGGCAGCTGTGTTCCCAGCAGCAGCAGCAGCACCTCAGCCAGGCTGCCCTGCTCTTCTGTGGCTCTTTGCCACGATGCTGCTGCTGAAGAGGCTGGGAGCACACACACCATGGGTGCTGTTGCTGGTCTGCCCTGGGGGCCCTCAGGGTGTTCACAGCCCACCAGGACCTCACAGCAAAGGTTTTGTGTGTTGTAACTTGGCTCTTGAAGCCACTTTCTGGGGTCTTAATCCTCTGTGCAGCGCTGTGACAAGACAGGGTGCAGGGGGGACAGGGTCAGCTCGCTTCACTCCCCTCCCCAGGGTGGAGGGTGATGTGTCCTGTGGTTTAACAGTTGTTTTCCACCCCCAACAGCCTGCTCTTCTCTACCTGGTCCCTGCCTGCATCGGATTCCCACTCCTTGTGGCCTTGGCAAAGGGAGAAGTAACTGAAATGTTCAGGTGAGCATCAGCTGGGGACGGGGCTGGTTCTGCCCCTGGCGCTGGAGTGTGCAGATGTTCCCATGGCTGGGCACAGCTGGAAGGCTGGGTTCACCTGGGCAGGCCCTGGGTGTGTGTGAGCACACGTGCATGGGTGGAGGGAGCTGGGCCTGTGTTGGTACACGCCAGCCCTGGCCCCAGCCACCCCCTCGCAGCCGGGCTGGCGGCAGCACAGCCGGTGACAAACCCTCCCCTCCCCGAGTGCTGGCAGCCTGGGCAGGGTGGGACTGCACACCTGGGGCTCAGGTACTCGGTCACTGTGTCCCAGGGGCTGTGGGTGGGGGAGGAGGGAGCTGGCTCTGGCTGCAGGAGCAGCCAGGGCTGGTTGGAGCACATCCCAGCCGCCTCGCTCCGCGGAGGATCCTGGGTTGCGGTTGTCTCCCCTGCCCTGGGAGCTGTAGGGGTGGAGAAGGGGACCTGTGCTGTTGCACTCGGGCCCATCAGCCTGCCAGGCTCCAGGCATTCCCCTCCCTGCTCTCAGCAGGCAGCTCTGGGCTCCTGCCAGCACTGTCTGAGCCCTGGGGAGCACGGCCCTGCCCTGCCTGGGAGCTGCCTCTCCGCTGTGCTTGGGGCTCAGCGGTGGCCCAGTGGTGTCCCCTGAGGATGGCTGAAGCCCCAAACAGGGCCACGTACCCCCCAGCCTCCCTGCTCCAGGGCTGCCCCTGCCCTCAGGGGCCTGTCTGAGCCCCCAGGCAGCTCAGAGAGAAACCAGCAGGGAGGTGCTGCCCTCCCCTCCTCGCCCTCCCCTGGGAGATGGAGGTATGCATGTTCCCAGCTCCCCAGCCCTGCCGCACCTGCCTGGCCTTTGATGTTTGCTGCTGAGATCGCTGCTGCAGGCACTGAGTGTCCTGGGATCGTCCTTCCTGTGCACCTGGGATCCTGCAGCCGCTCTCCCCAGCGCTCTGACTCACCAGCTGACAGCACCAGCACCTCCTGTGCCAGGAAACTGGGGAGAGATGAGGTGCAGGTCTGGCCTGCCCGGCAGCAAGGCGCTCACAGAGCCTGGCAGCTGGACATGGGGGGGCTGATACCCTCCCAGAGCATCAGCAAAGCACTGCCTGCTGCCTGCTGAGCGCTGCCAGGGCCAGCGTGGGAGGCTGGGGGGTTGCAATCTTGATAGCCCTGGGGTCAGACCCCCCCTGAAGTCACTTCAGTTGCAGGCAGAGGAAGTGGGATGAGATGGGGCTTGTGCCTGGAGGGCAGTAGCTCTCACCACAGGTGTAGCTCCCATGGCAGCTCCCCTGTGGTCTCTGCCTGCTCACAGTACCTCACAGGGGTGGTCAGATGCCCTGAGAGAAGGCAGTGAGGGTCTGGTGAATATGGGCAGTGCTGTGGAGAGTGTGGGACCAGGCAGATGGGTGCTGCAGGCCTGGGAAGGGGTCTGATGGAGCAGAGCTGGGTAACATCAGGATTGGTTTCAGGACTCCCAGCCTTGCTGAGCCTCCCTGGGCAGACAGTAACCTTCCCTCTTCCTCTCTCAGCTGTCAGCAGTGGGAAGCCTGTTCCACGTGCTATCCTCAGGTGGCAGGAAGGGGCCTGCTGTGTCAGTCTGCTGCCTGCACAGCACCTGGGCTGCTCTGCTGCTGCCTTCCCAGTGCCCAGGCTTGTTTTCCCATGGGCTCCAGCTGCCTGGCTCTACCCGTGCCAGCGGGAGCTGCCTTCTCCCCAGGTCTCAGCCCTCTCTCTTCCATGCTGCAGCCCTGCCCTGGGGCGTGGAGGAGAAGGGGGGTGCAGGCAGGAGCCAGCCAGCGTGGCCCCAGGACCACCCCAGCCTGAGCTGGGGACAGCAGCTGGAGGGGTCAGCGTCCTGCCTGCGCAGGGTGCTGGGATCACAGCAGTCTCACGCCAAAACTCTTCTGCTTTCTTCTTTCTCTCCCTCCCCCTTTTTCTGTCCTCCTCCCCATCCTGCTTCCCCTCTCTCCTGCAGCTATGAGTCCTCTGCTGAAATCTTGCCACACACACCAAGACTTACCCACTTCCCCACGGTGTCGGGCTCGCCAGCCAGCCTTGCTGATTCCATGCAGCAGAAACTGTCCTGTCCCCGCCGCCGCCGGCAGCAAAGCCCCAGTGCCATGTAGCAACCTGTCCCTCTGGCCAGGTAGGGGCTGGTCCCAGCTCTCCCTTCCCCCTGGACAGCTGTCACCACGCTGCTCTGGGCTGGCTTCTCTGCCTGTCTTGGAGGGGAGACTGTAAAGCGCAGAGGGAATTCGATGTCTCTGTCACCCTTGTGCTTCCTGCTGGAAGGCAGCACTCCTGGGTTGCTTCCCCAGGGCCCAAGGAGCAGCTTGAAGGGGGGGTTGAAGCCAGAGGAGCCACCGTTGGTCTTGCTGCAGCTCCCCCCACTTAACCAGCCCCACAGGCACCAGTGCTTGCCCCTTGCATGACAGTGGGGGGAAGCCTGGTGCCACCCAGGAGCAAACACAGACCCCTTGAGCACAGCGCTGGCCTGAAGGCATGGCTGGGGGAAGCCCTAGCCCCCTGCCTGTGTGCACCCCATCACTGGAGAGGTCGGAAGGGTGAGCAGGGCTGGGCTCTGCCCCCTTGGGTTTCCTACACATGGGATGCTGCTGGCTGGACCCCACCCCCTCTTGGCACGGCAGGGCAGGGCAGACCCCAAGCCTGTGGCCCCAGGCTCGTCTGTCCCTGCCCTTCACGGGTCCCTGTCCCCAGAGAACATCTGGTACCACTCACCCCACCTTGTCCTTCTCCCCCCCAGCTACGAGGAGAGCTCTCCCCCCAAGGAAGTGCCGGGGGCCTCCAGAGAAGAGCCGACAGAAGCCGCCAAGAAGGAGAAGTGACCTTGCCCGTGGGCTGCGCCCGGCGCCGCCGGGCTGGGGCCCTTCCAGACCCTCTGCCAGTGACAGACGACGAACCAATTGTGCAAGAGCATCGTGTTGTGTGTGTGGGAGCAGCCCCCCCGGTGGGCTATCGATGTATGCCGCATAGCCACCCCCCGCCGGCCCCCCGGGGCCGCACCGTCACCCCCCCCCCTGCCTGCTGCTCCCCCCCGGGGGTCCGGGGCAGCTGGGGGGGGACAAACCACAGGCCGGTTTTTAAATTTTGTATTGTGCATTTGCTTTCTCTCATATTAAACCATGTTGAAGGAAGGAGCTGCGGGTCTGGCCCCGCTGGGGATGAGCTGCCCCAGCCCTTCGCCGTGGCCCCAGCACCCTGGTTGTAGCCCCGGCTCAGCGCCGGGATCAGCAGCAGCCGCCTTCTCCCTGTGGGGCCCGTGGCCGTTGTCTGGCTGTTTCCAAGTGACCATCCCCTTCCCCCTCCCGCTCCTCTGGCGCTTTGGCCTTCCCCCAGCCAGCCTCAGCCTGCTCCCCCCTGCCCTGCAGCACCCAGACTTGGGGCTGTGCTCGCTGACCCCTTCGTCTGTGCCCAGGTGGGTTTGAGCTCTGGAGAGGGGTGGGTGAGCAAAGATTGGGGTGTGGGGGCACAGTGGGGACTTGGTGAGCTGGGTCTGAGCCCCCACAGCCTGGGGGGGGTGTCCAAACACCCCCCAGAGTGGGGTAAAGGCAGGGTGGTCTGTCCCACCTTATCACAGGGAGCCAGGTGTCTGCATCCCCTGTGTGCAGGGGGCTGGAGCGGGCAGGGGGAAGCTCCAGCAGCCACAACTCCCATTGGGGACCGGCTGCCACGTGTCCTGCAGCACCAGCGGTGTCCTTGCCCCCCCGGAGTGGGAGTGCAGAGAATCCTGCGTCCCTCTGGCCCTGCCTGCTGCCAGGACAAACAGAAAGTGTTTGCTGGCCTGGCAGCCCCTCCACAAAAGCCGTATTGAGCCCTTATTCCCCACGTCGGCTGCCGAGCACTGGAAGTGGCGCCTCGTGTTCTGCCATCTAATGACCCTCTGCAGGCTCCTGCAGATGTTTTCTATGACTTACAGCTCCTTTCCCAACAGCCCTGTCCACAAAAACAAGAGGGGCCACTTTAATTCCAATTAAATACCTCCAGCTAAGCAAACAGTGTGCAGCAGGGTCCGGGCACGGCGCAGCCGCCAGACCCGACCCACGGAGTCGCTGAGTCTAGACTCCAGATGTGATTTCACCAGCCTCCAGTGGAAAACGATGCTGGTTTTGCTGTGGGGCTCAGCACCCTGCCCTCAGCCGGGGCCCTGCACCGCGCCGGGATGGAGCCCCTGGCTCGGGGTGATGGGAGCCCGGTGCCAGGGTGGCCTCTCGCCCATCCCTGAGCGTGCAGGAGCAGGTTGGGGGTTGTGTGTGACACCCCAAGCGCTGGCATCGCCCCTCTGCAGAGCTCAGGGATGCTGGTGCCAGCCCTACGTGCAGAGGGAGCTTTCCCAGGGCTGCGGGGAGCGGAAGGCCCGGGGAAGGGAGAGTGGGGTCGCCCCTCGCCCTGCCCGGCCGATAAGCCGGGGCTGTGCTGGAGGAAGGAAGCGCGCTGGGCGCTGCGAGGAGCCGCCAGCAGAGCCGGCGCCTCGGCGGCCCTGGACCCGCTGGCTCTGCCGCACCTGGAGCCCGGTGGCTCCGCTCTGTCTGGGCTGCCGCTGGGCCACCTTCCCCTCCCCATGGGGTCCCCTCCGGCTGGGGGGAGCTGCGGAAGTGTGAACACACCAGCGCTGGCAGGAAACCTCCATCCACAAAGCTCTGCTCAGCCGGTACAGGGGATGGAGCCAGCCTGCCCCACTGCTCGCGGCTGGGGGGTGGGTTGGGGTGATCGCCCCGCGGCACTCGGGGTACCGATGCAGGTGCCTGTTGGGAGGGGGGAGCCCCCAGGCAGCTCCCCATCTGCCAAGGTCCTGGCAGGGATTGCAGCGTGGCAGGATGGTCTGAAGTTGGGATGCACAGGAGCCCCCCTGGATGCAAATGCTCATACCTTTGGGGACTGCTCATGCCAGCGGGGGACACTGGGGCTCCTTGTCCCCAGAGCGATGCTGAGTCTCCCCAACGCAGCCAGGAGCAGGATGGGTGCTGGGGGCTGCAGTGTGGGGCTGAGTAAGGGGGTCCCGGCAGCGAGACCTGGGGTCCTGGGGGTGGCCGGTGCCGGCGGTGGCGCCCAGCTGGCGGCCGCAAGCCGGGAGAGGAAGCAGCAGAGAGCAGCCCCAGCCCCGGCCGGCCGGCGAGGAGGGGCAGGAAACTGGAATAAATCCCAGGAAGGGCCGCCTGGCTCCAGCTGGTCTGGGCTGCAGCGGATGGAGCCGCGGACGGGAAGGGAGAACGCGGGAGGGGAGCGCGCAGGGGTTTTCTCAGGCCTCAGCCCCTCTCCAGCTGTGCCCTGGCTCAGCATCCTCCTGCGTGCAGGGAGCAGGGGGTAGGGGTGAAGGGGTGAAGGCTCTGCACAGCCCAGGGGCAGAGGACTGCGCGTCCCCAGGGCCGGTCTGCAGCCCGTGGCAGGGAATGAGGGAACTTGGATGGAGCCCAGCTCCCAGCCAGGGCAAGAGAGCCCGGGATTGGGGGTCCCGTTCATTGGGGGAAGGGGGGGGACCCATCCTGGTCTGCACTGTCTGTCCTTCCATCCCTCCTGCTCACCCTAGAGCACAGGGCTGGGTGCTGCCAGGGCTGGGTGCTGCCTGTCCCCTGTCCCCATCCTCACAGCGGCACAGGCAGCCCCCGGCGGCCCCTCGCCGGCCTGGCGTGGCCGTGCCCTGTGTGGTCCCGGCGGGGCGGGGGGCGGCCGGAGGCTTTGATGTGCTCGGCTGCCGGGCAACCCCTGCTCGGCGCAAAGCAGCCGCCCCCCCCCCCCCCCCCGGCAGTGCCGAGCCCAGCCAGCGCCATATGGCCGAGGCCGCTGTTACCGCACCGCACGCCCCGTTCCCAGAATTGACATGGAAATGAAGCTATCTGTCTTGCTGGACAACGCGGGCCGCGCTGGCCGGGACCCTGCACCGGGACCCTGCACCGGGACCCTGCACTGGGACCCTGCGCTGGGACCCTGCACCGGGACCCTGCACCGGGACCCTGCACCGGGACCCTGCACTGGGACCCCACGCTGGGACCCCGCACTGGGACCCTGCACTGGGACCCTGCACCGGGACCCTGCACTGGGACTCTGCACTGGGACCCCACGCTGGGACCCTACACCGGGACCCTGCACTGGGACCCTGCATTGGGACCCCACGCTGGGACCCTGCACTGAGACCCTGCACTGGGACCCCACGCTGGGACCCTGCACCAGGACCCTGCACCGGGACCCCATGCCAGGACCCCACACTGGGACCCCGCACAAGGACCCCACATAGGGACACCACACCAGGACCCTGCACTGGGACCCTCCACCGGCACCCTGCGCCTGCACCCTGCACTGGGACCCCCATGCCGGGACCCTGCACCAGGATGCCGCATAGGGACCCCACACCAGGACCCCGCACCGGGACCCCGCGCCAGGCCGCGGCCAGAGCAGTGTCACGGTGCCACGCTGGCTGCCCCGACTCCAGCACCCCGTGTCTGGTCACAGCACCCCAGTGCAGAGAGCCAGGGCGGGGGCATCCTGCGGCCGGGGACATGGCGGGGGTCCGGGCCACCAGCAGCCGGGCTGCCCGTGCCACATGTGCCGCGACAGCCACCACAGCGGCCAAGCCCGGCTGGGCTCCCGGGCCGCCCGCCCGGGGTGGGCGGTAGCCAGGGCTGCGGGGAGGGCACCCTCGGGCCGCGGGGCATTGTCGGGGGAGCAGCTGGCGGTGCGGGGCCCTGAAAGGCATTCCAGCGCACAATGCCCCCGGCCTCCCCGCCGCGGCCCGGCCGCCGCTGCCAGATGGGGGCTAATTAGCAGCTTTGAGAGCCGCGGTGGGAACCGGGCAGCACCAGGCCCTCCGCCGAGCCCTGAATGGAGGGGGTGACCCCAGAGCCGTGCCCACCCTGGGAACCGACACGGCACCGGGATGGGGGACACGGGGAGGAGGGACTGAGGGAGGGACGGGGGGATGCAGCTGCCCCCCCCCACCCCCCCAGCCAGGCTGGCAGGGTTAAAGTCCGGCCGTGGTGGCCAGGATTGCTGCCTCCCACCCCCCAGAGAGGAAGAAGAGGGGAGGTCTTCAGCTCCCTGGATGCCTGGGCAGGCTGCAGCTGCTCTGCGGACAGCAGCCAGGCATGGGCACAGAGGGGGTCTGGCCCCCCCAGTCCGTGCCCCCCCCCCCAAAGGCCAGGGCACCCTGGGCCTCTGCACCCATCATGGGGTCAGCCTGAATGACACATTGTCCAAAAAAGGAGAAGATACAAGATGTCCCAGCCATCCCTGTGGCTGGGCCACCACGAAGGGCCACCACAGCGGTGCCACTGCCACCATGCAGCCCACACTGGCAGCCCTGACCCCTGGGTGAGCTGGGGGCAGCTGGGCACTGTGCGGGGTGAGGGTACACCGGTGCTGCGCTGCTGGGGTGCCCCAGCCCTGCACGGGTTTTGCTCCTGGCAGAGCCCAATGTGGCTTCTTGCTGTGGCCACCAAGGTGGGGGGGGCACCCTGGCCCCAGAGCAGGGCCTCGCAGGGTGCACGGGGGTGGCAAGGGCGGCTCTAGCACCCTGGCTCATGAGCTGTGGGGCACTGGGGGGGGTGTGGGGGGTGTGCACGGGAGTGCATCGGTGTGCACGTGTGTCTGTGTGTTCATCCACAGCCGCCCCGGTGGGACCTGCTCCCGCCCTGCCTCTGCCCGACCCCCTCCCCCGGGGGACCCGAGCCTGGAGACCCCCCAGCCTCGGCAGCCGCCGCCTCGGAGCTCCGCGGGGGTTTCATCCCCGGGACAGCGGGAAAGATCCCGGGACAGCGGGAGAATCCGAGCCGGGGGCGAGGGGAACGGGCTTGCACCCGGTGGGGATGTCCGCACCCCCGTGTCCCCGTGGGGGTCCCGCTGCCCCCAGCCCGGGCTGCAGGTGCCCCGTCCCGCCCTCCGTCGCCATGGGCACCGCCCGCGAGGCGCCGCGCTGACAGCACGCGGGGTTTTATGAATGGGTGACGTCACGACCCTGGCGTCTAACGGTCTGAGCCGCCGGGCAGGAGGGGGGGGGGGGCGGCGGGGTCCCGGCAAGTGCAGGGGGGTCTGGGCGCCCGGAGGAGCATCGCGGGGCCTGGAGGGGGGGCGCTGGGCTGGGGGCGGGAAAACGGCGTCTGCAGGGACCCCAACACCGGGACCCCTCGGGACGCGCCGCCCCCCGCTAAGCCCCCGCCCCCCGCAGCCCCCGCC
The DNA here is from genome assembly GCF_964237585.1 of Gallinula chloropus. Taxonomy (NCBI): domain Eukaryota; kingdom Metazoa; phylum Chordata; class Aves; order Gruiformes; family Rallidae; genus Gallinula; species Gallinula chloropus. The sequence goes on along the minus strand of NC_140101.1, from coordinate 1,057,787 downwards.
GCGCTCGCCCCGCGCGGTCCCTTTAAGGCTCCGCCCTTCGCGAGGGGAGGGGGGGAAGCATGAATGGGGGTGGGCGGGGCCTCCCGCGCCCTTGCGGCGTCGCCATTGGCCGCGGCTCTCCGCGAGGCCCCGCCCCCTCGTCGCCGGCGCTCTATAAGTGGCGCGCCGGCGCGCGCAGCCGGCTGTCCGCCCTCGGGGCTCCGCCGCCGCCGCTCGCCCCTCGCCGCCCCCGGCATGAAGGTCGCCGCCGTCGCCCCCTCGCCGCTGCCCGCGGGTGCCGGCGGAGCGCTGAAAGCCGTGCGGCCCGGGGAGGCCGCTCGCTGCGGGCCGGGCCCGGGGGTGTCCCCGGGAGCGGCGGAGCAGGCGGCCGCCGCGCTGCTGTACGACATGAAGGGCTGCTACTCGCGGCTGCGGGCGCTGGTGCCCACGCTTCCCAGGCACCGGCGGGTCTCCAAGGTGGAGCTGCTGCAGCACGTCATCGACTACATCTGGGACCTGCAGCTGGCGCTGCAGCGGGGACCCCCCCGTCCCGCCGCCGCCGGGGACCCCCCCGAGGTGAGTGAGGACCCTGCGAGCACCCGCCCGCTCCGGTGGGGCTGTCCGGACCCTCCCGGCTCAGTACCGCGCTGTCCTCTTCCCGGGGCGCTCTGTTCTCCTGCCCCCGTTCCATCCTCGTCATCCCCGGGACCCCCTGCCCAGCACTGACCGGTCGCTTTGCCTTCTCCTCCTCCTCCGCAGGCCCCGTGCGTGCCCGCTGCCGACCGGATCTTGTGCCGCTGAGACCGCTCCGGACCTGCCACGGACATCCCCGGGACCCCGGCTCCGAGCGCCGCCGCTCACCCGCATCCCGGGACCCCCGGGGCGCGGCTGTGGCCCCCTCCCCTGGCAGGGCTGCCGGGGGGGTCCTCCCGCAGCCTGGGCAAGGGGTGCTGCCCGGCGGGCACGGGACATATCCTTCTCAGATTGCTGAGAGCATTCCCTGTATTGTATATTACAATGATGCTGGAGAATATTGTTCTACAATAGCTGGAGTTTTGTTATTAAACAAGCCCTGATGACCAGGCAGGTCTCTCTCTTCCTGTCCCACTCCTCCCTGGGCTTCGGGGCTCTTCCCTGGGAGCATGAAACTGGGGGGATTCTGGAGTGGGGGGCGTGTGTTGTGGGGCACAGGGGCTGGGCTGCTATGATGGGGTTCTATGGGCTGGTGGTCCTCGCTGTGCTGGGGTCCAGGTGTGCTGGGGTCTGCGGGTCACCACTGTGCCCCCACAGAGCTTCTGGGGCCAAGGAGTTCCCGTGGGGTCCCTGTCCTGCTGCACCTCTTGCTGCCTGGACTCAGGCATGAGCTGTTGGGGGTGGGAGGCATGTGAAAGGTAACTTGCACCCCGGTTTCCCTGGTGCATCCCAGTGGTGCTGCCTCTCCCCTGGGCAGGCGCCCTGATGGGATGATGGCACAGAGGGGGCAGTGCCAGGAGCCAGGTGTGGGGCTCTGTGCAGTGGGGAGCATGGAGTTGTGGTCTCAATGGGTGATGGTGAATTTGGGCTTGCCCTCACCTCATTTCCCCATAGGGCCACCTGTGCCCTGCAGTCTTCCTGTGGTTCCCAGGGTCGGGGCTGAGGTTGGGTTGCAGATGGCTCCAGGGTGCAAGGATGACGCTGCAGGGGACTGTCCCTGCTGTGTGGCCCCAAGGGAGAGTTGGGTACAAGCCCCGGGGGTTGCTGCTGGTTATGGCCCTGCTGGTGCTGTCCCTGCAGATCTGGGTTATCCTTGTGCAAGCCCTGCCTAGGAGAGCCAGGGCTGGACAAGCTTTTTGGGAGAAGGAAGTTGCATCAGGGCTTGTGCAACCCTGCGGGCTGGGGGTGCCCCAGGCAGTGGTGCTGGCCTGAGCTGCCCCGTGACTCACAGATGCCTTGGGCACATGCTGCCTCCTGCAGCAGATGCTATGGACGTTCCTGCAGGCTTGGTGGGGGGCAAATTAGGGTGTGGAGGAGGGCTCTGCTCCCCCAACGACCCCTGGAGCAAGAGGCCAGCTTGGGGCTGCCATGGCAGGGCCCTACCTGCCCCCCTGGGTGGGCAGCCAGCTGTCTCTGGGGCTGGCAGGGCTTGGCCAGCCCTGGCTACAGATGTGTGCACCTCTGCACAAGCTCGTGTGTGTTCACACGGTCACAGCGATGGGTGTCGGGGTGCACACCCCTGGGGTCACAGCGATGGGTGTCGGGGTGCACACCCCTGGGGTTCCCCATCCCGGCACATCCCCGGGCAGGGGTGAGCGCCCTGAACTGGGACACTGCCTGGCCCGGCCAGACCTGTCCTGGCTGTGCCACGGCAGCAGGGGACGTGCAGGGAGAGGGGTGGGCTCTGGGTCCCCGTGGGTGACCTGTCCATCAGCCCCAGGGTCCCTCCCTTGCCCCGACGACGGCCACCGGCTCCCGCCCGGTCCCGGAGCGGCACCGCCGCGGCGGTGGGTCCCTCTCCCGGTGCCTCCTCGCACTGCACGGCCCGGGCCGCCCTCCCGGAGAAGCCTGGAGGGTCCCAGCCCGGGGTGAGCGGGGAGCTGGGGGCTCTGCTCGGGCTGGGGGCGGCGCGGGGGTGCCCGAGCCGCCTGTGCCCCGGGGCTGAGCGATGCAGCCCCGGCCGGCATCCCGCCTCGGGGCACGGGGCTGCCGCAGCCCGGAGCCTGGCAGGGCCGGGACAGCGGGGAAGGGGCTGTGTGGAGCCGGCCCGGGCTCGGAGCAGGGCTGAGCCACCCTCCACGTGCCAGGATGCCGGATGCACCGCACCAGGATGTGCTGGGAGAGCCCCAGGGAGGGCCCAGCCCTGCGGCTCCCTGCGCCCTGACCCGCACTGTTTTGATGGCACCTGATTCACCCCAGAAGGGATTAGGGATTAGGGACCGGCGAACTGAGTGACATTCTGGTCTGACCAGCCCGGCTGCCCCAGGATGGACATTGGTGTCAGAGCTGCTCCCCGCTGCTCAGTGCCACACACGGCCCTGGGGACATGGCAGAGCTCAGACCCACGGCAGGACCCTCCACCCCTGCAGTGTGGGGCCCCACAGCTGCCTGCCACGGTGAGAATTGGGGTGGGGGCACCCGGGGATGGGTGGGCTGTGGTGGGCATGGGGCTGGGAACTGGGGGTGGCCTTGGCCTCTGGATTGCTGCTGGGGGTCGTGGCCATCACTACAGCCATGGTTGGTGGCACTGGGGTTCCCAGGCAAGAGGGGAGGTGTTCTTGAGGGGGCTGTAAGGTGCGTTATAGGGGGCTCTGGTGCTCTTGAGGGGGCTGTAAGGTGCGTTATAGGGGGCTCTGGTCCCTTTGGTGAGGTTGTCCATGGGTCCTTTGTCCCCCTGTGGTGCTGGGATGGGGCCCTGCCATCCCACAAGAGGGATCCCTGGATCCCTGGTGCTGTGCCCAGGCTGGATCCAAGCAGGCACCTGGCTGAGCCCCTGGCAGCTGTAGCCCCTGGCATCATCCAGCCCGAGGGGCTCTCCCCACGGGGGGACGGTCCCGCCGGCGGCGGGTTTGGGCGCACAGGCAGCTCCTCCCCTGTGGCTGGGGCTTTTTGGAGGGGATTGCACAGTTCTGCTCTCGCTCTGACTGTCCTGACCTTCCCATCACACCGTGGCCCTGGGAGCTGCTGCCGTGCTGCCCTGACCCCCACCGAGGTCTGTGCGCCCCTATGCAAGGTCCCCCAGAGCCCTTCCCAAAGCGGGGACAGCGGCTGGTCCCTGGTGCGAGCAGACTGGTCCCTGTTCCCTCACCCCAGGAACAACCCCCCACATTCCTCTGCTCATCCCAGGTCGGCTGGGTACAGCCAAAGCCCCTTGGGACCCTGGCCCAGCCGGGTCCCTGCATGTCCCCACATCAGCCCCATATCCCCCCCGCCATGAGGAGCCCTGGCCAGTGCCCCCCAGCTCCCACGCTCCCCCAGGGCGGGGATCCAGCTGTGGGGCGGCACGGGACCCGGCCTTTCTCTGCTCCCATGAAGGGTACGAGTGGGAAAGAGCTGGGGAACTGGCTTCCCCTTTGAGTCACGCGTTGGGCAAGGCCGGGCTTTCAGCGGCGAGAGTGGCGCGGTGGCCCTTGCGTGTGCTCGGGGGGCTGATGTCACCTTGGCTCCCTGTCCCCGATATAAGTCCTGGCTGGGCTGGGATGTGGGGACAGGGTCTCTGCAGCGCCTGGGCGTCCCACAGCCATGTCCTCTGCTCCAGCCTCCAGGTCCAGGCACCATCCCCAGGGCACACCGTGGCGGGCATGGCTCTGCCTCCTGCTCCTGCTGACTCCCTGCGTGCCCGTGGCCGGCACCAACCCTGGCATCAGGGCCCGGCTGACCCGGAGTGCACTGGAATTCGGTGAGTCCACCTGGGGGGAACTAGGCAGGGGGTGGAGGGGGACCATGTCCAGACTACCTGGGATGGGGGATGGAAGGGTCTTCTAGATCCACCTGCTCACCCCACCAGCTGCCCAGCCCCTCCCCTGGCACCTTTCCCCAAATCCCTGCTCTACCCCAGGTCGGCGCTTCGGGCTGGAGCAGCTCCAGTCGCTGCTGCAGAAGGAGCACGAGCTGAACCTGAGGGGCTCCTACGTCAGGCCACTCCTGGGCACATTGAGCTACGCCGTACCCCGGTAAGAGCTGCCTGTGGGGTCCCTGTCCCCAAACTGGCCGTGCCCCGGGCACAGCCACGAGCCCAAACCGCCCGTGTCGTGCAGGATCCGCGTCCACGAGCTGCAGATGAATGACTCTGCCCTGGGCTTTGTTGAGGACGTGGGGCTGGAGCTGACCTTGCAGCGCGCCCGCATCCGGCTCAGCGCCGACTGGGAAGCCCAGATGGGTGCACTGTGAGTCCTTACCTGCGTGGGGCACAGGGCTGGGGACCTGAGCAGCTCGGGGTGGCTCGGGGACACCGCCATTGCCACGCTCACCCGCTCTGTCCCCAGACAGGACAAAGGTTCCATCGAGGTCCAGATGGATGACCTGGCCATGGAGGTGGTGCTGGGGCTGAGCGTGGATGGGGACGGCCGCCCCGTGGTGTGGAACAGCAGCTGTGACGCCCACGGCACCCACCTGCACATGGAGTTTCACAGTGGACACAGGTATTGCTGGGACCCCCGTTCCCCTCCTGTCCCCAACATGCAGGGACTCCTCGATGCCCCCAGCTGGGGCGGTGGCAAGGGGAGGCTGGGGTGCTGTAGGGTGGTCTGAGGACCCTGCTCTGCCCCACAGCTGGCTCTACAACCTGCTGGCACCGCTGCTCCAGAGATCCCTGCGGAAGGAGCTGAACAAGCAGGTGGGTGCTCAGCCCCTGTGCCATGGGCTGTTGGCGTGCCTGTCCCATCCCCCCCCATGATGGGCTCAGTGGGTGGCTTGGGGACTCCCAACCGTGCTCTTACTGACACCTTGTTCTTCCAGCTCTGCCTTGAGCTCCGCAGGGGCATCTTGAAGCTGGAGGCTGCCCTAAAGCAAATGGAAGGTGGGTGAGGGGACTGTGACCGGGGCAGGAGGGGATTGGGCAGGGGGGGAGCTGTGCAGGGACCCAGTGCCCGGTGTGGTCTGTGGGACCAGGGCTGTGGGAGGCGGTCAGTGGTCCCACTCCCCCGTGTCCCCTGTGTCCCTGCAGTGTGCACTCAGCTGGACCGCTTTGTCACGCTGGACCACTCCCTGCTGGGGCCACTGGCCATCACCGCCCAGCACGGGGACGTCGCCCTCAAGGTACCACTGTCCATCTGCCCCTGGGCTGGGTCTGGGAACCAGGAGCCGGAGAGCTGGGCTGAGCCTCACGTCCATCTGTCCGTCTGTCTGTGCAGGGGGAGTTCTTCAGGGCAGGCATGTGCCAGCAGGGACCCTCCTCTCCGGTGCCGGTGGCACTGCCCGTGGTGCTGCCCGATGCTCTGCCCGCGGCTCTGCGTGCGGCGCAGGAGCCCATGCTGCTGCTGGCCGTCTCCCAGCTCGTCGCCAACTCAGCTGCCTCCACGTACTTCAGGGCTGGGGCCCTGAGCAGGAACATCTCCAGCAGCATGGTAGGGGCGGCTCCGGCCGCAGCTGCCCCGCTGGGGTGTCCCCACTGTGCCCTGGGGGGTCCCCACTGTGCCCACCGGTGCCTGGTGGCACCAGCAGCCTGACCCCTCTGCTGCCTTCCAGCTCCCGCGGCGCTTCCCCCTCCAGCTGACTACCAAGAGCATCGGGGTCTTCTCCCCACAGGTGGGCACGGGTGGGATGGGATGCAAGGGGGATGAGGCACAGGGTGGGACTCAGGAGTGGGACACGGGATGAAGCATGAGCTGGGGTGCAGGAGGGATGGGATGCAGGGGGGATGGGATATGGGATGAGTCACAGGTAGAATGGGATGTTGGGAGGGGTGGGAGATGGGGTGGCACACGGGCAGGATGGGACACAGGAGGGATGGGAGGCAGGGGGGACGGGATGCAGGATGGGACATGGACAAATGGACTTTGGGCAAGGCAGGAGGCAGTGCCCACCCTGCACCCAGCCCAGTGATGGGGCACACGGGCCAGTGGTGGGAGCCAGGGCTGGTGCTGGTGGTACCAGGGTGGGTCTGTGCCAGCCCAGCCCTCTCCCCCCGCAGCTGCAGGAGCTCTACCCCGACCAGCCCATGGAGCTGCACCTCTCAGCCCGCCAGCAGCCCCTGCTCTCCTGCCACCCCACCGCCCTGCACGGGGCCCTCTTCACCTCTGCTGAGGCCTTCGTGGTGCTGCCCAACGCCACCCGTGTCCCTGCTTTTCTGCTGAACATCGTGAGTGTCCGGTGCTGCCACAGCACAGGGTCAGGGCCTGACCCCGGGGGCTTGGCTGGGACCTGCCTGCGCTCCTGGCTGTGGTGGCACTGGGAGCTGTGGGGCTGCAGACCCTGCCCTGCTCCTTCCAACATCTCTTCTTGCTGCAGGACGCCAATGTGACCGGGAAGCCAACCATCACCGGGAACAGGCTTGGGGGCACCGTGAGCCTGACAGGGTGAGTCCCCAGCCCTGGCCTGGATGTCCCCAGGGAGCTCCCTCCCTTCTCCACCTCTGGTCATCGGTGTCCCTGGGCGCCGTGTCCCTTGTTTGGAGCCCATCCTGCCCCCTGCTCTCATCCATACCTGCTGCCCCGGCACTGGTACCCCGGATCCCCTCTGCCAGGCTCCCAGCCTGGCTGTGGAGCTCAGCCTGTCCCTGCCCAGGGAGGGGACAGTCCATGTCCCCATGCCCAGTGCGCACCCTGATTTGTCCCTCCAGGCTCAGCGTGACACAGGTGGCATCACACGTGGGCCCAGTGGAGGTGAGTGGCTGTGCTGAGGGCACGATGGGGCAGCTGAGGGGAGCCTTGGGCTCTGCATCTCCCTGAGGGCAGGGTCTGGGGGTGCTGTGGACCCCATGCAAGGCCAGCAGTGATGTCTGCTTCTGCAGGCAGGGGAGCAGAGCCCTGCCTGCCCCTCAGCCCCCCTCTGCCTGCCCCGTGCTGGGCTCAGGGGGCTGCTTGTCCTGCAGGTGAAGAAGCTGGAGACCCTGCTGAAATTTGGGCTGTGGCTTTTCGGGGTGCCCTGGGCAAACAGTGAGTGTGGTCCCCATCCTGTGCCCTCTGCCCCACCCTGGCTGCCCCAGGGCCATCCTCCCCCATTGCTCTGCTGTCCCCACAGAGCGGCTCCGAGCCGGCATCCCCCTGCCTGCCCTGCACGGCCTCAGCCTGCACAACGCCCGGCTCTCGCTGCAGGAGGTGGGTGCTGCCACTGCTCCCTCACCCTGGTGCCCCCCACCCCATTCTCTGCCCTCCCCCCTCCTCACACCATCTCCC